>NC_053391.1:341164482-341764482 GCF_905171765.1 Bufo bufo | reverse complement strand
TCTGTTCAGTGGCCAGTCAATGCAATTTTTTTTTCTTGAATGAGAGGTTGCTTTAAAAGCACTTACATGACATCCAGTTCTTCTTTAATAATTAAAACTACAATGGAGCTAGAATGAATGGCTCTGCTGTTTATTACTAGCTACAGTGTTACTAATCTTTAGTACAATCTGAATATATTGGAAACATTGGAAATTTAAAATATATCTTAAAATAAATGTAATAAATTAAAATACAATTAGAATACATACACTAATGTAGTCTGCTCTGCAGAGTGCCTAAGACATATAGAGGTGACTAAGACAACACTAGGTGCATAAATAAAGCAAATTATGTCTTGTTTTTAAAGTAATGTAGACATAGTAACGGAGAAAGTTACATAAAATATAATTAATTTCAGTAGATAGTAGATATTAATTATTACTTGCAATTCAACTGAATTCCTTCTAACTTACATAGCAGCTAATATATGCATCTCCTAGGAGTCATATTGGACTGTGCATAGTCACCTTGCCAGCAAATTTAATTAAACTCATAGTATTTTAAAGTATTACATTAAAATTTCGGAAATATTTGGTGCTAACAAGCTGACAGGGGTTAATTAACTTTGTTCCCGTTACTAGATCCTTCTGCTGAACATGTTTTCAATGAAGAGAAGAAATGTCATGGAGTTCTGTGTTTTGCTGACTTGGAAATATTATAACTCAGTTTTGAATTCTACACATCAAACCAAATTAATGGGAAAAGAGAATTGAATTCTGATTTGTCATTCACATCAAGCTTAGTGACAGACATAAAAAATGTTACATCAGCTAAATGTGCTATCAGAAAGGTTTTGCAACCCTGGCATTTTCGAGATTTAGGGCTCTTTCACATGAGCGGATGCCGTGCGTGGAATCTGCTGCGTGAAAGAATGCCAAACCCCGCTCCGGACAGCAGAGACACGGAGCAGTAACATGACTGATAATGCTCTTTGCCTCTCTGTGATCTTTTTACTACAAAATCACGGTGACAACTTTATCTCACTGTGATTTTGTAGTAAAAAGGTCACAGCGAGGCACGGAGCATTATCAATCATGTTAATGCTCTGTGTCTCTGATGTCTGGAGTGGGGTTTGGCATTCTTTCACGCAGTGGATTCCACGCACGGCATCCGCTTGGCTTGTGTGAAAGAGCTTAGTCGTGATTTCCTTTTACTCCATATGTATTCCGGCTAGGCATTTTCTGACAGTTTTTTACATTTTCCCATTCAAAAAAATGTGTATTTCAGAGAACATTCATACTACTTTGTTTAGATTTTTTGTGCAACTAATCTAAACTGGTTGTAAAAACCATACAAAATGATATATATTTCTGCTTTCAGGAGAAAACATGTTGCATGACGTAATAAAACGAGAATTTGGGGCTGTAACTTACACAAAAATGCTGATAGAGACAATGTGAGTGTTATTTTAGGACAACTGCCTCCAACTCCTACCTCACTCCCAAACTTTGTTATGTCTGAACCTTTTCCTAGACATGCGCAACAATGCCAATTGTTCACAAGACTGCAGAGCTGAACTTCACCTACCAGTCACCTTACCCAAGCACTAACAGTGTCTCTAGGTGCTAAGAAACCTCTTGGACTTAAAGTGGTCATGCACATAAGATTTAAGTCGGCTGGAATGGCACATTTTGGCCATTCTGGACGACTGTTTGAAAAACTAGTAGAAATGCTTGTTCCTGAATGCTGACGGCAATTGGTCTGCCGAAAATGCAATTCGCCGTGCTGGAGAACTTTGGACATTCATCAGCCAAAACTGCATGTTGATGGCATGACCATTGTGTTCAAGCACCAGGAAGTCTGTTTTTTTAAAAAAAAAACAGATTCTCTGGTTGGCCAATTTATTTGGAGGGATCGTTACTACTAACAATCCCATGGTCGACTGATTGGCCTCAAAGTGACTATCAAAGTCATTATCTCAAATGTATGGCCAGAACTGCATATCAGCCAGAAAGTCACATACCTAAAACATATGTCAACACTGTCAGACAATAATTTACTGAAATAAACTTACTGATAGAGGATTGGACCGGAATTATGATAGCCAGGAATTAATCCAAAGACATACTGACAGAGAACTTAGATTGTGAGCCCCATTGGGTTTAGCTTGATGCTACTGTCTGTAAAGTGCTGCATAATACAGCAGCGCTATATAAGTGCATAAAATAAATAAATACAGAGATAGGTGTCTGGCGGTGAAACAGATAGGAGATGGCAATAGCCTATGGGTTCACAGGTTAATGAATAACAATGAACAGAAATAAAACTATACTGAATTGACCTTGCTCTGAAATAAAACCCAGCAAGACTGCCAAGGAAAATCAAACTCCATTTCAAGAAACAGACAAACCTTAATATTCATAGCAAAGAAAAGACTGAAGGACCTCAGGTCCCAGGATACATTTAAACAACACAATATACAAGGAACAAGTAAAGTGAATTTAGAAAGAAATACGCATTCCACACACTATCCCAAGCAACCAGCGAAACAAAAGGCTTGGACATACAAAAACTTAAAAAAATCAACAGATCCACTTTAAATTAACCACACCAAGCTAAGTGATAACCTAGCCCAGATTCAGATGCAAAGCATTTTTATAGCAAGTGCCCCAACAATACTAGTACACAGGCAAAAATAAGGCAACATAGAAATCCCTGTCACACCCTGTGCATTTCAAATGTCTCTGATACCTCCAAACCCAATTTTGCTATGGTAATTATGTCTGCAAGTCTATTGAATGCAAATGATACTACATCATTTTGCTGTAGGTCTTGTGGAATATATTTTATTATAAAATATGTTTTTGAAGGTTCCTTTTAGGGTATGACCACACGACGTGGTTGTGATCCGTTCGAGTTGCAGCCAGCTGCGGTCAAGAACTGCGCAGTCAATTAGGGTGCAGCGGCCTTATACTTAATTAATGAAAACCACACTGTATAGGCAGTCTTTACTCTTGATGTCCACCCAGCGCCTTCAATACTGATCGACCATTAAGAATTCAGACCGCCTATACAGTGTGGTTTTCATTAATTAAATATAAGGCAGCTGTAGCCTAAATGGCCGCTCAATTCTTGACCACAGCTGGCTGGCTGTATCAGTCATGATCCAAATGGATCGCGACTGCACTGTGTGGTCGTACTCTTAGGATCTATCATACTAATATGCAAAAGGTAAGTCATGTTGCCAATGACTCATTTCTTCTCTGATTGGCTACAACAGTCATATGGTGTAACCACTTCAGCCAGGAAACAGCAGGTTGAAGCAGACGTACCTGGGGGCAGAGCTTACCGCTGATCTGGTAACACACATACAAGCTAACTTTATCCCTGCCATCCGGCAAGTTGACCCCAAGACGTCTCACCACAGAAATGAAATAGCTAGTTACTAGAGTTGAGTGAACCCGAACTGTAAAGTTCGGGTTCGTACCGAACTTTAGGGTTTTCGGCACCCAGACCCAAACCCGAACATTTACGTAAAAGTTTGGGTTCGGGGTTCGGCGATTTTTATGGCGCTTTTTGAAAGGCTGCACAGCAGCCAATCAACAAGCGTCATACTACTTGCCCCAAAAGGCCATCACAGCCATGTCTACTATTGGCATGGCTGTGATTGGCCAACTGCAGAATGTGACCCAGCCTCTATTTAAGCTGGATTCACGTAGCACCGCCAGTCACTCTGCTCGGATTAGTGTAGGGAGAGGCTGCAGCTGCTGTGAGGAAGAGATCAGGGAGAAATCTTATCAAGAACAGTTTTTTGTACTCAGCGATCTACAGCAAAAGTTTTTTGTGGGTTCAGTGCGCAATTTTTTTAAGCCTGCCCTGAGCCAACTACTGCTGAAAACGAACTTTTTTTACTTCAGTTAGTCAATATCAATACATGATCGGCAGCCATTTTATGCAACTATAGTGCACCAGCACAGGCTATCTGCATGTCTGCAAGTCCAGAAATACTTCTTTTTGCTTACTGGGGTTAAAAAAATACATGTGTTAAATATAGTGCACATCTGGGATTAGACGTGCATAAGTGACTGTCACATTTAGGCCAGAAATACGGCTTTTTGGTTACTGGGGTGAAAAAAGCCTCTGATATACTGCACATCTTGGATTAGACGTGCATAAGTGACTGTCACATTTAGGCCAGAAATACGGCTTTTTGGTTACTGGGGTGAAAAAAGCCTCTGATATACTGCACATCTAGGATTAGACATGCATAAGTGACTGTCACATTTATGCCAGAAATACGGCTTTTTGGTTACTGGGGTGAAAAAAGCCTCTAATATACTGCACATCTGGGATTACACGTGCTTAAGTGACTGTCACATTTAGGCCATAAATACAGCTTTGGCATACTGGGGTGAAAAAAGCCTCTAATATATTGCACATCTGGGATTACACATGCATAAGTGACTGTCACATTTAGGCCATAAATACGGCTTTGGCATACTGGGGTGAAAAAACCCTCTAATATATTGCACATATGGGATTACACATGCATAAGTGACTGTCTCATTTAGGCCAGAAATACAGATTTGGCATACTGGGGTGAAAAAAGCCTCTGATATACTGCACATCTGGGATTACACGTGCATAAGTGACTGTCACATTTTGGCAATAAAAACTGCTTTTTCGTTACTGGGGTGAAAAAACCCTCTAATATACTGCACATCTGGTATTAGACAAGCATAAGTAACTGTCACATTTAGGCCAGAAATACGGATTTTTGGTTACTGGGGTGAAAAAAGCCTCTGATATACTGCACATCTAGGATTAGACGTGCATAAGTGACTGTCACATTTAGGCCAGAAATACAGCTTTTTGGTTACTGGGGTGAAAAAACCCTCTAATATACTGCACATCTGGGATTAGACAAGCATAAGTGACTGTCACATTTAGGCCATAAATACGGGTTTGGCATACTGGGGTGAAAAAAGCCTCTGATATACTGCACATCTGGGATTACACGTGCATAAGTGACTTTCACATTTAGGCCAGAAATACGGCTTTGGCATACTGGGGTGAAAAAAGCCTCTGATATACTGCACATCTGGGATTACACGTGCATAAGTGACTGTCACATTAAGGCCATAAATACGGCTTTGGCATACTGGTTGAAAAAAGCCTCTGATATACTGCACATCTGGGATTACACCTGCATAAGTGACTGTCAAATTTAGGCCAGAAATACGGCTTTTTGGTTACTGGGGTGAAAAAACCCTCTAATATAATGCACATCTGGGATTAGACAAGCATAAGTGACTGTCACATTTAGGCCAGAAATACGGCTTTTTGGTTACTGGGGTGAAAAAAGCATCTGATATACTGCACATCTGGGATTAGACAAGCATAAGTGACTGTCACATTTAGGCCAGAAATACGGCTTTTTGGTTACTGAGGTGAAAAAACCCTCTAATATACTGAACATCTGGGATTAGACAAGCATAAGTGACTTTCACATTTAGGCCAGAAATACGGCTTTGGCATACTGGGGTAAAAACAGCCTCTGATATACTGCACATCTGGGATTACACATGCATAAATGACTGTCACATTTAGGCCATAAATACGGCTTTGGCATACTGGGGTGAAAAAAGCCTCTGATATACTGCACTTCTGGGATTACTCCTGCATAAGTGACTGTCACATTTAGGCCAGAAATACGGCTTTTTTGTTACTGGGGTGAAAAAATCCTCTAATATACTGCACATCTGGGATTACACGTACATAAGTGACTGTCACATTTTGGCCAGAAATACGGCTTTTTGGTTAGTGGGGTGAAAAAACCCTATAATATAATGCACATCTGGAATTAGACAAGCATAAGTGACTGTCACATTTAGGCCATAAATACGGCTTTTTGGTTACTGGGGTGAAAAAAGCCTCTGATATACTGCACATCTGGGATTATAGGTGCATAAGTGACTGTCACATTTAGGCCAGAAATATGGCTTTTTGGTTACTGGGGTGAAAAAATCCTCTAATATACTGCACTTCTGGGATTAGACAAGCATAAGTGACTGTCACATTTAGGCCAGAAATACGGCTTTTTGGTTACTGGGGTGAAAAAAGCCTCTGATCTACTGCACATCTAGGAATAGACAAGTATAAGTGACAGTCACATTTAGGCCACAAATAAGGCTTATAGGATACTGTGGTTAAAAAACCCTCTGATATAGTGCATATCTGTGATTACACGTACATAGGTGACTGTCACATTTATGCCACAAATAAGGCTTTTAGGATACGGTGGTGAAAAATCCCTCTGATATACTGCACATCTGGGATTACACTTGCATAGGTGACTGTCACATTTAGGCCACAAATACGGCAATTAGGTTACTGTTGTTAAAAGAAGCCTTTTTTTCATATACTGCACATCTGTGATTACACGTGCATAGGTGACTGTCATATTTAGGCCACACATAATGCTTTTAGGATACTGTGGTGAAAAATCCCTCTGATATACTGCACATCTGGGATTACACTTGCATAGGTGACTGTCACATTTAGGCCACAAATAAGGCTTTTAGGATACTGTGGTGAAAAAAAACCCCTTTTTTTCATATATTTCACATCTGTGATTACACTTGCATAGGTGACTGTCACATTTAGGCCACAAATAAGGCTTTTAGGATACTGTGGTGAAAAATCCCTGTGATATACTGCACATCTGGGATTACACTTGCATAGGTGACTGTCACATTTATGCCACAAATAAGGCTTTTTGGATACTGTGGTGAAAAAAAAAACTTTTTTTCATATACTGCACATCTGTGATTACACTTGCATAGGTGATTGTTACATTTAGGCCACAAATACAGCTTTTAGGATACTGTGGTGAAAAATCCCTCTGATATACTGCACATCTGGGATTACACTTGCATAGGTGACTGTCACATTTATGCCACAAATAAGGCTTTTTGGATACTGTGGTGAAAAAAAAACTTTTTTTCATATACTGCACATCTGTGATTACACTTGCATAGGTGATTGTTACATTTAGGCCACAAATATAGCTTTTAGGATACTGTGGTGAAAAATCCCTCTGATATACTGCACATCTGGGATTACACTTGCATAGGTGACTGTCACATTTAGGCCACAAATACGGCTATTAGGTTACTGTTGTTAAAAGAAGCCTTTTTTTCATATACTGCACATCTGTGATTACACGTGCATAGGTGACTGTCATATTTAGGCCACACATAAGGCTTTTAGGATACTGTGGTGAAAAATCCCTCTGATATACTGCACATCTGGGATTACACTTGCATAGGTGACTGTCACATTTAGGCCACAAATAAGGCTTTTAGGATACTGTGGTAAAAAAACAACTTTTTTTCATATATTTCACATCTGTGATTACACTTGCATAGGTGACTGTCACATTTAGGCCACAAATATGGCTTTTAGGATACTGTGGTGAAAAATCCCTCTGATATACTGCACATCTGGGATTACACTTGCATAGGTGACTGTCACATTTATGCCACAAATAAGGCTTTTTGGATACTGTGGTGAAAAAAAAACGTTTTTTCATTTACTGCACATCTGTGATTACACTTGCATAGGTGATTGTTACATTTAGGCCACAAATACGGCTTTTAGGATAATGTGGTGAAAAATCCCTCTGATATACTGCACATCTGGGATTACACTTGCATAGGTGACTGTCACATTTATGCCACAAATAAGGCTTTTAGGATACTGTGGTGAAAAATCCCTCTGATATACTGCACATCTGGGATTACACTTGCATAGGTGACTGTCACATTTAGGCCACAAATAAGGCTTTTAGGATACTGTGGTGAAAAAAACCCCCTTTTTTTCATATATTTCACATCTGTGATTACACTTGCATAGGTGACTGTCACATTTAGGCCACAAATAAGGCTTTTAGGATACTGTGGTGAAAAATCCCTGTGATATACTGCACATCTGGGATTACACTTGCATAGGTGACTGTCACATTTATGCCACAAATAAGGCTTTTTGGATACTGTGGTGAAAAAAAAACTTTTTTTCATATACTGCACATCTGTGATTACACTTGCATAGGTGATTGTTACATTTAGGCCACAAATACAGCTTTTAGGATACTGTGGTGAAAAATCCCTCTGATATACTGCACATCTGGGATTACACTTGCATAGGTGACTGTCACATTTATGCCACAAATAAGGCTTTTTGGATACTGTGGTGAAAAAAAAACTTTTTTTCATATACTGCACATCTGTGATTACACTTGCATAGGTGATTGTTACATTTAGGCCACAAATATAGCTTTTAGGATACTGTGGTGAAAAATCCCTCTGATATACTGCACATCTGGGATTACACTTGCATAGGTGACTGTCACATTTAGGCCACAAATACGGCTATTAGGTTACTGTTGTTAAAAGAAGCCTTTTTTTCATATACTGCACATCTGTGATTACACGTGCATAGGTGACTGTCATATTTAGGCCACACATAAGGCTTTTAGGATACTGTGGTGAAAAATCCCTCTGATATACTGCACATCTGGGATTACACTTGCATAGGTGACTGTCACATTTAGGCCACAAATAAGGCTTTTAGGATACTGTGGTAAAAAAAACAACTTTTTTTCATATATTTCACATCTGTGATTACACTTGCATAGGTGACTGTCACATTTAGGCCACAAATATGGCTTTTAGGATACTGTGGTGAAAAATCCCTCTGATATACTGCACATCTGGGATTACACTTGCATAGGTGACTGTCACATTTATGCCACAAATAAGGCTTTTTGGATACTGTGGTGAAAAAAAAACGTTTTTTCATTTACTGCACATCTGTGATTACACTTGCATAGGTGATTGTTACATTTAGGCCACAAATACGGCTTTTAGGATAATGTGGTGAAAAATCCCTCTGATATACTGCACATCTGGGATTACACTTGCATAGGTGACTGTCACATTTATGCCACAAATAAGGCTTTTAGGATACTGTGGTGAAAAATCCCTGTGATATACTGCACATCTGGGATTACACTTGAATAGGTGACTGTCACATTTAGGCCACAAATAAGGCTTTTAGGATACTGTGGTGAAATTTTTTTTTTTTCATATACTGCACATCTGTGATTACATTTGCATAGGTGACTGTCACATTTAGGCCACAAATACCGCTGTCATATAGAGTTAAAAAAAAAATTGTGCAATACCCTACATCAGGGTTTTTATTGGCGATTAATTATTTTTAACAGACTTAACCACTTTTTACTTTGCTTTGTGAACGCTAACTATGAGGCAAACATCAAATAAGGGATGCGGTCATGGTCGTGGTGGTGGTGTTGGTGGAGCCTCTGGTGCAGGGGGAGGACGTGGCCGTTCTGCCACAGCTACACGTCCTACTGAACCTACTACCTCAGGTCCCAGTAGCAGCCAGAATCGACAGCGATATTTGGTCGGGCCTAATGCCGTTCTAAGGATGGTAAGGCCTGAGCAAGTACAGGCGCTAGTCAATTGGGTGGCCGACAGTGGATACAGCGCGTTCACATTATCTTCCACCCAGTCTTCTGCAGAAAGCGCACAGGTGGCGCCTGAAACCAATGCCCATCAGTCTGTCACATCACCCCCGTGCATATCGGGGAACCTGTCTGAGCCTCAAGTCATGCAGCAGTCTCTTATGCTGTTTGAAGACTCTGCAGGCAGGGTTTCCCAAGGGCATCCACCTAGCCCTTCCCCAGGGGTGGAAGACATAGAATGCACTGACGCACAACCACTTATGTTTCCTGATGAGGACATGGGAATACCACTTCACACAATGTGCTGACAACAAGACCCGAGTGGTTTGCACGCTGTGCCATCAGAGCCTGAAGCGAGGCATTAACGTTCTGAACTTTAGCACAACCTGCATGACCAGGCATCTACATGCAAGACACGGGCTGCAGTGGAGTAAGCACCTTCAAAACCAAGAAAGGGCTCAGGCCCCTCCTGCCCCCTCGGCCTCTTCCTCCGCCTCTGGAGGAACGTTGGCACCTGCCGCCCAGCAAACAGAGGATGTGCCACCAACAACACCACCTCCGTCACCAAGCATCTCCTCCATGTCACACGGAAGCACTCAGCTCTCCATCTCACAAACCTTTGAGAGAAAGCGTAAATTCCCACCTAGCCACCCTCGATCCCTGGCCCTGAATGTCAGCATTTTTAAACTACTGGCCTTTGAAATGCTGTCATTCAGGCTGGTGGAGACGGACAGCTTCAAACAGCTCATGTTGCTTCCTGTCCCACAGTACGTCGTTCCCAGCCGCCACTACTTCTCCAGGAGAGCCGTGCCCTCCCTGCAAAACCAAGTATCGGATAAAATCAAGAGTGCACTGTGCAACGCCATCTGTGGCAAGGTCCACCTAACCACAGATACGTGGACCAGTAAGCACAGCCAGGGACGCTATATCCCCCTAACTGCACACTGGGTAAATATAGTAGTGGCTGGGCCCCAGGTGGAGAGCTGTTTGGCGCACGTCCTTCCGCTGCCAAGGATCGCAGGGCATCATTCTTTGCCTCCTGTTGCCTCCTCTTCCTACTCGGCTTCCTCCTCCTCTTCTACCACCTCCTCATCCGGTCAGCGACAGACCTTCACCACCAACTTAAGCACAGCCAGGGGTAAACGTCAGAAGGCCGTTCTGAAACAAATGTGTTTGGGGGACAGGCCCCACACCGAACAGGAGTTGTGGCGGGGTATAGAACAACAGACCAACGAGTGGTTGCTGCCAGTGAGCCTCAAGCCCGGCCTGGTGGTGTGCGATAATGGGCGAAATCTCGTTGCAGCTCTGGGACTAGCCGGTTTGACGCACATCCCTTGCCTGGCGCATGTGCTGAATTTGGTTGTGCAGAAATTCATTCACAACTACCCCGACATGTCTGAGCTGTGCATAAAGTGCGGTCCATCTATGTGCGCTTCCGGCGTTCTCATCCTGCCGCCGTTCGGCTGTCTGCTCTACAGCGTAACTTCGGCCTTCCCGCTCACCGCCTCATATGCAACGTGCCCACCAGGTGGAACTCCACCTTGCACATTCTGGAGAGACTGTGCGAGCAACAGCAGGTCATAGTGGAGTTTCAGCTGCAGCACGCACTGGTTAGTCGCACTGCGGAACAGCACCACTTCACCACCAATGACTGGGCCTCCATGCGAGACCTGTGTGCCCTGTTGCGCTGTTTTTAGTACTCCACCATAATGGCCAGTGGCGATGACGCTGTTATCAGCGTTACAATACCACTTCTTTGTCTCCTTGAGAAAACACTTAGGGCGATGATGGAAGAGGATGTGGCCCAGGACGAGGAGGAGGAAGATGGGTCATCTCTAACACTTTCAGGCCAGTCTCTTAGAAGTGACTCAGAGGGAGGTTTTTTGCAACAGCAGAGGCCAGGTACAAATGTGGCCAGGCGGGGCCCACTACTGGAGGACGAGGAGGAGGATGGG
Organism: Bufo bufo; assembly: GCF_905171765.1. Classification (NCBI taxonomy): domain Eukaryota; kingdom Metazoa; phylum Chordata; class Amphibia; order Anura; family Bufonidae; genus Bufo; species Bufo bufo. The sequence continues at coordinate 341,752,997 of NC_053391.1, read as the reverse complement.
GATGAAGCATGTTCACAGCGGGGTGGCATCAAACGCAGCTCGGACCCATCATTGGTGCGTGGCTGGGGGGATACGGAGGACGCTAACGATACACCTCCCACAGAGGACAGCTTGTCCTTACCTCTGGGCAGCCTGGCACACATGAGCGACTACATGCTGCAGTGCCTGCGCAACGACTGCAGAGTTGCCCACATTTTAACGTGTGCTGACTACTGGGTGGCCACCCTGCTGGATCCTCGTTACAAAGACAATGTGCCGGCCTTAATTCCCTCACTTGAGCGTGATCGGAAGATGCGCGACTACAGGCGCACGCTGGTAGACGCGCTCCTGAGAGCATTCCCAACTGATGCCGGGGGACAAGTGGAAGCACAAGGCGAAGGCAGGGGAGGAGGAAGAGGTCGCCAACGCAGCTGTGTCAGCGCCAGCACCTCAGAAGGCAGGGTTAGCATGGCCGACATGTGGAAAAGCTTTGTCACCTCGCCGCAACAACCGGCCCCAACTGCTGATATGGAGCGTGTTAGCAGGAGGCAGCATTTGAACAACATGGTGAAACAGGACCTGTGCACACAACTAAACGTACTGACTGATGGTTCTGCCCCATTCAACTTCTGGGTCTCCAAATTGTCCACCTGGCAAGAGCTTGCCCTGTATGCCTTGGAGGTGCTGGCCTGCCCTGCAGCCAGTGTACTCTCTGAACGTGTATTTAGCACATCAGGAGGCGTCATTACAGACAGATGCAGCCGCCTGTCCACAGCCAACGTGGACAAGCTCACGTTCATTAAAATGAACCAGGCTTCGATCCCACAAGACTTGTCTGTACCTTGTGCAGAATAGACATTTATACCACCATCAAACATACATTCTTGTACTCAAGTCAAGAGCAATGATTCTTTGTTTTCTTTTTTTTTATTTGTCCCAATATTTTGGGGGCTACCTTCCCCAATAATAAAAAAAAAAACATTGTTGGCTACAGCCTCCTCCTCAATTGCTTCCTCCACCTACAACACCACATTCACCGCTTCCTCAACCTCCGACTCCATATCCACCTCCTTCTCTGAGTTGCAGATTAATAATTTGTAATTTTTAGTTATTTTATTTCATTTTAAGTTATTTCCCTATCCACATTTGTTTGCAGAGCAGTTGCCATGCTCTTAAGCACATTTTACTGCCTTTTACATCCCTCTAGCCTTTTCAAGGACTATTTTAGAGCCATTTTAATTTTAAAAAAGTGCCAATTTTAGTGCCCGAAATTGAAAAAATTATTTTTTTCAATTGTCGGGTGACATTTTACAATTTTTGGCGTATACAAAACCCTGCTTTGAGTGGGTGACAGGGGCCTAAATCTCTCAAAATCCTCTGTTGTATTGCTGGGTGACAAGAACCCCCTTTTGCCGTGAATGAACCCCTGCTGTGCCTGGGTGACAGGGGCCTAAATCTCTCAAAATCCTCTGTTTTATTGCTGGGTGAAAAGAACCCCCTTTTGCCGTGAATTAACCCCTGCTGTGCCTGGGTGACAGGGGCCTAAATCTTTCAAAATCCTCTGTTGTATTGCTGGGTGACATGAACCCCCTTTTGCCGTGAATGAAACCTTGCTGTGCCTGGGTGACAGGGGCCAAAATCTCTCAAAATCCTCTGTTGTATTGCTGTGTGACAAGAACCCCCTTTTGCCGTGAATGAACCCCTGCTGTGCCTGGGTGACATGGGTCTAAATCTCTCAAAATCCTCTGTTGTATTGCTGGGTGACATGAACCCACTTTTGCCGTGAATGAACCCCTGCTATGCCTGGGTGACAGGGGCCTAAATCTCTCAAAATCCTCTGTTGTATTGCTGGGTGACATGTACCCCCTTTTGCCGTGAATTAACCCCTGCTCTCATTGACTTCAATGGGGTTCGGGGTCAAGTTCGGATCAAGTTCGGGTCCCAAACCCAAACTTTTTTTTCAAGTTCGGCCGAACCTGCCGAACCCGAACATCCAGGTGTCCGCTCAACTCTACTAGTTACTCCAATTCCTGAGGACATTTTTAGATTGCTTGTTCCCATTCTACAGAACTACTTCATAAGCTCTAATTATCTCCCCAGCTGAGAACTTTCATCTCTGTTAGCCTCACTTAATCAGCAGTGCTCATGTTCTGATTTTGACAAGTTTAGAGTTATATTTCTATGAAAATGTTGACTGCCTAATATTACTCTTTATTCTTCCAAATGTTGGTCTCAATTAGGCTACTTTCACACTGGTGTTTTGGCTTTCCATTTGTGAGATCCATCATCCGTCAATGCTTGCAGCATTTTGGTGTCCGTCTGACGAAACTGAGCCAAACGGATCCGTTCTGACACACAATGTAAGTCAATGAGAACGGATCTGTTTTCACTGACACAATCTGGCACAATAGAAAACAGATCCATCCTCCATTGACTTTCAATGGTGTTCAAGAAGGATCCATCTTGGCTATGTTAAAGATAATACAAGCGGATCCGTTCTGAACAGATACAGACGTTTGTATTATCTAAACGGATCTGTCTGTGCAGATCCATGACGGATCCGCACCAAACGCGAGTGTGAAAGTAGCCTTAATGTTGAGCGTATTGAAGTGTCCGAAGTGGACTTCGATATGAATTTCAGGGAAAATTCATTTTGCCCCGTGCTTCGTGGTAACAAATCAATTTTCCTTGAAATGGGGTTAAAAAAATAATAATCATAGTCCCCTCATTCATTTGAGCATGGAGACCCCACTGTGTCATTTTGATTGAAGATCCTGCACAAAATCTTGTGCACGGTGATGTATGACGTCACCATGCAGGCTGATGAGATTTTGCTCTGGATCTTCAATAAAGATGGCAGCAGTGGTCTCTTTGTGATCAAGTGGATGTGGCAAGTATGCCCCGATCAGCAATGAACACAGCATCTGAGGGGTACAATGACAGGGAGCAGCGCATTTATTAGGAAGCAAATTTTTTTTGTAAAATTCGGCAAAGCAGCGAAATCTAATTTTCAAGAACTTCACTCAACAGTAATCTCAATATCTGACCCTAAGTACAGGGTGGGCCATTTATATGGATACACCTTAATAAAATGCAAATGGTTGGTGATATTAACTTCCTGCTTGTGGCACATTAGTATATGTGAGGGGGGAAACTTTTCAAGATGGGTGGTGACCATGGTGGCCATTTTGAAGTCGGACATTTTGAATCCAACTTTTGTTTTTTCAATAGGAAGAGGGTCATGTGACACATCAAACTTATTGGGAATTTCACAAGAAAAACAATGGTGTGCTTGGTTTTAACGTAACTTTATTCTTTCATAAGTTATTTACAAGTTTCTGACCACTTATAAAATGTGTTCAATGTGCTGCCCATTGTGTTGGATTGTCAATGCAATTCTCTTCTCCCACTCTTAGCACACTGATAGCAATACCGCAGGAGAAATGCTAGCACAGGCTTCCAGTATCCATAGTTTCAGGTGCTGCACATCTCGTATCTTCACAGCATAGACAATTGCCTTCAGATGACCCCAAAGATAAAAGTCTAAGGGGGTCAGATCGGGAGACCTTGGGGGCCATTCAAGTGGCCCACAACAACCAATCCACTTTCCAGGAAACTGTTCATCTAGGAATGCTCGGACCTGACACCCATAATGTGGTGGTGCACCATCTTGCTGGAAAAATTCAGGGAACGTGCCAGCTTCAGTGCATAAAGAGGGAAACACATCATCCTGTAGCAATTTCGCATATCCAGTGGCCTTGAGGTTTCCATTGATGAAGAATGGCGCCACTATCTTTGTACTCCATATACCACACCATACCATAATTTTTTTTGTTCCAACAGTCTTGGAGGGATCTATCCAATGTGGGTTAGTGTCAGACCAATAGCGGTGGTTTTGTTTGTTAACTTCACCATCCACATAAAAGTTTGCCTCATCACTGAACAAAATCTTCTGCGTAAACTGAGGGTCCTGTTCCAATTTTTGTTTTGCCCATTCTGCAAATTCAGTGCGCCGATCTGGGTCATCCTCGTTGAGATGCTGCAGTAGCTGGAGTTTGTAAGGGTGCCATTTGTGAGTAGCTAATATCCGCCGAAGGGATGTTCGACTAATGCCACTCTCCAATGGCATGCGGCGAGTGCTACGCTGTGGGCTCTTGCTGAATGAAGCTAGGACAGCCACTGATGTTTCTTCATTAGAGACAGATTTCATGCGTCCACATTTTGGCAAATCCAACATTGAAACTGTTTCACGAAACTTAGCAAGCAGTTTGCTAACTGTAGCATGGGAGATGGGTGGTCCCGTAGGGTGTCTTGCATTGAAATCTGCTGCAATGACCCGGTTACTGCGTTCACCAGACATCAACACAATTTCTATCAGCTCCTCACGTGTTAACCTCGGCGACATGTCAATGGTTGTAAACAAAGAGAAACTTGTAAATAACTCATGAAAGAATAAAGTTACGTTAAAACCAAGCACACCATTGTTTTTCTTATGAAATTCCCAATAAGTTTGATGTGTCACATAACCCTCTTCCTATTGAGAAAAAGTTGGATTCAAAATGGCCGACTTCAAAATAGCCGCCATGGTCACCACCCATCTTGAAAAGTTTCCCCCCTCACATATACTAATGTTCCACAAACAGGAAGTTAATATCACCAACCATTCCCATTTTATTAAGGTGTATCCATATAAATGGCCCACCCTGTACATTTGCTGAAGTGGTCAGAGTGGCACCGGTTGGAGAGCAGCGTGGTTTTGATCTTGTAAAGTGAAATTTGGTGTGAACAGAACCCACCACACCCGTAACCTGCAGCGCTCAAAGTAGGATTGGCAATTTGGAATCTGCTGTTTGTGTACACCACTGTAAAGGTTCTCTATAGCCGTTTTTTATTGCAATTCGCCACTAATAAATTCGGATCTAACCAAATTTTTTATCTTTATTTGTCGAACTGGCCGAATCAAATTTTTGATAAATTTACTCATTTCTAAAAATCATATTTACCTTATGCATTTGATAGCGAAGAGCCTGCTGCTGCCATCTTTATTGAAGATCCAGCATGAAATTTTGCGCAGTCCCTGATGACGTCATCACGTCGGCTGGTGTGGTGACATCATAATTTACTGCGCACATAAATTCATAGGATCCTCAATCACAATGGCGGCGACAAGTTCTTTGCACAAGGAAATTCAGCTTCGTGGGAAATCAATTTTCCCTGAAATTTGGATCAAAGTCTACTTTGTGCACTTTGATTTGGCGCTACCAAGGCAAAATGGAGGAATGCTTTCCTCTCGCAGAAAGAGAGGCCAAATTACTTTTTTGCCAGGAAACACTGTGTACGCAGCTTGGTGCAGCTTATGGCAAACAGACGCTTGCCGCCAGCATATCTGAAAGGGAGGTCGCTCTTCCACCCCCTGCAACATCACCACCCACTCACCGCCACAAGCAGCAGAAGCAGCCATTTCAGTCTCTTCAAAATGATGGAGCAGTGTTTCTACATGATGTACCAGCAGGGTCGGACTGGCTCACCGGGAAGCCGGTGAAATGCCCGGTGGGCCCCTTGCCTGTCTGCTTATACTACAGCCAGAGCCACCAGCAGGGGCAGGGCAGTTACTATACTTTCAGGCACCTGGCTGTTATCAGGTGCTGGACTGCAGCACTGGCACACATATCATTTTACTTTGGTGAAAGGGACAGCACAATACCTTGCAGCACTTGTTCCTTTCTCCAAAGTAAACTTCACCGACCCGACATGAGCGGACAGCTCCCCCTCCTCTCTGCAGTGTGATATTCTATCATGTGTGAGGAGGGGGCGGAGCCAGAGGAGCCGAGGCAGCAGCAGGAGATAATGACCAACTATCTCACCTATACTTTATACAGAGCAAGAAGTTATGTCTCCCAGTGTCCCCCTCTTCCCTCTCATCAGTGGCATTTCACACTTTCCCAGCCCCTCACCCCCACATAATATGTAATGTCTCTGGAGCAGTGGCGTACACACAATCCATGGGGCCCCGGTGCAAAACTGAACCATGGGGCCCCCCTCGCCGTTGCCTCCCCCCCCAACCTCCCTCCACCAGCAGCAGAGTTAGGCTACTTTCACACCTGCGTTAGGTGCGGATCCGTCTGGTATCTGCACAGACGGATCCGCACCTATAATGCAAACACTGGTATTAGTTCAGAACGGATCTGTTTGCATTACCACGAACAAAGAAAAAAAAGATAATGCATACGGATCCGTTTTGACTTACACTAAGCGTCAATGGGAGGCGGATCCGTTTTCAATTGCACCAGATTGTGTCAGTGAAAACGGATCCGTCCTCATTTACTTACATTGTAAGTCAGGACGGATCCATTTGTCTCCGCATTGCCAGGCGGACACCAAAACGAATCTGCACAGACGGATCCGCACCTATAATGCAAATGCTTGTATTCGTTCAGAACGGATCTGTTTGGCTGCAAGCAGCGCTTTGGTGTCCGCATCCAGAGCGGGATGGAGGCTGAACGGAGGCAAACTGATGCGTTCTGAGCGGATCCTTATCCATTCAGAATGCATTGGGGCTAAACTGATCCGTTTTGGGCCGCTTGTGAGAGCCCTGAAACAGATCTCACAGGCGGACCCAGAAACGCCAGTGTGAAAGTAGCCTAACTCTGCTATATTTCTGTAGCCTGCAACCTCTGACTGCCCAGTTAGGCTGAAACTACTACACCCAGCATGTTCTGGCAGTAATAGTAAATGGATATTGGTGCAATTCTGAGCTACTAGTCTATATAATAAATATGTAGCCTACATATTTATTATATAGACTAGTAGCTCAGAATTGCACCAATATCCATTTACTATTACTGCCAGAACATTTTGGGTGTAGTAGTTTCAGCCCAACTGGGCAGTCAGAGGTTGCAGGCTACAGAAATATAGCAGAGCTAGTTATAAAGCCAGCCCCCATCAGACCCTACTCTGAGTCTACTCTGAACTCACTGACCATAAATGTGGTGAGCAATTATGAAGACCTTTTTTTTTTTTTTACAAATCTTATCTTCACTTCCGGACCGGCACCGGCTTCTTCACGCTCTCCCGAAAGCTTTTCCGGCGCCTTCTCCCTGCTGCGTCTCGGCGTTGTTGTGCGCTTGCGCAGCCTAGGGAAACGTCATGTCCGGTGCGGCCGCCCAACAGGAAATGACTAGGCATGCCGCACCCGCACGGGGAGGAGAATCAGGGGGAGGAGACTCTCACTCAAGGAGGGTAGGGCTGGCCTGGCACTGCAGCGCAGAAACGCAACACTGGGCGGCGAGCCCCGGGTCGGCCGCCCGGGTTAAGGCTGTTTCACACGAGCGAGTCTATTGCGGGAATCGCGCTCCGTGTGTGAGTGTGATCCTCTGCTCTGAACTTGCAGGAGCGCACCGCATTATCATGATTTATAATGCTATGTGTCTCTGCATGGCCTTTTTTCCACAGAATCATACTGACAGCTTTATCTCGCTATGTCCAGAGCGGAGGTTCACACTCACACACGGAGCGTGATTCCCGCAATGGACTCGCTCCTGTGAAACAGCCCTTATACAGGCTGGCACAGCACTTCTGCAGGGCGGGGCCAGGGGTCCACAGGCAGCCGGGCCCCCTGGAGTGCCAGGCCCGGTTGCAACTGCGACCCCTGCGACCCCTGTATGTACGCCCCTGCTCTGGAGGTTATATCAGTACTGGAGCGATATAAGAGGAGCGGATGATATCAGTCACATATGATGTAATGTCTCTGGAGGTTACCGTATATTTCGCCCCATAAGACGCACTTCCCCCCCCCCAAAAAAAATGGGGGGAAAATGCCCCTGCGTCTTATGGGGCGAATGCTGAAATTTTTACATCGCAGGCTGCCATGTATGCGAGCGGGGAGGGACTGGGAGGAGGAGCTGGGGGCCGGCAATTGCGGCGGGGCGTTGCAGTCACTGTACTCCGGCCCCACCGCTCCAGTGCTGCACTATACAAATATAAAATGTCTCATTCAATTAAAAGTGATTAAACATGCCCCCCCACTTTTAATATTACAATACACCCTAAGGCCCTTTTCACACGGGCGAGTATTCCGCGCGGATGCGATGCGTGAGGTGAACGCATTGCAGCCGCACTGAATACCGACCCATTCCTTTCTATGGGGCTGTTCAGATGAGCGGTGATTTTCACGCATCACTTATGCGTTGCGTGAAAATCGCAGCATGCTCTATATTCTGCGTTTTTCACGCAACGCAGGCCCCATAGAAGTGAATGGGGTTGGTGAAAATCGCAAGCATCCGCAAGCAAGTGCGGATGCGGTGCGATTTTCACGCATGGTTGCTAGGAGACAGTCTATTCACTGTATTATTTTCCCTTATAACATGGTTATAAGGGAAAATAATAGCATTCTGAATACAGAATGCTTAGTAGGTGATCAGATGAGGGTTAAAAAAAAAAATTAACTCACCTTCTCCTCTTGTTCGCGTAGTTCCCGGTCTCTTCTTTACTTCTTAAAAGATGAACTATCGGATAGGACCTGTGGTGACGTCAGATCACATGCTCCAATCACATGGTCCATCACCACGGTGATGTACCATGTGATTGGAGCATGTGATCTGATGTCACCAAAGATCCTTTAGCCCACAGCTCATCATTAAAGAAGTAAAGAAGAGACCGGGAACTAAGCGAACAAGAGGAGAAGGTGAGTTCATTTTTTTATTTTTTTTAACCCTCAATTGATCACCTACTAAGCATTCTGTATTCAGAATGCTATTATTTTCCTTTATAACCATGTTATAAGGGAAAATAATAACATCTACACAACACCTAACCCAAACCTGAACTTCTGTGAAGAAGTTCGGGTTTGGGTACCAAACATGCGCGATCCGCTAGTGTCTGCTCTACCTAACCATCCTAATATAACAGCTTATTGTCCTGCCGTTTCGCTAAAAAACTAACTTATATTGATATGCTAATGAGCCTCTAGGTGCTATGGGGGCGTCATTAGCACCTAGAGGCTCGGTCTACCTTCACAAACTGCCGCCGCCCAGCGTGTCCCTCCAGCCCGCCCATCTCCTCCGGAATGCGATCCTCCCTGTGAGCCAGCGGACGAATTTCGCGCATGCGCCGTGCGTGTATGTATTCGGCGCATGCGCAGTGAATGTCTGACCGCTTTCTGCACAGACATCTCCACTGCGCCTGTTCCTCGGAGCACTATGACGTCATCGGCGCAGGCGCAGTGGAGATGTCTGAGCAGGGAAGCGGTCAGACGCTCACGGGGAGGATCGCATTCCGGAGGAGATGGGCGGGCTAGAGGGACGCGCTGGGCGGCGGCAGTTTGTGAAGGTAGACCGAGCCTCTAGGTGCTAATGACGCCCCCATAGCACCTAGAGGCTCATTAGCATATCTATATAAGTTTGTTTTTTAGCGAAACGGGAGGACAATAAGCTGTTATATTAGGATGGTTTGGTAGAGCAGACACTAGCAGATCGCTAGTGTCTGACAGCTAATTAGGTGAAAACGAAGTGGTAGAAACCCTTTAATATTTTGGTGTTTTTTTTAATTTAATAACTATTTCCCCCTTAGGGGCTAGAACCTGGATCCCTTGTCCTATTCACCCTAATAAAGCTCTATCAGGGTGAATAGGACTTCACACTCTCCCTGATGCCCTGTGCATAGTACACACAGCAGCAGGGAGCTGACTATGGCAGCCAGGGCGTCAGTAGCATCCTGGCTGCCATGGTAACCGATCAGAGCCCCGCAATTACACTGCTTGGGCTCTGATCAGAAGCTGCCACTGCCACCAATGAAGATAACTTGCCCATTAATACAAATATAGCGACACCTGACCTCTATGAGAGGTAGCTGCGATCCGCGGCAGTTAACCCCTCAGATGCCTCTCACCGGTGGCAGCAGCAGCAGCGGCACAGAGGGGAGGGACTGCTTCCTTCTCCCCTGTGCTGCTGAGGGAACATTGATCGCGTTGATAGCAGCGCGATCCATGTTCGCGATTCATTATCGGCATATCGGCAAGGTTAGATGCTGATACCGATAACTTTGAAAATCCTGAATATCGGCCGATAATATCGGTAAATCCGATAATCGGACGATCCCTACCTGGGACCACTGCCGATCAGCTGTTTGAGAAGGCACAGGGGCTCCTGTGAGCGCTGTGCCCTTCTCTGTGATTTTTCTGGGCCATGTGTTCATTGATTAAGTGGCCTAGGAGCAGCTCAGCCCCATAGAGGTGAAAGGGGGTGAACATGATACAAAGCACAGCCGCTATACAATGTACGGCGCTGAGCTTGGTGGGCTGTGAGGACGCCGGGGCACTACTGCCAGCACTTCAATAAACTTATCCTTTTGAATATGCAGGAAACATTTCCTTCACTTTGGATATTGTTTAGGCTGGGTGGGGGACTGGGTGGTTCATCTAGGTCGGACATGGAATGTCCATGTGTGACTGCTGTCTAAACTACTGACTGAGTTGTTTAAAGGGAGTCTGTCATCACAGTTTCACCTTTTTAACCCTTCCCATAGCTTTCGAGCAGCATTACAGTTGATAAAAACGTTACCTTTATAAGCAATCGTGGACTTATAAAACTGGAAAAAATCATCTTAGTAGGATATGCAAATGAGGGCTCGCAAGTGCCCAGGAGCGGCGTCAACCTCGTAGGTGCCGAGATCCCGCGCCTGCACACTAAGTCCATCGCCCGGCGCATGAGCACTGCGATGTCCATTCCTGGTACGGCATCACAGTAATTAATGCGCATGCGCCGGCTAACGGACTCAGTGCGCAGGCGCGGGATCTCGGCGAAAGAAGAAGTAAGAAGATGGGTGGGCAGAGGGAAAGGATGGGCGGGCAGAGGGAAAGACTGGGCGGGGGGAAGCGACGATAAGGCAGAGCTGCCTGGGCACCTACGAGGTTGACGCCACCCCTGGGCACTTGCGAGCCCTCATTTGCATATCCTTCTAAGATGATTTTTGCCAGTTATGATTTTTGAAAGGTATGGGAAGGGTTAAAAAGGTGAAACTGTGATGACAGACTCTGTTTAAAGAGAAACTATTTGATATAGTGCAGTGCACAATACTGTTCTGTTTAGCATACTGTTACTGTATTGTGTGCTAAAATGCATACATTCATGTGTGCGAGACTGAAAAATGAACAAGTTATATCTCCAGCTCTAGGGTGGGCCCCCAAAATCAATTCCACTGGTGGGCCCTAGGCACCCCAGTCCGACACTGTGTACCAGACTGAGGGCAGTCAGCAAGCCGACAACTCTCAATGCCCAGGTTTAGGCCTACCTAAACTATGGTCAGTCTTTGTCGCATACCTTGTTTCCTGACCCCATGGATTTCTGGGCAGGCTGACTGGAACAGTGGCCCGAACTGGCATAGCACGCTCTCTTTCTTGACCAGCCTCCAGTGTCATCACAGAAAAGTTTTTCAAGGGTGTGGTGACCTCCACCAGTGTCCAAAACATCACTTTTGTCAAAATGAACCAAGCCTGGATTCAGGAGGATTTTCACACTCCTACGGCTAATTAAGATGAATAGATCTAGCCTTGCTGGTGGTGCCCCATCTTGCTACTGTTGCTCTATGTCTGCCTACCATCAAGCTCTGTACGGCTGCTACTGCCGCCTACATCACGCCAATGCTGTCTGTCTGTTTCCCATCACTGTCTGAAAGGCTGCTGCTGCCGCCTCCACCATGCTACTAATGCGATCTGCCAACCATCATGTTCTGTACGGCTCCTGCTGCTTCCTCCATTATGCCATTGCTGTATGTCTGTTTACCTTAACTTTCTGTATGGTTGCTGTTGCTGCCTCTATCATGCCAATGCTGAGACCTGCCTACTATCACATTCGGCATGGCTGCTGCTACTGCCTCCATCATGCCACTAATACGACCTGCCAACCATCACATTCTATATGGTTGCTTTTGCCGCCACCTCCATAATGCCACCATCCCCATTATGCCACTGCTGCGACCTGCTGACCATTATCTTCCGTAAGGCTTCTGCTGCCTCCATCATCCTGCTCCTTTCTGCCAACATGTAACACCATGTAAAGACCTGCCTCAGCTGCTGCTGGTCCTTGCTGTCAATCCCCTACTGCCACCACCATTAACACAAAGAATCTGCCGCCACTATTACTACTACTATTGCTACTACTACCCATGTTCCATGCTATACTGCTCTTGCTGCTGCCACTATTGCAACCGCATGTCACTGTATCTGTACCGTACCCTTTCCACATCTACACTGCACTACTGCTGCTCATAATTAGAAAGAATAATTTTTTTAGGCTTGTTAACAACAAACCACTTTTTCTTCTGACAATTAATATTTATGCATATTGTATAGGCTGGCATTCCGACCCTGTTTAAGGCATAATTTTTGGATGCTTGGTCCCCCAAGCTACTCTTTAGTTTTTTCTTTACCCCATGACACTGCCTCCGATAAGGGACAATTTTTGGAAGCTTTGAAATATGAAAAAGCATAACATATATGCCAGAACGGTGTGTTTTTAAACATGATATATGTTAACACCAACAAACGTGAGTTTAACCATAGCTATGTATGTCAGAGTCACTCAGACTTCTTTTCCTATTGCTGTCATTGTGTTCCAGAGATTGGGGAAGGGAGGGGAATAAAATCATAAAAAACAAATGAAAGAGATAAGTTTTCCTAAAAATGTTGAGCCTTAGGAGGCTAGAGGGGGTTATATACGAACTTTCAGGGCAATTGGAGCAACAGCGGTCTGGCCCGATTCAATTCGGGTCCGAACCGAACTTTTTTTTAAAATTTAACTAACTATACCCGAAACAAATATCGACTAGTCCACTAATCTCTACTTTGACATTATCAAAAGATCATGAATGAAAATTAATGAAACTGTGCTAACTGAAACACCTAATTCATGAGCTGTAACACTGACTATGACCTGACGATCTTCCAAAATCATGGCCTCCAGTTTACAGCACATTTCCTCCAAAGATTCTTAGACACGTTGCCCTAAACAGGGGTCATCTTGAATAGATTCTGTACCCCATTTAAGCTGCTGGGTCCAAAACTTGACTTTGCAGTAGCAAGGTGCATCATCACCATATACAGCAATCATCCTTTCATTGATTTCTTTAGGCTTCTTTTCTTCCTTTGTAAGTAATTTAATCACAAAATGAAGCTTCAAATCCCTCACTTTCTTTGTAGACGTGCACTGTACTGCACTTGCCATCCTGTCACTTCCAGTAGTTTCATCAAACTGAACTGCTACTGTATGTGCTGCATGTTTAGTCATGTCTCAACCTACACAGTCAAGCTCGGCTCTCTAACATTGACAGAACATGCTGAGGTAGATAACTTATAGAACACCCCTCGTATATGTCCCATTAACTAAAAACAACACCTAACATCACTTTTACTTAACTGGGTTGTCCTGCTTTTGGCTAAATAAAAAAATGTCCTTAAATAATAGATGCAACATTACTTACCTAGCAGATCCAGCTACACTGATCCAGTTCTCCCCCACTGGGCTTTATGTACCTGGCTGCAGCAAAGACATTATGTTGACCGGGTTTAATAGGTAAGTAATGGTGTGTTTATTGTTTCAAGGCATTTCCTAGCATTGTCCTTTTTGTGCTGAAACATGTCAACCTCTTTAAAAGGACTGTGCCACCATTGACGGTTATTTTAATGGAATTTTGCATAAAAAACTTTTGTAATTTGTTTTGTTACAAAAATGTTCCAGTTGTGAGAAATTTTCTTTATAATAGTTTACCCTGATGTTTAATCTGAGTAGTAATGTTCAAGTCCACCTACTGAGCTGCATGAACATGGTGGAACGTGCTCTGTTCAATCCTTCAGCTGCTATTAGCCCTTACTGTTAGAAGCTGTGACAGTTATAGGGAAAGATCTGCAGCAGGAAGGACACATACTCTGAGAAATTAAACGTCCCCTGAGCTGTCAGTCTGAAGAGAATCTAGCAGAGTAACTAGAGCAATGAATAAGGAGATCTCTGAATCATTGTGAGGTACAGGTTGTAGATTTTTTTAGAAAGAGATCATCCTGTACCAAATATGACTTATTTTCATTTTTTTCATCACTAATGGGATAACCGCTTTAAAATAACCTCCAAAACACCATTAAAACCTGACCTAAACACTCGAATCTTCACCATAAAAAAGTCTACCTTCAACTTTTTGTGATCATTTTACCTCCTTCATTTAAATGGAAACATCTATTAAGGGAAACTGTGATTTGAGCAGTGTGACAATGGTGCAGTTAGGAACCACTGCATTGTGTGGACAAGGCTTAAAGGGGTTGTCCGCTTTTTACTATTGATGATCTATCCTCAGGATAGGTCATCAATATCAGATCAGTGAGGGTCTGACTCCTAGCATCCCCAGCTGTTTGAAGAAAAGGCAGTGCTCTTCTCTGCAGTGGTGAGCAGGTGTAATTACAAGTATGGCATCCCCATTCACTCCAATAGGACAGTGTCAGTATTGGGTCTGTGACCTCACTGCAACGTGGCAGACTGCTGTCTGCACACTGCAGCACCATGGGTCCCAGCTTTGACCTACCTCGCAGGAGGGGCAGGCACCCGCCAGCATATCGCCACATCCGCCCTCACTCCCAGGTCTCGTCTTGTACGCTATAATGCACGCGCGTGCTCCTCTCCCTTTGTTATAGGAGAGAAGAGCATGCTTCCTGATTACTGTCTCCGCCCCAGAGGTGGGGCTACTGGTATTTAGGGCAGCTTCACTCACCATGAGGTGCCCAAGTGTGGTTGTTATATCTGATAACCTCTGCTGAAGCTTCCTGCTGCTCTGCCCTGCTGTGTACTGGACTTTTGCTAATTAACGCTGACGATTCTGCCTGCCATCTGCTACTTGCATTACTTGGACTATTGACCTCTGCATTGCCTGACTGTGAATCTGACTGCCGTCATCTGTAAGTTCGTCTGGACCTCTGACCTTGTACTGCCTGAATATGAGTCCTCCTGATCCAGTATACCGTATTACTCTAAACTTAGTTTTGCCTTTGTTTCAAGTGACTTTTGTCTACCTTCTGCCAGTAGAGATCATCTGTTCCTTTACTCTGCCTTTGATGGACTGTGTACACACTCCTGCAGTTATCTGCTTTCTGAATGACTGGTATAAACACCAGGGTCCTGACTCTGGGAGTCAGCAGACAGCAATATTGGGCTAATTCCTAGTCCACTATCAGCTGACCCAGAGGATCCACATCCTTTGGTCATATCAGACAGCTCCATTCTATATGAGCGCTGCCTTCTCTTCAAACAGCTGATCGGCGGGTGTGCCAGGAGTCACACCCTGCAGATCTGATGATGACTTATTCTGAGAATAGGTCATCAATAGTAAAAAGCGGACAACCCCTTTAAAGTGATAGTCATCAAAGAGTTATGTATTTTATTTAATACATAGCTTATTTTTAGCACCTAATTATTCAACAACAATAGTATTCATCTTTGATATTTTAAGTTTCTTTTAATCATAATGGTCTATTTGATCTATACAGTGATCCCTCAAGTCACAATATTAATTGGCTCCAGGATAACCATTGTATATTGTAACTTGAATCCATAACTTTATGGAAAACCAGTAATTGGTTCCAAAGCCCAAAAATGTCATCCCAGAATAAGAAAAAGTGAAGTTTTAAGAAAATAAGCAGACAACCAAAACATATGAAGCAAGTCCTTAAGTAAAACAGATAGGAATAAATGTTGGAAGCTGTAAATTACTTTCTATGGTGAGGGCAGGAGATCTTCAGAGTCTTGCATAGTACATGGATGTACCAGAACAATGAGTCGCTGCTCACTGGTGCCTAAAGGAGCAGCTTATCCTTGCACAGACAGGGGGAAGTAGGGAACATTTAGTACTGCAGAGGAGTTACTAGACGATGAAGAAAGGTGTTTTACCAGTGAAATGGACATGTTGATTGGTTGGATCTGAGTCTGAGGCATTGTATGTTGAGTCTAGTTTCAACTTACAATGGCCCAGAAAAGACCATTGTATGTTGAAAATATTGTACCCTGAGGTCATTGTATCTTGAGGGACCACTGTAGTAGGTTCTTCTTTATCAATTATCAGCTGAATAGGAGGTTCATGATCTTGTCTGTAAGATTCCATGCTCATGACCTTTCCACAAACACAGACCCTATATGGCAGAAAATGGAGCCTCTTTGGGCCTGTATTACTGTTTGCGCTGTCAAATGGTGCCTCTGTGAGAGACTGTATTCACCCTATTAGCAATGCTATTGCCGGAAAATATCTTCATAATAAAGTGTAAAAAGGTTTATGCAACAATTCTGTTTTGTGCTTTCTTATTGAATTTATAGCAAAAAAAAATAAAAATCTATGTGTGATTTGAGTTTATTGGTTTGCAATATAATGCAACAAAGTGGTGGTTGTTTATTGATTTGGCAAAACTAGCTTAAAATATGTACTTTTTTTAAAATGAAAACACATTTCTATTAAGACCTTAGTTCATACTATAAATGTGACATATCAATCTTTTGGAATCGTTCCAGCATGAAAATTACACATTGAATATATGGGGGAATTGAAGGTCATTCTTTATGTGCTGGAATTTAACTTGCATAAACAAATTATTGTGTAATCAGTATATGGTACAAAGGACAAAAAAATGCAAATACACTAAAGCAAAGCACAAATATTTCACCTAAGAAAATTAACTCTCTACTTGTCAACCCTGAAGAATATGTTTATTTCTTTTGTACATCAAGCTTAGACTGGTATGGTAAATCATGGTATATTAAATATATCATTTGTAATATGCTTCAGAATTTGTGATTTCCATCAGTAGAATGCATTTAAGCCTGGTAACCACTTCCAGACCCGACCATTTACCCCCTTCTTGACCAGGCCTAATTTTGCAAATCTGACATGTGTCACTTTATGTGGTAATAACTTTGGAACACTTTTACTTATCCAAGCCATTCAGAAATAGTTTTCTCGTTACACATTGTACTTCATTTTAATGGTAAATTTGAGTCAACATGTTTTACCCTTATTTAAAAAAAATCTAAAAGTTAACGAAAATTTGAAAAAATTCACTGTTTTTCTAAATTTGAATCTCTCTGCTTTTAAGACAGATAGTGATGCCTCATAAAATATTCAATAATTAACATTCCCAATATGTCTACTTTATGTTGGCATCATTTTGGTAATGTAATTTTATTATTTTACGACATTAGAAGGTTTAGAATTTTAGAAGCAATTTTTGTTAAATTTTTAGGAACATTTCAAAAGTCAACTTTTTTAACCGCTTCACGTCCGCCCATAGGATATAAACGTCCTATGGGTGGACGTCTATTTCTGAACGGACGTTCCAGAACGTCTTTTCAGAAAGTGCAGCTGCACGCTAATCGTGCAGCTGCTGATCGGGTTGCCCGCTGTCAGTGACAGCAGAGCAACCCTAAGACAAGGCAGGGACAGTGCCCAGGTGTCCCTGACTTCTAGATCGCCGAGCGCTGTGTCTGCAGAGAAGGAAGCTTCCTGTTCCGGCGGTCATGCGACCGCCGTGACCGGAGTGTGCAGGAGCTGTGTGAGGTCTCTCAGAGACCTCGATCAGCCCTGCTGTGAGGCTGTACAGCGCAGGATTGCTGCTGTACAGCCTCTATAGGGGTGCATTTGTCCTGTAACTGGGGCTACTATGTCAGCCCCAGTTACAGGAGAAATCAACTGTGAAAAAAAAAAAAAAAAAAGTGAAGTAAATGTCCCCCAGAGGTCTTGTATGACCTTATGGGGGACGAAAAGTGTGAAATAAAATAAATAAAAATAAAAGGTTGAAAATAAAAAAATAAAAAAAAGTTTCACATGTAAAAAAAAAAAAGTCCCCAAGTAAGGAATGAAAAAAAAAATTAAAAATAGAAAAAATAAAAAAAGTATACATATTAGGTATTGCCGCGTCCGTAAAAACCAGCTCTATAAAAATATCACATGACCTAACCCCTCGGATGAACACCGTAAAAAAAAAAAAAAAAAAACTGTCAAAACAAGCAATTTTTGTCACCTTGCATCACAAAAAGTGCGACACCAAGTGATCAAAAACCCATATGTCCCACAAAATAGTACCAATAAAACCGTCACCTCATCCCGCAAAAAATGAGCCCCTACATAAGAAAATCTCTCAAAAAATAAAAAAACTATAGCTCTTAGAACATGGAGACACTAAAACATCATTTTTTTGGTTTCAAAAATGCTATTATTGTGTTAAAGTGAAACAAATAAAAAAAAGTATACATATTAGGTATTGCCGCGTCCATAAAAACCAGCTCTATAAAAATATCACATGACCTAACCCCTCGGGTGAACACCGTAAAAAAAAAAAAAAAAACAGTGTCAAAACAAGCAATTTTTGTCACCTTGCATCACAAAAGGTGCAACACCAAGTGATCAAAAACGCGTATGTCCCACAAAATGGTACCAATAAAACCGTCACCTCATCCTGCAAAAAATGAGCCCCTACATAAGAAAATCTCTCAAAAAATAAAAAAACTATAGCTCTCTGAACATGGACACATTAAAACATATTTTTTTTGTTTCAAAAATGCTATTATTGTGTAAAACTTTAATAAATGAGAAAAAGTATACATATTAGGTATCGCCACGTCCGCAACGATCTGCTCTATAAAAATGTCACTTGACTGAACCCCTCAGGTGAACGCTGTAAAAATAAATAAATAGAAACTGTGCTAAAACAACCAATTTTTTGGTCACCTTGCCCCATAAAGTGTTATAATGAATGATCAAAAAATCATATGTACCCAAAAATAGTACTAATAAAACTGGCACCTTATCCCCTAGTTTCCAAAATGGGGTCACTTCTTGGGAGTTTTTACTGTAAGGGTGCATCAGGGGGCTTCAAATGGGACATGGCATCTAAAAACCATGTGGAGTTCCTTTTCTTCTGCGCCCTGCCGTGTGCCCATACAGCAGTTTATGACCACATGTGGGGTGTTTCTGTAAACCGCAGAATCTGGGTAATAAATATTGAGTTTTGTTTGGCTGTTAACCATCGATGTGTTAAAGAAAAAAATTGATTAAAATGGAAAATCTGCCAAAAAAGTGAAATTTAAAAATTTGATCTCCATTTTCCTTTAATTCTTGTGGAACGCCTAAAGGGTTAACAAAGTTTGTAAAATCGGTTTTGAATACCTTGAGGGGTGTAGTTTCTACAATGGGGTCATTTATGGGGGTATCCACTATGTAAGCCCCACAAAGTGACTTCAGACCTGAACTGGTCCTTATAAAGTGGGTTTTGGCAATTTTCTTGCTTCTAAACTTCTAAGCCTTCTAACGTCCTAAAAAAATAAAATGACATTTCCAAAATGATGCCAACATAAAGTAGACATATGGGGAATGTTAAATAATAAATATTTTATGAGGTATCACTTTCTGTTTTAAAAGCAGAGAAATTGAAATTTAGAAAATTGCGAATTTTTCAAATTTTTGGGTAAATTTGGGATTTTTTCATAAATAAAGGTGAAATATTTTGACTCAAATTTATGATTATCATGAAGTACAATGTGTCACGAGAAAACAATCTCTGAATGACTTGGATAAATAAAGGCGTTTCAAAGTTATTGCCACATAAAGTGAGATATGTCAGTTTTGCAAAATTTGTCCTGGTCAGGAAGGGGGCAAATGGCCCGGATGGGAAGTGGTTAAGGACCTGTTTAGTTCTGAAGTCACTTTGTGGGGCTTACTTAATGGAACCAACCCATAAATGACCCATTTTAGAAGCAACACACCTCAAACTATTCAAAACTGTTTTTAGAAATGCTGTTAACCCTTTAGCAAAATAGAGGTGAAATTTCTAAATTTCACATTTTTTGCAGATTTTCCATTTTAATAATTTTTTTCCTGGAACACAACAAGGGTTAACAACAAAACAAACCTCAATATTTATTACCCTGATTCTTCAGTTTGCAGAAACACTGCATATGTTGTTGTATACCGCTGTTTGGGCACACGACAGGGCACAGAAGGCAAGGCACGCCATATGGTTTTTGGAGGGAAGATTTTGCTGGAATGGTTTTTGGGTACCATGTTGCATTTGAAGAGACCCTGAGGTTTCCCCAAAAAGTGACCATATTTTGTAAACTACACCACCCAAGGAATTATTAATGGGTGTAGCAAGCACTTCACTCAACAGGTGTTTCATAGCATTTGAAAATGGTGCTTTAGGCCTATACTTTCTTTTTCACAAAATATAACAGGAGAATATCACCCCACAATTTGCTATCCACTTTCTCCAGAATATAGTAACACCCCAACTGTGGTCGTAAACTGTTATTTGGGGATACGCCAGGACTCAGAAGGGAGGGAGCGGCATCTGGATCTTCTAATATGGAATTTTTTGTCAGGGTTTTTAAGAGCGATAACTTTTTTTATTTTTTGGTGAATAAGCTGCCTGAAGGCTTATTTTGTGTAGTTTTTATTGGCACCATTTTGGGGTATACTTGGCTTTCTGGTTGCTTTTTATCTCATTTTTTGTGAGAGGAAGTCACAAAAAAAATGTAATTTTTCAATTTTTTTATACCGTTTACTTGATCATGTGATATTTTTATAGATCCGGTCATTACGAACACAACTATACCAAATATGTCTATTTTTTTATTTTTACGTCTTTAGAAAAAAAATTGTTTTTGTTTTGGCATTTTATTAGAGCCATATTTCTTTTCATTTTTCTGGCTATAGTCTCGTGTGAAGGCTTGTTTTTTGTGGGACAAGGTGACATTATTGCTAACATTTTGGGGTACATACGACTTTTTGTTTGATTGATATTAGGTTTTTTGAGAGTTTAGGTAACAAAAAAAAAAGCTGTTTTGGCATAATTTTTATTTGTTTTTTTTACACCGTTCACTTGATGGGGTAGATCATGTGATATCATTGTAGAGCCAATTGTTATGGACGTGGAGATACCAAATATGTCTTTTTTTATTTTTTACGTTTTACACAATAAGAGCATTTTTTTTACGGTGTTCACCTGATGGGTTAGATCATATCATATTATTATAAAGCTGGTCGTTGCGGATGTGGTGATACCAAATATGTCTATTTCATTTTTTAACGGATTTGGGGGGAATTTTTTTTTTTTTATGTGAAACTTTTGTTTTTGTTTTTCAATAATGTCATACAAGACTTCTGGGGGACATTTAACTTCATATATATATTTTTTTACTATTGATTTCTCCTGTAACTGGGGCTGACATAGTAGCCCCAGTTACAGTGGAAATCCACCCCCTAGAGAGGCTGTACAGCATAACACTGCACTGTACAGCCTCAGTGCAGGGCTGACCGTGGTCTATAGAAGACCCGTCACCTCCTGCACTCCCCCGGCCCCAGCGTTCACATGACCACCGGGCCAGGAGAGGAAGCGGCATAGCGCTTCCTGATCTGTATACACAGCGCTCGTTAAGCACTGTGTATACAGAGATCTAGAAGGTAGGGACATACAGGAACAGTGCCAGCCTTCTCTCTGGGTTGCCCTGCTGTCACTGACAGCGGCCCCCCGCTCGGCAGCTGCATCATTAGCATGCAGCTGCCATCTCTGAAAGGAGCTTCCAGAACTTCCATTCAGAGATAAACTGACTGCCCAAGGATGTTTATAGTCAATGGGCGGTCGGGAAGTGGTTATAGGGGTTTTGCACTGTTCAAAACTGTTATCAATTTGGAAAGGTAAAAAATTATATATGTGCCCACAAATTAAAGCCCCTGTCATTCCAGCACTGTTGTATGGGTCCTCACCATCTGTGTTTTCTAGGCTACGGTGTCATATACCCCATGTGACCGCTGCAGGCCAGTGATTGGTTGCAGGAATCACATGGGGTTTATAATTATATCACTGCCACAGCCAAGAAAGCCCATACTGATAGGTAGGACAGAAGCAGCATTCTTTACCTTCGTTATTATTTTATAACAATCCCAATTGGGCAAATTTTGCAACAATTAAAAAAAATGCACTTTAATGATGTCAAAATGAGATAGAGATTCAAAGATTCTCAAATCAAAGCAGATAACATGAAAAATCAGTCAAAACTAATTAGAAAACACAGCAAGACAAAGACTCAAAAATTAGAATTTTTAAAACAATCAGAAGACTGAAAGCTATCTAGACAAATATAGAGTGAACTGTACGGGGATAAACCTTATATTCTACCCATTACATACATATATGATTGCCATGTTTATTAGATGTTTTTTGTGCTTTGCTATGCCTAGCATTGTAAAGTGTGTGTGAAGGACTGGCGGCCCTACCGACTGTGGTGCCAGGCCCTGCTAGTGTCATAGAGAGGTCTATTGCTGTGACTTAGATGAAGATCAGATCCCATTTTATGACCAATTTGTGCATAAATCCATATCATTCCAAAGGGTTCACATACTTTTTCTTGCAACTGTATGTTTGGGGGACAGGCCCCACACCACGCAGGAGTTGTGGCGGGGTATTGAACAACAGACCGACGAGTGGTTGCTGCCGGTGAGCCTCAAGCCCGGCCTGGTGGTGTGCGATAATGGGCGAAATCTCGTCGCAGCTCTGGGACTAGCCGGTTTGACGCACATCCCTTGCCTGGCGCATGTGCTGAATTTGGTGGTGCAGAAATTCATTCACAACTACCCCGACATGTCTGAGCTGCTGCATAAAGTGCGGTCCATCTGTGCGCGCTTTCGGCGTTCAAATCCTGCCGCTGCTCGCCTGTCTGCGCTACAGCGTAACTTCGGCCTTCCCACTCACCGCCTCATATGCGACGTGCCCACCAGGTGGAACTCCACCTTGCACATGCTGGACAGACTGTGCGAGCAGCAGCAGGCCATAGTGGAGTTTTAGCTGCAGCACGCATGGGTCAGTCGCACTGCGGAACAGCACCACTTCACCACCAATGACTGGGCCTCCATGCGAGACCATGTTTTGAGTGCTCCACCAACATGGCCAGTGGCGATGACGCCATTATCAGTGTTACAATACCACTTCTATGTCTCCTTGAGAAAACACTTAGGGCGATGATGGAAGAGGAGGTGGCCCAGGAGGAGGAGGAGGAGGAGGAAGAGAGGTCATTTTTAGCACTTTCAGGCCAGTCTCTTAGAAGTGACTCAGAGGGAGGTTTT
This sequence comes from Bufo bufo, assembly GCF_905171765.1. NCBI lineage: Eukaryota > Metazoa > Chordata > Amphibia > Anura > Bufonidae > Bufo > Bufo bufo. The sequence goes on along the minus strand of NC_053391.1, from coordinate 341,729,885 downwards.
TTGCAACAGCAGAGGCCAGGTACAAATGTGGCCAGACAGGGCCCACTACTGGAGGACGAGGAGGACGAGGAGGAGGAGGAGGTGGAGGAGGATGAGGATGAAGCATGTTCACAGCGGGGTGGCACCCAAAGCAGCTCGGGCCCATCACTGGTGCGTGGCTAGGGGAAAACGCAGGATGATGATGATACGCCTCCCACAGAGGACAGCTTGTCCATACCTCTGGGCAGCCTGGCACACATGAGCGACTACATGCTGCAGTGCCTGCGCAACGACTGCAGAGTTGCCCACATTTTAACGTGTGCTGACTACTGGGTGGCCACCCTGCTGGATCCTCGTTACAAAGACAATGTGCCGGCCTTAATTCCCTCACTTGAGCGTGATCGGAAGATGCGCGACTACAGGCGCACGCTGGTAGACGCTCTCCTGAGAGCATTCCCAACTGATGCCGGGGGACAAGTGGAAGCACAAGGCGAAGGCAGGGGAGGAGGAAGAGGTCGCCAACGCAGCTGTGTCAGCGCCAGCACCTCAGAAGGCAGGGTTAGCATGGCCGACATGTGGAAAAGCTTTGTCACCTCGCCGCAACAACCGGCCCCAACTGCTGATATGGAGCGTGTTAGCAGGAGGCAGCATTTGAACAACATGGTGAAGAGGAGGTGGCCCAGGAGGAAGAGGAGGAAGAGGGGTCCTTTTTAGCATTTTTTAGGCCAGTCTCTTCGATGTGACTCAGAGGGAGGTTTTTTGCAACACCAGAGGCCAGGTACAAATGTGGCCAGACAGGGCCCACTACTGGAGGACGAGGAGGACGAGGATGAGGAGGAGGTGGAGGAGGATGAGGATGAAGCATGTTCACAGCGGGGTGGCACCCAAAGCAGCTCGGGCCCATCACTGGTGCGTGGCTGGGGGGAAACTCAGGACGATGATGATACGCCTCCCACAGAGGACAGCTTGTCCTTACCTCTGGGCAGCCTGGCACACATGAGCGACTACATGCTGCAGTGCCTGCGCAACGACAGCAGAGTTGCCCACATTTTAACGTGTGCGGACTACTGGGTTGCCACCCTGCTGGATCCCCGGTACAAAGACAATGTGCCCACCTTACTTCCTGCACTGGAGCGTGATCGGAAGATGCGCGAGTACAAGCGCACGTTGGTAGACGCGCTACTGAGAGCATTCCCAAATGTCACAGGGGAACAAGTGGAAGCCCAAGGCGAAGGCAGAGGAGGAGCAAGAGGTCGCCAACGCAGCTGTGTCACGGCCAGCTCCTCTGAGGGCAGGGTTAGCATGGCAGAGATGTGGAAAAGTTTTGTCAACACGCCACAGCTAACTGCACCACCACCTGATACAGAACGTGTTAGCAGGAGGCAACATTTCACTAACATGGTGGAACAGTACGTGTGCACACCCCTCCACGTACTGACTGATGGTTCGGCCCCATTCAACTTCTGGGTCTCCAAATTGTCCACGTGGCCAGAGCTAGCCTTTTATGCCTTGGAGGTGCTGGCCTGCCCGGCGGCCAGCGTTTTGTCTGAACGTGTATTCAGCACGGCAGGGGGCGTCATTACAGACAAACGCAGCCGCTTGTCTACAGCCAATGTGGACAAGCTGACGTTCATAAAAATGAACCAGGCATGGATCCCACAGGACCTGTCCATACCTTGTGCAGATTAGACATTTATAACTACCTCCCCTTAACCATATATTATTGTACTCCAGCGCACTTCCTCATTCCATCCTCTTTTTTTAATTTTACCATTATATTGCGGGGCAACCCAAAGTTGAATGAACCTCTCCTCTGTCTGGGTGCCGGGGCCTAAAAATATCTGACAATGGCCTGTTCCAGTGGTGGGTGACATGAAGCATGATTCTCTTCTATGACATGAAGCCTGATTCTCTGCTATGGGACCTCTCTCCTCTGTCTGGGTGCCGGGGTCTAAAAATATCTGACAATGGCCTGTTCCAGTGGTGGGTGACATGAAGCATGATTCTCTGCTATGACATGAAGCCTGATTCTCTGCTATGGGACCTCTCTCCTCTGTCTGGGTGCCGGGGCCTAAAAATATCTGACAATGGTCTGTTCCAGTGGTGGGTGACATGAACCCTGATTCTCTGCTATGACATGAAGCCTGAATCTCTGCTTTGGGACCTCTCTCCTCTGTCTGGGTGCCAGGGCCTAAAAATATCTGACAGTGGCCTGTCCCAGTGTTGTGTGACATGAAGCCTGGTTCTCTGCTATGACATGAAGCCTGATTCTCTGCTATGGGGCCTCTCTCCTCTGTCTGGGTGCCGGGGCCTAAACATATCTGACAGTGGCCTGTTCCAGTGTTGGGTGACATGAAGCCTGATTCTCTGCTATGACATGAAGCCTGAATCTCTGCTATGGGACCTCTCTCCTCTGTCTGGGTGCCGGGGCCTAAAAATATCTGAACAGTGGCCTGTTCCAGTGGTGGGTGACATGAAGCCTGATTCTCTGCTATGACATGAAGCCTGAATCTCTGCTATGGGACCTCTCTCCTCTGTCTGGGTGCCGGGGCCTAAAAATATCTGACAATGGCCTGTTCCAGTGGTGGGTGACATGAAGCATGATTCTCTGCTATGACATGAAGCCTGATTCTCTGCTATGGGACCTCTCTCCTCTGCCTGGGTGCCGGGGCCTAAAAATATCTGACAATGGCCTGTTCCAGTGGTGGGTGACATGAAGCATGATTCTCTGCTATGACATGAAGCCTGATTCTCTGCTATGGGACCTCTCTCCTCTGTCTGGGTGCTGGGGCCTAAAAATATCTGACAATGGCCTGTTCCAGTGGTGGGTGACATGAAGCCTGATTCTCTGCTATGACATGAAGCCTGAATCTCTGCTATGGGACCTCTCTCCTCTGTCTGGGTGCCAGGGCCTAAAAATATCTGACAATGGCCTGTTCCAGTGGTGGGTGACATGAAGCCTGATTCTCTGCTATGACATGAAGCCTGAATCTCTGCTATGGGATCTCTCTCCTCTGTCTGGGTGCCGGGGCCTAAAAATATCTGACAATGGCCTGTTCCAGTGGTGGGTGACATAAAGCATGATTCTCTGCTATGACATGAAGCCTGATTCTCTGCTATGGGACCTCTCTCCAATTGATATTGGTTAATTTTTATTTATTTTATTTTTATTTTTATTCATTTCCCTATCCACATTTGTTTGCAGGGGATTTACCTACATTTTGCTGCCTTTTGCAGCCCTCTAGCCCTTTCCTGGGCTGTTTTACAGCCTTTTTAGTGCCGAAAAGTTCGGGTCCCCATTGACTTCAATGAGGTTCGAGTTCGGGACGAAGTTCGGGTCGAGTTCGGATCCCGAACCCGAACATTTCCGGGAAGTTCGGCCGAACTTCTCGAACCCGAACATCCAGGTGTTCGCTCATCTCTAATTAGGGGTAAGGGCTTGCTGGTGATCTGACGCTCTAAAACATTATATGCGAGTGCCTGCTGGTGAGCTGACCCTCTAAAACATTATATGCTAGTGCTTGCTGGTGAGCTGACGTTTTAAAACATTATATGCTAGTGCCTGCAGGCGAGCAGATGCTGTAAAACATTATATGTGATTGCCTACAGGTGAGCTGACGCTCTAAAACATTATATGCGAGTGCCTGCTGGTGAGCTGATGCTCTAAAACATTAGGGGCGAGTGCCTGCTGTTGAGCTGACGCTCTAAAACATTATATGCAAGTGCCTGCTTGTGAGATGACGCCCCCAAAAACATTAGGGGCAAGGGCCTGCTGGTGAGCTGACACTCTAAAACATTATATGCGAGTGCCTGCTGGTGAGCTGACACTCTAAAACATTAGGGGCGAGTGCCTGCTGGTGAGCTGACGCTCTGAAACATTATATGCTAGTGGCTTTTGGTGAGCTGACGCTCTTAAAGGGAATCTGTCACTAGCAATTTACCCCAATTTTTTTTTCATAAATCCATGTTTAACAGAGTACCTTTTTTCCATCGGTCTTGTTCTTTTGATTTTCCGTCTTGTCATTTCTTCAAAAAATCGATTCTTATGATATGTAAATGACGCTGTAAGGAGCCCAGAGGGGCGTTCTTCTTTCTCCACGGTGCCCAGGAACGCCCCTCTGAAGTGCCGTGCCCGGCAAAATTTGAAAATTAATAACGCCTCCAAGCTCATCTAAATTGCCTCCCAGAGGCGCGGCTAAGTGCTCAACAACGCCCCCTCCTCCCCTCAGCGCCGCGCCCTGCGGCAAACACCCCGATCCTCCTCTCGCCGGCATCCCAAATCCCGCGCAGGCGCAGTGCCGGCGATTGCCTGCGCTATAATAAGATGACTGTCGGCACTGCGCCTGCGCGGGATTTGGGATGCCTGTGAGAGGAGGATCGGGGTGTTTGCCGCAGAGCGCGGCGCTGAGGAGGGGGGGTGTTGAGCACTTAGCCGCGCCTCTGGGAGGGGATTTAGATGAACTTGGAGGCGTTATTAGATTTCAAATTTTGCCGGGCACGGCACTTCAGAGGGGCGTTCCTGGGCACCGTGGAGAAAGAAGAACGCCCCTCTGGGCTCCTTACAGCGTCATTTACATATCATAAGAATCGATTTTTTGAAGAAATGACAAGACGGAAAATTAAAAGAACAAGACCAATGGAAAAAAGGTACTCTGTTAAACATGGATTCATGAGAAAAAAATTGGGGTAAATTGCTAGTGACAGATTCCCTTTAAACATTATATGTGAGTGCCTTCAGGCGAGCTGACGCTCTAAAACATTAAATAGAAACATAGAATGTGTCGGCAGATAATAACCATTTAGCCCATCTAGTCTGCCCAATATACTGAATACTAGGAATAGCCCCTGGCCCTATCTTATATGAAGGATGGCCTTATGCCTATCCCATGCATGCTTAAACTCCTTCACTGTATTTGCAGCTACCACTTCTGCAGGAAGGCTATTCCATGCATCCACTACTCTCTCAGTAAAGTAATACTTCCTGATATTACTTTTAAACCTTTGCCCCTCTAATTTAAAACTATGTCCTCTTGTAACAGTTTTTCTTCTTTTAAATATTCTCTCCTCTTTTACCTTGTTTATTCTCTTTATGTATTTAAAAGTTTCTATCATATCCCCTCTGTCTCGTCTTTCTTCCAAGCTATACATGTTAAGGTCCTTTAACCTTTCCTAATAAGTTTTATCCTGCAATCCATGTACTAGTTAGTAGCTCTTCTCTGAACGCTCTCTAAAGTATTAATATCCTTCTGGAGATATGGTCTCCAGTACTGTGCACAATGCTCCAAATGAGGTCTCACTAGTGCTCTGCAGAGCTGCATGAGCACCTCCCTCTTTCAACCACTGCCTAATCCATTCAACAATATGGGAGTCCAAGCACAAAGACTGAAATTTATTGATAAGCCTTCTATGTGGGACAGTATCAAAAGCCTTACTAAAGTCTAGATAAGCGATGTCTACTGCACCTCCGCCATCTATTATTTTAGTCACCCAATCAAAAAAATCTGTAAGATTAGTTTGACATGATCTCCCTGAAGTAAACTCATGCTGTTTTTCATCTTTCAATCTATGGGATTTTAGATGTTCCACAATCCTCTCCTTAAGTATGGTTTTCAGTAATTTCCCCACTATTGATGTCAGGCTATAATTGCCCGATTCCTCCCTACTACCTTTCTTGTGAATGGGCACAACAGTTGCTGATTTCCAATCTTTTGGGATGACTCCTGTTACCAGTGATTGGTTAAATAAATCTGTTAATGGTCTGCTAGTACTTTATCTTCTTCCATATACCTTCCTTTTTTTGTTTTTAATTTGGTAATTCCTTGTTTTAGTTTCCTTTTTTCATTTATGTATCTGAAGAATGTCTTATCACCTTTTTTCACTGACTGAGCTAATTTCTCTTCTGCCTGTGCTTTAGAAGCTCTTATAACTTGCTTGGCCTCTCTCTGCCTAATTTAATAAATTTGCCTGTCATCCTCATTTTTTTATAATTACTAAATGCTATATTTTTGTTTTTACTGATTTTGTCCACTTCTGCTGCGTACCACAGTGGTTTCTTCATTTTTTTACATTTAACTGACAAGTCTAATGCAATTATCTGTTGCCTTCAATAGTGCCATTTTTAAGTAGTCCCATTTCTCCTGGACTTTATTGAAACTGTTCCAATCTGATAGGGACTCGTGAACCTCTAATCTAATTTTAGAAAAGTCAGTTTTTCTAAAATCTAAAACTTTTGTTTTTGTGTGGTGTGACTCAGTCACTATACAGGGTGGGCCATTTATATGGATACACCTTAATAAAATGGGAATGGTTGGTAAAATTAACTTCCTGTTTGTGGCACATTAGTATATGTGAGGGGGGAAACTTTTCAAGATTGGTGGTGACCATGGCGGCCATTTTGAAGTCGGCTATTTTGAATCCAACTTTTGTTTTTTCAATAGGAAGAGGGTCATGTGACACATCAAACTTATTAGGAATTTCACACGTAAAACAATGATGTGCTTGGTTTTAACGTAACTTTATTCTTTCATGAGTTATTTACAAGTTTCTCTTTGTTTACAGCCATTGACATGTTGCTGAGGTTAACACGTGAGGAGCGGATAGAAATTGTGTTGATGTCTGGTGAACGCAATAACCGGGTCATTGCAGCAGATTTCAATGCAAGACACCCTACGAGACCCCCCATCTCCTATGCTACAGTTAGCAAACTGCTTGCTAGGTTTCGTGAAACTGGTTCAGTGTTGGATTTGCCAAAATGTGGACGCATGAAATCTGTCTCTAATGAAGAAACATCAGTGGCTGTCCTAGCTTCATTCAGCAAGAGCCCACAGCGTAGCACTCGCTGCATGTCATTGGAGAGTGGCATTAGTCGAACATCCCTTCGGCGGATATTAGCTACTCACAAATGGCACCCTTACAAACTCCAGCTACTGCAGCATCTCAGCGAGGATGACCCAGATCGGCGCACTGAATTTGCAGAATAGGCAAAAAAAAATTGGAACAGGAACCTCAGTTTACGCAGAAGATTTTGTTCAGTGATGAGGCAAACTTTTATGTGAATGGTGAAGTTAACAAACAAAACCACCGCTATTGGTCTGACACTAACCCACATTGGATAGATCCCTCCAAGACTGTTGGAATAAAAAAATTGATGGTATGGTGTGGTATATGGGGTACAAAGATAGTGGTGCCATTCTTCATCAATGAAAACCTCAAGGCCACTGGATATTCGAAATTGCTACATGATGATGTGTTTCCCTCTTTATGCACTGAAGCTGGCACGTTCCCTGAGTTTTTCCAGCAAGATGGTGCACCACCACATTATGGGTGTCAGGTCCGAGCATTCCTAGATGAACAGTTTCCTGGAAAGTGGATTGCTCGTCGTGGGCCAGTTGAATGGCCCCCGAGGTCTCCCGATATGACCCCCTTAGACTTTTATCTTTGGGGTCATCTGAAGGCAATTGTCTATGCTGTGAAGATACGAGATGTGCAGCACCTGAAACTACGGATACTGGAAGCCTGTGCTAGCATTTCTCCTGCAGTGTTGCTATCAGTGTGTGAAGAGTGGGAGAAGAGGGTTGCATTGACAATCCAACACAATGGGCAGCACATTAAACACATTTCATAAGTGGTCAGAAACTTGCAAATAACTCATGAAAGAATAACGTTACGTTAAAACCAAGCACACCATTGTTTTTTCTTGTGAAATTCCTAATAAGTTTGATGTGACCCTCTTCCTATTGAAAAAACTAAAGTTGGATTCAAAATGGCCGCCATGGTCACCACCCATCTTGAAAAGTTTCCCCCCTCACATATACTAATGTGCCACAAACAGGAAGTTAATATCACCAACCATTCCCATTTTATTAAGGTGTATCCATATAAATGGCCCACCCTGTACTTATAGTAAACCACCTAACTGGTGATCACTAGATCCTAATATTTACCCTACAGTAATATCAGATACCAAATTCCCATTTGTGAATACTAAATCTAAAATGGCTTCCTTCCGGGTTGGCTCTTCCACTACTTTCTGTAGAGATAATCCCAGTAGGGAATTTAAAATATCTGCAACACTGAGAGGCATTGACAATTTGCAAAAGAGCGGGGGTAGATGAGGGGGAGGGTGACAAAGAGGAGGCTGAGGAAAGTGAGGTAGCTAGCTGGGTAACAGTTAGAAAGAGGGGTAGAGGGAAGAGTGCCAGGGAGGCTAGCCCTGATCTGACACACCCCAACAAGTTTGCACGTTTGGCAGATGAGGGGGATGTCAGTCCAGGGACGGCACTGCTGCAGCCGGACACTTCCTCTGCCAGTCAGGGGAATGTCAGCTCCAGTAAGCAGGGAACCAGGAAAGCAGAGCTATTCAGACAGGTGCTGGTAGTGGGAGACTCCATTATTAGGGAAACAGATAGGGCAATCTGTCACAAAGACCGTGATCGCCGAACAGTGTGCTGTCGTCCTGGCGCTAGAGTTCGACAAATCGCGGATCGGGTTGACAGATTACTGGAAGGGGCTGAAGAAGATCCAGCGGTCATGGTCCATATCGGAACCAATGACAAAGTTAGAGGTAGGTGGAGAGTCCTTCAGGGATTTAGGTCAAAAGCTTAGGGCAAGGTCCTCAAAGGTAGTATTTTCCGAAATACTGCCTGTACCACGGGCCACACAAGAAAGGCAGCGGGAGATTAGGGAGATTAACAAGTGGCTCAAGAACTGGTGTAGGAAGGAGGGGTTTGGGTTCCTGGAGAACTGGGCCGACTTCTCTATTGGCTACAGGCTCTATCGTAGGGACGGGCTGGATGTATTTCTGGAGTGTAATAATATTACAGGCTATAGCTACTAGAGAGAGGTCGCTGATCCAGGGAGTTATTCTGATTGCCTGATTGGAGTCGGGAAGGAATTTTTTATTCCCCTAAAGTGGGGAAAATTGGCTTCTACCTCACAGTTTTTTTTTTGCCTTCCTCTGGCTCAACTTGCAGGATGACAGGCCGAACTGGATGGACAGATGTATTTTTTTGGCCTTATGTACAGTCGTGGCCAAAAGTTTTGAGAATTACATAAATATTGAAATTGGAAAAGTTGCTGCTTAAGTTTTTATAATTGCAATTTGCATATACTCCAGAATGTTATGAAGAGTGATCAGATGAATTGCATAGTCCTTCTTTGCCATGAAAATTAACTTAATCCCAAAAAAACCTTTCCACTGCATTTCATTGCTGTCATTAAAGGACCTGCTGAGATCATTTCAGTAATCGTCTTGTTAACTCAGGTGTGAATGTTGACGAGCAAAAGGCTGGAGATCTTTATGTCAGGCTGATTGGGTTAAAATGGCAGACTTGACATGTTAAAAGGAGGCTGATGCTTGAAATCATTGTTCTTCCATTGTTAACCATGGTGACCTGCAAAGAAACGCGTGCAGCCATCATTGCGTTGCATAAAAATGGCTTCACAGGCAAGGATATTGTGGCTACTAAGATTGCACCTCAATCAACAATTTATAGGATCATCAAGAACTTCAAGGAAAGAGGTTCAATTCTTGTTAAGAAGGCTTCAGGGCGTCCAAGAAAGTCTAGCAAGCGCCAGGATCGTCTCCGTCATCCTGCGGGATCGGAGTGCCACCAGTGCAGAGCTTGCTCAGGAATGGCAGCAGGCAGGTGTGAGCGCATCTGCACGCACAGTGAGGCGAAGACTTTTGGAAGATGGCCTGGTGTCAAGAAGGGCAGCAAAGAAGCCACTTCTCTCTAAAAAAAAACATCAGGGACAGATTGATCTTCTGCAGAAAGTATGGTGAATGGACTGCTGAGGACTGGGGCAAAGTCATATTGTCCGATGAAGCCTCTTTCCGATTGTTTGGGGCATCTGGAAAAAGGCTTGTCCGGAGAAGAAAAGGTGAGCGCTACCATCAGTCCTGTGTCATGCCAACAGTAAAGCATCCTGAGACCATTCATGTGTGGGGTTGCTTCTCATCCAAGCGAATGGGCTCACTCACAATTTTGCCCCAAAACACAGCCATGAATAAAGAATGGGACCAAAACACCCTCCAACAGCAACTTCTTCCAACAATCCAACAACAGTTTGGTGAAGAACAATGCATTTTCCAGCACGATGGAGCACCGTGCCATAAGGCAAAAGTGATAACTAAGTGGCTCGGGGACCAAAACGTTGACATTTTGGGTCCATGGCCTGGAAACTCCCCAGATCTTAATCCCATTGAGAACTTGTGGTCAATCCTCAAGAGGTGGGTGGACAAACAAAAACCCACTAATTCTGACAAACTCCAAGAAGTGATTATGAAAGAATGGGTTGCTATCAGTCAGGAATTTGCCCAGAAGTTGATTGAGAGCATGCCCAGTCGAATTGCAGAGGTCCTGAAAAAGAAGGGCCAACACTGCAAATACTGACTCTTTGCATAAATGTCATGTAATTGTCGATAAAAGCCTTTGAAACGTATGCAGTGCGTGTAATTATATTTCACTACATCACAGAAACAACTGAAACAAAGATCTAAAAGCAGTTTAGCAGCAAACTTTGTGAAAACTAATATTTGTGTCATTCTCAAAACTTTTGGCCACGACTGTACTATGTTACTATGTTACTATGTCACTCCTGGCAGAACTAGCTATTTTGGTTTTTCAGTTTACATCAGGAAGATTAAAGTCTCCCATAATGATAACTTCCCCTTTCAATGTCATTTTAGCTATTTCCTCAACTAGTAGACCATCTAATTCTTTGACTTGGCGAGGTTGTCTATATATCACACCTACACGAATTACCTTATGATTATCACGCTGCAACGTAACCCAAACTGACTCTAAATTAGTAAATTGGTCTCGCCTACTTGCATTAAATTTGATTTTATGCTATCTTTCACATACAGGGCCACCCCCCCCCCCCCTTTCTTGCCTTCTCTGTCTTTCCTATATAGAGAGAACTCTGGTATTGTTATAAACCAGTCATTACTCCCATTGAACCATGTCTCAGCCACTAAATCTATATTCTCAGATGCCATTATAGACTCAAGTTCATTGATCTTTTTCCCTAAACTGCGAGCATTTGTAGACAAGACTCTGAGCTTGTAATTTCTTAACCTATGTCCTACTGGCATCTTCTGGCATTGTTTCGGGGGGCAGTCGGACTGCTGGATTATCACTCTTTTGCTCCCCTTTCCTAGTTTAAATGCTCCTTAGCAAATACTTTGAACTGTTCACTGAGGACATTTGTTCCCTTGAGAGAAAGATGCTGTCACGGATGATGTTGCAGATAGCTGGAAGTTATGGATAAACATCCGAGTGGCTTGATCCCAAACTAAGGAGCATAAACGTGACCCCTATAAAACCCTAAGAGCTCACCCTGACTGCTAAGCACATACAAGGGTCTCAGAGGTAGACGATTGCATGCCCTCGTACCTAGACTGTGTGACACCTGAAAACCCTATAATAGTGAGGGGACACGACCACCGGCTCCCTGCACTTAATACGGAGGGAGTCAGGGTCACCTAGAATCAAGCCAGCAAGGAAACACAATACATGAAAGGACTTATCTGAACAAGCAGTAACAGAGGTCTCCAGCAGTGAACATTTCAATCCAGGAAGTATTATAAACCGCAAAGTGAGGCAGTATGGGAGGGAATATAAAGGGAGGCAATTAGTGTAAATAGGTGACAGCTGGGAGAAGGAAAGGAGATGACAAAATGAAACCAAAACAAAGAACATCATGCAAGCTGTACAGAAGAACGATTGCCAGACCTTCTCAGAGAGCTGGCGGTGACAGTACCCCTCCCTCTACGGGTGGACTCCGGACACTCAGAGCCCACCTTCTCAGGATGGGACCTATGGAAAGCCCTGATGAGACGAGTGGCCTTAATGTCTGCCACTGGGACCCACATCCTCTCCTCAGGACCATAACCCTCCCAATGAACGAGGTACTGGAGGGAACCGCGGATAATGCGAGAATCCACAATCCTAGAGACCTGAAATTCAAGATTATCATCAACAAAAATCGGAGGAGGAGGCAAAGAGGAGGGTACAGTGGGTTGGACATAAGGTTTTAATAGGGACCTGTGAAAAACATTCAGGATCTTCCAAGTCTGAGGAAGATCAAGACGGAAGGCAACAGGATTGATGACGGACAAGATCTTGTAAGGCCCAATAAACTTAGGATCCAACTTCCAGGAGGGAACCTTCAGTTTGATATTCTTTGTAGACAACCACACCAGATCACCCACATTCAGGTCCGGACCAGGCACACGTCTCTTATCCGCCACACGCTTATATCTCTCACTCATCCTCTTCAGATTACCCTGAATCTTTTGCCAAATAAATGACAAAGACGAGGAAAATCTCTCCTCATCAGGTAAACCAGAAGACCCCTCTCCAGAGAATGTCCCAAACTGCGGATGAAACCCATATGCACCAAAAAATGGTGACTTATCAGAGGACTCCTGGCGACGGTTATTTAAAGCAAACTCAGCAAGGGACAAAAAAGAACACCAATCCTCCTGATTCTCCGCCACAAAACAGCGCAGATATGTCTCCAGATTCTGATTGACGCGTTCGGTCTGACCATGCGGGTGAAAAGCTGAAGAGAACGACAACCGAATACCCAAGCGAGAACAGAAGGCCTTCCAGAATCTGGAAACAAATTGCGTGCCCCTATCAGAAACGATGTCTGAAGGAATGCCATGCAATTTAACAATGTGATCAACAAACGCTTGCGCCAACGTCTTAGCAATGGGTAACCCAGGAAATGGAATGAAATGTGCCATTTTGCTAAAACGGTCCACTACCACCAGAATCACAGTCTTCCCCGAGGAACGAGGCAGGTCCGTAATGAAGTCCATGGACAGATGCGTCCAAGGACGGGAAGGAATGGGTAACGGGAGGAGAGAACCAGATAGCCGTGAATGAGGGACCTTGGCACGAGCGCAGGTCTCGCAGGCTGCTACAAAACCCTCAACCGTCTTATGAAGAGCCGGCCACCAGAATGTCCGAGCAATGAGATCCACTGTGGCTCTACTCCCCGGGTGCCCAGCAAGGACAGTATCGTGGTGGTCCTTAAAAACATTGTGTCGTAAAGCGAGAGGCACAAACAACCTCCCAGGAGGACAAAGATCAGGAGCCTCTGCCTGGGCTGCCTGAACCTCTGCCTCCAAATCAGGATAAAGAGCAGAGACGACCACCCCTTCAGCCAAAATGGGAACCGGGTCTTCAAAGTTCCCCCCTCCCAGAAAACAACGTGACAGGGCATCCGCCTTCACATTTTTAACCCCAGGGAGGAACGTGACAACAAAATTAAACCTAGAAAAGAACAAAGACCATCTGGCCTGTCTCAGGTTCAGACGCTTGGCCGATTCCAAGTAGGCCAGATTCTTATGGTCGGTAAACGCGGTAATAGGGTGTCTGGCTCCCTCTAACCAATGGCGCCATTCATCAAAAGCTAATTTGATGGCCAACAACTCCCTATATCCCACATTGTAATTTCTCTCTGCAGCAGAGAGTTTCCTATAGAAAAAGGCACACGGTCGCCATTTTGCAGGAGAGGGACACTGAGATAAGACTGCACCCACACCCACCTCAGAAGCGTCCACCTCAACAATAAAAGGTCAACAATAAAAGGTAGAGAGACATCAGGTTGTACCAAAATGGGAGCGGAAGCAAAACTCTCTTTGATACTAGAAAAGGCTTTAAGCGCATCTACCGACCACGAGGAAAAATCTACCCCTTTTTTAATCATATCAGTGAGTGGCTTAACAACAGAGGAATAATGGTGTAGAACACTGTGCCTTGCAGTAACACGCATAGGGAGTCTGCTTTGATAGTGAAATAATACTGTGAGTTCGAATGACATGTCAGTCGCTCTTAGAATCACTGCACACTTCACTTATTTGAGCAGTCTCGGGGCCAAAATTGATCAAATAACTCACGTATGAACTCAGGTTGATGTTAGCACCAAGAATAAGCGCACTCCTTTTACACCGTCGTCAGCTGATTCAACATAGATGTCTACAGAAACTGTTCTATTAAACGCTTATCCAAGTAAAGCCCCTCGACAGAGTGGAGAGGGTGTCAGCAGTAAGTTTGTGTTGACGTCACTGATTATTTTGCCCTTCCTCTGATCCGGCAGAACAATAACCCACAAAAAATGGATCCTGTATGTGGAGCATCCACCTTCACTCAGTAAGCATTTGGTCAGTAATCCATCAGTATCGCTAATTCCAAAAAAAAACTGGAGTGGATCCAAAACAGAGATGACACGTGAACAGAATATTTGCATGTCTTCTGTGTTTTGTACTCACTCCTGTTTTTGGCTACCAAATCATAAGCCAATTCTGATAGGACCATACAGGCCTTGCAGCTGATACATAGACAAGATACGTTGTGCGTCTCATTTTTCCTTCCTTCTGACAAGCCAAAAAGGCAAAATAGTGGCCCAGTCATGAAGTGGGGAGGGTGGGAACAGCATGAGAAGTCCACAGAGTGGCCCTAAGACATAGTGGTGAGATGGAAGCAGCATGACAAGACCACAGAATGGCCCAATGAGTCTGGAGGTGGCGGCAGCACCAGGAGAAGGCCACAGGGTGGCACAATGACAGAGGACTATAAAGGTTTTCTGCAGCCAGGAAATAGCAGTTTTTTAACGCTATTCGTCGCAAATAAATTCACATCTAACCGAATTTTTCCCCAAAAAATTGTCATTACCTGTCACAGTAATCTTCCTGCAAAGCTGCGCATAAGGCAGAGATCCGGCAGGTCAGAGCAGCAGAATTCCATTCACTCTATTATGGTGAATGGGACAAGGGTTCAAAAGATCCCAGGTTCTAGCCCCCTAGGGGGGGCTAAAAGTTATTGTGTAAAAAGTAAAAAAAAAACATAAAATAATTAAAAGTTCAAATGACCTCCCTTACTGTAAAATCCAGATGCAGTTCATGTTGCACACAATTTTGTTGTGGACCCACTGACATCAATGGGTCCACAGTCCACATTTTACAGCAAAGCGTAGGACATGTATCTATCTCCCATAAGGAGTGAAAGACCCACACTTTTATTCACTGCTGTTATGCAAGCGGGTGTAGACTGACTGGCTGTACTCTGGAGGGGTGTGACTAAGCAACTACCTGGTCTTCACTAGAGCCTCTGACGGTGAGGATAGGCTTGGGCCGTTAGGGTAGTTGCAAGGTGCAACTCTAGAGCAGTCCCCGAGTCAGTGGCAGCTGACCAGGGGGTCAGAGATATCGGTGCAAGCACCAAGGGGAAGTACGTGGTCAGGAAGTCTGGGGTCAAGGCAGGCAGCGATTAAGCAAGGTCTGTAAACAAAGTCTGAGGTCAAAGGCAGGCAGCAAACAAGCAAGGTCCGTGAACGAGGTCAGAGGCAGGCGGCAAACAGGCAAAATCCGATAATTCCAAAAGCAGGGCAGAACTTGAAAAACACCTTCACACTTGGAACAAGACAAGCTAGTGACTAAGAGTTGCTCAGGCATCTTCCTGTGGTAGGAAGCACCTTTAAATACATAGTAACATACAGGTGGGCCATTTATATGGATACACCTTAATAAAATGGGAATGGTTGCTGATATTGTGGCGAAACCAACCTCGCCACTGGGTTTTGGAGGGGCCTGGTTGCCAGCCTCTTGCCCCAGGATTATGGGCCCTCTCATCGGCCCATGCAAAACTTAAACCCCATGGCGATTTGACTGTGTTTGTGGCATCTGAGCGCTCAGATCCAAGCCATATGGGGACATGTGGGGTTTTGAGGTGTGTGACAGAACTATCTGTCTGTGTAATTGTATTGTATGTTATGTGAGGATACCCAGATAGCTAATGTTATTGTATTTGTGTATTCTGAGTGCTATTCACCTAATGATATGCACTCAGACTTGAGCTATCTTGGAATATGTTAAATGTCTGTGTTTGCTGTGAGGGTGTGACATTGTGTGTTTGGGTGGTGATTCCTGTCCTGTTGTTCCCACATGTGTATTGGTGATTTCCCTTTGTCCTGAGAGATAATTGAATTGCTCCTCGGGTGTCTCCAGGGCAGAGAGGAGGAAACCATGATGCATTGTGGGGATCTGTTGTGTCTGTGTATCCTGAGTGCTACGTATCTTTCCTGTGTCACAGTCTTCCTTCTGGTCCCCTAGGGGCGTGTACACCAGATGGGGACCTGCATAAATACGGGCGGGTAGCCCTCAATAAAGTGTTCCTGTTTTTACACTCAACATAGAGCCTCGTCTCATGTGTGTGGGGATTGCTATACTTGTATACTCCCCTGGCTATTACTCCTAGCTCTTGTAAGAGCTGTTCCTTTTCCTGGTTCCTGTGGTGGTATCGGTGTCGAGCGGAGTGCTTGGAGTCCTCGGGAGGCACTGGGAGCATTTATCAACGGAGGTACCCAGTCGGGGTGCTAGGAGATCCGTTACATTGGTGGCAAGTGGCGGGATCGTTCCCACAGCCAGAAGGACAGCTACAGGAGACACCATTCCCTGGAATTACAATTTGAGGGCAACGCATGTCCCAGTACAGCGACCCTGACAGCAGCAGGATGGAACCAGCAGTGGCATACGATGAGGAAGACCTGGATGGCCGGGATGCATTAAGGAAAGGCATCTGGTACCAGTACAATACCATCTGGACAATGTACAATACCAGCGAGGCGAGAGTCTCCCCAGTGAAGAGCAGCGATTGCAGAAGCAAGTGGCCCTGCGGATGCCCTTCCTGGGAGAGCAGCCCCTGGAGGAATGGGTGAAGGAACTAGAGCACCGGGTATGGCAGGAGCTATGGCTGGAGGATGCCTACCAGGCGCTCTGGTGGTATATGGCACAGTATATACCCTGGACAGCTGAGCATGACAAGCCGGAGAGAGAGGAGTTTGATGGTCCTGGCTTGTTATGGGAGTCCTTTGCAGAGCCTGACTTCGGGAGCCCTGCACAGTCCAGACTTCAGGACATTTTCTACGAGAGGGAGGCTAGGCAGGATTGGGATGACCCCCATGAGGTAGAGAAAGACCTGGCTCACCTAGCAATCCTGGAGTGGGAACTGGAGCAGGACTACAGAGATCTCTTCCACTCCATTGGGAAGGCTCAGCAGGACAGCAAGAAGTCAGACTCAGGTCCAGAGCCCTTCAGCTGGGAGGTTATTGTGGATGTTTACTGGGAAGAACCCCAGGTGGCCAGTGGAGATGGGACCGAGGTCTCTCCACTGCTCCTGCAGGGAATTGGGAGCCAGGTCTCCATTCCCCAGTGGCAGGCTGAGTTACAGGGGGCAGAGACAGTCAGTCCTGTCCCCCAGCGGCAGAGTGTCCTACAAGGAACAGAGAGCCCAGTCTCCTTTCCCCAGCAACAGGACACTGTATTGTGAGTGGAAACAGTCGGTCTCCCTCCCAGAGGCTGGAAGTATGTATGGGAGAGGAGCTTGTTACCCCCTCTCCCTATTGGCAGTGTGAATTGCAGGGAATTGGGAGCCCAGTCTCCATTCCCCAGCGGCTGGGTGATTTACAGGGAATTGAGAGCCCAGTCTCCATTCCCCAGCGGCCGTGTGATTTATTGGGAATTGGGAGCCCAGTCTCCATTCCCCAGCGGCAGGCGGAGTTACAGGGGGCAGAGACAGTCTGTCCTGTCCCCCAGCGGCAGAGTGTCCAGCAGGGAATAGAGAGCCCAGTCTCCTTTCCCCAGCAGCAGGACACTGTATTGGGAGCGGAGACGGTCGGTCGCCCTCCCCAGCGGCTGGAAGTATGTATGGGAGAGGAGCTCATTACCCCCTCTCCCCAGCGGCAGCTTAACGCACCAGGGGGAGACAGTAAGCCCCACAACAGTGCAGATGGGACCGTGGTCTCTGCACTTACAGCACAGGGGGTAGGGACAGTCGGTCTCCCCCTCCAGCAGCAGAGCTGGGTATCCAAAGGGGAGACTGTCGGTCTCCCCCTCCAACAACCAGGCTCCAACCAGGCTTCTTCCATGGTAGCGCTGGCACCAGGGCAGAGTACCGCTGATCCCTGCACACAAAGCAACCTCCACTCCAAGCCAGGGAGCAACACAGAGACCGGGAGTACCAGCTACCAATATAACCTTGGTGGACTCACTGGACAGAGACAGGCTACCAAATTCAACAGGTCCAGTATTTGGTTGTGAGTGGGCTGCCAGACTAACTTAGGTACCGAGCGGCGTTAGGTCAGGTATCTGGTTAGTCTTCCCTGGGAGGGGAAGATGTGTGGCGAAACCAACATCGCCACTGGGTTTTGGAGGGGCCTGGTTGCCAGCCTCTTGCCCCAGGATTATGGGCCCTCTCATCAGCTCATGCAAAACTTAAACCCCATGGCGATTTGACTGTGTTTGTGGCATCTGAGCGCTCAGATCCAAGCCATATGGGGACATGTGGGGTTTTGAGGTGTGTGACAGAACCATCTGTCTGTGTAATTGTATTGTATGTTATGTGAGGATACCCAGATAGCTAATGTTATTGTATTTGTGTATTCTGAGTGCTATTCACCTAATGATATTCACTCAGACTTGAGCTATCTGGGAATATGTTAAATGTCTGTGTTTGCTGTGAGGGTGTGACATTGTGTGTTTGGGTGGTGATTCCTGTCCTGTTGTTCCCACATGTGTATTGGTGATTTCCCTTTGTCCTCAGAGATGATTGAATTGCTCCTCGGGTGTCTCCAGGGCAGAGAGGAGGAAACCATGATGCATTGTGGGGATCTGTTGTGTCTGTGTATCCTGAGTGCTACGTATCTTTCCTGTGTCACAGTCTTCCTTCTGGTCCCCTAGGGGCGTGTACACCAGATGGGGACCTGCATAAATACGGGCGGGTAGCCCTCAATAAAGTGTTCCTGTTTTTACACTCAACATAGAGCCTCGTCTCATTTGTGTGGGGATTGCTATACTTGTATACTCCCCTGGCTATTACTCCTAGCTCTTGTAAGAGCTGTTCCTTTTCCTGGTTCCTGTGGTGGTATCGGTGTCGAGCGGAGTGCTTGGAGTCCTCGGGAGGCACTGGGAGCATTTATCAACGGAGGTACCTGGTCGGGGTGCTAGGAGATCCGTTACAGATATTAACTTCCTGTTTGTGGCACATTAGTATATGTGAGGGGGGAAATTTTTCAAGATGGGTGGTGACCATGGCGGCCATTTTTAAGTTGGCCATTTTGAATCCAACTTTTGTTTTTTCAATAGGAAGAGGGTCATGTGACACATCAACCTTATTGGGAATTTCACAAGAAAAACAGTGGTGTGCTTGGTTTTAACGTAACTTTATTCTTTTATGAGTTATTTACAAGTTTCTCTTTGTTTAAAGCCATTGACATGTCGCCGAGGTTAACACGTGAGGAGCGGATAGAAATTGTGTTGATGTCTGGTGAACGCAGTAACTGGGTCATTGCAGCAGATTTAAATGCAAGACACCCTACGAGACCACCCATCTCCCATGCTACAGTTAGCAAACTGCTTGTTAAGTTTCGTGAAACTGGTTCAGTGTTGGATTTGTCAAAATGTGGACTCATGAAATCTGTCTCTAATGAAGGAACATCAGTGGCTGTCCTAGCTTCATTCAGCAAGAGCCCACAGCGTAGCACTCGCCGCATGTCACTGGAGAGTGGCATTAGTCGAACATCCCTTCGGCGGATATTAGCTACTCACAAATGGCACCCTTAAAAACTGCAGCTACTGCAGCATCTCAACGAGGATGACCCAGATCGGCGCACTGAATTTGCAGAATGGGCAAAACAAAAATTGGAACAGGACCCTCAGTTTACGCAGACGATTTTGTTCAGTGATGAGGCAAACTTTTATGTGAATGGTAAAGTTAACAAACAAAACCACCGCTATTGGTCTGACACTAACCCACATTGGATAGATCCCTCCAAGACTGTTGGAACAAAAAAATTTATGGTATGGTGTGGTATAGTGGGGCCATTCTTCATCAATGGAAACCTCAAGGCCACTGGATATGCAAAATTGCTACATGATGGTGTGTTTCCCTCTTTATGCACTGAAGCTGGCACGTTCCCTGAGTTTTTCCAGCAAGATGGTGCACCACCACATTATGGGTGTCAGGTCCGAGCATTCCTAGATGAACAGTTTCCTGGAAAGTGGATTTCTCGTCGTGGGCCAGTTGAATGGCCCCAAAGGTCTCCCGATCTGACCCCCTTAGACTTTTATCTTTGGGGTCATCTGAAGGCAATTGTCTATTCTGTGAAGATACGAGATGTGCAGCACCTGAAACTACGGATACTGGAAGCCTGTGCTAGCATTTCTCCTGCGGTGTTGCTATAAGTGTGTGAAGAGTGGGAGAAGAAGGTTGCATTGACAATCCAACACAATGGGCAGCACATTGAACACTTTTTATAAGTGGTCTGAAACTTGTAAATAACTCATGAAAGAATAAAGTTACGTTAAAACCAAGCACACCATTGTTTTTCTTGTGAAATTCCCAATAAGTTTGATGTGTCACATGACCCTCTTCCTATTTAAAAAAAAAGGTTGGATTCAAAATGGCCAACTTCAAAATGGCCACCATGGTCACCACCCATCTTGAAAAGTTTCCCCCCTCACATATACTAATGTGCCACAAACAGGAAGTTAATATCACCAACCATTCCCATTTTATTAAGGTGTATCCATATAAATGGCCTACCCTGTAGTTTATAAGGCTAAAAAAAAAACATCTGTACATCCAGTTCGGCCTGCTATCCTGCAAGTTAATCCAGAGGAAGACAAAAAAAAACTGTGAGGTAGAAGCCAATTTTCCTTCCCGATTCCAATCAGGCAATCATAATAACTCCCTGGATCAATGACCCATCTCTAGTAGCTATATCCTGTAATATTATTACACTCCAGAAATACATCCGCCCCTCTTGACCTCTTTTAGTGAACTCACCATCACCACCTCCTCAGGCAGAGAGTTCCATAGTCTCACAGCTCTTACCGTAAAGAATCTACTTCTATGTTTGTGTACAAACCTTCTTTCCTCCAAACACAGGGGATGTCCCCTTGTCACAATCCTGTGGATAAATAGATGATGGGGGAGATCTCTGTACTGACCCCTGATAAATTTATACATAGTTATTAGATCTCCCCTGAGTTGCCTTTTTTCTAAAGTGAATAACCCTCATTTTGATAATCTTTTAGGGTACTGTAGTTCCCCCATTCCAGTTATTACTTTAGTTACCCTCCTCTGAACCCTCTCCAGCTCTGCTATGTCTACCTTGTTCACAGGAGCTCAGAACTGTACACAGTACTTAATGTGTGGGCTGACTAGTGATTTCTAAAGGGTTAGGACTACAGTATGTTCTCATCACGGGCATCTATGCCCCTTTTGATGCAACCCATTATCTTATTGGCTTTGGCAGTAGCTGCCTGACACTGGTTTCTACAGCTTAGTTTGCTGTTCACTAAAATTTAGTGTTGAGCGCGAATATTCGAATTGCAAATTTTTTTCTCGAATATCGCAATTTCGAGATTTCGCGAATATTTAGAATATCGTTCTATATATTCGCGAAATAGAATATTCTTTTTTTTTCTTTTTTTTTTTATTATATTTTTTTCTTTCCCACTTCCCTAAAGTTGTTCTTACCTGTCCTTTGGATTCCTGGCTTCCTGGCTGCTCCAGTCAGTGGCGTTTTCAACTTACTGCTATATTCCATATTAGCTAAATTACAATCTAATCTATATGTGTATTTTACGAAATTTCGCAATAGTCGCAATTGCGATGCGAGTAATATAACACGAAATATTCGCATGAAGATTTCAATTTAGCACTGCTATACTCCATATTCTAGCCTAATATGGAATATAGCTGTGCTAAGTTAGCACTGCTATATTCCATATTAGGCTAGAATATGGAGTATAGCAGTGCTAAGTTGAAATCTTCATGCGAATATTTCGTGTTATATTAGTCGCATCGCAATTTCGACTTTTTCAAATGTTCTTAATATTGCTCTAACTTCGTCTTTTAGAAATTTCGTAATATTGCTCTAACTTCGTCTTTTAGAATATTACGAATATTCTAAAAGACGAAGTTAGAGCAATATTAAGAACATTTGCAAAAGTCGAAATTGCGATGCGAGTAATATAACACGAAATAGTCGCATGAAGATTTAAACTTAGCACAGCTATATTCCATATTCTAGCCTAATATGGAATATAGCAGTGCTAACTTAGCAGGGCTATATTCCATATTAGGCTAGAATATGGAATATAGCAATGCTAAGTTTAAATCTTCATGCGACTATTTCGTGTTATATTACTCGCATCGCAATTTCGACTTTTGCAAATGTTCTTAATATTGCTCTAACTTCGTCTTTTAGAATATTCGTAATATTCTAAGAGACGAAGTTAGAGCAATATTACGAAATTTCGTAAAATACACATATTAGCCTAGCCATAGTCATTAGCATAGGAACGTTGCCTTATACTATCAAGATAAATTTTCGCAATATGCGAAAAAATATTTTCGCGATAATTGGAATAATTGCGAATATTCGATTTCGACGAATATAACACGAATATTCATGCGAATATTCGCGAAATATCGGCACCTCCCGCTCATTACTACTAAAATTCCTAGGTCTTTTCCATGTCAGTGTTACCCAGTGTTTTACCATTTAGTATGTACGGGTGACTTGAATTATTCCTTTCCATGTGCATAACCTTACATTTGTCAGTGTTTAACCTCCTCTGCCACTTATCTGCCCAAGCCTCCAATCTATCCAGATCCCTCTGCGGTTGTGAGGCCGGTTGGATGTACTGCCAAATTCTCTGAAACACCTTTGGAGATGGCTTATGGTAGAGAAATAAACATTCATTGCACGGGCAACAGCTCTGGTAGACATTCCTGCAGTCAGCATGCCAATTGCACTCTCCCTCAAATGTTGCGACTTCTGTGGCATTGTGCTATGTGATCAAACTGCACTTTTCAGAGTGTCCTTTAATTGTGGACAGTCTAAGGCACACCTGTACAATATTCATGCTGTCTAATCAGCACCTTGATATGCCACACCTGTGAGGTGGGATGGAATATCTCGGCAAAGGAGAAGTGCTCACTAGCACAGATTTAGACAGATTTGTGAACAATATTTGAGAGTAATGGGTCTTTTGTGTATGTAGAAAATGTTTCAGATCTTTGAGTTCAGCTCATGCAAAATGGGAGCAAAACGGGAGGTGTTGCGTTTATATTTTTGCTCAGTGTAGTTTGACATGACCAATCCCTCATGAAACCATGCTGATATGGCGTTATTCGCTTATTTTCATTGAGGTAATCCAAGCTAGCATCTCTTAGAAAACCTTCAAACAGTTTACCCACGACAGATGTTAAACTTACTGGCCTATAGTTTCCGGGGTCTGTTTTTGGACCTTTTTTAAATATTGGCACGACATTTGCTATCCTACTTTCCAGAATCCCACAATGCCTATCTTCCATATCCTTCCTCTCCTCTCGCTTTCTAAAACTTAACATGGACAAAACAGAATTCATCATCTTTCCCCCATCCTCCTCAACCCCCCCAACAGACCTATATATCACGATTAATGGCTGCACACTCTCCCCGGTCAACCAAGTCCGCTGCCTTGGAGTGACCTTGGAGTCTGCCCTGTCCTTCCAACCACACATCCAAGCCCTTATCACCACCTGCCGCCTCCAACTCAAAAAAATCTCCCGCATTCACGCTTTCCTCAACTTTGAGTCTGCAAAGCTAATTGTACATGCCCTAATCATCTCCCACCTAGACTACTGGCCTTCCATCTAGCCCTCTCGCACCCCTCCAATCTATCCTCAACTCTTCTGCACAACTGATCCACCTCTCACCCTGTTACTCTTCTGCCTCACCCCTCTGCCAATCCCTTCACTGGCTCCCCATTGCCCAATGAATTCAGTTATAAATACTAACAAATACATACAAGGCTGTCCACAACCTGTCCCCTCCCTACATCTCTGAGCTACTTTCCCGATACATCCCAACACGCAATCTCTGATCCTCACAAGACCTCTTTCTCTCCTATTTTCTTATCACCTCTTCCCACAATCGCCTCCAAGATTTCTCCCGTGCATCCCCCATTCTCTACCCCAACTCGCTACCCCAACATATCAGACTTGCCTACAGTGGAATCCTTCAAAAGAAACCTAAAAACTCACCTCTTCAGACAAGTCTACAACCAGTGACCCTTTTCATATGTACAGTGCTATGGAATGAATGGCACTTTAATAATAATAATAATAATAATAATAATATTAAATAAGGGTCTGACTATGACATTACTTAATTATCTTAGGATACGAGGGTTTATGCCATCTGGTCCTAGCAATTTGTCTATTTTAATCTTTTTAAGACGCCGCTGCACTTCTTCCTGGGTCAAACAGGGCCCTTTTAATAGGGAATTTACTTTTACATTCTGCATTTCGTCTGCCACTTTATTTTCCTCTGTGAATGCAGTGGAGAAAAAAATATTTAATAGCTTTGCTTTCTCCTTATCGCTCTCTGCAACTTCCCCCTCATTACTCTGTAGAGGGCCTACACCTTCAGATTTATACTTTTTACCATTTATATAATTGAAGAACATTTTAGGGTTAGTTTTGCTCTCTTTGGCAATTAATCTCTCGGTCTCTAGTTTGGCAGATTTTATTTGCTTTTTACATATTCTATTTTTTTTCCTTATAGTTTTTCAGTGCTTCCTGTCTACACTCCTGTTTTAGTGATTTAAATGCTTTATTTTTGTCATTTATTGCTTTCTTTACAGTTTTATTTATCCCCATCGTTTTTTTCTTGATCCTTAACTTTTTATTCCCATAAGGTATGTACCTCTCACAATTAGATTTTTGGATGCTTTTAAAAATATCAAATTTTGTGGTTGTATTTTTATTTTTGAGGACTTTGTCCCAGTTGGCTAGGCCTATGGCCTCTCTAATTTGGCTAAATTTAGCTTTTTTGAAGTTTGGTATTTTTGCTCCCCCCTGAAGTAACACTCTTTTGAATGACAATTGGAAGGTTATTACTTTATGGTCAATATTTCACAGGTGTCCCTCAACCTGCACATCTGTTGTTCTGTCAGGTCTATTGGTTAATACTAAGTACAGTATGGCTGTCCCTCTAGTCGGGTCCTGAACCAGTTGGGAAAAAGAATTGTCTTTGGTTATTGCCAAGAACATGTTTCCTTTATGAGATATACAGGTTTCAGTTTCTGACTCTATATCTGGGTAGTTGAAGTCCCCCATAATAACAACCTCATTATGATCTGCTGCCTCGTTTATCTCGTTTAGTAGCAGATTTTATGTGGACTCTGGTATATTAGGTGATTTATAATAAACTCCTATGAGTATTTTATTATTGTTTTTTCCTCCATGTATTTCTACCCACAGTGACTCTGCATGTTCATGTCCCTCACTTATATCTTCTCGGACTGTGGGCTTTAGACAGGACTTTACATAAAGGCAGACCTCTCCCCCTCTCCGGTTTTTGTGATCCTAAACAGACTGTAACCCTGTACATTAACTGCCCAGTCATAGATATCATCCATGTAAATCACAAGCATGAGCAATTTGGTGTATTTGCTCAGTAAGCACTCCAAAAATCAACAAACCATGTAACACCAAGGGGGGAGTGACAATTACTTAAAACATAACTTTTACTAATAAATGTTAAAAGGAAAACAAATCCACTAAGTGATGCATAAAAATTAAGTTGGTACCCCAACACTGGTAGAAAAGTTGAAAATATATATTTCCTGCTCCACCTGAGGATAGGTGCGAGCAGTCTTACCCGAACCAGTACACGTGATGGGACCCACTTCTCTAGAAGGTATCGATGATGGCAGTTCCATATGGAGATGTGGTGTCAGTCTGTTGGAACAAGCCAAAAGGTCTAGGAGGGAGTCGATACAGGTGGAGAAGCTCTGTACCCTGTAGGCCCTGTTATGCCCTACTTAACGGGAAGGAATCTATAAGAGTAATACCTATCTATACAGAGCTACCCACCCTGATAGTTTCGACCCTGTCCGGATACTTGTCCCTACTCAGGCCAAGTCCCTGGTTCTGGACGCTAATAAACATTTTATTGAGCTCCTATTGACATCCCGACGTGGCACGTTTCTGTCTGTGTCAAATCTTTAGGGAATATATTATGTAGAGGAACCACCGCAGCCTGGGGTTTATAGGCTGCAGTGTTAGGATTATAAAAAACAGGAAGTATGCCCCTCGGGTGAGAGAAGGCACAGACAACAGGAGATGATAGTCCTGTGGTATATATTTGGCTACTGATATCCCCTATGGTTGTGTTATTCCATAGTATTATTCCTACTATATCATAGTCCTCCTCACACATCACTAATTTCAGTTCACCAGTTTAAATAGTCAGGCTTCTGGCATTAGTATACATACAATTAGGAGATTTATGTATATTTTTTACCCTACACCTTTCCTTCTGATCTGTTATAGTCCCTCCTTCCATCCCTCCCCCAGCCCCATTACCTTGCCCCCGGTCTCTATCTGCCCTATCTTCCCATACTATAATGTAATTACCCTCCCCCAGTCCCTAGTTTAAACACTCCCCCAACCTTCTAGCCATCTTCTCCCCCAACACAGCTGCCCCTTCCTTATTGAGGTGTTGCCCATACCTACTATAAGAGACTGTAGCCGACAGAGAAGTCGTCCCAGTTCTCCAGGAACCCAAACCTCTCCTTCCTACACCAGTTCTTGAGCCACTTGTTAACCGCCCTAATCTCCCGCTGCCTTTTTTGTGTGGTTCGTGGTACAGGTAGTATTTCGTAAAACACTACCTTTGAGGTCCTTGCCCTAAGCTTGTGACCTAGATCCCTAAAATCATTTTTAAGGACGCTCCACCTACCTCTAACTTTGTCATTGGTTCCGATATGGACCATGACCGCTGGATCTTCTCCAGCCCCTCCCAGTAATCTGTCAACCCGATCTGTGATATGTCAATCTCGAGAGCCAGGAAGACAACACACTGTTCGACAATCCCGGTCTTTGTGACAGATTGCCCTATCTGTACCCCTAATAATTGAGTTTCCTACTACCAGCACCTGTTTAGCCTGCCCTGCTCTCCTGGTTCCCTGCTTACTGGAGCTGACATTCCTCTGACTGGCAGAGGAAATACTTCCTGCAATCCAGTCATAGGCTGGTGAGACAGAAGGCGTGTACGTGCTGCCTCACAAGGGAGGAGAGACACACCCATACAAGCACTAACAAACAGTTCAGGTTTCCAGCAGGAAGTAAATTCTGTCATGGAGCACAGATGCAACAGTTAAGCAACCTGCTGCCCGTGATTGCGAGCCCGGCACTTGGCAGAAGGAGGGAAAGAGGGATCCCAATGGTCGTACCCGCGGGTAGGGGCAGCAGCGCTGGCATGGACCGCTGGGCTAACAGCTGTACTGAAGTGGATATTAATGAGCCTGATGATGTCAGAGACAAGAAATGCCTGGGCCCAGGCTATCCAGCAGCTGCGGGCCCCCGACTGTAGTATTGCCAGTACTTCCCTGATAGCTGTTCTGTGTTTCAGGAGCAAAGAGACTGTCTCTCAAAAATCAGGAACTTGGTAGGCCTGTTTCATTAACACTTTAATAATTCATTAATAACTTTAATAAACTTATATAAATATAACAGAAGAATATCTACAGAGAGTGAAAGACAGAAAAATGAAAGCATAACATTTTTACATTTTCTTAAAAACACTGATGGTGGAGAACAAATTACTTAAACACAAACATTAACCTTTAACACACAAGAAAGTGAAAATCAAAGAATTAGACATTAATCAGGGAGGAAACTGGGGCATTTTTCTTGTCAGACAGACAGTGTAATATCTTAAACAGATGAGTAGGCATAGGTGCTGAGACTATGATAATGTCATTTATATTATAATTAATTCAGCCGTTGCAGTAAAAGGCCAAAAAAGATTACAGAAGAGATACATTTCCCTTAATCCTCATGCAATTTTGCATTCTTAATCAATACATATATATATAGTAGATTTAAAGGGAATGTGTGATCAGAAAATGACCTATTGTTTAACCCATAGTGGACTCGCGCCATACATGTATAGCGCAAGGTCTGTTGGGTTCTGGGGCAGGATTGCGGGGGAACCGGAGCGCAATGTCTGTTCTTACCAGCAGGAATCCATGCCAGGTAAGGGCAGCATCGTGAATTTCGCCCCCCTGCAGCTCCAAGCGCTGCGATTGGCTGGTGAATGAAGATTGGCACATTGCAGCGCCAGAAGCAGTATGGAGCTAGAGGGGGGGCTGGGTGGTTTAATGTTGAGGTGACTGGTGCTGAACTAGTCAGCACCTGTCTCATGGGTGTAGGAACCCCCAAAAATCTGGGGGGACAGCATTTTTGCTCGCCGGGTATAAACTTACAGTTCTGAAGACTCAGGTGTGCTGGCTTGGCCGGGCAGAAGGAGTGTGGGAAACTGTGAGGCCTTTTTCTCCAAGCTGCTCTGGATCAGTGCTCTGGGCTCCGGGCTGGAAGTGGGCATAATAAGAAAAAAAAAAATTTCATTACACCTCAGGTCAGACCACCAATCAGACCCCCAATGTTAATCAGACCTCAGCTAACAGCCCCAATAAGATCCCCAATGTTAATAAGACCTCAGATCACACCTCAGCTCAGACCCCAATATGAATGACCCCCAATCAGACCTCAGATAAGAGCCCCATGCCTCATAGCAGCCCCCAGTGCCTCTCATCAGCCCCCCAGCGCCTCTCATCAGCCCCCCAGCGCCTCATCAGCCAGTAATAACAGCCCCCCTCAATCATGTGCCAGTAATAACAGGGCCCCCCCAATCATGTGCCAGTAATAACAGGGCCCCCCCAATCATGTGCCAGTAATAACAGGCCCCCCACCCAATCATGTGCCAGTAATAACAGGCCCCCCCAATCATGTGCCATTAATAACAGGGTCCCCCCAATCATGTGCCAGTAATAACAGGCCCCCCCCCAATCATGTGCCAGCAATAACAGGGCCCCCCCCAATCATGTGCCAGTAATAACAGGGCCCCCCCCCAATCATGTGCCAGTAATAACAGCCCCCCCCCAATCATGTGCCAGTAATAACAGGGCCCCCCAAAATCATGTGCCAGTAATAACAGGGCCCCCCCCAAATCATTTGCCAGCAATAACAGGGCCCCCCCAATCATGTGCCAGCAATAACAGGGCCCCCCATTATGTGCCAGTAATAACCAGGCCCCCCCATTATGTGCCAGTAATAACCAGGCCCCCCATTATGTGCCAGTAATAACAGGGCCCCCCCAATCATGTGCCAGTAATAACAGCCCCCCCAATCATGTGCCAGTAATAACAGCGCCCCCCCCAATCATGTGCCAGTAATAACAGCCCCCCCAATCATGTGCCAGTAATAACAGGGCCCCCCCCAAAATCATGTGCCAATAATAACAGGGCCCCCCCAAATCATGTGCCAGCAATAACAGGGCCCCCCCAATCATGTGCCAGCAATAACATTGCCCCCCATTATGTGCCAGTAATAACCAGGCCCCCCCATTATGTGCCAGTAATAACCAGGCCCCCCATTATGTGCCAGTAATAACCAGGCCCCCCATTATGTGCCAGTAATAACCAGGCCCCCCCATTATGTGCCAGTAATAACCAGACCCCCCCATTATGTGCCAGTAATAACCAGGCCCCCCCCATTATGTGCCAGTAATAACCAGGCCCCCATTATGTGCCAGTAATAACCAGGCCCCCCCATTATGTGCCATTAATACCAGGCCACCCCCCCCCCCAATCATGTGTCAGTAATAGGGCCCCCCCCATTATGTGGCAGTAAAAAAATAATTAACACTTATACTTACCTCTTTGGAGCGATGCGATGCAGGACGGCTGTACGGCTCAGGCGGCGCGATGACATCATCGCGCCGCCTACTCCGGCCTCTGATAGGCTGCCGGCCTAGTAGTGCCGGCAGCCTATCAGAGGAACAGGAAAGGGACACACCTCCCTGCCCTGCTCCTCCGCAGCCTTCTGTTTGTATCGCTGTCCTGAGGACGGCGATACAAACAGTCAGATCACTATGGAGATGAGCGCTTCGCTTCCTACGCCCATGACCTGTCTCCTCCGAGGTTAGGCAGGGGACTGCGATTGGCTGGAACAACGCTCCAGCCAATGGTAGCGCTACAGCAGCAGAGGGAAAAGAAAGAATCCCTCTACATGCAGCCATTCTAGCTGTAGACTTCATTCAGAGTGGACCTGTGCCCCTCTGTGCTGTAATTCTGCTTGCTGGGACTTGTGGTTCACCACCACTGCTTTTACTGGTAAAGAAGAAGAAAAGAACAACATCTGGAACATCTGATGCAGTGATTTTGCAGCAGCAGAAGTTCCAGATCCCTGATTAATGATGGACGAACATTGGTTGGGATGATTATCAAACGCGATCGTGCGAACATGATCAAATGTTCGCGAACCGCAAGTTTGTAGCAGGCCCTATTCAATTTAATGGCAGGTGAACCTAAATAACCTTCAGGTCATATTTGCAGCCACCAAATACTTACAAGAAGTGCACTAATCGTCCCACAACATAGACCGTGACATACCAGAGGGGGATCAATGGCAAAAATACCCCCCAAAAATAAGTATTTTAATCAGGGGACATTTTTATGCGTCTTAAAGGGAAATTCTCAGAAATGTGCCCTGCTGGAGCCTAGAAAATGTTTATTTTAGGCCACAGGAGTACAGTCCTTAAAAATTAGGCATTCACCTGACATAAAAGAAACTGTGATTATGCGGCTTGAGGTACAGTCAGGTTCATAAATATTGGGACATCGACACAATTCTAACATTTTTGGCTCTATACACCACTACAATGGATTTGAAATGAAATAAACAAGATGTGCTTTAACTGCAGACTGTCAGCTTTAGTTTGAGGGTATTTACATCCAAATCAAGTGAACAGTGTAGGAATTACAACAGTTTGCATATGTGCCTCCCACGTGTTAAGGAACCAAAAGTAATGGGACAATTGGCTTCTCAGCTGTTCCATGGCTAGGTGTGTGTTATTCCCTCATGATCCCAATTACAATGAGCAGATAAAAGGTCCAGAGTTCATTTCAAGTGTGCTATTTGCATTTGGAATCTGTTGCTGTCAACTCTCAAGATGAGATCCAAAGAGCTGCCACAATCAGTGAAGCAAGCCATCATTAGGCTGAAAAAAACAAAACAAACCCATCAGAGAGATAGCAAAAACATTAGGCGTGGCCAAAACAACTGTTTGGAACATTCTTAAAAAGAAGGAACGCAGCGGTGAGCTCAGCAACACCAAAAGACCCGGAAGACCAGAGAAAACAACTGTGGTGGATGACCGAATAATTCTTTCCCTGGTGAAGAAAACACCCTTCACAACAGTTGGCCAGATCAAGAACACTCTCCAGGAGGTAGGTGTATGTGTGTCAAAGTCAACAATCAAGAGAAGACTTCACCAGAGTGAATACAGAGGTTCGCCACAAGATGTAAACCATTGGTGAGCTTCAAAAACAGGAAGGCCAGATTAGAGTTTGCCAAATGACATCTAAAAAAGCCTTCACAGTTCTGGACCAACATCCTATGGACAGATGAGACTAAGATCAACTTGTACCAGAGTGATGGGAAGAGAAGAGTATGGAGAAGGAAAGGAACTGCTCAGGATCCTAAGCATACCACCTCATCAGTGAAGCATGGTGGTGGTAGTGTCATGGCGTGGGCATGTATGGCTGCCAATGGAACTGGTTCTCTTGTATTTATTGATGATGTGACTGCTGACAAAAGCAGCAGGATAAATTCTGAAGTGTTTCGGGCAATATTATCAGCTCATATTCAGCCAAATGCTTCAGAACTCATTGGACGGCGCTTCACAGTGCAGATAGACAATGACCCAAAGCATAATGCAAAAGCAACAAAAGAGTTTTTTAAGGGATAGAAGTGGAATGTTATGCAATGGCTAAGTCAATCATCTTACCTGAATCCGATTGAGCATGCATTTCACTTGCTGAAGACAAAACTGAAGGGAAAATGCCCCAAGAACAAGCAGGAACTGAAGACAGTTGCAGTAGAGGCCTGGCAGAGCATCACCAGGGATGAAACCCAACGTATGGTGATGTCTATGCGTTCCAGACTTCAGGCTGTAATTGACTGCAAAGGATTTGCAACCAAGTATTAAAAAGTGAAAGTTTGATTTATGATTAGTATTCTGTCCCATTACTTTTGGTCCCTTAACAAGTGGGAGGCACATATGCAAACTGTTGTAATTCCTACACCGTTCACCTGATATGGCTGTAAATACCCTCAAATTAAAACTGACAGTCTGCAGTTAAAGCACATCTTGTTTGTTTCATTTCAAATCCATTGTGGTAGTGTATAGGGCCAAAAATCTTAGAATTGTGTCGATGTCCCAATATTTATGGACCTGACTGTACATTATGCGGTCAATGGATAAACATTTTAATCTAGGCCACTGGAGTACAGGCCCCAAACATTAGGCATTCACCGGACAGAAAAGAACAAGTAATTATGTTGTGGCTGGAGGTATATTAGACGATCATTCAATATCAATTCTACTGTAGGCCAGTGGACTACAGGCCCCTAAAATTATTCATTCACCGTACAGAAAAGAACAATTGATAATGTGGATGGAGGAACATTAGGCGGTCACCGTATAACAATTTTACTGTTGGCCAGTTAGATTATAGGCCTCAAAAATTATGCATTCTACCGTACATACAAGATCAAATAATTATGTGGCCGGTGGTATATTTGATGGTCAATGAATATCAATTTTACTGCAGGCCAGTGGACTACAGGCACCAAAAATTATTCATTCACCGTACAGAAAAGAACAATTGATAATGTGGATGGAGGTACATTTGGCGGTCACTGTATAACAATTTTACTGTTGGCCAGTTAGATTTCAGCCCCAAAAATGATGCATTCACCGTACATAAATGATCAAGTGATTATGTGGCTGGAGGTATATTAGAAGGCCATTCAATATCAATTTTACTGCAGGCCAGTGTACTACAGGCCCCAAACATTAGGCATTCACCGGACAGAAAAGAACAAGTTATTATGTAGCTGGAGGTACGTATATTAGACAGTCATTGGATATCAATTTTACTGCAGGCCAGTACAAATAGGTGTCAAATACATATGTTTAAAAGAATAAAAAATATAACGAAATCCCCCCTTTTCTGTCCCTTTAAATCTACTATATATAACGAAATCCCCCCTGTTGAAAATAACCCAAATGATAATAGTTGAAATTCAATAACACGTGGTCGTCACAGGTGTTGAATTCCTCCAAGGTCCCAAACATTAGGCATTCACCGGACAGTAAAGGCCTTTTATGCCGCTGTATTTACCTAAGACAGGGACCATTATTTGTTTTGGGTAATGGCAGATATTTGTGGGCTGTCATGAGGAAATAAAAAAAAAGTGGTCGCCACAGGGGTAGTATTCTTCCGAGATCCATGCCTCATTCATTTTTAGAAATGTGAGGTAGTTCACACTGTCATGAGCTAGGCGAGTGCACTTATCGGTCACGTTTTCCCCTGCTGCGCTGAAAATCCTTTTAGACAGGACACTGGACGAGGGGCAAGCCAAGAGTTCCATGGCAAATTGTGCCAGCTCTGACCACAGGTCAAGCCTGCACACCCAGTAGTCAAGGGGTTCCTCACTTCTCAAAGCATCCACATCGGCTGTTTACCTGTCGTTCTAGATATTCCCTGAGGCTGGATCCGGAGTGCGGCTGTCGATGGGTTGGAAAGAATGCAAAAATGATCTCATATCCGAAGTGACTAACACATCTTCAAACCGCCCTCTTCTTGCATGCGCTGTAGGATTGGTACTCGCAAAAGTTTCTCTGTGGGTGGAAATTCCTCTGCCAGCATCCGCAACAGCAGAATTCAGCATCTCTCGCAGCAAGGCCTGGAAATGCTGCATTATGACAGACCTCTGTGATGCTGGTAACATGTCTGCCATTTTGTGTTTGTACCGGGGGTCTAAGTACGTTGCCACCCGATACTGGTCCTTACCCTTTAAATACTGGAGCATAAAGGACTCCACTTGCACTAAATTGGAAGCGGTAGAGCGGCCTGGCTCCTGCTCATCGCTCAGAAGAATGTCGTCCTTGATCTCCTCCCCCCATCCACGGACAACACCAGGGATCCCAGAAAAGTTTAAAGTCTGCTCTTCTTGCTCATCCTTCTCCTCCTTCCCCAGGCACCATCCTCCTCTGACTCCTTTTCAGACTCCTGCTGACTTGTCTCAGATGGAGTAGCCCCCCTGGGAATTCATTCAGCATTGCGACTTCCACATCTTCCTGCTCCTGCTCCTCGACAACTTGATCAATGACACAACGCAATGCACGCTCCAAAAAGAAGGCGTAAGGTATGATGTCACTGATGGCGCCCTGAATGCGTCTGACCAGTTTGGTGATCTCATCAAATGGCCGCAAAAGTCTGCATGTGTCGCGCATGAGCAGCCACTGGCGCGGTGAAAAAAACAAGCTCCTTAGGACCTGTCCTGCTGCAGAGTTCGTACAGGTATTCGTTAACGGCACGTTTCTGCTGGAGAAGCCTATACAAGGTTGAGTTTCATCGCGTCGGGCAGTCACAAATCAGATGTCTGACGGGCAAGTGGTGTCGCCGTTGAACATCAGCAAGGCAAGCCATGGCCGTGTAAGATCTTCTAAAATGGCCAGAGATTTTCCTGGCCTTCCGCAAAATGTCCTGCACCCTGGGGTATTCGGCAACGAATTGCTGCACGACTAAGTTCAGGACGTGTGCCATGCACGGCACATGTGTCATTTTGCCCTTTATCAACGCACTTAGCAGATTGGCACTGTTGTCGCACACCACTTTACCAACTGTCAAATTAAGCGGGGTTAGCCACTGATCGGCCTGTGACTGCAGAGCTGAAAGGAGTGCAGGAACGGTGTGGCTCTTGGCTTCCAGGCACAACAGCCGCAGCACAGCATAGCACCGTATCACCTGGCATGTCGAATAGTTTCTGGGGAGCTTGGGTGGTGCAGCGGAAGAGGCAGTAGCAGTGTAAAAGGAGGAGTCAGACGAGGAGGAGACGGAGGATGGAGTAGGAGGAGGAGGAGGAGAAAAAGAAGAGGCAGGCCTCCAAGCAATCCGTGGCAGTAACACTAAATCCACACTGGTGCAACGGGTTACATGCTCGACAGCCGTCAGAAGGTTCACCCAGTGGGCAGCAAAAGTTATGTACCTTCACTGCCCATGTTTGCTAGACCACGTGTCTGTGGTTAGATGTATCTTAGCACCGGCACTTTGTGCCAGAGATATATTAACTAGCCGCTGAACGTGACCATATAGTTCAGGGATGCCCTTCTTGGAGAAATATTTCCTTCTGCGGACCTTCCATTGCGGTGTGCCAATAGCCACAAATTTTCTATAGGCCTCTGAGTCCACCAATGGCAGTCGTTGGCGGGCTAGCAGTTCCGACAAGCCAGCGGTCAGCTGTTGGGCAAGAGGATTATCCGCGTCATCATTTTTTACGTTCAAACATTTGGGCCATGGAAGCCTGCCTTGTGCCAGATGAACTTGACGATGGCATGGTGGAAGGTGGAGTGGAGGACAAATGGGAGGAGAGAGGAGAAGGAGAAGAGGCAGGACGTGGATTGCTAAAGGCGTTGTGGGTTCTGGAGGCCAGGTGCCTTCTTAAGGCAGTCGTCCCTACGTGAGTGTTGGGCTTACCGCGACTTATGCGTTGACAGCACAGGCTGCAGATGGCAAGACTATTGTAAGCAGCTGACACGTTAAAATATAGCCCACACTGCGGCGGAGCCATGTTCCGGCACCCTAGGAGTACAAGATGTGACCGTGCATGGTGGATGGCTCACTCCAGATACATTTGCAGTCTGCTTTTTGCCTCCTGTGCACTGCGAGTTCTGCCTGCTTCTCCTCCTTCTCCTCCCTATCTGCTGCTCCGTCTCTCCCTCTGAACTCCCCTCCTCTTCCTCTCTTGTGGGCACCCATGTGATGTCCATAGACACATCATCATCGTGACGATTAGAGACAGCAGTGACCACCCTCCTTTGGCTGATCTGGGTACTGTCGTCAGACCGCTGGGTGGAGGCCATTGCTACCTCCTCTACCTCATCTGAGGCCAAGAATGGCTGCGCATCGTTAAGGTCTGGGAATGGATGTGAAAATAATTCCTCTGACTTGAGTAGAGGGTCTATGGTGGTGGTGGTGGTGTCTTTGGGGGTGCAGCAGAAAGCAGAAAGTGAGGATGGTGCAGATACAGATGATGACTAGGGTGTAGAAGCGGAGGGCTGAGTCAGCCACTCAACCAACTCTGGTGCGCTCTTTGAAGTTATCGCACGCGCCTTCTCCACTTCCCACTTAGGCTCTGGCCAGGTGCACCTGCCCGACCCCTACTCTCCCTGTGGAATAGTCAGCCTCTTCCTCTGCCTGTCATTTTCTAAATGACCCTATGCCTAAGTTCGCAGAGTAGAGCAGAATTTGTGAAAGAAAGTATATCGCAGCCCTCAATCAGTATTTTGTGGAAAAAGGTATAGAGCAATAGCACTCCTCAATCAGTATTTTGTGGAAGAAGGTATATGGCACCCCTCAATCAGTATTTGGCGAAAACAGGTATATAGAACCACTCAATCAGTATTTTATGGAAGCAGTTGTATCACAGCCCTCAATCAGTATTTGGTGGAAGAATGCATATAAAAAGGAGCAAAAATAATAACCAATTCATTAGTGCTAAAAGGGATGGGAGTGAATACCTACAATAATCATAGGATATGTATACAAAACCGTCTATCCAGATGGTACCACCTATAATTGTATTAGCAGGAATCCTCCCAAATAAAGTATAATGGAGGCCCACTGAGGTGTAACCAACAGATAGACGGACTAATATGTTAAAAATGTATAGACCCACCGCACACAAATTCGAATGTGCTACTATGAGATACAGTGGTACTGCCACTCAATAGTAATATGTGCTGGTGGACTACTACAAGAGTGGTATGATCACTGAAAATGTATTTGTGTTGGATAACTCAACATCCATATAGAGCATACCACACGCAGCACACATCTAACACTGGCCAGTGACCGTGGTATCGCTGGGCAGTAAGGGTTAGTGCAGGGAGCGGCAGTGTATTGTGCCGTGGCTCCAACCACTATCCCCAATGTAGGTGCGTCAATAACACAGGTGAAGGCTTCTGCTGCAAAGGGTACATGCAGCAGACAGCCCACCCGCATAAGCTGAGCTACGGCTCTACGCGTTTCCGTGCACCTTATCAGTACACTTCATCAGGAGCCTGCGTAGCTAAAACACCTTCGCTGCCTGACCCGATGCCCTAGTCTGGGAATCGGCAAACTGTATGAAGCTGTTAGAAAGTGACACCGAATCCTAGTGGGGAACACGGTGCACTGCTTATAACAAACATAGTATCGGCATTGTAATGGCCGCTAAGCGGCCAGCCAGACGCCCTGATTTAAAGGGCAAGACCCCACGCCCCCTTGGACACACCTCCTATCGGTAGCCAATCCGCCACAGAAGTCATTCATAATGGGCTGGTTAGCTACCAACAACGGAGGAATAAGGATGTGTCCAGGGGGTCAGCGCACAAGCGCTGAATGGTAAGAATATAACTGGGAATATCAACGGCGACCTTATGAATGAACAGGTAGCAGTATTCAGTAAGCAAAACGGCGATCAAAAAGCAAATGATAATCAACCATTTAAAGGAAAATAGATAAACAGACTAAACAAATGTGACAAAATGTGAAAGTGGCAACTAGGTTGCAGGCAAACAAACATATGAAGATACACATACCTCAGATAAATACATGTCAATCAAAGATGAATGTATATGTACATTTGCCCATAGATAGTAAATCATCCCATACTGATAACCTGTATCTAAAGGTAAGTAAGCATGTCAAGCCAATCTAAATGATGATTAGCCAAAAAACAGTATCCTCTGTGCCTAGTACAACTCATGAAAACCTCTTCACATATATAGGTTGAGTCTGACAAGGACAATCATGACATAGTGTTCACAGGAGGCAAGAAATGACCTCAGTATACATCAATGGAACCTAGATATATCATATAAATGGGACAAAAGAAATTGCATCATTCAAACCATTAGGTTTGGTGGTCCTCAATCTAAAGATCCATTGTGCCTCCTTTTGTAGGAGAATACGGTCTAAATCACCTCCTCGCGGTGTTCTCTTAACCACGTCAATACCCTGAAATTTGATGACTGAAGCATGGCCACTGTGGCATTCGTCCACATGACAAGCGATCGGAGTATCTTGAGAGTTGTTAATGTCAGATATATATTCCCCAATCCGCCGTCTTAGCTCGCGTATCGTTTTACCAACATATTTTAGGCCACACCTACATGTCATTAAATAGACTACACCAGTGGATTTACAGTTCACAAATGGTCTAATGAAAAAAGTTCTGTCAGATGTATAGCCGGTGAATGATTTGTTTTTATTAATGTACCCACAGAACTTGCAATTTCCACATGGAAAAGTACCTGAGACAGGATTGTGTAGCCATGTATGTTGCCTGGGACTCTGGTACATACTATGAACCAAAATGTCACGTAGGTTCTGGCTACGCCGGAAAGTGATTGCTGGTTTCTCAGGGATAAGGTGACCTATATCCGAGTCGGACCTGAGAATGTCCCAATATTCTGATAGTACGTGACGTACTTGGTCATGCGCACCATCATATGTTCCAATGATCCGCACATCATCACTCCCTTGAGGATTTTGTTTGGGGGATAATAGCGAATCTCTATTGAGGCTCAGTGAGTGTTGATAGGCCTGTTTGAGTAAATTAGACGGATATCCTCGAGATCGAAATCTATCTCGAAGATCACCCGCAGCCTTTCTGAAGTCCGTCAGTTGGGAGCAATTCCTACGGGCTCTTAAATATTGCCCCTTAGGAATGCCTCTCTTGAGAGCTTTTGGATGACCACTTTCCCATCTTAATAAACTGTTTGTAGCAGTAGATTTTCTGTACATGCTGGTCACAATGTCCCCAGTAGTATTAAGTGCAATGGTTAAATCCAAAAATGAGATCTGCCTCTCATTGATCTCCGAGGTAAAAAATAAACCCAACTCATTGGTGTTCAACACAGCCACAAAATCATGGAACAAACTAGTGCTGGCCCCCCACAGGATCAGCACATCGTCGATGTACCTAATCCATAGGGGGACAGCACCAGTAAATTGCTCCATGTCCTCTGAGAAAACCAGTTCTCTTTCCCACCAGCCCAGGAAGAGATTCGCAAACGTTGGGGCACAAGGACTGCCCATTGCGACTCCCCTTAGCTGGTGGAAAATCTTCCCGTCAAATAAAAACACATTGTGTGTTAGGATAAACTCCAAAAGCTCCATGATGAATGCATTATGCCCCAAAAGATGTTCGCCTCTCTGTTGTAAAAATGAGAGGACCGCTCTACATCCAAGATGGTGAGGAATGGAACTGTAGAGGGCCTCAACATCTAAACTGGCTAGCTGTGTATCTTCATCACAGTGGATGCCATTTAACCTAGCCAGCACATCCATCGTATCTCTCACATAGGAGGGCAGGCTGGTAACAAACGGTCTCAAAATGGCATCCACATATGTACTGATGTTCGCAGTTAGACTACCGGTACCAGACACAATTGGCCTACCTTTCAAGGGATCATAGCCCTTGTGTATTTTTGGTAGGCTGTAGAAAGTGGCAAGAACTGGATGGTCAGGAAGCATAAAGGCAAATTCGGCTTTGTCAATGAGTTTGTTACCCAAAGCCCTGATTAAGATATCACATAGTTCAAGTCTGAAACCCACTGTAGGGTCTGAAGGGAGTTTTCTATATGTGGAGACATCATTAAGAATATTCAAACACATTTCATGATATTTCTCATGTCCTAACACCACTATATTCCCCCCCTTGTCAGAGGGCTTGATAACCAGTTCTTTACCACCTATAATTGTATTAGCAGGAATCCTCCCAAATAAAGTATAATGGAGGCCCACTGAGGTGTAACCAACAGATAGACGGACTAATATGTTAAAAATGTTAATGTGTGAATTGAATGAGAACATCGAAGCAGTTAAGAAATTTAACAGCCACTCTGATTTTATTAAAAAGGAAGCCCTCCTTCAATCATTTATTGAAAAATATACTGCTCAACTCAAGGAGAAAAAACATTCTCTCTTTTACAGAGATAAGAAAGATTTTAGAGAGGGAAAAATCTTTGATTACAGTGTCAAACATACAGATGCACTAGAACTGGACACTGATATATCATCATCAGAGTGTGAGACTGAACAGGAGTCATCAGATAGGGGTAATCCCACGCAATCCTATAGAAGGCAAGGAGGTGATAGAGGTAGGGGTAGAGGGAAAGGCCGTAAAGGTAGGGGATCCAATACCAGGGGGAGGGGTGGTTTTTTAGACAATACTCCTCCGGTTTCTTAATACCTACTTCGCAACAAAAATCAAGGCAAAACCAGACCCTAGCCTTGCCGCATACCTCTTCCTCCAATAACATGGAGGAATTACAAGTTATTAATCTTTCACCACGTCCCCTTACCACCTTTGAAATTCAAGTATTACGTAAGGGATTGTCCTTTGTGCCCATCCGGAGGTTTGATCTGTTTGGTTGGGTCAAAGACTTGCACCTTTTTGTCCGTAAGTTGAAGTGGCGGAAATTTTTTGCCACTCACGATCGACGCAAGTGTGAAAAAATAGGGATAGATTTGCAGGATCTCCCGGATGTGCAAATGTTAACTGATTTATATTCAGAATCCTTACGTAATCCTGGTGAGGGGCCATTTACAAATTTGCGCACTCCCTCCAAGAAGATGCCCCCTCTAAATGACAATACTCCCATTGACATCTTTGTTTCGGTGGTGACTAACAAGCTCTGTGATTTCGAGACACATCAGTGTGGCATTGATAACTCAGGATGGGCCGAAAAAGAGGCGTTGAAAAAACTACAGTGTGATAAAGAACTGGTTATCAAGCCCTCAGACAAGGGGGGGAATATAGTGGTGTTAGGACATGAGAAATATCATGAGATGTGTTTGAATATTCTTAAAGATGTCTCCACATATAGAAAACTCCCTTCAGACCCTACAGTGGGTTTCAGACTTGAACTATGTGATATCTTAATCAGGGCTTTGGGTAACAAACTCATTGACAAAGCCGAATTTGCCTTTATGCTTCCTGACCATCCAGTTCTTGCCACTTTCTACAGCCTACCAAAAATACACAAGGGCTATGATCCCTTGAAAGGTAGGCCAATTGTGTCTGGTACCGGTAGTCTAACTGCGAACATCAGTACATATGTGGATGCCATTTTGAGACCGTTTGTTACATGCCTGCCCTCCTATGTGAGAGATACGATGGATGTGCTGGCTAGGTTAAATGGCATCCACTGTGACGAAGATACACAGCTAGCCAGTTTAGATGTTGAGGCCCTCTACAGTTCCATTCCTCACCATCTTGGATGTAGAGCGGTCCTCTCATTTTTACAACAGAGAGGCGAACATCTTTTGGGGCATAATGCATTCATCATGGAGCTTTTGGAGTTTATCCTAACACACAATGTGTTTTTATTTGACGGGAAGATTTTCCACCAGCTCAGGGGAGTCGCAATGGGCAGTCCTTGTGCCCCAACGTTTGCGAATCTCTTCCTGGGCTGGTGGGAAAGAGAACTGGTTTTCTCAGAGGACATGGAGCAATTTACTGGTGCTGTCCCCCTATGGATTAGGTACATCGACGATGTGCTGATCCAGTGGGGGGCCAGCACTAGTTTGTTCCATGATTTTGTGGCTGTGTTGAACACCAATGAGTTGGGTTTATTTTTACCTCGGAGATCAATGAGAGGCAGATCTCATTTTTGGATTTAACCATTGCACTTAATACTACTGGGGACATTGTGACCAGCATGTACAGAAAATCGACTGCTACAAACAGTTTATTAAGATGGGAAAGTGGTCATCCAAAAGCTCTCAAGAGAGGCATTCCTAAGGGGCAATATTTAAGAGCCCGTAGGAATTGCTCCCAACTGACGGACTTCAGAAAGGCTGCGGGTGACCTTCGAGATAGATTTCGATCTCGAGGATATCCTTCTAATTTACTCAAACAGGCCTATCAACACTCACTGAGCCTCAATAGAGATTCGCTATTATCCCCCAAACAAAATCCTCAAGGGAGTGATGATGTGCGGATCATTGGAACATATGATGGTGCGCATGACCAAGTACGTCACGTACTATCAGAATATTGGGACATTCTCAGGTCCAACTCGGATATAGGTCACCTTATCCCTGAGAAACCAGCAATCACTTTCCGGCGTAGCCAGAACCTACGTGACATTTTGGTTCATAGTATGTACCAGAGTCTCAGGCAACATACATGGCTACACAATCCTGTCTCAGGTACTTTTCCATGTGGAAATTGCAAGTTCTGTGGGTACATTAATAAAAACAAATCATTCACCGGCTATACATCTGACAGAACTTTTTTCATTAGACCATTTGTGAACTGTAAATCCACTGGTGTAGTCTATTTAATGACATGTAGGTGTGGCCTAAAATATGTTGGTAAAACGATACGCGAGCTAAGACGGCGGATTGGGGAACATATATCTGACATTAACAACTCTCAAGATACTCCGATCGCTCGTCATGTGGACGAATGCCACAGTGGCCATGCTTCAGTCATCAAATTTCAGGGTATCGACGTGGTTAAGAGAACACCGCGAGGAGGTGATTTAGACCGTATTCTCCTACAAAAGGAGGCACAATGGATCTTTAGATTGGGGACCACCAAACCTAATGGTTTGAATGATGCAATTTCTTTTGGCCCATTTATATGATATATCTAGGTTCCATTGATGTATACTGAGGTCATTTCTTGCCTCCTGTGAACACTATGTCATGATTGTCCTTGTCAGACTCAACCTATATATGTGAAGTGGTTTTCATGAGTTGTACTAGGCACAGAGGATACTGTTTTTTGGCTAATCATCATTTAGATTGGCTTGACATGCTTACTTACCTTTAGATACAGGTTATCAGTATGGGATGATTTACTATCTATGGGCAAATGTACATATACATTCATCTTTGATTGACATGTTCTCATCTGAGGTATGTGTATCTTCATATGTTTGTTTGCCTGCAACCTAGTTGCCACTTTCACATTTTGTCACATTTGTTTAGTCTGTTTATCTATTTTCCTTTAAATGGTTGATTATCATTTGCTTTTTGATAGCCGTTTTGCTTACTGAATACTGCTACCTGTTCATTCATAAGGTCGCCGTTGATATTCCCAGTTATATTCTTACCATTCAGCGCTTGTGCGCTGACCCCCTGGACACATCCTTATTCCTCCGTTGTTGGTAGCTAACCAGCCCATTATGAATGACTTCTGTGGCGGATTGGCTACCGATAGGAGGTGTGTCCAAGGGGGCGTGGGGTCTTGCCCTTTACAATGCCGATACTATGTTTGTTATAAGCAGTGCACCGTGTTCCCCACTAGGATTCGGTGTCACTTTCTAACAGCTTCATACAGTTTGCCGATTCCCAGACTAGGGCATCGGGTCAGGCAGCGAAGGTGTTTTAGCTACGCAGGCTCCTGATGAAGTGTACTGATAAGGTGCACGGAAACGCGTAGAGCCGTAGCTCAGCTTATGCGGGTGGGCTGTCTGCTGCATGTACCCTTTGCAGCAGAAGCCTTCACTTGTGTTATTGACGCACCTACATTGGGGATAGTGGTTGGAGCCACGGCACAATACACTGCCGCTCCCTGCACTAACCCTTACTGCCCAGCGATACCACGGTCACTGGCCAGTGTTAGATGTGTGCTGCGTGTGGTATGCTCTATATGGATGTTGA
The DNA here is from genome assembly GCF_905171765.1 of Bufo bufo. Classification (NCBI taxonomy): domain Eukaryota; kingdom Metazoa; phylum Chordata; class Amphibia; order Anura; family Bufonidae; genus Bufo; species Bufo bufo. The sequence goes on along the minus strand of NC_053391.1, from coordinate 341,686,036 downwards.
GTTATCCAACACAAATACATTTCCAGTGATTATACCACTCTTGTAGTAGTCCACCAGCACATATTACTATTGAGTGGCAGTACCACTGTATCTCATAGTAGCACATTCCGAATTTGTGTGCGGTGGGTCTATACATTTTTAACATATTAGTCCGTCTATCTGTTGGTTACACCTCAGTGGGCCTCCATTATACTTTATTTGGGAGGATTCCTGCTAATACAATTATAGGTGGTATCATCTGGATAGACGATTTTGTATACATATCCTATGATTATTGTAGGTATTCACCCCCATCCCTTTTAGCACTAATAAATTGGTTATTATTTTTGCTTCTTTTTAACGTCCCTTTTCCAATATTTGATTTGTTGTTATTGAGGGACGGGCCCCTCTTACACTTAGCTATAGAAGAATGCATATAGCAATAGCACCCCTCAATCAGTATTTTGTGGAAGAAGGTATATAGCACCTGTGGCGAAACCAACCTCGCCACTGGGTTTTGGAGAGGCCTGTTTAAAAGCCTCTTGCCTTAGGATTATGGCCCATACTAACTTTTAAACCCCTGAACCTATTCAAGTGAATTTTGGATGGGTTTGTCCCCAGGTTATACTGTTTAAATTGATGTAAGTTATATGTATGGACAATGTAAACTCACAAAGTTGTAACAATTTATAATAAGTGTAAGTTGTCAGCTTGGGAGGAATATGCTGGGTGTGTTTCTATTGTGCATTTGTCCCATTGTGTGTTTAAATGGTGATGTCTGTCCTGTTGTATCCACATGTGTATTGGCGATTTCCCTTTGTCCTGAGAGATAATTGGATTGCTCCTCGGTTGTCTCCGGGACAGAGAGGAGGAAACCATGATGCATTGTGGGGATATGTTGTATCTGTCCTGTGTCGCAGTCTCCCTTCTGGTCCTCTGGGGGCGTGAACGATTGGTTGCTGTACTTACATTGTATGTGTTGTAAATTACTGATTGGTTGTATTTCAAACCCCTGTGGGCAGTACTATGTTTGTGGTTTATGAATAAAAGAGGCTGTACTTGAAGTACAGTCAGACCACTGCTTGACCCTCAACACAGAGCCTTGTCTCGTTATTGGGGGGAACCACTGTATACTGTTAGAGACTGATTGCCAGGAGTGTAAGCTGATTCTAGTTCGTCTGCTAGCAGCTATTCGTGAGGTTCCAGTTTGGAGTGCTATTTTGTATCCAGTTCAGGAGTTTGGTTTTCTGCAGTAGCTGTGCCTGTCTCTCAGAAAGGGGCATATCGCCTAAACGGATTTTAACCCCTTGTCTGCTGAAACGGTCCGTTAAATTGGTGGCAAGCAGCGGGATCGTTCCTACAGCCAGAAGGACAGCTACAGGAGACACCATTTCTTTGGATTTTACAACTTAAGGGCAACGCATGTCTCAGTACAGCGACCCTAAAAGCACCAGGATGGAACCAGCAGTGGAGTACAGATACTCTGTTGAGGAATTTGACCGTATGATGTGGTTGCGGCTGAACTTCTTCGGACCCAATCCAGCTGAGAAATCCGTGAAGTTCGTGAGGAGTCTAGTGTTCAAGACCCTACTATACCGGGCAGAAGGTGACGGTCAGCTGCCACATTGGGTGGACCTCCATCGGAAGTTACAGTTGCGGGACAGAGAGAGCTCAGTCTCCTCTCCCCAGCGGCAGAGTGTCCAGCAGGGAATTGGGAGCCCAGTCTCCATTCCCCAGCGGCAGTGTGAATTGCAGGGAATTGGGAGCCCAGTCTCCATTCCCCAGCGGCAGGCTGAGTTACAGGGGGCAGAGGTAGTTGTTCCTGCCCCCCAGCAGCAGGGTGATATGCCGGGAAGGCAGTGTGAAATGCAGGGAGAGGAGAGCAGCGTCCTCCCTCCCCAGCGGCAGGCTGAGTTACAGGGGGCAGAGGTAGTTGTTCCTGCCCCCCAGCAGCAGCATGATTTTTTGGGAATTGGGAGCCCAGTCTCCCTTTCCCAGCGGCCATGTGATGTACAGGGAATTGGGAGCCCAGTCTCCATTCCCCAGCGGCCGTGTGATTTATTGGGAATTGGGAGCCTAGTCTCCATTCCCCAGCGGCAGGCGGAGTTACAGGGGGCAGAGACGGAGACGGTCGGTCGCCCTCCCCAGCGGCTGGAAGTATGTATGGGAGAGGAGCTCGTTACCCCCTCTCCCCAGCGGCAGCTTAACGCACCAGGGGGAGACAGTAAGCCCCACAACAGTGCAGATGGGACCGTGGTCTCTGCACTTACAGCACAGGGGGTAGGGACAGTCGGTCTTCCCCTCCAGCAGCAAAGCTGGGTATCCAAAGGGGAGACAGTCGGTCTCCCCCTACAACAACCAAGCTCCAACCAGGCTTCTTCCATGGTAACGCTGGCACCAGGGCAGAGTACCACTGATCCCTGCACACAAAGCAACCTCCACTCCAAGCCAGGGAGCAACACAGAGACCGGGAGTACCAGCTTCCAACATAACCTTGGTGGACTCACTGGACAGAGACAGGCTACCAAATTCAACAGGTCCAGTATTGGGTTGTGGGTGGACTGCCAGACTAACTCAGGTACTGACCGTGAGGTCAGGTATCTGGTTAGTCTTCCCTGGGGGGGGGAGATGTGTGGCGAAACCAACCTCGCCACTGGCCTGTTTAAAAGCCTCTTGCCTCAGGATTATGGCACATACTAACTTTTAAACCCCTGAACCTATTCAAGTGAATTTTGGATGGGTTTGTCCCCAGGTTATACTGTTTAAATTGATGTAAGTTATATGTATGGACAATGTAAACTCACAAAGTTGTAACAATTTATAATAAGTGTAACTTGTCAGCTTGGGAGGAATATGCTGGGTGTGTTTCTATTGTGCCATTGTCCCATTGTGTGTTTAAATGGTGATGTCTGTCCTGTTGTATCCACATGTGTATTGGCGATTTCCCTTTGTCCTGAGAGATAATTGGATTGCTCCTCGGTTGTCTCCGGGACAGAGAGGAGAAAACCATGATGCATTGTGGGGATATGTTGTATCTGTCCTGTGTCGCAGTCTCCCTTCTGGTCCTCTGGGGGCGTGAACGATTGGTTGCTGTACTTACATTGTATGTGTTGTAAATTACTGATTGGTTGTATTTCAAACCCCTGTGGGCAGTACTATGTTTGTGGTTTATGAATAAAAGAGGCTGTACTTGAAGTACAGTCAGACCACTGCTTGACCCTCAACACGGAGCCTTGTCTCGTTATTGGGGGGATCCCTTGTATGCTGTTAGAGACTGATTGCCAGGAGTGTAAGCTGATTCCTGTTCGTCTGCTAGCAGCTATTCGTGAGGTTCCAGTTTGGAGTGCTATTTTGTATCCAGTTCAGGAGTTTGGTGTTCTGCAGTAGCTGTGCCTGTCTCTCAGAAAGGGGCATATCGCCTAAACGGATTTTAACCCCTTGTCTGCTGAAACGGTCCGTTACAGCACCCCTCAATCAGTATTTTGGCGGAAAATGGAATATAGCAACCCTTAATCAGTATTTGGCGTAAACAGGTATATGGCACCCCTCAATCAGGATTTTGTGGAAGAAGGTATATGGCACCCCTCGAACAGTATTTGGCGGAAACAGGTATATGGCACCGCTCAATCAGTATTTTGTGGAAGCAGGTGTATCGTAGCCCTCAATCAGTATTTGGTGGAAAAAGGTATATAGCAATAGCACCCCTCAATCAATATTTTGTGGGAGAAGGTATATAGCACCCCTCAATGAGTCTTTTGGCGGAAACTGGTATATAGCAAGAAGAAGGCATATGGCGTCCCTTAATCAGTATTTGGTGGAAACAGGTATATGGCACCCCTCAATCAGTATTTTGTGGAAGAAGGTATATAGCACCCCTCAATCAGTATTTGGCAGAAACAGGTATATAGCACCCCTCAATCAGTATTTGGCGGAAACAGGTATATGTGTCATGGTCTTACCTTCTTGCTGTTCTCCTTCGTTTGACATGTGCTGGCGGCCATCTTGGTTTCTGGGTTTCTTGTAGCCTTCCACCCTGCGGCTCCTCCTTCCCACTGGGAGGAGCTGGATGCCTAGCTCATATATATAGGAGGTCTGTGGCTTCAGTTCCTTGCTTGGTCCTCTTGTGTTCACATGCTTCTAAGACTGCTGCTGCTTCTGGTTCCTGATCCTGGCTTCGTCTGACTACCCTGCTGGTTCCTGATCCTGGCTTCGTCTGACTACCCTGCTGGTTCCTGATCCTGGCTTCGTCTGACTACCCTTCTGGTTCCTGACCTCTGGCTTCGCAAAGACTCTGCTCGGTTTCACCATCCGTTTGGACTTTTGCTTTACAGCTTTATTTTCAATAAAGCCTTCTTATTTTCACTTATCTCTTGTTGTACGTCTGGTTCATGGTTCCGTGACATTAGGATCAAGCCATGAATTCTGACGGTACAGGGCCATCCTCGCTACCCACGCTGGTTGCCAGACTTGATCAGCAGGATCACCTGTTGGGTCGGTTCGCTGTGGCGTTGCAAACCCTGCTTGAACGCACGGCTCATTTCGCTCCCGTTGCCTATGGGTCGGTTGTCGCTCCTGGGCTCGCTCCTACTGCCGCTCCGGTTGTTGCGCCAGAGTCTACCCCGACACCTGTTGTTGCGCCTGCGGTGTTTCGGGGTATGACCGGTTCTGCCCCTCTTCCACAGCGCTTTGGGGGAGAGCCAACTCAGTGCCGAGGTTTCCTTAACCAGGTGGGCATTTATTTCGAGTTGCTGCCACATGCCTTTCCCACTGAGAGATCAAAGGTGGGCTTCTTGATCTCGCTGCTCTCGGACAAGGCCTTGGCCTGGGCCAGCCCTTTATGGGAGAACAACAATCCGGTGGTTGCCGAGTTTTCCGGTTTTGTTGCTTCTCTTCGGAAGGTATTCGATGTGCCGGCTCGTGCTGCCTCTGCTGCGAAGCTCCTTATGTCCATCAGACAGGGTTCACGATCCGTAGCTGAATACGCCATTGAGTTTCGTACCCTGGCAGCAGAGGTGGGCTGGAATAATGAGGCTCTGGTCGCTGCTTTCTCTCATGGTCTCTCGGATGCCTTGAAGGATGAGGTTGCAGCTAAGGACCTACCAGTTGAGCTCGAGTCTCTTATTTCTTTCCTGATTTTGATTGACACCAGACTCAGGGAGAGACCTTCCTTTAAGGAGAACCTGCGGAGGTCTTCTAACAGATTGGTGCCTACGTTTGCTGTCCCACCCGTGCCTCCCTCTCCTCCCACGCCTCCTGGGGATGACTTGTCTGGGGGTGAACCCATGCAGCTGGGGTTTGCTCGCCTGTCCGAGGGGGAGAGGGCACTCCGGAGACGCGAGGGCCGATGCATGTACTGTGGTCTCGGTGGGCATTTTCGGTTGGCATGTCCGAACCGTCCGGGAAAACGCTCGTACCTGAGATCCTGTCGGGGGCAGATCTTGGGTGGAGTCTCCTCGTCCCCGGTTTCCCGTGTTGACAAACCACTGATCACTGTTGTCCTCTCCTGGGTCGGGGGCTCGGTGACGACCCAGCCGTTGGTGGACTCTGGTGCTGGTGGTTTGTTCATTGATAGTGTGTTCGCTGCCGCCAATTCCATTCCTCTGCAGGCTCGAGGTTCCCCACTGGCTCTTGAGGCGATAGACAACAGACCCCTTCTGCCGCCACACGTGACTCATGAGACCCTTCCAGTGGGGATAGCCATTGGTGCCGTTCACAGAGAGTCGGTCTGCCTCCAGGTTATTTCGTCTCCACACTACTCGGTGGTCTTGGGGTACCCCTGGCTCCAGAAGCATAATCCGACTTTCGATTGGAGATCGGTCGAGATCCTCTCGTGGTCACCGCAGTGTGGGGCTAGTTGCATCCATGGGTCTGTCAAGTTGCTGTGTACTTCCTCGGACTCTCTGTTGCCTCCTGAATACGAGGAGTACCGGGATGTATTCGATAAGGTGCGCGCGGTTGCCCTACCTCCGCACCGCCCATACGATTGTGCCATAGAGTTACAATCTGGTGCCGTTCCTCCTCGTGGCAAAGTCTATCCACTGTCGGTAGCGGAGAATGAGGCCATGGAGGAGTACGTGAGGGAGGCGCTTTCACGCGGACACATTCGCAAATCTTCGTCCCCGGCAGGGGCTGGATTTTTCTTTGTGAAAAAGAAGGGCGGTGAGTTGAGGCCTTGCATCGATTACAGGGGTCTCAATCGCATCACGATCAAGAACGCTTACCCGATACCCTTGATTTCCGAGCTGTTCGATCGCCTTAAAGGGGCCACGGTCTTTACCAAACTCGACCTGAGGGCGGCATATAACCTGGTAAGGATCAAGGCGGGCGATGAGTGGAAGACCGCGTTTAACACCAGGACCGGTCATTACGAATCCTTGGATATGCCCTTTGGGTTGTGCAATGCGCCCGCAGTCTTTCAGGAATTCATCAACGATGTTTTCCGTGACCTGTTGCAGCAGTGTGTGGTGGTCTATTTGGATGACATCTTGGTATATTCTGAATCCATGGAGGCCCACATTCTGGATGTCAGACGAGTGTTGCAACGGTTACGAGAGAACAAGCTGTTCGGTAAGCTTGAGAAATGCGAATTTCACCGATCCCAGGTAACCTTCTTAGGTTACATCATTTCCGCTGAGGGGTTCTCCATGGATCCTGAGAAGGTTTCGGCTGTCTTACAGTGGCCCCAGCCCAGTGGTCTTCATTCCCTGCAGCGCTTTTTGGGCTTCGCCAATTATTATCGGAAGTTCATCAGGGACTTTTCCATGCTGGCCAAGCCTCTCACGGATCTGACCAGGAAGGGCAGTAATTCCCAGGTCTGGCCGCTCGAGGCCATCCGAGCTTTTGAGGCCCTAAAGTCCGCCTTTGTGTCGGCTCCGATTCTGTCGCATCCCAACCCTGGGTTGCCCTTTGTCCTCGAGGTGGATGCGTCTGAGACGGGAGTAGGCGCCCTTCTGTCTCAGCGTAGAACACCAGAGGGTCCTCTGCTTCCTTGTGGGTTTTACTCCCGGAAACTGTCTTCCGCGGAGTGCAACTATCAGATTGGTGACAGGGAGTTATTGGCCATCGTGCAGGCCCTTAAAGAATGGAGGCACTTGCTCGAGGGTTCGGTGGTTCCGGTCCTCATCCTGACGGACCACAAGAATCTGACCTACCTTTCTGAGGCCAAGAGATTGACACCACGTCAGGCCAGATGGGCTCTGTTCTTGTCACGTTTTAATTACGTGGTCTCCTACCTACCCGGTTCCAAGAACATCAGGGCGGATGCCTTATCACGGCAGTACTCCGAGCTGTCCAGGGAGGAGTCGATTCCGACTTCGGTCATACCTCCGAATCAGATCCTGGCCGCCATTCGCACCAGCCTGACCTCTCCCCTGGGTGAGCAGATTTTGGCGGCTCAATCTGGTGCTCCCTCTGGGAGACCCAACGGCAGATGTTTTGTGCCTGAGGAGTTGCGCACTCGGTTGTTGCGAACCTACCATAACTCCAAGACCGCGGGGCATCCTGGAAAGAATCAGCTGTCCTGGGCTGTTTCACGTCTGTTCTGGTGGCCTTCCCTACGTTCCGACATCGCCGCATATGTAGCGGCATGCTCCGTTTGTGCCCAGAGTAAGTCCCCTCGGCACCTTCCGTTGGGCCTTCTGCAACCCATAGCCACCGGGGAGCGCCCATGGTCACACCTGGGGATGGATTTCATTGTGGACCTCCCTGCATCCCGAGGCCATACGGTCATTCTCATGATTGTGGATCGGTTTTCCAAAATGTGCCACTGTGTTCCTCTCAAGAAGTTACCCTCTGCACAAGAGTTGGCCACGATTTTTGCCAGGGAGGTCTTCCGGTTGCACGGTTTGCCCAAGGAGATTGTGTCGGATCGGGGGAGTCAGTTTGTGTCCAGGTTCTGGCGCGCCTTTTGCTCCCAGTTGGGGATTCATCTCTCCTTCTCCTCGGCCTACCACCCTCAGTCCAATGGGGCCGCAGAACGATCCAATCAGGCCTTGGAGCAATTCCTTCGTTGCTATGTCTCCGATCACCAAGACAATTGGGTTGACCTCCTGCCTTGGGCTGAGTTTGCCAGGAACACGGCGGTGAACTCTTCCTCTGGGACGTCTCCCTTCATGGCCAATTATGGGTTCCAACCTGCCGTGTTACCGGAGGTATTCTCTCCCCAGGATATTCCGGCTGTGGAGGATCACCTTTCCGTCCTATGTGCTTCTTGGGTACAGATCCAGAAGTCCCTTGAGGTCTCTGCGCAGCGCCAGAGACTCCAGGCTGATCGCAGACGAGCGCCTGCTCCTTCCTACCAGGTCAGAGACCGTGTATGGTTGTCCACCCGCAACCTCAACCTTCGAGTGCCCACTCCCAAGCTGGCGCCTCGCTTTGTTGGTCCCTTCCGAGTGCTTCGCAGGGTAAACCCGGTAGCCTATGCCCTTGCGCTTCCTCCTGGCATGCGGATCTCCAACGTGTTTCATGTCTCCCTGTTGAAGCCACTGGTGTGTAATCGTTTCACTTCCTCGGTTCCTCGGCCTCGTCCGGTCCAAGTGGGCAATCGTGAGGAATATGAGGTGAGCAATATCCTGGACTCACGCCTGGTCCGCGGTCGGTTGCAGTTTTTGGTCCATTGGCGTGGTTATGGTCCAGAGGAGCGTTCCTGGGTTCCCTCCGCAGATGTCCATGCTCCTGCCTTGCTCCGAGCCTTCCACGCACGCTTCCCTCAGAAACCGTTTTGTGCTCCGCGGAGGAGGGGCCCTTGAGGGGGAGGTACTGTCATGGTCTTACCTTCTTGCTGTTCTCCTTCGTTTGACATGTGCTGGCGGCCATCTTGGTTTCTGGGTTTCTTGTAGCCTTCCACCCTGCGGCTCCTCCTTCCCACTGGGAGGAGCTGGATGCCTAGCTCATATATATAGGAGGTCTGTGGCTTCAGTTCCTTGCTTGGGCCTCTTGTGTTCACATGCTTCTAAGACTGCTGCTGCTTCTGGTTCCTGATCCTGGCTTCGTCTGACTACCCTGCTGGTTCCTGATCCTGGCTTCGTCTGACTACCCTGCTGGTTCCTGATCCTGGCTTCGTCTGACTACCCTTCTGGTTCCTGACCTCTGGCTTCGCAAAGACTCTGCTCGGTTTCACCATCCGTTTGGACTTTTGCTTTACAGCTTTATTTTCAATAAAGCCTTCTTATTTTCACTTATCTCTTGTTGTACGTCTGGTTCATGGTTCCGTGACAATATGGCACCCCTCAATCAGTATTTTGTGGAAGCAGGTGTATCGGAGCCCTCAATCAGTATTTGGTAGAAGAAGGTATATAGCAATAGCACCCCTCAATCAGTATTTTGTGGAAGAAGGTATATGGCACCCCTCAATCAGTATTTGGCAAAAACAAATATATAGCATCCCTCAATCAGTATTTGGAGGAAACTGGTATATAGCACCCCTTAATCAGTATTCGGCAGAAACTGGTATATAGCACCCCTCAATCAGGATTTTGTGGAATAAGGTATATCGCAGCTCTCAAGCAGTTTTTTTGGGGGCAACAGGTATATCACACCTGTTGCAATTAGTTACGCCAATAGCGTTTGTCCCTCTATCTAGCTGTGGTATCGCAGCAGAACTCACACAACTGCTGCCCAATACAAATACACCATAATATAATTTTTATGTTTGAAAGTATATTATAAGTATATCACACCCGTCTATATCACACCTATCAATAGCACACCTATACCAGTCCTTAAAAGGACTTTTGTGGCCCTATTAGCTAGCATTTGGTGTCCCTAACTGTCCCTGCTCCAAAATGCAACCTCTCTCTACACTGGCAAAACACATAATGTAAAATGGCTGCCAGATCGGGTTCTGTTATAGGGTTAGGGGTGTGTCCATGTGCTGAAACGTTTCAGTTGGCTGTTCTGTCTCACCTGATGGATGTGTCATGGGTCAAAGTTCGGCGCTATGCAAAAAAATATGGCGCGTGCAAATATCGCCATATGTTTGCATGTTCGGCGAATCGCGAACGAGCAAATTTTGCCACGAAATGTCCGCCGGGCAAACCACAAGGCCATCTCTAATGGATACAAAAGTAATTCACAATTGTTGACTAAATACAGTTTCTATACTGTACTTTATAGGCAATTCTAAAACATTGAACAGGATCATGGCATTGCTTATATGATAATAAGCTAATTTCTCTATGGACTGAAAAAGTTTAAAATATTTTCACTCAGGGAATGGATTTAAAAACCCACAAAGCCTCTACCTGTTTCTCCTTCTTTATACACTGGTTTGAAATTGTTCATTGTAGTGTTTAAAACAGTAAAACATTTTAACTGTGAAACATTTAATAGAAAAAAAATGAGCGTTTTTTTGTGAAATGTTTTCCTTTGAGAGATAATGCACATTACCCAAAATAAATTGCTCTTCTGTGCAATAAACACAAACTTTCTAGTGTAAGTGTTATGCAAATTGGAAACAGTGTTCATCTCACTAAAAAATAACCAGCTCACAGATATCAATTGCAACACTGGTGTCAGCTTTGGTAAAGCTTCAAGTGAAAATATAAGGCGGGGAAAGGAAATTAAGAAACATACACGTAAATTCTGCCCAAAACAGTTTCCTGTCAATAATTCCATGTAGATTAGAATTTAAGCTCACATTTTCTACTCAAAATTTGGGCTTTAACTAAAATGAAGAGCACTTCATAGGGCATCACTGTGAAAACCCAATATAGATATAAGGTGCAGGTGCTCACCTCATGTTGTTGTCCTGCATGTACAACACAAAACAGATGGTTTATCACTTTTACAGATTGACAAAAAGTCACCACCATGGATTTCCTGGTGGTGACAGCTGCCACCATCCATAGTGGTCTTGGTGGTAATCAAGTAGATTCTGCTACAAAATGAAGAATCCCATATATGCCCTCTTTCTTATGAAAGAAAGCAACTGGTGCACCAGGAGCTTTCTATATGAACTCCTGTTTAATACTCTTAGTATAATGTGTTTTAGAGCAGGAACTGTCTGAGAAAAAAAGCAAATCTTGCTCCGAAATGCGCTCCACTAAGAATGATTAATAAGAGTTCTTATTGAAAGTGCCTGGTGCCACATTTGTTTTCTTCCATTAGAAGCAGCATATACAGTAGATTAAAAAAAAAATCTTGCTCTGCACTTTTACTGGCCTGCTCACATTTTGGATACCTTATCTGATAGCTCCAAGGGCACCCACTCAACTCTGTTAGAAGGCTCCACAACCTATGAGGTGTCGCTTGTAACACCAGTGGCTTCTAATGCGGCAGAGAGTTCTTTAGATCCTCTCAGGCATCAGCACCCAGATGAAACATATACTTCTACACACCCCTGTCTTGGCCTAAGGTACAACAATGAACAGGGATCTTAGCAATATGGTAAATGGAAGGTATCTACGAATAAAAAAAGTGCTTCATTGAATATCATTCAAAAAGGATCCTGCTGATAGATAAAATAGCTTGAGACAAATAGGATATTGCCTCCTCTATAATTTCAAATGCCCCATGCAGCTCCACCTGGCCTTGTCCATATTCATTTTAGTTATACAACAGGATTGAGCTTACATCATCTCTGCTTGATCCCCATGTTTGAGTTCAGGAGGTCACAATGCTTACAAATTCATGTGAACAGCTATAATAATGAAAAATAGCATGAAATAGACTACCCTTGGTGCCATGTGCCAGTCTGATAACTGCAAAAAGACTTTAAGGAAACCTATTGAGCCTAGGAATAACACTGATTGCATTGATAAAACCATAACAGATAATTTTTATTTATTTTTTGTTTTTTTTAGTTAAAAGATAAACTATCTGAAATTAGGTTTTAATACAGTATGTAAAAAATGCATGTACTGTATATAAAACACATCACTATTTAGAATCTATAAAAAAAGGGCTTTTGACATGTCTGCTTTAGTAAAGACTTCTATTCCCCATGAAATAACAAATCTGAAGCATCTGTTCTTAGATCTATGCATTTTGCCACTTCTTTGTTATTCTTCCTGGAAATATAGAGTATAAATATATTGACAACTAGGTGTGACAATTCTCTTGTCAATTGGGTCACCTCCATTAAAAATAAACCTAAAAAAATAAATTCCCAAAATTGCTGATTGTTGAATATGTAAAAACAAAACCCAAAAAGTAATGGTGGAAATGCTGTCCTCCCCGCTCAATAAAATTAATATTTCTAAAAAGTTAGACAACGCATATATGCATCCAAAAATGGCACCATATGAAAAATACAACTTCTTCTGATATGGTAACACAGCATTCTCAAAGCAGCTGGACACATATTAGTCCACATAGTCTGGCCTACAAGCTCTCCAAGGGTCCCCCGCCGATTGGCTCAGTTAAATAACATCTGCCAGTGACACCTTTAATTGTTATTTATCATCTACTTGAGATACTTACCAATAAAGTAGCTTTGTTCCTATAACAGTTGTGTTTTTTGCCCATGAGCCTATTATTTGGGGTATGACCCAATTGGTCTACTACTCCATATCCAGTAACTCCTCTGAACCCCTCTGGTTGGCTGGAAAATGCATCCTGGAGGATCAATAAACAGCCTCGTAACCGCAGATCTCTCACCTTGACCCCATAGCTCACACTCATAAAGCAGTCAAAAGTCAAAGTCCATGTTATTGTTAATACTGAAATATGTGCAAGACATACAGAGAAATTAAAGTTTGTTACTCTGAAACCCATGGTGTAGCCGTAAACATTAAACATTTAAAATAGACACTAAGCATAAAATATATGACTGATACTCACTAGTCGAAATATATGAAAAATAAATATATAGTGCAAAGTGGATGAGCTTATAGACTGCTAAAATGTTGTATACATAACCAGTTCTTGATGATGGCAAAGTCAGGTATTAATAGGGGGGTTGTCCGGATCCTGAATTAGTTTATTGATGGGAAAAGATACAGAATTCATAGTTTATGTATGCATGAAATAAAGGGGGAAGGGAGGCAAGGCAGAGAGAGAGAGTTAAGCATTCTGACAATCTGTCCCTCAATCTGCTGGTTGTGGCCCGGAGACTCTGAAGTGTCCTCCGTGATGGCATCTGGCTGAAGAAGCTGTGTAGTGGATGAGTAGGATCACTTGCCATGCCGAGGGCTTTCCAAGTGAGGCGGGTGCTATGTATGTCTTGGAGAGAAAAGAAAGAGGTGCCGACAATCTTCTCAGAGCTTCCAGTTTGCACTACCCTGAGGAGTGTTGTGGAATACCACTCAGAAAATGCAGTCTTCAGGAAGAATAAAGTTTATTGCGGCTAGCCGGGAGCATTAACAGCTTCAATCGCACAAAGGAAAATTCTCAAAGGGGGAGAGGCCCCCACTCATCTTATACATAACCATCCTAAACCATACATACATGTCTTATCCTCATTGGATAGGTTAAACTATAATACCGCATTGGATACATTCATGCATGCACAACGCGTGCTTGCCTCATGTTCTTCTTAGCCAACATCTGCTATCTTCATTCTGTCTAATCTATAGCCCCTCAGCCAAGTTAGTTCTACCCCCACCTTAGGAATGTGTACACACACATAAGATTTGGGAATGTAGTGTCTGGCATAATCAGGCGGCATTTTCAAATAAAGAGGTAGAATCCAGCTTCCAAGCAACATTGCTTGGAAGCTGGATTCTACCTCTTTATTTGAATTTGCCCATCGCCCGGTTCCTGGCGTATGTCCTGGTCTTCCTTCAACATAGACCAGACGAGCCTCAACACCCCTCTTAATCAGGCGGCATTATACTATATATTTTTCATTTTCTCCTTCAGGAGGAGGAGGCTGCAGACCACAGGCATGGCCGTCTTGTTGGTGGTCATAGCAGTGGCCCCCGTAGGTCGCACTATTGGCAACTGGGGTCAGTGACATTGGCAGTCAAGGAATAGCAGGGAAGGGGGGCCCAGGAGCGGGTCATGATATCTCACAGTCGGGTAAAAGCAAAATGGAGGGGGAGGACTCCGATGACGTGTGCTGGACAGGACCTGTGAGCTGAATCAGAGTGCTGAGGAGGAGACAACATCAGAGGAGGAGGGTGATGCTGATAGCAATGAGGAGCAGAGGCCATGTACCTCCAAAAGGACAGCCAGGGCCACATCTGCTTCGGGATCTGGTGATGCTGCTGAAGAAGTGGGTGTGTTAGGCCCAAAACGTACCAAAGCTAAGCCCAGCTCGGCTGCCCCTACCCCTGCACAAGTACGTATCTCCCGTCTGGCAGATTTTCTCCATGCTGCAGGAAGACAAAAGCATTGCCTTGTGCAAGCTGTGGAAGAGCAAAATAAAACATGGGAAGGCAAACACAAACTTAGGAGTTTCTTCCTTTTTCCTGTCCAGCTTGTGTCAGCCAGGCTGCATCCACAAGTAGTAAGGTGTCATTCACATCGTCATCAGCCCTTTCGTCTTCTCCCACTCAGACTCCTCCTCTTCATTGTCAGACATCGATAACGGAATGCGTGGAGAGAAAACAACTCTACACGCCCAGCATTCAGACAGTGTGCAAGCTTAATTCCCATCTGGCCAATTTTCTGGCAGTGCAGTGGCTGCCATACAATTTAGTCAACTCTGCTGTCTTTATGGAGCTAATAGTGTGCGCTCAGCGCTGGAATATCCCTAGCAGGCACTATTTCTCCCAAAAAGCCATCCCTGCCTTGTACTCTCATGTGACGAATGATGAGGGTCGATCTCTGTGATTCTCAGTGTGTGGCAAGATTCACGCCACAGCAGAAACCTATAGAAGCTCTTATGGGCAGGGACAGTCTTTCACAGACCACTGGGTCAATGTTTTTTCCAGCAGCGGCGAGGCAGCACCCCAGAAATTAGGCCAGGTCCTTTTGACCCCCACGATTGTATCAGCCTGGCTCCCACACGAGGCACTTATCAGCCTTCCCCTCTGTCATTGAAACGTTCCCATCCCCAACAGAAGCTGGGCACAGGGTCGCTTGCACGACCCCTCCTTCTATCACATGTCTGGTCAAACATTGCCACGCCATGTTGGAGCTGATCTTCCTGGGAGAGAGAAGCCACACTGGTGAGCAGTTGCTCAAGTACATCAAGCAGCAAACATCCCACTGGCTGTCCTCCTGCTGACTCCAACTAGGCAAAGTGGTTAGCGACAATGGGCGCAACATCGTGGCTGCCCTGAACTTGGGCGAAATAGCGCATGCTCCCAGCATGGCGCACATCATCAACCTAGGATCGCAATGCTTTTTTCAATAAGTACACTGGCTTGCACAAGGTGCCAGCAAAGTCCAAGATACTGTCCAAGCACTTCAGCCACTTTTACATGTAAAAGAATGCTCTCCTGGACCTGCAGCGACAGAACATCCTGCCAATACCCATTTTTTGTTTTGTTTTTTTCAAAAATGTTATTAATAATAATATATTTTCCATATATATTCAAATAAACAACATGATTACTTTTTTTTCCTTTTCAACCCTATCCATAATACCCTCCCTCCCTACCCATTAAGGCAAGGAAGACTAACATTTCCAAGCACCCATATCCTAATCCATTTGTTCTCTATATTTCTTTGTTTATAAGGAACCTTTTCATATCTCTTGATCTTATTAACCAAATTTAACCATGTAGTAACATTTGGTGCGTTTATGAAAAACAGACCCGTTTGATCAAGAGTCTTGCCAGAAACATTACTTTTAACAAAATAATCTTTTTATCTTTAAGGCAATTTGCCTTAGAAAGATCACCCAATATCCAGCATTCAGCCATAAAAGGGATCACTACTTTCAATTTTTCGGTAATGACCGTGTCAATTGCTCCGCAATACTATTTTAGTTCTGTACAAAACCAAAACATGTGCAAAGGTGATTCACACTGTGGACAATTGCTGTAGATGTGTTTCTCAAACCACATTTATTTAGCCATAATGGCATAACATAAATTCTGTGTAAAATATTCAATTGAACCAAAATGTGGTTAAAATTGTGAGACACTAATCTTAAATTTGACAATATATTTTCCCAATCATCTACTTGTATCGTTGGACAATCAGCTCCCCAAGCTTTTTGACCGGGGGAGCTTATATTATTAAATAGTGCTTTAACTAATAATCTATAAAGTTGAAAAATCCTAACATTGTGGGCTAAATTCCCCATTATTCATTTAACCACTTCACATCCGGGCCATTTCCCCCTTCCTGACAGAGCCATTTTTTTGCAAATCTGACATGTGTCACTTTATGTGGTAATAACTTTAAAACGCTTTTATTTATCTAGGCCATTCTGAGATTTCTTTCTCGTCACATATTGTACAGTACTTCAAGACAGTGGTAAAATTGAGTTATTTTTAATTATGAAAAAATACTAAATTAACCAAACATTTTGAAAAATTAGCAAATTTCCAAATTAGAATTTCTCTTCTTTTATAATAGATAGTAATACCTCCAAAAATAGTTATTACTTTACATTCCCTATATTACTATTTCATGTTTGGATCATTTTGTGAATGTAATTTTATTTTTTGGGGTCGTTAGAAGGTTTAGAAGTTTAGAAGCAAAATCCACTTTTTAAGGACCAGTTCAGGTCTTAAGTCACTTTGTGAGGCTTACATAATAGAAACCACCCAAAAATGACCACATTTTAGAAACTACACCCCTCAAGGTATTCAAAACTGATTTTACAAACGTTGTTAACCCTTTAGGTGTTCCACAAGAATTCATGGAAAATGGAGATGAAATTTCTGAATTTCACTTTTTGGGCAGATTTTCAATTTTAATCATTTTAGTCCGCTAACAAAGCAAGGGTTAACAGCCAAACAAAACTCAACACCCCATATGTGGTCATAAACTGCTTTTTGGCCACACGGCAGATCGCAGAAGGAAAGGAACGCCATATGGTTTTTGGAAGGCAGATTTTGAAGTACAGTTTTTTTGACACCATGTCCCATTTGAAGCACCCCTGATGCACCCCTACAGTAGAAAATCCAAAAAAGTGACCCAGTTTGGAAAATACACCCCTCAAGGTATTCAAAACTGATTTTACAAACTTTGGTAACCCTTTAGGTGTTCCACAAGAGTTAATGGATTATGGAGATGAAATTTCTAAATTTCTATTTTTTGGCAAATTTTCAATTTTAATAATTTTTTTCCAGTAACAAAGCAAGGGTTAACAGCCAAAAAAAACTCAATATTTATTGCCCTGATTCTGTAGTATATAGAAATACCCCATATGTGGTCGTAAACTGCTGTATGGCCACATGGCAGGCTGCAGAAGGAAAGGAACGCCATATGGTTTTTTGAAGGCAGATTTTTCTGCACTGTTTTTTTGACACCATGTCCCATTTGAAGCCCCCCCGATGCACATCTACAGTAAAAACTCCAAAAAAGTGACCCATTTTGAAAGATACACCCCTCAAGGTATTTAAAACTGATTTTACAAACTTTGGTAACCCTTTAGGTGTTCCACAAGAGTTAATGGAATATGGAGATGAAATTTCAGAATTTCACTTTTTTGGGAAATTTGCCATTTTAATCCATTTTTTCCAATAACAAAGCAAGGGTGTCCTATTTGAAGCCCCCCCTGATGCACCCCTAGAGTAGAAACTCCAAAAAAGTGACCCCATTTTGGAAACTACGGGATAAGGTGGCAGTTTTGTTGGTACTATATAAGGGTGCATATGATTTTTGGTTGCTCTATATTACACTTTTTGTGAGGCAAGGTAACAAAAAATAGCTGTTTTGGCACAGTTTTCATTTTTTGCTATTTACAATGTTCATCTGACAGGTTAGATTGTGCTATTTTTATAAAGCAGGTTGTTACAGACGCGATAATACCAAATATATTTTTTTGGTTGTTTGTTTCAGTTTTACATAATAAAGCATTTTTGAAAAACATTCTGAAAGCCATATTTTTTTTTGTTTTGTTTTTTGGACGACTGTCTCTTTTTTTTTTCGGTATGAGATGACGGTTTGATTGGTATTATTTTAGGGTATTATTTTAGGGTATGACTTTTTGATCGCTTGGCATTACACTTTTTGTGATGTAAAGTGACAAAAAATTGCTTTTTTGACTCACTTTTTTTTTACGGTGTTCACCAGAGGATTTAGGTAATGTGATATTTTTATACAGCAGGTTCTTATGGATGTGGAAATACCTAATATCTATACTTTTTTAAATTTATTTAAGTTTTACACAATAATATAATTTTTGAAACAAAAAAAAAATCATTTTGGTGTCTCCATAGTCTGAAAGTCATAGTTTTTATTTATTTTCAGGGCGATTGTCTTAGGTAGGGTATAATTTTTGCAAGATGAGATGACAGTTTGTTTGGTACTATTTTGGGGTGCATATGACTTTTTGATCGCTTGCTATTACACTTTTTGTGATGTAAACACAATGAAAACAAGAAAGGGGGGGGACAGGGATAAACAATCATGGACATTTTCCAATTGCAGCTGATACATAGCCGAAAGTGAGGTGGTATATCTGCATTAAGGCCTGGACAAAGGAACAGATCTCAGGAAAGGTGAGATTCCACGACGAAGGCAAATGTGGAAGCAAAGGCAGAGGCAGAAGCGACCCGAATAGACACAGGCTCCCCACTACCACCTTTTATGGTGGAGCTAAGCTAGTGAAGTTGTCTAAAAGCATTCAAAGGATTCCACAGCCTAACAAATTTAGCATGTGCTCTGTTAGCTCATCCAGCTAACTCCTCCATCATACATATCTGGTCCACTTTAGCAAACTACTGATCTAAGGTGGGAGGGTTAGTGCTCAACCACTGCAGTGGAATCAGTAGTCTAGCTGCTTGAATAAGCATAGTGGGCAGGTCTGCAGAGGAAGGATGCCAACATTCAGAAGAGAGCTACCTGATTCTAAAATGTGTAAAGCTGGGGACACGACCACGAAATATGGATTAACGTACCACTATGTTGTTTGCATCTCCAGCACGTGTCAGATTCAAGTAACCCTTTTTTGAAGAGTTTCCTAGGGTCATTGTACCACCTTGTCATGGTTTTATAAGAATGCTCTTGAATCTTTATACACCTCGAAAACCCATCTGTCTAATGTCGCTCGGGGAGAAAGATTTGCCTAGATCTCGCTCCCATTCCTTAATATAAGCCGGGGGGACTTCCCCAGGGGCGGAGTTAAGGGATTTATACAGGAGTGCCGTAATATGTCGTGGGATTTTTTCTCCCATAGCTAATTTCTCGAACCACGAAGAGGGTGAAGTGGTGTTGTATGTGTTGGCTAAGAAATTGCAGCTGCGTGTTAATTCAATCGTAGCTAGAAAATTTCCTTCCCCAGCAGCTTGGGTACATAAAAGGGTAACCTACCCTGTTCTCTATAATGTTCTATTATTGTTGAAGTTGGTATGTGGCTTAAGCGTTTCCAAAATTGTGGGAAGTTTTTTTTTGGTGTTTGCGCTAGATATGGGATGAGCTAGGCTATCAATTTTTGTGGGATGAGATGACAGTTTGATTGGCACTATTTTGGGGTGCATATGACTTTTTGATCGCTTGTTAATACACTTTTTGTGATGTAAGGTGACAAAAAATGGCTTTTTTGTGACACAGTTTCTATATATTTTTTTTTTACGGCATTCACCTGAGGGGTTGGGTCATGTGATATTTTTATAGAGCTGGTTGTGACGGACGCGGCGATACCTAATATGTATACTTTCTTTTATTTATTTAAGTTTTACATAATAATATAATTTTTGAAACAAAAAAAGTTTTTTGTTTTTTTTTTTGCGATTTTCTTATGTAGATGCTCATTTTTTGCCGAATGAGGTGACTGTTTTATTGGTACCATTTTGGGATATACGCCTTTTTTACCATTATCGGACAGGGTGGATCAGGCGATATATTTCTAGAGCCAGCCGTCATGGACACGGCAATACCAAATATTTCTATTTTATTTTTATTTTCCTATTTTCAATATTTTTTTAATTGGGGAATTATTATTATTTTTTTTTACATGTGATACCTTTTTTATTTTTTTTATAAAACACTTTATTTTGTAATTTTTTATTTTACACTTTGTGTCCCCCATAAGGTCATACAAGACCCCTGGGGGACATTTGAATTCATTTTTATTTTCACTATTGATTTCTCCTGTAACTGGGGCTGACATAGTAGCCCATGGGCGGATGTGAATTGGTTAAAGGTGTAGAAGTGTCTATATATAACAAAGATTTTTCTTCAAGACTAAAAAGTGCAGAACGAATCTGCAAATACCTAAACCATGATAAATTTATTATATTCTCTCTTTGTGCTAACTCCGATAACGAAAATATATCTCCATCTCTCACCACCTGTACAACATAAAAAATATAATTTTTTTGCTAATACTGATCCCCTACTAATTCATCTAGGATCCCTTTATTCCCAGCCATCTTCTAATAGTGCACCAGGACTTACTAAACAGTTTCCTTGTCTCACCATAATCCTGCCGCACATTATATATTTGCCCAGATTCCAATAAAGTAAAAATGTTATCATAGCCAGATCTACTCACCAAGGTCCTACATAGGCCATGGAAATCAGGAAGGTTCAACCCTCCTTTTTCTATGGGTTTATAGAGATATTCCACTTACATGCTTTCTTCCCCAAAGTAGATCATTAATAATTCTCTCAATTAATTTTAAAAATGTATCCTCAATTCATATTAGGGAACTGCTGAGAATATAAAGAAGCTGAGGTAGAATCAGCATCTTAATTAGTGATATTCTATCAGCTATAGATAGAGGAAGTCTAAGCCATATTAAAATTTTGGACCTCAATTTACTTATCAATGGGTTCAGATTAAGGTGCGAGAAGTCTTCAATCTTACGGTAAATAATCATACCCCATATAATCAAAGGAGTGAGAGATCTTCAGCATACTCAAGGGCCCCTCACTGTGGAGTTAAAGTCTAACTACAGGCATAAGAGTGGTTTTTGACCAATTGAAATCAAGACCTGAAACTTCACCAAAGGAATAAATTTTTTGAATAACTCTTGCACCAGAATCTTGCCTTACCCTAGCTGCAATAGGCTCCATATAAATGTCAAAGAGTAATGGAGAGAGAGGGCACCCTTGACGGGTACCTCCACACAGTAAAAAACTATTTGTAAAACTCCTATTAATGTTCAAACTCGCCTTAGGGGACTTAAACAAAAGTTTAATCATATTTATAAACCTAACACCAAATCCCATTTTTTCTAAAACCTTCCAGAGGAATGTCCACTCCACAATGTCAAAGGCCTTGAAGGCATCAAGAGACAGGATGGAGCGAGAAACCCCCCCCGGAAGATTGTAAATTGGCAAACTAAGCGTTGGAGATTATGCCCTTGTTGGGAATAAAGCCATTCTGATCAGGATGTATAATTGATGTATAACCTTAGCAAGCCTCACTAGCCAGGACCCTTGAGACATCTTCACATCCGTATTTAATAGTGAAATCAGCCTATATGACTCCATATCTAAGGGCTCCTTGCCTTTTTTAATAATAATATAATCACAGCTTCGGACATTGATTCCGGAAGGATACTATCCTCCAATGATTCAGTAAACACCCTCAATAACAAGGGAGAATAACCTACCCATATTTACGATAGAAACTCATATGGAAACCATCTGAACCAGGGGAGGAGTTTCTCGAACAGGCTTTCATTGCTGCCTCTAACTCATGCAGGGAGAAATCAAGACCAGAGATTCTCTTTGGGTGTCTGTGAGGACCGGCTAGAGAAATGGAATCCAAATCGGCATCAATCATTTCATCTGGAATAATCTTATTTGATTTATATAACTCCGCAAAATGCCTAACAAGGTTCCTTTTATATACTATGATCTCCAATTATTTCTTCAGATGAGCGAATACTAAGTATCTCTTTTTTTTATTTTTTTTCCTCATTCGAGATCAACCTAGCCAGTAATTTCCCTGGGCGGTCTGATTCAGCAAAATATACAAACCGGATTCCAAAAAAGTTGAGACACTAAACAAATTGTGAATAAAACTGAATGCAATGATGTGGAGATGGCAAATGTCAATATTTTATTTGTAATAGAACGTAGATGACAGTCAAACGTTTAATCCGAGTAAATGTATCATTTTAAAGGAAAAATACGTTGATTCCAATTTTCACGGTGTCAACAAATCCCAAAAAAGTTGGGACAAGTAGCAATAAGAGGCTGGTAAAAGTAAATTTGAGCATAACGAAGAGCTGGAAGACCAATTAACACTAATTAGGTCAATTGGCAACATGATTGGGTATAAAAAGAGCTTCTCAGAGTGGCAGTGTCTCTCAGAAGCCAAGATGGGTAGAGGATCACCAATTCCCACAATGTTGCGCAGAAAGATAGTGGAGCAATATCAGAAAGGTGTTACCCAGCGAAAAATTGCAAAGACTTTGCATCTATCATCATCCACTGTGCATAACATCATCCGAAGATTCAGAGAATCTGGAACAATCTCTGTGCGTAAGGGTCAAGGCCGTAAAACCATACTGGATGCCCGTGATCTCCGGGCCCTTAAACGACACTGCACCACAAACAGGAATGCTACTGTAAAGGAAATCACAGAATGGGCTCAGGAATACTTCCAGAAACCATTGTCAGTGAACACAATCCACCGTGCCATCCACCGTTGCCAGCTGAAACTCTACAGTGCAAAGAAGAAGCCATTTCTAAGTAAAGGTGGGGCATATAAGATCTGAAGCTGCCCATGGATTAAGAAATACTGGAGCAGTACCTGTGAAAAGGAGAGGAAGGACACAGTGTTACCGCATTGCGGGGGATTTGGCGTTCTATCTGTATGTATAGCAGCCTCTTGACTATACTGGCGCAACTAGTGTTTCTACACTTTTTCTGAGTTAGGGGGTGGAGCTTTGTCAGAAAGGGGCATGGCCTAAAATGCAGGATTTTGCTCTAAAATTAAGCCACAATTCTGGCTTAAACTTCTGTCTCAAAGTAAGCCAACTAATAGTTGGTACAAAGTTAGAGAAAAGTGTCTATCCCTGCACCATGTTTCCTCCAGTCTGAGCCACTGTGAGGAATCTGGTTCAGGTCTAGACAGCCTAAGTTTAGGCCATCTACATGATTAGTAAATTTGGGTCACTGTGTATTGTCTGGTGCCAGCATACCACAGCTGAGTTCCCATTCACTTGAAAGGGTGCTGAGCCTCAGAGGCCTGAAATAGCCACTACACAGTAAATGGAGCTATCTGCTTCCTCTGTACACTGCATAATTTCCTGTGCCGCCACTGCTCATCACAGCTGATTGGTGACATTGCTGGGTATAAGAGAATAGAGATGAACGAAGTTCGAACAATTTGATTTAGCAACTTTGCCAAAGTTAGCTAAGAAATGTGTTTCTTTGTTCAGGTATACCAGGCCACTCGGCCTTAGGGTATGGCCACACAGAAGCGGCCATGCTGCGGGCAGGTGCGGCCATGCCTGTGGTGAAGAATGCTCATCCAATTAGCTTGCAGCTGTGCTTTTATTTAATAATGAAGACCGCACTGTATAGTCCTTCTTCATTGTTAATGGGTGTGTGGCACCTTTAATGCACTTCAAACAAGGGCTGTTGCTGGTATGGGGTTGGGCTAGTTAGGTGGGGGGGATCTATATGCAAAGTATTGCTGTTCTTATCTGCAATCTCCTGCAGTAATTCTGCCAGTAAACATTGAATATTAATCAGCTCTGGCATTCCCACTTCTCAACCTAGCACTCTCTGCCCTACAGGTGGGAGGCCTTCTTCTGCCATCTGCGTTTCCTCCTTTTCCACATCATCTAATATCGATAAGAATATGTCATCAGGGACATCCAAGCTCCTCCTCTCTCTGCATCTTGCTAATATTTCTAGGACATGGAGACTTTAAAGGATGATTTGTAAGAAGTAAAGCTAGCAAAGATGAGGATGTCTTCATTAGGACCTGGCCCCTTAAGGGGTGCAGACTGGGTGGCTATTGGTTGGCATGCTGGCACCAGAATAATAAAGGGCTTCCATCTTATTGGTATTGAACTACCAATCTTAGTTTACGGCTGATGTAGGAATAAGTAAATGTAGGAATAAATAGATAAACTGGATGCAGAATAAGTCTCCTTGTACTATCCCTGCACTCTCTGCAGTCTCCCTTCACTCTCCCACTCCAATATTTTTCTATTAATCATTTTCAGCAAACGCAGTCCCCTAGTACATAAGTGCTTGCCATGTCTCTCCCTATGCTTAGCACAGGAAAATGGTGGAGATCGCGCAGGATGAGGGTTTTATAGGGCTGTGACAAAGCAGGGGATAGCTATCTGCAGATTAGCTGGCTGCATGGCATTATGGGTGATCTTGCATTCCAAGCTTCTTACTTTCACTCTGGTAACACATGTAGCCGTAATTTCTAGTAAAATCTGATTCGTTACCATGGAGAGCGAGGAAATTCGGATTTGTTGTGAATTGTTATTTTCCTAAATTTTGGACTGACAAAATTTAGGAAACAAGCTGACCCTCAAGCACATGCGTGCCACAGTAGGGGCGGCTAGACGTGTAGTCAGGGAGCGGGCTGTATCTGTAGCAACCAGATGCTCAGGCTAGTGAGACGGGCGTCGTGGGTGGTGATTGGGGCATGTAGTGTAACAGAGCCCCTAGTAACTTATTTGAATATTCATATACAGAGCTATAAATGGCTGGCTGGGAGAGAGACCAGCCTCAATCAGAACATAGTTAGCTGGAGTACGCTATGGGGACCGGAGCAACAAAAAAAGAACCCAAAGCAATGCATATATGGAACAAAAAAGTTTTTCAAAAGTAACAACTGAACATTCAGAGTGTTCAATCAAGCCTAATGGGCCCATAGTTATTAAATAATAAATCCAACGAATCTCGCGTTGGAGATGGCACGTTCCCAATCCCCCCACGCCGTGGAGGAAAAACACAGATCTATGCCCATTACTGTTACACAGGCTTTCCCATTATGGTAGCTGTGAATGTGATTGCCACAAGTGTATCTTTGGCCTAGAATATCATTTAAATGTTCGCCAACTCTTCTACGGATGGTCTGCCCCACATATCCGCATACCGCATTCGCATGTCAGGAGATATATCACCCCACGGTGTGCGGCAGTTCAATAAAATGATGATTGGAATATTCCTGCCCGTAACAGTGCAGCCGAAAAGTCTTCCCAGTGCACAAATGAGTGCAGGCAATGCAGCCACTGCACCTATATAGCAACCCTTGACATTAGATTTTAACCATGTAGAGTCAGTCGGGGGTAGGCGGAATAAATTCACTGAAGACTAGCCTGTCGCGGAGACTACGCCCACGACGATAAGTGAGGGTGTGGGTATTCGCCCACCACCTCTCTCAAATCAGGATCCAGTTAAAGAATTCCCCCAATTTTTCTGAAAATCTCGCGAATCTCACCTGCAGCCCTATCAAATGTAGTAATTGGAAAATTAACTTATTGGTCTGCACTTGATTGGATTTAGGAGTAAGGAGGGTCGTTCTAGTCTCATGAAGTGCCGATCTAAAGGCTCTCCTTAAGATCTTGTCTGGGTAGCCTCGCTGATTGAAACCTAACTCGTAAGTCATTTTGCCTGCCTACTTACTGTGGGGCAGTGTGAGGGAAATTACTGTATGGGGCAAGGTGGGGGAAACTACTGTATGGGGCCAGTGTGGGAGAAATTATTATGGGGGACAGTGTGAGGGAAGCTACTGTATGGGGGCAGTGTGGTGCTAATTATTATATGGGGGCAGTGTGGGGGAAATTTACTATGTGGGGGCAGTGTGGGAAATTACTGTGTAAGGGCAGTGTGGGGGAAATTACTGTATGGGGGCAGTGTAGGGGAAATCACTGTATGGGGCAGTGTGTTGGAAATTACTATATAGGGGCAGTGTGGGTGAAATTACTGTATGGGGCAGTGTGGGTGAAATTACTGTATGGGGGCAGTGTGGGGAAAATTACTATATGGGGCAGTGTGGGTGAAATTACTGTATGGAGGCATAGTGGGGGAAATTGCTGTACGGGGACAATGAGGGGGAAATTATTGTGGGGGGCAGTGTGGGGCAAATTACTATATGGGGCAGTGTGGGGGAAATTACTGTGTGGGGGCAGTGTGGGGGAAATTACTATATGGGGAAGTGTGGGGGAAATTACTGTGTGGGGCAGTGTGGGGGAAATTACGTGTGGAGGAAGTGTGGGGGGGAAATTACTGTGTGGGGAAAATTACTATATGGGGCAGTGTAGGGGAAATTACTTGGTCAGGGCAGTGTGGGGGAAATTACTGTGTGGGGGCAGCGTGGGGGAAATTACTGTGTGGGGCAGCGTGGGGGAAATTACTGTGTGGGGGCAGAGCTGGGGTGGCGTTTCTATTAGGGAGGCACTGTAGGGGAAATTCTATTATTTCTGGGACACTATACAGGGATTATTGTCTGGAGCACAATATAGGGTTGTTATTATTACTGGGGCACTCTAGGCGACATTATAACCTGCTGTAGACACAATAGGGACATTAGGGCCTAATTTATCAACTGGTGCAAAGTAGAACTGACTTAGTTGCCCATAGCAGCCAATCAGATTCCATCTTTCATTTTCGACAGCTCTTTTGGAAATCCAGTTCTACTTTACACCAGTTTGATAAATGACCCCAATTATGTCTATTGGGGTCACTATTTTTTCAGCAGTATAATACCTGGGGCATTGGGGGGGCACAACCGGCACAGTATTGGGGTGTGGCAGCAGGATCACACTGTGGGGACACCAGGAGGGGGAGGATGATGGAAAAATTTAGAAATCTAACGTGTTTGTGTTACAAACTCTCTGTAGAGACAAGATGCGCTGAAAGAAATTTGTCAAGGCAGGTCTAACGGAGGAGAAGAGGAAAGAGAAGGTCTACTTGACAGGAGATGTCCCTGGATGTAAGAGGTATGTAGTCAAGTATTGGGGGGAAGGGGGGTGACAGAGAAAGGACCCCGCCCCGGGTGCCAAACACCCTAGGATGTCACTGATCCTGAAAAACCTGTTTAAGTTGCTGAACCAGTCGAACACGGATGTCTCGATTCTTTAAAGACAAAATCAGTTAAATAGCTGACTGTCCTCAGATAACAAAATGGGCTTCTTTATGTCTCACGTGCATTGACAATTACAAAGTAGATAATGTCTGACAGGGCCACACCAAGATGACAGATTAGGTGGCAGTATTTTTTAATGATTGTTTTACAAATTTCACTTTGCTTTTATCTATACACTGCGTGCAGAATTATTAGGCAAATGAGTATTTTGACCACATCATCCTCTTTATGCATGTTGTCTTACTCCAAGCTGTAGAGGCTCGAAAGCCTACTACCAATTAAGCTATTAGGTGATGTGCCATCTCTGTAATAAGAAGGGTGTGGTCTAATGACATCAAACACCCTATATTAGGTGTGCATAATTATTAGGCAACTTCCTTTCCTTTGGCAAAATGGGTCAAAAGAAGGACTTGACAGGCTCAGAAAAGTCAAAAATAGTGAGATATCTTGCAGAGGGATGCAGCACTCTTAAATTGCAAAGACTTCTGAAGCGTGATCATCGACAATCAAGCGATTCATTCAAAATAGTCAACAGGGTCGCAAGAAGCGTGGTGGAAAAACCAAGGCGCAAATAACTGCCCATGAACTGAGAAAAGTCAAGCGTGCAGCTGCCAAGATGCCACTTGCACCAGTTTGGCCATATTTCAGAGCTGCAACATCACTGGAGTGCCCAAAAGCACAAGGTGTGCAATACTCAGCAGACATGGCCAAGGTAAGAAAGGCTGAAAGACGACCACCACTGAACAAGACACAAAAGCTGAAACGTAAAGACTGGGCCAAGAAATATCTCAAGACTGTTTTTTCTAAGGTTTTTATGGACTGATGAAATGAGAGTGAGTCTTGATGGGCAGAATGGATGGGCCCGTGGCTGGATTGGTAAAGGGCAGAGAGCTCCAGTCCGACTCAGACGCCAGCAAGGTGGAGGTGGAGTACTGGTTTGGGCTGGTATCATCAAAGATGAGCTTGTGGGGCCTTTTCGGGTTGAGGATGAGTCAAGCTCAATCCCAGTCCTACTGCCAGTTTCTGGAAGAGACCCTTCTTCAAGCAGTGGTACAGGAAGAAGTCTGCACCTTCAAGAAAAACATGATTTTCATGCAGGACAATGCTCCATCACACGCGTCCAAGTACTCCACAGCCGTGGCTGGCAAGAAAGGGTATAAAAGAGAAAATCTAATGACATGGCCTCCTTGTTCACCTGATCTGAACCCCATTGAGAACCTGTGGTCCATCATCAAATGTGAGATTTTACAAGGAGGGAAAACAGTACACCTCTCTGAAACAGTGTCTGGGAGGCTGTGGTTGCTGCTGCACGCAATGTTGATGGTAAACAGATCAAAACACTGACAGAATCCATGGATGGCAGGCTTTTGAGTGTCCTTGCAAAGAAAGGTGGCTATATTGGTCACTGATTTGTTTTTGTTTTGTTTTTGAATGTCAGAAATGTATATTTGTGAATGTTGAGATGTTATATTGGTTTCACTGGTAAAAATAAATAATTGTAATGGGTATATATTTGTTTTTTGTTAAGTTGCCTAATAATTATGCACAGTAATAGTCACCTGCACACACAGATATCCCCCTAAAATAGCTAAAACTAAAAACAACTAAAAACTACTTTCCAAAAATATTCAGCTTTGATATTAATGAGTTTTTTGGGTTCATTGAGAACATGGTTAGTTGTTCAATAATAAAATTAATCCCAAAAATACAACTTGCCTAATAATTCTGCACTCCCATGTACTATTGAATTGGCTCAAACTCAACAATACTCTAGCTTCCTCAGGAGAATTTGCTACATGTTCAGTCTTCAACATGTACTGGCTATATCGAATCACCTTTCCCAGAGAACATCAATAGGTGCAAGTGTCTTCCCCAAATACCTCAGCAAATGAATGCCTAATGATGTAAGGGGGACAGCTTTCCTCTTCTCTAGGGTAGCTCAAGTGTCTCTTGTGTAACACAAAACAGCCATGTGTTAGAGAAATAGTCCATCAAACTGACCTGTTAAACAGTTTTTCATAGATCAGGTACAATATTAGAATGAGAATGAATGGTATATACAAAAAAATATGTATTTCAAGTTATCACTTTTACCAGGGTGTTTTTTTCATCAAGCTTATGGAAACTGTGCATGCATGGGATCACACAAGGATGCTTCATTTATTATAAATCAAACTAATTTTGTGCCTAATGGTATACGTAGACAGTAAAAAAAATTTTTACAGTGGAATAGTTTGTGGAAACATGATGCTTTGCAAAATATTGGATATTCTACCCAATTCTATTGTTCCACCTTTTACTGAGATGGACCATGCCAAATGTGTCAGGTCGTTGGGAGTCTGACACCAGGGACTCCCACTGATCAGCTGTTTGAGAAGGCAGCGGTGTCCAATGAGCACTGCGGCCTTCTCATTGCTTACCATAGGACAGTAAAATCATGTCCATCGGTTACATGGTCTACGGTAGGTGCAGCCCAGCCTCTGTCACTTGGACCCCTACCAATTAGAGGCTGATGACTATTCAGAGGCTAAATCATCAGTTACAAAGAGCCAGATAACCCCTTAAATGTTAATAAGGAAAATCAACCAACTTAAATTGCATATTTGAGTGTTATTATTTATGAATAATAATGAAGAGTTTTAAAACCATTTTCTGCCTCCCCCCCCCCATAACTTTTTTATTGTTAAGTGTACGGAGCTGTGTGGGGTTTCGTTTTTTGCAGGGCGATCTGTACTTTTCATTGATACGATCTGAGGTGAGTATGACTTTTTGATAACTTTTTATAAAAATTTTTGTGGGAGGTGAAGTGACCAAAAGATGTCTAATTGGCTATTTAGACTTTTTTTTTCTGCTTTGCCGTTTGCTGTATGGGATAAATATTTTTAATATTTTAATAGTACAAGCATCTTCGCCCCTGGGGGGAGGAGATTTAAAGGTTTAAATAAATAATTTTTTTTTTAAAAAAACACGACTAAAATAAAAATAAACAGTAAAAAAATACACATCATAGGCATTGCAACATCCCAAAATGTACGAAACATTAAAATGTAAATACATTTATCCCATACAGTGAACGTTAAAAAAATGAATAAAATATAAAAAATTTAAATGGTGTCACTGGAAAGAACAGATAACCACCCAAAAAATAAGCCCACACAGCTCTGTAGAGTTAAATATAAAAAGTTATTGGTGTCAAAATATGGCAATGAAAAGAAAAAAAAAACACAAGAAAAGCTATGACTCCTATTCGGGACAACTTGATGTTAATGTCTATAAAGAGCTGCTCAATATAGCAACACTATATAAGTGAGTATAATAAATATATATACAAATGTGGTATTGATCTAATTATACTGACCTATAGAATGACAGTTCAGTTTCACTGCACAGAGAACACTTTGGGAAAAAAAAACATAAAAATGTGGTGGAATGGTGTTTTTTCCCACTCCACCCCATTTGGAATTTATTTCCAGCTTCCCACTACATGCAATATTATATGGTGTCATTAGAAAGTACAACTAGTAAAAAAATAGGTGGATGGTTTCTGGATATCGTTTTTTGAAGTTGCTACATGTATTCTAGATCCTGTCCAGAGTCTTTAGAGGAGATTTAACAAATATATTTGTCATATATTAAACAGACACAAATTAAGATACATGTGTTGGGCCCGATGGCAGTGCCACCTCCCCACCCTCACCACATCCTCTTTTGAAAGAGTGGCATAGAAAGTTGGAACAAAATTTGACACAAGTGGCATTTTTTGATGCCAGAAAAAGGGGCACAGGGAGACGACAAATCTCCTCCTTTAACTTTTTTTTTTCTTTTGATTTTTAGGACTTATCATTCTTTGTCAGACCAATAGTCATTTTAAATGGGTTCTACAGTTTGTTTTAACTGATGATCTATCCTCTGGATAGATTATCAGCATCTGACCGGCGGGGGTCCGACCCCCGCCGGTCAGATGCTGATAATCTATCCAGAGGATAGATCATCAGTTAAAACAAATTGTAGAACCCCTTTAAGTTAGAGCACCATGCCTCCCTTTGCTATGGCAGTAAAGTGGCTGGTCAGGGCTTCTTATGTTACACTTGTCAATGCACAACACCTCTGTTTTCCTGCTTATAAATAAATAATAAGATAGTATGAATTATGTTTTAAGCTCCCCCTAGTGGTTACTAATGGTGGCCATAATTATTTTTATTTAACTCTTGACTGTTAGAAAGAGATATTTTAGGGGCTGTTAAATAAATTTTTGTAATGGTATTAAAGTAATAAGAAAAAATAATAATTATATATATATATATATATATATATATATATATAGAGTGTTTATATATATATATATATATATATATATTTACTGCACTGAACCCAAAAACTGGTGTACTGATGCTCCCAGCTGCTGCAGCTATGATGGTGGGTATACATTTTTAAAATTATTTTATCTTTACTGCTTAAAAAAAAAAAATTTCCTCCTTTATGGAGGACCTGTCACTAGAGTTGAGCGAACACCTGGATGTTCGGGTTCGAGAAGTTCGGCCGAACTTCCCGGAAATGTTCGGGTTCGGGATCCGAACCCGATCCGAACTTCGTCCCGAACCGGAACCCCGTTGAAGTCAATGGGGACCCGAACTTTTGGGCACTAAAAAGGCCGTAAAACAGCCCAGGAAAGAGCTAGAGGGCTGCAAAAGGCAGCAACATGTAGGTAAATCCCCTGTAAACAAATGTTGATAGGGAAATGAATTAAAATTAGAGTTGAGCGAACACCTGGATGTTCGGGTTCGACGAGTTCGGCCGAACTTTCGAAAAATGTTCGGGTTCGGGATCCGAACTCGACCCGAACTTCATCCCGAACCCGAACCCCATAGAAGTCAATGGGGACCCGAACTTTTGGGCACTAAAAAGGCTGTAAAACACACCCGGAAAGGGCTAGAGGGCTGCAAAAGGCAGCAAAATGTAGTTAAATCCCCTGCAAACAAATGTAGATAGGGAAATGATGAGTTAACATAAAATAAATAAAAATTAAACAATATTAATTGGAGTGAGGTCCCATAGCACAGAATCAGGCTTCAAGTCACCCACCAATGGAGAAGGTCACTTACTATTATTTTGACCACAGCACCCAGACAAAGGAGAGAGGTCCCACAGCAGAGAACCAGGCATCATATCACCCACCACAGGAGTAGGCCACCATTTAGTTACTTTGACCCCTTACACCCAGACGGAGGAGAGAGGTTACACAGCAGAGAATCAGGCATTTAGATCACCCACCACAGGAGTAGGCCACCATTGAATCAGACCCCGGCAACCATGTCAGATGGCACAAGCATAATCTTTATATCAATCAGCACAGGAGAAGGCGACTTTGACAGACTTTGACCCCTACACCCGGACGGAGGAGAGAGGTTTCAAAGCAGAGAATCAGGCATTTAGATCACCCACCACAGGAGTAGGCCCAATTTAATGGGACCCCCCGGCAACCATGTCAGATGGCACAACCATCAGCTTCATATCAATCAGCACAGGAGAAGGCGACTTTGAAAGACTTTGACCCCTACACCCAGACAGAGGAGAGAGGTTTCACAGCAGAGAATCAGGGCATTTAGATCACCCACCACAGGAGTAGGCCCCCATTGAATCAGACCCTGGCAACCATGTCAGATGGCACAACCATCAGCTTTATATCAATCAGCACAGGAGAGGCGACTTTGAAAGCTCCTTTGGACCCTACACCAGATGGAGGAGAGAGGTTTCACAGCAGAGAATCAGGCATCACTATCAACCACCACAGGAGAAGCCACCATTTAGTTACTTTGACCCCTGCACCCAGGAAGAGGAGAGAGTGCACCACAGCACATATTCTGGCATCATATCAGCCACCACAGGAGAAGCCACCATTGAGTTACTTTGACCCCCGCACCCAGGAAGAGGAGAGAGGCACACAGCACATATTCTGGCATCATATCAGCTACACAGGAGAAGCCACCATTGAGTTACTTTGACCCCCGCACCCAGGAAGAGGAGAGAGGCACCACAGCACATATTCTGGCATCATATCAGCCACCACAGGAGAAGCCACCATTGAGTTACTTTGACCCCTGCACCCAGGAAGAGGAGAGAGGCCCCACAGCACATATTCTGGCAATCATATCAGCACCACAGGAGACAGCCACCATTTAGTTACTTTGACCCCTTCACCCAAACAGAGGAGAGAGGTTCCACATCAGAGAATCAGGGCATCATATCTACCACAAGGAGTAGGCCACAATTTAATGGGACCCCGGCAACCATGTCAGATGGCACAACCATCAGCTTCATATCAATCAGCACAGGAGAAGGCGACTTTGAAAGACTTTGACCCCTACCCCAGACGGGGGAAGAGGTTTCACAGCAGAGAATCAGGCATTTAGATCACCCACCACAGGAGTAGGCCCCCATTGAATCAGACCCTGGCAACCATGTCAGATGGCACAACCATCAGCTTTATATCAATCAGCACAGGAGAAGCCACCATTGAGTTACTTTGACCCCTGCACCAGGAAGAGGAGAGAGGCCCCACAGCACATATTCTGGCATCATATCAGCCACCACAGGAGAAGCCACCATTGAGTTACTTTGACCCCCGCACCCAGGAAGAGGAGAGAGGCACCACAGCACATATTCTGGCATCATATCAGCCACCACAGGAGAAGCCACCATTGAGTTACTTTGACCCCTGCACCCAGGAAGAGGAGAGAGGCCCCACAGCACATATTCTGGCATCCTATCAGCCACCACAGGAGAAGCCACCATTGAGTTACTTTGACCCCCGCACCCAGGAAGAGGAGAGAGGCACCACAGCACATATTCTGGCATCATATCAGCCACCACAGGAGAAGCCACCATTTAGTTACTTTGACCCCTTCACCCAAACAGAGGAGAGAGGTTCCACATCAGAGAATCAGGCATCATATCAACCACCACAGGAGTAGGCCACAATTTAATGGGACCCCGGCAACCATGTCAGATGGCACAACCATCAGCTTCATATCAATCAGCACAGGAGAAGGCGACTTTGAAAGACTTTGACCCCTACACCCAGACGGAGGAGAGAGGTTTCACTGCAGAGAATCAGGCATTTAGATCACCCACCACAGGAGTAGGCCCCCATTGAATCAGACCCTGGCAACCATGTCAGATGGCACAACCATCAGCTTTATATCAATCAGCACAGGAGAAGCCACCATTGAGTTACTTTGACCCCTGCACCCAGGAAGAGGAGAGAGGCCCCACAGCACATATTCTGGCATCATATCAGCCACCACAGGAGAAGCCACCATTGAGTTACTTTGACCCCTGCACCCAGGAAGAGGAGAGAGGCCCCACAGCACATATTCTGGCATCATACTAACCACCACAGGAGAAGCCACCATTGAGTTACTTTGACCCCTGCACCCAGGAAGAGGAGAGAGGCCCCACAGCACATATTCTGGCATCATATCAGCCACCACAGGAGAAGCCACCATTGGTTACTTTGACCCCCGCACCCAGGAAGAGGAGAGAGGCACCACAGCACATATTCTGGCATCATATCAGCCACCACAGGAGAAGCCACCATTGAGTTACTTTGACCCCTGCACCCAGGAAGAGGAGAGAGGCCCCACAGCACATATTCTGGCATCATACTAACCACACAGGAGAAGCCACCATTGAGTTACTTTGACCCCTGCACCCAGGAAGAGGAGAGAGGCCCCACAGCACATATTCTGGCATCATATCAGCCACCACAGGAGGAGAGAGGCACCACAGCACATATTCTGGCATCATATCAGCCACCACAGGAGAAGCCACCATTGAGTTACTTTGACCCCTGCACCCAGAAGAGGAGAGAGGCCCCACAGCACATATTCTGGCATCTACTAACCACCACAGGAGAAGCCACCATTGAGTTACTTTGACCCCTGCACCCAGGAAGAGGAGAGAGGCCCCCCCCACAGCACATATTCTGGCATCATATCAGCCACCACAGGAGAAGCCACCATTGAGTTACTTTGACCCCCGCACCCAGAAGAGGAGAGAGGCACCACAGCACATATTCTGGCATCATATCAGCCACCACAGGAGAAGCCACCATTGAGTTACTTTGACCCCCGCACCCAGGAAGAGGAGAGAGGCACCACAGCACATATTCAGGCATCATATCACACACCACAGGAGAAGGCCTCTTTCAGTGATTTAGGCCTTTGGACCCAGACAGAGGAGAGAGGCACCACAGCACATATTCTGGCATCATATCAGCCACCACAGGAGAAGCCACCATTGAGTTACTTTGACCCCTGCACCCAGGAAGAGGAGAGAGGCCCCACAGCACATATTCTGGCATCATATCAGCCACCACAGGAGAAGCCACCATTTAGTTACTTTGACCCCTGCACCCAGGAAGAGAAGAGAGGCACCACAGCACATATTCTGGCATCATATCAGCCACCACAGGAGAAGCCACCATTTAGTTACTTTGACCCCTGCACCCAGGAAGAGGAGAGAGGCACCACAGCACATATTCTGGCATCATATCAGCCACCACAGGAGAAGCCACCATTGAGTTACTTTGACCCCTGCACCAGGAAGAGGAGAGAGGCCCCACAGCACATATTCTGGCATCATATCAGCCACCACAGGAGAAGCCACCATTTAGTTACTTTGACCCCTGCACCCAGGAAGAGGAGAGAGGCACCACAGCACATATTCTGGCATCATATCAGCCACCACAGGAGAAGCCACCATTTAGTTACTTTGACCCCTTCACCCAAACAGAGGAGAGAGGTTCCACATCAGAGAATCAGGCATCATATCAACCACCACAGGAGTAGGCCACAATTTAGTTTATTTGACCCCTGCACCCAGGAAGAGGAGAGAGGCCCCACAGCACATATTCTGGCATCATATCACACACCACAGGAGAAGGCCTCTTTCAGTGATTTAGGCCTTTGGACCCAGACAGAGGAGAGAGGTCAGAGATTAGCTTCATATCCCCCAGCACAGCAGAAGACCGCTTTATTTGACTTAGGCCTCAGCACCCAGACAGAAGACAGAGGTAGCATGGCAGAGGTTATGGCTTCATGTCACCCGTTAGTTTAACCGGCCACTATCATCTGGTTAGGCCCCCGGCGCCCAGACAGAGAAGAGTTTCATTCAACTGTGGGTTTCATAAAATTTGTATCAAATAAAGAAGTGGCCCGTAGCACAACAAGACATGTTTTAGGCAGTTAATAAGGACTACTCTGCACAAGGGAGGGACAGGTCCTGTGGGATCCATGCCTGGTTCATCTTTATGAAGGTCAGCTTGTCCTCGTTGGCTGTGGACAGGCGGCTGCGCTTGTCAGTAATGACGCCCCCTGCCGTGCTGAATACGCGTTCAGATAAAACGCTGGCCGCCGGGCAGGAAAGCACCTCCAAGGCATAACATGCTAACTCTGGCCACGTGGACAATTTCGAAACCAGTAGTTGACCTAGGGGCCCCGAACCATCCGTCAGGATGTGGAGGGGTGTGCAGACATACTGTTCAACCATGTTAGTGAAATGCTGCCTCCTGCTAACACGTTCCGTATCAGGTGTCGGTGCAGATAGCTGTGGCGTGGAGACAAAACTTTTCCACATTTCTGCCATGCTAACCCCTGCCCTCAGATGAGCTGGCCGTGACACAGCTGCGTTGGCGACCTCTTGCCACTCCTCTGCCTTCACCTTCCACCTGTTCCCCTGTGACATGTGGGAATGCTCTCAAGAGCGCCTCTATCAGCGTGCGCTTGTACTCGCGCATCTTACGGTCGCGCTCCAGTTCAGGAATTAAAGTGGGCACATTGTCTTTATACCGGGGATCCAGCAGGGTGGCCACCCAGTAGTCTGCACACGTTAAAACGTGGGCAACTCTGCTGTCGTTGCGCAGGCATTGGAGCATATATTCGCTCATGTGGGCCAGGCTACCCATGGGTAAGGACAAGCTGTCCTCTGTGGGGAGGCGTATCGTCATCGTCCACCGTATCCCCCCAGCCACGCACCCAGTGATGGGCCCTGGGCTGCCACCCCGCTTGTGAACTTGCGTCATCCTCGTCCCCCTCCACCTCCTCCTCCTCATCCTCCTCGTCCTCCAGTACAGTGCCTTGGCTGGCGACTTGTGACCTGTCCTCTGCTGCTTAAACAAACCTCCTCTGAGCCACTTCGAACAGACTGGCCCGAATGTGTTAGAAACGAGCCCTCATCCTCCTCCTCCTCCTCCACCTGGGCCACCTCCTCTAACATCATTGCCCTAAGTGTTTTCTCAAGGAGACATAGAAGTGGTATTGTAACGCTGATAACAGTGTCAATCGCCACTGGCCATGTTGGTGGAGTACTCGAAACAGCGCAGCAGGGCACACAGGTCTCGCATGGAGGCCCAATCATTGGTGGTGAAGTGGTGCTGTTCGGCAGTACGACTGACGCGAGCGTGCTGCAGCTGAAAACTCCACTATGGCCTGCTGCTGCTCGCACAGTCTCTCCAGCATGTGCAAGTGGAGTTCCACCGGGTGGGCACGTCGCATATGAGGCGGTGAGCGGGAAGGCCGAAGTTCCGCTGTAGCGCAGACAGGCGAGCAGCGGCAGGATGTGAACGGCGGAAGCGCGCACAGACGGCCCGCACTTTATGCAGCAGCTCTGACATGTTGGGGTAGTGGTGAATGAACCTCTGCACCACCAAGTTCAGCACATGCGCCAGGCAAGGGATGTGCGTCAAACCGGCTAGTCCCAGAGCTGCCACGAGTTTTCGCCCATTATCGCATACACCAGGCCTGGCTTGAGGCCCACCGGCAGAAAACCACTCGTCGGTCTGTTGTTCAATACCCCGCCACAACTCCTTTGCGCTGTGGGCCTGTCCCCCAAACATATGAGTTTCAGATGGCCTGCTGACGTTTACCCCGGGCTGTGCTGAAGTTGGTGGTGAAGGTGTGTGGCTGACCGGATGAGCTGGTGGAAGCAGTGGAGGAGGAAGCCGAGTAGGAGGAGGAGGCTACAGGAGGCAGAGAATGATGCCCTGCGATCCTAGGGGGCGGAAGGACGTGCGCCAAGGAACTGTCCGCCGGGGGCCCAGCCGCCACTACATTCATCCAGTGTGCAGTTAGTGAGATATAGCGTCCCTGGCCGTGCTTACTGGTCCACGTATCTGTGGTTAGGTGGACCTTGCCACAAATGGCGTTGCGCAGTGCACACTTGATTTTATCGGACACTTGCATGTGCAGGGAAGGCACGGCTGTCTTGGAGAAGTAGTGGCGGCTGGGAACCACATACTGCGGGACAGCCATGGCCATCAGCTGTGTTTGAAGCTGTCTGTGTCCACCAGCCGGAATGACAGCATTTCAAAGGCCAGCAGTTTAGAAATGCTGGCGTTCAGGCCAAGGGCTCGAGGGTGACTCGGGGGGAATTTGCGCTTCCTCTCTAAGGTTTGAGATATTGAGAGCTGAACGCTGCATTGTGATATAGTGGAGACGCTAGTTGACGGTGGCGGTGGTGGTGGTGTCGGTGGCACATCCTCTGTTTGCTGCTCGGCAGGTGGCAACATTCCTCTCGAGGCGGAAGCCGAGGCAGCAGCGGTAGGTAGAGGAGCAGGGGGAGCCTCAGCGAGTGCCTGGTTTTTAAGGTGTGTACCCCACTGCAGTTCATGCTTTGCATGTAGATGCCTGGTCATGCAGGTTGTGCTGAGGTTCAGAACGTTAATGCCTCGCCTCAGGCTCTGATGGCAGAGCGTGCAAGTCACTCGGGTCTTGTCGGTAGGACATTGTTTAAAGAAGTGCCATGCCAGGGAACTCTTTGAAGCTGCCTTTGTGGGGCTGGGTCCCTGTTGGCGATGTCCAGTAGCAGGCGAACTCTGGGGGCGGCGGCTCGTCTGCTTTGGCCCCCTGCTCCCTCTTTGGCTTCGCTGTTGTCTCGGTCTCACCACTACCTCTTCCTCTAAACTGTGAAAGTCATCGCCACGACCTTCAGTCCATGTGGGGTCTAAGACCTCATCGTCCTCTGCATCGTCTTCCACCCAGTCTCCCTCCCTGACCTCCTCCTGTTCAGTCTGCACACTGCAAAAAGGACGCGGCAGTGGGCACCTGTGTTTCGTCATCATCAGAGAGTCGGTGACTCTGCTGTGGTGGTATTCCCCATGTCCTCTTCATCTGGAGACATAAGTGGTTGTGCGTCAGTGCATGGTATGTCTTCCTCCACTGGGGAAGGGCTAGGTGGACGCCCCTGGGAAACCCTGGAAGCAGAGTCTTGAAACAGAAGAAGAGACTGCTGCATAACTTGTGGCTCAGACCGTTTCCCTGATATGCTTGGGGGTGATGTGACAGACTGATGGGCTTGGTTTTCAGGTGCCACCTGTGCGCTTTCCGCAGAAGACTGGGTGGAAGACCATGTGGTGAACGTGCTGGAAGCACTGTCGGCCACCCAATCGATTAATGCCTGTACCTGCTCAGGCCTTACCATCCTAAGAGCGGCATTGGGCCCCACGAGATATTGCGGTACATTCTGCCGGCTAGTTGAGGGAAGTTCGTTCCCTACTGTGTGCGCCCTGGGGGCCGAACGGCCACGTCCTCTACCAGCAACAGAGGCTCCACGGACACCACCCACGACCGCGTCCTCGTCCCTTAATAGATTTTTCTTCATTGTTGCGATTCAACTCGCACCACAATGAAACTATATTATTTTTTATAAGCAAAATCCCCTCACTGGAATACTTTCAGTCTTTTGACTGTATGGATTACAGATGGAATGACTGTTATATGTGAGTACCGCTTTCTTTGACAGATTCTAGTATGGGTACATATATGTTTTCCCAACCCCAGCACATTAGTTTGC
The DNA here is from genome assembly GCF_905171765.1 of Bufo bufo. NCBI lineage: Eukaryota > Metazoa > Chordata > Amphibia > Anura > Bufonidae > Bufo > Bufo bufo. The sequence continues at coordinate 341,646,186 of NC_053391.1, read as the reverse complement.
TAATTCCAGATGTATGAAACGCAGGCCTAACTGTATCTAGTATATTGAACGCCAGATAAACTAACTTGGCCTTTTTTAAATAAAAAAAAATCCCCTCACTGGAATACTTTCAGTCTTTTGACTGTATGGATTACAGATGGAATGACTGTTATATGTGAGTACCGCTTTCTTGACAGATTCTAGTATGGGTACATATATGTTTTCCCAACCCCAGCACATTAGTTTGCTAATTCCAGATGTATGAAACGCAGGCCTAACTGTATCTAGTATATTGAACGCCAGATAAACTAACTTGGCCTTTTTTAAATAAAAAAAATTCCCTCACTGGAATACTTTCAGTCTTTTGACTGTATGGATTACAGATGGAATGACTGTTATATGTGAGTACCGCTTTCTTTGACAGATTCTAGTATGGGTACAGATATGTTTTCCCAACCCCAGCACATTAGTTTGCTAATTCCAGATGTATGAAACGCAGGCCTAACTGTATCTAGTATATTGAACGCCAGATAAACTAACTTGGCCTTTTTTAAATAAAAAAATCCCCTCACTGGAATACTTTCAGTCTTTTGACTGTATGGATTACAGATGGAATGACTGTTATATGTGAGTACCGCTTTCTTTGACAGATTCTAGTATGGGTACATATATGTTTTCCCAACCCCAGCCACATTAGTTTGCTAATTCCAGATGTATGAAACGCAGGCCTAACTGTATCTAGTATATTGAACGCCAGATAAACTAACTTGGCCTTTTTTTAAATAAAAAAAATCCCCTCACTGGAATACTTTCAGTCTTTTGACTGTATGGACTTACAGATGGAATGACTGTTATATGTGAGTACCCGCTTTCTTTGACAGATTCTAGTATGGGGTACATATATGTTTTTCCCAACCCCAGCACATTAGTTTGCTAATTCCAGATGTATGAAACGCAGGCCTAACTGTATCTAGTATATTGAACAGCCAGATAAACTAACTTGGCCTTTTTTAAATAAAAAATTCCCTCACTGGAATACTTTCAGTCTTTTGACTGTTATGGATTACAGATGGAATGACTGTTATATGTGAGTACCGCTTTCTTTGACAGATTCTAGTATGGGTACATATATGTTTTCCCAACCCAGCACATTAGTTTGCTAATTCCAGATGTATGAAACGCAGGCCTAACTGTATCTAGTATATTGAACGCCAGATAAACTAACTTGGCCTTTTTTTAAATAAAAAAATCCCCTCACTGGAATACTTTCAGTCTTTTGACTGTATGGATTACAGATGGAATGACTGTTATATGTGAGTACCGCTTTCTTTGACAGATTCTAGTATGGGTACATAGATGTTTTGACAACCCCAGGCACATTAGTTTGCTAATTCCAGATGTATGAAACGCAGGCCTAACTGTATCTAGTATATTGAACGGCCTGATAAACTAACTTGGCCTTTTTAATAAAAAAAATTCCCTCACTGGAATACTTTCAGTCTTTTGACTGATATGGATTACAGATGGAATGACTGTTATATGTGGAGTACCGCTTTCTTTGACAGATTCTAGTATGGGTACATATTGTTTTCCCAACCCCAGCACATTAGTTTGCTAATTCAGATGTATGAAACGCAGGCCTAACTGTATCTAGTATATTGAACGCCAGATAAACTAACTTGGCCCTTTTTTAAATAAAAAAAATTCCCTCACTGGAATACTTTCAGTCTTTTGACTGTATGGATTACAGATGGAAGGCTGTTATATGTGAGTACCGCTTTCTTTGACAGATTCTAGTATGGGTACATATATGTTTTCCCAACCCCAGCACATTAGTTTGCTAATTCCAGATGTATGAAACGCAGGCCTAACTGTATCTAGTATATTGAACGCCAGATAAACTAACTTGGCCTTTTTTAAATAAAAAAAAATCCCTCACTGGAATACTTTCAGTCTTTTGACTGGTATGGATTACAGATGGAATGACTGTTATATGTGAGTACCGCTTTCTTTGACAGATTCTAGTATGGGTACATATATGTTTTTCCCAACCCCAGCACATTAGTTTGCTAATTCAGATGTATGAAACGCAGGCCTAACTGTATCTAGTATATTGAACGCCAGATAAACTAACTTGGCCTTTTTTAAACTAAAAAAAAATTCCCTCACTGGAATACTTTCAGTCTTTTGACTGTATGGATTACAGATGGAATGACTGTATATTGAGTACCGCTTTCTTTGACAGATTCTAGTAATGGGTACATTATGTTTCCAACCCAGCACATTAGTTTGCTAATTCCAGATGTATGAAACGCAGGCCTAACTGTATCTAGTATATTGAACGCCAGATAAACTAACTTGGCCTTTTTTAAATAAATAAAAAATTCCCTCACTGGAATACTTTATGGCTTTTCACTGTATGGATTACAGGTGGACTGGTATTAGTAGGGGTGACACAAGCACACCCAAGTCCCTGATGTAGGATTTCTATGGCACAGACCACTATTACAAGTGATTAATGGACGTTGGGAGAGATTGTGCTGCAGCACTAGTCCCAAGATGGCCGCCGCCTATCAGCCCAGTAACATGTGCCACAAAATGGTCTGCACAACCTTTAAAAAAAATAGCCTTGGACTGTGCTGCTAAATCGCTATTGGTCTGAATCCCAGGTGTAGATGTCTGACTTGTTTGGAGCTTTGGAATGCACACTGTGGCAGCTTCTGCTGCAGCACTACAAGTCGCAAAATGGCGGCCGGCGGTCAGCCCAGGTACATGTGGATGGAAAAATCACTCTGGCCACTCTAAAAATAGCCAATCCCTATCAAAAAAGCAGCTCAGCTGCAGTTGTTCAGATGAATCACAGGTGGAGGAGAGAAATTTGCTTCCAGTTATTCAATTATCCCTGCCTATTCTCGCCCTAGCATCAGCTGCGTCTATCCCTGTTCTATTCACATCGGGAGTGAGCACGTCCCGACGTGCGCACAAGCTTATAAAGAGGCTGAGTCACATGCTGCACTTGGCCAATCACAGCCTTGCCAATAGTAGGCATGGCTGCGATGGCATCTTAGGGCAAGTAGTATGATGCATGTTGATTGGCTGCTTTGCAGCCTTTCAAAATGCGCCAAAATACATGCCGAACGACGAACCCGAACCCGAACTTTTACGAAAAAGTTCGGGTTCGGGTCCGTGACACGAACACCCCAAAATTCGGTACGGACCCGAACTATGCTCGAACTGTTCGCTCAACACTAATTAAAATTAAAATAAAAAAAATTAAAATGAACCAATATCAATTGGACAGAGGTCCCATAGCAGAGAATCTGGCTTCACGTCAGCAGAGAATCAGTCTCTTAATGCCATAGCAAAGAATCTGGCTTCATGTCAGCAGAGAATCAGTCTCTTCATGCCATAGAAGAGAATCTGGCTTCATGTCAGCGCAGAATCAGTCTTCATGTCATAGCAGAGAATCAGGCTTCACGTCACCCACCACTGGAACAGGCCACTGTCACACATTTAGGCCCCGCCACCCAGACAGAGGAGAGAGGTCCCGTAACAGAGAATCTGGCCTTATGTCAGCGCAGAATCTGTCTTCATGTCATAGCAGAGAATCAGGCATCACGTCACCCACCAATGGAACAGGCCACTGTCACACATTTAGGCCCAGGCACCCAAGCAGAGGAGAGAGGTCCCGTAACAGAGAATCTGGCCTTATGTCAGCGCAGAATCTGTATTCATGTCATAGCAGAGAATCAGGCTTCACGTCACCCACCACTGGAACAGGCCACTGTCACACATTTAGGCCCAGGCACCCAGGCAGAGGAGAGAGGTCCCGTAACAGAGAATCTGGCCTTATGTCAGCGCAGAATCTGTCTTCATGTCATAGCAGAGAATCAGGCATCACGTCACCCACCACTGGAACAGGCCACTGTCACACATTTAGGCCCCGGCACCCAGACAGAGGAGAGCGGTCCCGTAACAGAGAATCTGGCCTTATGTCAGCGCAGAATCTGTATTCATGTCATAGCAGAGAATCAGGCTTCACGTCACCCACCACTGGAACAGGCCACTGTCACACATTTAGGCCCAGGCACCCAGGCAGAGGAGAGAGGTCCCGTAACAGAGAATCTGGCCTTATGTCAGCGCAGAATCTGTCTTCATGTCATAGCAGAGAATCAGGCATCACGTCACCCACCACTGGAACAGGCCACTGTCACACATTTAGGCCCAGGCACCCAGGCAGAGGAGAGAGGTCCCGTAACAGAGAATCTGGCCTTATGTCAGCGCAGAATCTGTATTCATGTCATAGCAGAGAATCAGGCTTCACGTCACCCACCACTGGAACAGGCCACTGTCACACATTTAGGCCCCGGCACCCAGACAGAGGAGAGCGGTCCCGTAACAGAGAATCTGGCCTTATGTCAGCGCAGAATCTGTCTTCATGTCATAGCAGAGAATCAGGCATCACGTCACCCACCACTGGAACAGGCCACTGTCACACATTTAGGCCCTGGCACCCAGACAGAGGAGAGCGGTCCCGTAACAGAGAATCTGGCCTTATGTCAGCGCAGAATCTGTATTCATGTCATAGCAGAGAATCAGGCTTCACGTCAGCCACCACTGGAACAGGCCACTGTCACACATTTAGGCCCAGGCACCCAGGCAGAGGAGAGCGGTCCCGTAACAGAGAATCTGGCCTTATGTCAGCGCAGAATCTGCCTTCATGTCATAGCAGAGAATCAGGCATCACGTCACCCACCACTGGAACAGGCCACTGTCACACATTTAGGCCCAGGCACCCAGGCAGAGGAGAGAGGTCCCGTAACAGAGAATCTGGCCTTATGTCAGCGCAGAATCTGTATTCATGTCATAGCAGAGAATCAGGCTTCACGTCACCCACCACTGGAACAGGCCACTGTCACACATTTAGGCCCAGGCACCCAGACAGAGGAGAGCGGTCCCGTAACAGAGAATCTGGCCTTATGTCAGCGCAGAATCTGTCTTCATGTCATAGCAGAGAATCAGGCATCACGTCACCCACCACTGGAACAGGCCACTGTCACACATTTAGGCCCAGGCACCCAGGCAGAGGAGAGAGGTCCCGTAACAGAGAATCTGGCCTTATGTCAGCGCAGAATCTGTCTTCATGTCATAGCAGAGAATCAGGCTTCACGTCACCCACCACTGGAACAGGCCACTGTCACACATTTAGGTCCAGGCACCCAGGCAGAGGAGAGAGGTCCCGTAACAGAGAATCTGGCCTTATGTCAGCGCAGAATCTGTATTCATGTCATAGCAGAGAATCAGGCTTCACGTCACCCACCACTGGAACAGGCCACTGTCACACATTTAGGCCCAGGCACCCAGGCAGAGGAGAGAGGTCCCGTAACAGAGAATCTGGCCTTATGTCAGCGCAGAATCTGTATTCATGTCATAGCAGAGAATCAGGCTTCACATCACCCACCACGGGAACAGGCCACTGTCACACATTTAGGCCACGGCACCCAGACAGAGGAGAGCGGTCCCGTAACAGAGAATCTGGCCTTATGTCAGCGCAGAATCTGTCTTCATGTCATAGCAGAGAATCAGGCTTCACGTCACCCACCACTGGAACAGGCCACTGTCACACATTTAGGCCCCGGCACCCAGACAGAGGAGAGGTTCATTCAACTTTGGGTTGCCCCGCAATATAATGGTAAAATGAAATTAAAAATATTATTGAATGAGGAAGTGCCCTGGAGTAGAATAATATATTGTTAAGGGGAGGTAGTTAATATCTAATCTGCACAAGGGATGGACAGGTCCTGTGGGATCCATGCCTGGTTCATTTTTATGAACGTCAGCTTGTCCACATTGGCTGTAGACAGGCGGCTGCGTTTGTCTGTAATGACGCCCCCTGCCGTGCTGAATACACGTTCAGACAAAACGCTGGCCGCCGGGCAGGCCAGCACCTCCAAGGCATAAAAGGCTAGCTCTGGCCACGTGGACAATTTGGAGACCCAGAAGTTGAATGGGGCCGAACCATCAGTCAGTACGTGGAGGGGTGTGCACAGGTACTGTTCCACCATGTTAGTGAAATGTTGCCTCCTGCTAACACGTTCCGTATCAGGTGGTGGTGCACTTAGCTGTGGCGTGTTGACAAAACTTTTCCACATCTCTGCCATGCTAACCCTGCCCTCAGAGGAGCTGGGCGTGACACAGCTGCGTTGGCGACCTCTTGCTCCTCCTCTGCCTTCGCCTTGGGCTTCCACTGGTTCCCCTGTGACATTTGGGAATGCTCTCAGTAGCGCGTCTACCAACATGCGCTTGTACTCGCGCATCTTCCTATCACGCTCCAGTGTAGAAAGTAAGGTGGGCACATTGTCTTTGTACCGGGGATCCAGCAGGGTGGCAACCCAGTAGTCCGCACACGTTAAAATGTGGGCAACTCTGCTGTCGTTGCGCAGGCACTGCAGCATGTAGTCGCTCATGTGTGCCAGGCTGCCCAGAGGTAAGGACAAGCTGTCCTCTGTGGGAGGCGTATCATCATCGTCCTGAGTTTCCCCCCAGCCACGCACCAGTGATGGGCCCGAGCTGCTTTGGGTGCCACCCCGCTGTGAACATGCTTCATCCTCATCCTCCTCCACCTCCTCCTCATCCTCGTCCTCCTCGTCCTCCAGTAGTGGGCCCTGTCTGGCCACATTTGTACCTGGCCTCTGGTGTTGCAAAAAACCTCCCTCTGAGTCACATCGAAGAGACTGGCCTAAAAAATGCTAAAAAGGACCCCTCTTCCTCCTCTTCCTCCTGGGCCACCTCCTCTTCCATCATCGCCCTAAGTGTTTTCTCAAGGAGACATAGAAGTGGTATTGTAACGCTGATAACGGCGTCATCGCCACTGGCCATGTTGGTGGAGTACTCGAAACAACGCAACAGGGCACACAGGTCTCGCATGGAGGCCCAGTCATTGGTGGTGAAGTGTGTCTGATCCGCAGTGCGACTGACCCGTGCGTGCTGCAGCTGAAACTCCACTATGGCCTGCTGCTGCTCGCACAGTCTGTCCAGCATATGCAAGGTGGAGTTCCACCTGGTGGGTACGTCGCATATGAGGCGGTGAGCGGGAAGGCCGAAGTTACGCTGTAGCGCAGACAGGCGAGCAGCGGCAGGGTGTGAACGCCGGAAGCGCGAACAGACGGCCCGCACTTTATGCAGCAGCTCTGACATGTCGGGGTAGTTGCGAATGAACTTCTGCACCACCAAATTCAGCACATGCGCCAGGCAAGGGATGTGCGTCAATCCAGGTAGGCCAAGAGCTGCAACGAGATTTCGCCCATTATCGCACACCACCAGGCCGGGCTTGAGGCTCACCGGCAGCAACCACTCGTCGGTCTGTTGTTCTATACCCCGCCACAACTCCTGTGCAGTGTGGGGCCTGTCCCCCAAACATATGAGTTTCAGAATGGCCTGCTGGCCAGCTCTCCGCCTGGGGCCCAGCCGCCACTACATTTACCCAGTGTGCAGTTAGGGAGATATAGCGTCCCTGGCTGTGCTTACTGGTCCACGTATCTGTGGTTAGGTGGACCTTGCCACAGATGGCGTTGCGCAGTGCACACTTGATTTTATCGGACACTTGTTTGTGCAGGGAAGGCACGGCTCTCTTGGAGAAGTAGTGGCGGCTGGGAACAACATACTGTGGGACAGCAAGTGACATGAGCTGTTTGAAGCTGTGTGTGTCCACCAGCCTAAATGACAGCATTTCATAAGCCAGTAGTTTAGAAATGCTGGCATTCAGGGCCAGGGATCGAGGGTGGCTAGGTGGGAATTTACGCTTTCTCTCAAATGTTTGTGAGATGGAGAGCTGAACGCTGCCGTGTGACATGGTTGAGATGCTTGGTGACGCAGGTGGTGGTGTTGGTGGTACATCCCATGTTTGCTGGGCGGCAGGTGCCAACGTTCCTCCAGAGGCAGAGGAAGAGGCCGAGGCGGCGGCAGCAGCAGCAGAAGAGGCCGAGGCGGCGGCAGCAGCAGAAGAGGCCGAGGCGGCAGCAGCAGAAGAGGTAGCAGGGGGAGCCTGAGTGACTTCCTTGTTTTTAAGGTGTTTACTCCACTGCAGTTCATGCTTTGCATGCAGGTGCCTGGTCATGCAGGTTGTGCTAAGGTTCAGAACGTTAATGCCTCGCTTCAGGCTCTGATGGCACAGCGTGCAAACCACTCGGGTCTTTTCGTCAGCACATTGTTTGAAGAAGTGCCATGCCAGGGAACTCCTTGAAGCTGCCTTTGGGGTGCTCGGTCCCAGATGACGGCGGTCAGTAGCAGGCGGAGTCTCTTGGCGGCGGGTGTTCTGATTTTGCCCACTGCTCCCTCTTTTGCTACGCTGTTGGCTCGGTCTCACCACTGCCTCTTCCTCCGAACTGTGAAAGTCAGTGGCACGACCTTCATTCCATGTGGGGTCTAGGACCTCATCGTCCCCTGCATCGTCTTCCACCCAGTCTTGATCCCTGACCTCCTGTTCAGTCTGCACACTGCAGAAAGACGCAGCATTTGGCACCTGTGTTTCGTCATCATCAGAGACGTGCTGAGGTGGTATTCCCATGTCCTCATCATCAGGAAAAATAAGTGGTTGTGCGTTAGTGCATTCTATCTCTTCCACCCCTGGGGAAGGGCTAGGTGGATGCCCTTGGGAAACCCTGGCAGCAGAGTCTTCAAACAGCATAAGAGACTGCTGCATAACTTGAGGCTCAGACAGTTTCCCTGATATGCATGGGGGTGATGTGACAGACCGATGGGCTTGGTTTTCATGCGCCATCTGTGCGCTTTCTGCAGAAGACTGGGTGGGAGATAATGTGAACGTGCTGGATCCACTGTCGGCCACCCAATTGACTAATGCCTGTACCTGCTCAGGCCTTACCATCCTTAGAACGGCATTGGGCCCCACCAAATATCGCTGTAAATTCTGCTGGCTTCTGGGACCTGAGGTAGTTGGTTCACTAGGACGTGTGGCTGTGGCAGAACGGCCACGTCCTCTCCCAGCACCAGAGGGTCCACTAACACCACCACGTCCGCGTCCCTTATTAGATGTTTTCCTCATTGTTCCCGTTCACCACAATTTTGAGAATGGCAAATTTGGGAATGCTTTTTCAACCCAGAAAAAAAGTGTGCTTTTACGGTCACTACAAATAACTTGACCAGCTAAAACAGTGCAGATTTGGTTGAATAGAGATGTGAGACCTGTTTTTTTTTGCGCTGTGTGACAGTTATAGGTTTAATCACAGAATGACACTTCTATCAGCACGCTAGCGTGTGTCTTAGGTTTTTCTGAATGACACTATCAATAACTTCAATGTAAGATTTTCTTTTTGGGATAGATTTCAAGTAGGCCTGAAATACCACAAACTAGTTATTTTCAGAATGGCAAATTTGGGAATGCTTTTTCAACCCAGAACAAAAAGTCTGCTTTGACGGTCACTACAAATAACTTGACCAGCTAAAACTGTGCAGATTTGGTTGAATAGAGATGTGAGACCTGTTTTTTTTTGCGCTGTGTGACAGTTATAGGTTTAATCACAGAATGACACTTCTATCAGCACGCTAGCGTGTGTCTTAGGTTTTTCTGAATGACACTATCAATAACTTCAATGTAAGATTTTCTTTTTGGGATAGATTTCAAGTAGGCCTGAAATACCACAAACTAGTTATTTTCAGAATGGCAAATTTGGGAATGCTTTTCAACCCAGAACAAAAAGTCTGCTTTGACGGTCACTACAAATAACTTGACCAGCTAAAACAGTGCAGATTTGGTTGAATAGAGATGTGAGACGTGTTTTTTTTTGCGCTGTGTGACAGTTATAGGTTTAATCACAGAATGACACTTCTATCAGCACGCTAGCGTGTGTCTTAGGTTTTTCTGAATGACACTATCAATAACTTCAATGTAAGATTTTCTTTTTGGGATAGATTTCAAGTAGGCCTGAAATACCACAAACTAGTTATTTTCAGAATGGCAAATTTGGGAATGCTTTTTCAACCCAGAACAAAAAGTCTGCTTTGACGGTCACTACAAATAACTTGACCAGCTAAAACTGTGCAGATTTGGTTGAATAGAGATGTGAGACGTGTTTTTTTTTGCGCTGTGTGACAGTTATAGGTTTAATCACAGAATGACACTTCTATCAGCACGCTAGCGTGTGTCTTAGGTTTTTCTGAATGACACTATCAATAACTTCAATGTAAGATTTTCTTTTTGGGATAGATTTCAAGTAGGCCTGAAATACCACAAACTAGTTATTTTCAGAATGGCAAATTTGGGAATGCTTTTTCAACCCAGAACAAAAAGTCTGCTTTGACGGTCACTACAAATAACTTGACCAGCTAAAACTGTGCAGATTTGGTTGAATAGAGATGTGAGACGTGTTTTTTTTGCGCTGTGTGACAGTTATAGGTTTAATCACAGAATGACACTTCTATCAGCACGCTAGCGTGTGTCTTAGGTTTTTCTGAATGACACTATCAATAACTTCAATGTAAGATTTTCTTTTTGGGATAGATTTCAAGTAGGCCTGAAATACCACAAACTAGTTATTTTCAGAATGGCAAATTTGGGAATGCTTTTTCAACCCAGAACAAAAAGTCTGCTTTGACGGTCACTACAAATAACTTGACCAGCTAAAACTGTGCAGATTTGGTTGAATAGAAATGTCAGGTCTATTTTTTAGGCGCTGGGTGACAGGCTCAACTTGCCCCTGATGTAATATATGGCCAGAAAAATAACCACACTGTTGATGGTTAAATGCACTTGGGTGACACAGGCTCAGCCTGCAGCTGATGTAGTATATGGCCAAAAAATAATCAGACTGTTGATGGTTAAATGCACTTGGGTGAAACAGGCTCAGCCTGCAGCTGATGTAGTATATGGCCAAAAAATAACCAGACTGTTGATGGTTAAATGCACTTCGGTGACACAGGCTCAGCCTGCAGCTGATGTAGGATATAGCACAAAATAACCACACTATCGATGGTTAAATACACTTGGTGATAGCTCGTGCTGGCGCACCACAAGTCACAAAATGGCCGCCGATCACCCCAGAAAAAAAGTGATCTAAAAACTCTCTGGGCAGGCTCAAAAAAGTGAGCAAGTCAATAATAGCACTTCAATGATCCACAGCTGCAGATCGATCACAGAATGAAGTCTTTTGGAGGAGTTAATCTGCCTAATCTCGCCCTAACGTCGCAGCTGCAACCTCTCCCTATGCTTGAATCAGCAGAGTGACGTGCAGCGCTACGTGACCCAAGCTTATATAGAGGCTGGGTCACATGCTGCACTGGCCAATCACAGCCATGCCAATAGTAGGCAAGGCTGTGATGGCCTCTTGGGGCAAGTAGTATGACGCTTGTTGATTGGCTGCTTTGCAGCCTTTCAAAAAGCGCCAAGAAAGCGCCGAACACCGAACCCGAACCCGGACTTTTACGAAAATGTTCGGGTTCGGGTCCGTGTCACGGACACCCCAAAATTCGGTACGAACCCGAACTATACAGTTCGGGTTCGCTCATCCCTACCTGTCACCTCTCCTGACATTTTTTGTTTTAGTAACTATGTGAATTCTCCATGTAATAACAATTCTGGAGCATCTATTTTTATAGCTGAATGTTGTGCCATTCCTCTTTTACTAGAAGCTTATTAATGAATGACAGCAGTAAAGGTCCATCTACCCTTTGGCGGTGTTCTCCTGCATCATCTGACTCTGTCAGTGTCAGATTGCATTGGATACAAGCTGATTATGGTCATATAGCAATGTTCTTATATGTCCTGAAAACAGTTCACCGATTAAATGTTTACTCAATAACCAATGTCATATTTTTAAGAATTTGAAACACATTTTATTTTAAATTCCTAGTATCTTAATCAACCATACAAATGTTACCTCATTCTTATTACAATTAGTGTCGGTTACATAAGTAAATGCAAACAAATTGTTTTGGGAGGGAGGGCAGGCAAGCAGAAAGTCGTTCTGGAGAATTTCCAAATGTATCTTGAACAGGAACAATTGATTGTAAATCGTGAAACATAGTTTATTGATTAACGGGAAGAACACTGTAGTAACTTTATGATGGGTGAAAGGATCGATTATCATAATATTAATAGACAAAAGTGTAATGATAACAATGATGAACATCATTTAGAGGTACCTCTGCATCACTAGATCAATGGACCATACCAAACATTAAATGGATTGCCTTTAGATTTAGAAGCAAATTATCTGATGGACTTATAATAGGAAAGATTAATGGGAGGCTCAGAAATGAACACAATAACCACTCTCATCTCTATCCAGATTGATTATGAGGCGTGAGGTGGTACAGCAATATTTCTGAGGCTAAACCTCGACCATACTGAAATCAAGTTTAATGCTTTCCATTAACAGACAGTGTGCCATATCTGATGAGATTGTAGAAGTACAAATACTGTGACAAGCTGTTTCTTTTCTTTTTTTTTTTTTTTTCAAGATGGCAGATCAGACTTCTAGGCTAGGGCTATACAGCGATCTTGGCCACAGCACCAAATGCATGGCCAAAGATAGCACATTCACTATGTTACATTGATGAATAGTTCAGGTGAATGGAATCCTGTTAAAACTCGTCAATTGCTATGACCATGTCAATTCAGTCACAAAAAAATTCAGCAGGGACGTAATGCAACTCCCTTCTCTTTAATTATGCTTTGATGCAACATAGTGAAAGTGCTATCTTTGATCGCAAGAAGGGTGTCACGGCCAAGATCTCCTTGTGTAGTCCTAGCCTAATACTTAATACGCATAGAATTAAGTATAAAAAATTTCTATTAGCATTTTTTTAAAAGAACATTAAGTTAAAAAACTTACTTATACAGCAATATATATGTTTGCTGACAGACAGTCTTCAGACTGAATAAAGCAAACATCTTCAAACAGATATTTGTCCTTTACCAGTTAAAGAGGTGGCATTTCCCCCCTTCTTGACCAGATACCATTTCTGTTTATCTAGCACATGTGTCTTTGAAAGCCATATTTTTTTCCATTTGTTTATGTAAAGTATTTTTGCACCTTTTTTTGTGATACATGGGGTTTTATTTTTATGTCATGTTTTAGAATTTTTTTGTTTTCCTTTTATATATCTGGAAAAATACCAAAAAAATAAAAAGATAAAGAAAAGCGTCTGTTTTTCAAATTCATTAGAAAATGGAACTAACAAGTTTTTTTAAAGTTATGATTAGGGTTGAGCGAACCCGAACTGTAAAGTTCGGGTTCGTACCGAACTTTAGGATTTTTGGACCCCGAACATTTCTGTAAAAGTTCTGGTTCGGTTTTCAGCGATTTCTTAGCGCTTTTTGAAAGGCTGCAGAGTAGCCAATCAACAAGCGTTTAACTGTGTGTCCTTAAAAGCCATCACAGCCATGCCTACTAATGGCATGGCTGTGATTGGCCAGTGCAGCATGTGACCCAGCCTCTATATAAGATGGAGTCACGTAGGGCTGCACGTCACTCTGCTGTGCTTAGTGTAGGGAGAGGATGCTGCTGCTGTGAGAGAGAGAATAGGACAGAATCTTTAATCAGAACTGCAATTGAACTCAGGGATCTACATAGATTTAGATGTGTGGGTGCAGTGCACAATCCTTTTAACACAAAAACCTATCAATTAACTGGTATTCTTAGATATCAGATTCAGGTACCCTATAATTGTGTCACGTAAACCAAGAAAAGAGTGGGTAACCTTTAAAATATAACTTTTATTAGTATATATCTATAAAAAAGGGGGAGGGGCTGCTGGGTCTCTGCCCCTACTTCACACCCTAATGAAATAATCCCTATCCTATCCACCACACACCTCCTACACCGTCCCTATGTCCTTCCCTAAACAGTGCAATGACTGCCCAGCTTCGTCCTGAAGGGGGAGGAAAGAGAGGGGCATGAGACCCTAAATCACAAAGCCAACTACAACAATAGTTGTGTACCCAGGTCCCTGGGACACACTCTATACAGGGCTTGGATTAAAAAACCCTGCGTCCTGCATAACCAGGCACTTAGGTGTCACAAGTCATGTATACACCCAATTTCAATGGTATAAGATCGATGTCAGAATCTATGCTTACAAGACACCATGTGACAGCCCGACGCGTTTCTCTGGTCTCACCAGGTCACACACAAGATTCTCTGGTCTCACCAGGTCATCAGGGGCCTTGACATTGATGTCAGCAACAAAAAAATCGACTGTCCCTCCAAATGAGGGGGTCAATACAAGCATCTCAACAAGATACACAGAAAGCAATAGCGAAAACTGTCATGGTATTCACTTTGACATCTAATTATTTTGATTTTTGATGGATCCTACTACCACCAGCTCAGGGGCACTGCGATGGGGAGTCCCTGTGCCCCATCGTATGCAAATTTGTCCCTGGGCTGGTGGGAGAGGGAGGTGGTGTTCACCGACCCCCCTAGCCCGCTCACCGAACCTGTGGTGATGTGGGCCAGATATATTGATGACATTTTCATTATCTGGCGGGGGTCGGTGAACACCTTCTCGCAACTGGTGGACATCCTAAATGCAAATAATTTGGGTCTGCGGGTTCACATATGAGACATCTGTACAGTCCCTGCCGTTCCTGGACATTCATATTGATAGAAGACCTGAGGGAGATATTTGCACGGAGACGTTTAGAAAACCGATGGCCACTAACTCCCTCCTTGATTGGGGGAGTTACCATCCGGAGCCACTCAAATGAGGGATCCCCACAGGACAATACCTCCGCATGAGGAGGAATTGTTCCACCATTCGGCAGTTCAAGGAACAGGCAGGGGACCTCCGTCAGAGGTTTCTTGCAAAAGGCTTCCCGGATCATGTGCTGAGAAAGGCGTACCAAAGAGCACTTACCTCTGATCGCAAAAGTCTACTGCATCCGAGTGGATCTTGTAGCGAAAAAAATGTGATACGCCTGATTGGCACATATGATATGGGGGCGGAGGAGATCAAAAGAATTTTGATGAGACATTGGGGAACTCTGCTGCTGGACTCAGACATAGCCAAAGTGGTGACCCCCAATCCTCAAGTAACTTATCGCAGAGGACGCAATGTGCGGGATCATGTGGTGCATAGCCACTACTCTGGGACAACTACAGTACCAACTACTTGGTTGAAACCACCTAGAGGTTCGTACCATTGTGGTGGATGCATCGCATGCCCATACATTAGACAGAGTCACACATTTAAGAGCCATGTGACTAATAAAATGTATGATATCAAACAATTTGTGAATTTCCGTACAAGAGGGGTAATATATCGGGCGCAGTGTGGCTGTGGACTTGAATATGTGGGCAAGACAAGAGGGGAGTTGCGCAGGAGGATAGGGGAACATCCGGGGGATCTACGTCAAGGAAGGGACACCCCCCTGGTGCGTCATGTGACATTGGCCTATGGGGGTGACTACTCACGGGTCCGGTTTATGGGCATTGAAGCTGTCTCACCCCCTCCCAGGGGGGGAGATTGGGATCAAAAAATCCTTCAAATAGAAACTTGTCGGATCTTTGAACTTAAAAGTGTCCAACCAAGAGGTCTAAATGAACAGCTTTCATTCGGCTGTTTCATTTAAAATAACCCCGAGCCTCCTGCGCAGCTCCTAATATAGGTTCAGTGCAATCTGCCTATCTTGCTGTGGAGATATACCTTTCGTTGTTGAATTCTCATGACTAATAAATGCATCAGAAAGATCCCTATGTGATGGATAGGGAATGATGTGAAAGATTTTGTTCATAACCTTTGAACCCTCTACTGGCATGCAAATACTCTGGGCAATGCTCCTGGCACCACCGGGTGAGGAACAGTTGCCCCTATATATGGATTTGATGTACTAGTTTAATAACAAGTGTGGGGGCACATTGCCCTTTAAGTTAACCCCCGCATATGATTTGCCGCTCTATCCCCACGGGGGTTAATATCTAATACCTCCGTAGGGTACCCCTGTACGTGGGAGAGGTGGGTGTGGTTGGAACATCTCTTGCCCGCTCCCTACCTGGTTGCCTCCCCACGTAATGCATTCCGATGCAGTGTGGTCGCAGGACCTGCGATCACATGGTATCCCACGTGACCATGACGTTGCGGTCACGTGACAGATCATGTGATCGGAAGGATGGGCTGTCTCCGGACAGCGCGGGCAGCTTTAAATAGTGCGGCTTTGCCGGCTGTCGGAGCGGTACTGCCATACGCGGGATCCAGCTACTAGACCAGCAGGAAGTACGGTGCGAGGCCTGCCATCTTGGGAACATGTCCACTGACTGTCTCTCCCAAAGATAAGTAATTTTTCTGTTCAAGCCGCCCCATGTAGTTTTGGCATATTGGTATACTGCCAATACATTGGGAGGCTGTGAAGTGATATTTATACCATGACAGTTTTTGCTATTGATTTCTGTGTATCTTGTTGAGATGCTTGTATTGACCACCTCATTTGGAGGGACAGTCGATTTTTTTGTTGCTGACATCAATGTCAAGGCCCCTGATGACCTGGTGAGACCAGAGAATCTTGTGTGTGACCTGGTGAGACCAGAGAAACGCGTCGGGCTGTCATATGGTGTCTTGTAAGCATAGATTCTTGCATCGATCGTATACCATTAAAATTGTGTGTATACATGACTTGTGACACCTAAGTGCCTGGTTATGCAGGACGCAGTGTTTTTTAATCTAAGCGCTGTATAGAGTGTGTCCCAGGGACCTGGGTACACAACTATTGTTGTAGTTGGCTTTGTGATTTAGGGTCTCCTGCCCCCCTCTTTCTTCCCCCTTCAGGACGAAGCTGGGCAGTCATTGCACTGTTTAGGGAAGGACATAGGGACGGTGTAGGAGGTGTGCGGTGGATAGGATAGGGATTATTTCATTAGGGTGTGAAGTAGGGGCAGAGACCCAGCAGCCCCTCCCCCCACTATCCTTTACCCTCCCTAGATAACCACAAACCCACTCAAATCGGGGTAATTATATCCCGCTAATTTAATTCGCACTATTCACATATGGGCTTTTTTATAGATATATACTAATAAAAGTTATATTTTAAAGGTTACCCACTCTTTTCTTGGTTTACGTGCACAATCTTTTTACCCTGCCCTGAGCCCAGTGACAGAAAAAAATAACTTTTATCCGTCGGTTAGTTAGGTGTGCGGCGGCAGCCATTTTATGCAATCTCAGTGCACCAGCACTGCATATGTGGTTTTGTGACATTGAAATCCAAGCTTAAAATACTGCAATAATATTCTGGCTTTAAAAAAACACCCTTTTTTGGCAATATCCTACATCTGGTGCCTTTGCAGCATTAGTCAGTGTGCAATTTGTAACACCCCAGAGTTGTGTTACTAAACTCTTTTACCCCGCTACAATCTCCTAAGAGCATTTACCTTGTCATCTGATGTAATTTAACATTATGTCACTCACAAATGTGCATGAACCATGTTAAATGTAAATAAATGTTGTCATTTTCCATGTTCACCAGCAGGTGGCAGCATTGTTCTGGTAAGGACTTAGGTTCAGTTTAGTGTTTCTAAGCTGGAATAGTTTGTTCCAGCTTAGCTCCTCCCTCTGTGAGCAGAGTGGGCCCTGCCCATATCCTGTAGCATGGGGAGAGAAGGAAGTTAGAGTGAGTGTAGCCCACCCCCTGCTAGGGGTAGGGTGTGCATGTTAGGAGCTCCCTGAGATAGAGAAGAAAGCCAGATCCTTGTCTCAGCTGAGAAAGTGATCAAATACCCAGCCTGAGCCCTGCAGCCTCGGCTGGATGAAGCAAGCAGACAACTCCAGTTCCAGGAAGAAAGCATACCCTGACACTATAACTGTGAGTAAAGTTCAGAGACCCAGGAGAAGCCATATTCCTCCTCAGCTAGTCAGTCCTCATACAGCAGAAGATAGAAAGTGAAGAAGCCAAATTCCTGCCACAGTATAAAGCTACAAAGCAGACGTCCTTTCCTGCAAGCTCCAGGGTGATAGAGCAGAAAATAAATTCCTGCCAACCATTGCTAATACCTGCTGGGACCTAAGACAAAAGCTGTACATTACTTGGATGAAAGTTACCCTCAGTAAAGACAAGTTTGAACTTTGCATGAACGGTAGTGAGAGGAAAGCAAAGAAATACAGCGGCACTGCTTTAAGTCAATAAATCACCTATACCCTTTACTGTGTCAGAAATCAAAGACCTGCGGCTCAGCAGGCAGACCCAGAAGATGCAGTGCTCAGCGTAGGTGTAGGTAGACATTCAATAATGGCATGTAGATGAAAGGAACGCGGCACCAACCAGGATCTGATGAAGTTTTAAAAGGCTTTAATGCCTTAACATAGAGGAGGTGTGCAGGCTGGGGAGCGGAATGGCCCTGTGGTGTGGATCGGCGGTGACGGACGTTTTGTGCGTGACTCGTGCTTCCTCAGACCGCTATGACGCACAGGCGCACCGCCGTGCCTTTAAGGACGAGCCTCCGATCATCACCATAGTGACCAATCGACGCTCCACATTGTGACAGTGCAGGATAGCACAAAAACAAAATAGCAAAACAATATCCATCTGGAGGCAACAAATTACAAAGGGCATGACAGGGTAATGAGGAGGTACAAACCTTAATGGAATACAGCTATATCACTTATGCAATTTAACCCGTTTACCACCATAGCGCCAACAATATTGGTCCATCGTGCGTACCGCCAAGGCGGGAGGCGGCGGTGACAAGCACCCAGCCAGATGGATCCCAACGCCTCGATGCCAATAAGGGGGAGGCCGGATGGACCACCATCGTGGGTCGCACTGACATAATCAGCAAAGCCGGGGTGAACCCCATGGTGTCCAACGAGGTAACGAGGAAACAGGGAACTATAGGAATACAGCCACATCATTTTTATCATTCAACCCGTGCAATCCCATGGCACCAGTCCTGATGATCCATCGAGCCTCCCGCTGCAGCAGGAGGCGGTGGCGGTCTCCACCCCTAGGGATGGGTCCCACGGCCTCGATGACAGCAAAGGAGAGGCTGGATGGATCACCATTATGGATCGCACGGACATGGTCAATGAGGCAGGGCGAACCCCGACCTGTCTTAATAGAACTCAAATGCTCCCGTACTCTTTCAAATAAAGGTCTTATGGTTTTACCAATGTAAAACTTACTACAGGTACAGACTACGACGTAGACCACATAGGATGTGCGGCATGTGATGAAGTCTTTGACTTTATGTGTAACCCCCCCCTAAGGACAGTATTTTTCTCTGCGAATTATGAGAACAGAACGAACACGTTCCGCACTTATAATTACCCTGCGGTTTTCTGCTCTGCAACCAATTGGTTTGTTTGGAATGTCTCAAAACACTATGAACCAATCTATCTTTAAGAGTGTGGCATTTTTTGAAGGTGATAAGAGGTCTTTTGGAAGCAACATCCCCCAGGGAGGGCTCGCCTCTCAAGAGGTCCCAATTGCTTAACACAGCTTGTCTCACTATGTCCGCAGCTGGCCTGAATTTAAAAATAAACGCAAATCTGTCCTGATCATTACGCTGGATCTTATCCTTGAGGAGACTATGGCGTGGATAAAGGGCAGCACGATGCAAAGCATCGATCACGTCTCTCCTGGGGTAACCCCTTTCGAGCAACCTCTCCTTGAGCTGATGGGCCTGCCTGAAATAGCCTTGGTCAGTACTATTGATCCTATGTAGACGGATAAATTGTCCAAAACTGGTCTGGTGGAGCAGCGAATTGGTCGCGGTCGGCTTGCAAAAGCCTGTTGTATGTAGCGCACCATCAACTGCAGTGACCCTTACATCCAGAAAATCCAGAATGTTGCCACCAAAGTTGAGGGTAAACCTCATATTCATTTGATTCGTATCATTGAGATGCTGTACGAACTGCTTACACACCTCTTCACTGCCCGACCAGACCAGAAGTTCATTGTCCACATAACGCAGGTAGAGGTGGACGTACTTCAGGAAGGGGTTCCCCAGGAAGAAGACGTATGTTTCTTCAAATACCGCCAGATACAGGTTAGCGAAAGTGCACGACATAGGTGTGCCCATCGCTATACCTAGTATCTGGCGGTACCACTGGCGATCAAATTGAAACACATTGTTAGTGAGTATTAGATCAAGGGATTCCTGTATAAACTGTGCAAAAACAGGACTCTTGTCGGAGCGACTCAAAACCAGGGCTATGGCTTTCAACCCCAAATCATGGGGGATCCTAGTGTACAAACTCTCCACGTCTAAGGACACAAGGCAAAATTCCTCCCGCCACTCAAAGTTATTGAGGGCATCGAGGAAGTCCCCGGTGTCCTTAAGATACAAGTTTGAACTTTACCAAAGGTCTGGATCTCAATTTCTGCTGCAAATTCCTCTATTACTCCTACTAACACTACACTCAATTTATTTCAAGTGAGCCAGGATCCAGGAGGCCAGCCGTACCCAGGTAGGAGACACCGTTGACACCATTAACACTACCATACAGAGACATTGCACCACTCTGGCAATCCTAACCTGGGGCGTGAGTTATAACACCTTAGAGGGCCCTGTGACAGTACCCTGCGCATGCTGCAATTGGCGTCACAAACAAAACTAAAGACTATTATATCCATATCCTGACCCACTGCATAATTTGGCGTCAGTGTAACCGTACCACGGTCCTGCTCATTGCAAATTTAAGCTAGAAATACAGCTATGATTTTCTGGGTTTTAAAAAACACCCTTTTTGGGCAAAATACACAATTTTACAGCTATTGCTGCATCTGCACATGTGAAATTCAAGCGTTATATACCGCTGTCATATTCTGTTAGTAAAAAAAAACACCCTTTTTGGGTAAAATATGTAATATTGCAGCCCTTGCTGCATCTGTGATTGTTAAAAACAAGTTTGAAATACTTCAATAATTTTCTGGCCTTGAAAAAACATCAATTTTTGGCAATAACCTTCATTTTGGCCCTCTGCCGCATTAGTCAGTGTGCAATTTAAGCTAGAAATACAGCTATAATTTTCTGGCTTTTAAAAAAAAAACTGTAACGGGGCGCCAAAGGCACACTCGGTCTCCCATCAGCTGCAGACCTGCTGCTTAGCTTCGATAGCGAGGATCTGTGTTTGGCCTCATTCCCAGAGCAGCTTTGCTAGCTGGGAGGCTCCCTGCTCCTAGGTCTGCCTTGAGCGCCGAGCTGATCACTCGGTGCTCGACTTGTCTGTCTGTTGGTCATGTGACGCTGGCCATTGACCTCTGGAATTTGACCTTGACTGTTTCCTGACCTCCCTTTGCCTGCTCCCTTGGTTTTGACGCTACATCTCGGATTCTGACCTCGGCTCGTTCTCAGATTTGCCACCTGCCTCTTCCCTTTGTATTTACGTGACCTCCCGGACTGACCTCGGCTAGCTGACCCACCTTTGCCTTCTCCTTCATAGGGTACCTCTCTCTTGTCCACTTCCTTGTCCATTTGTCTGCCTGCATCTCGCGTACCGTTCTTTGCCTAGCTGTCCGGTACACTCTCTGTTCCTTCCTCCCCTACCCGGCACTTACGGAGGTTAGGGACCGTCGCCCAGTTGCGCTCCGTCACCTAGGGCAGGTGGTGCAAGTAGGCAGGGACAGGGTTGAGGGTGGCAGTCTAAAAGGTGTGCACTTCCTTCTACCTTCCATTCCCGTGACAGAATCACAGGCCTAATTAGCATGGACCCTCTACAGAGTCTTACTGAGCATGTGCAGCGTCTTGCTCAAATTGTGCAAGAATTAGGGGAAAGGTTACTTGCTCCCGCCGCCATTCAGGTGGAACCGCATATTAAATTACCCGATCGGTTCTCGGGAAGTTGCAAGCTCTATTTCCGACTACGACCTCACTCCTCTGGTCCTGACCAACAAAGGGTTGGGATAATCATCTCTCTACTTCAAGGTGACCCCCAGGAATGGGCCTTTTCCTTCCTGCCAGATTCCCTGTGTCTTAATTCTGTTTGCCTCTTTTTCCAGGCCCTAGGGGTGCTTTTACGAAGAGCCTGACTGAGCGTCTGTGGCTGAGTCTAATCTAAAGGCCCTTACCCAGGGGGATCGACCCGTGGAGGATTATTGTACCCAGTTCCGCAAGTGGTGCAATCCTTCGGGTTGGAACGAACCAGCCCTTAAATGCCAGTTTAGGGCAGGGTTGACAGAGAGGTTAAAGGATATGCTGGTCTGTTACCCTAGTCCTGACTCCTTAGAGGAAACCATGACGTTAGCCATCAGACTAGACAGACGGATTAGAGAGAGACAGCAGGAGCATTTGTTTTCTCCTCATAGCCTTCCAAGGTGGAGACTCAGATGGATGAGCCAATGCAGCTCGGGATGACAAGAAGAGAACTTGTTTTTATTGTGGTGATTCCGACCACTGGGTCCATCAGTGTCCCAAGGCTCCTTCTTCCGGAAGATCTTCCAAGTCAGAGGGATCCAAGGACAAGGTACTCCCGGAGGTGGTAAGAAGCAAACTAGTGCTGCCTGTCTCAATTGCCTTTGGGGTCTTAAAGGGGTCAGGAAGTGCTTTTGTGTATTCAGGGTCAGCATTTAGTTTTATTGATCTCAAATTTGTTTGAACGGGTAGGGATCCCAATACTAAAATTGTCCACCCCGATTCAGGTGGTCGCCATCGACTCTACCCCCTTGCTGGGGGGCACTGTAAAACTCTGTACTCCCGAGATAATCCTGTCTGTTGGGGTCTGCCACTCAGAGAAATGTTCCTTTTTTGTTCTAGAGAATCTTCCTGTTCAGGTAGTACTAGGCATGCCCTGGCTTCAGCAACATTACCCGGTCATCAACTGGAGTTCGGGCGAGTTAGAGAAATGGGGTTCCAACTGTAGTTCTTGCTTAACTGTAATTCAAGCAGGGGGTTTCTTTAGATGTCATGCCTCACTTTATTGCTGACTTTCATGATGTTTTTTCCACTGCTGAGACAGATATTCTCCCTCCACATAGGTCTTATGACTGCGCCATTGAGTTGGTTCCTGAGTCTAAATTTCCTAAGGGGCAGATTTACAATCTTTCTGGCCCTGAACGCAGTGCCATGAGAGATTATATCCAGGAAAGTCTTAAAAAGGGGCATATTAGGCCCTCCACCTCTCCTCTGAGAGCAGGGTTCTTTTTCGTTAAGAAGAAGGACGGTGGTCTCAGACCTTGCATTGATTATAGAAACTTGAATAAAATCACTATTAGGAATCAATATTCCATCCACTTGATTCCTGATTTATTCAACCAGGTCTTGGGTGCTTCTTGGTTTTCTAAACTCGAACTGAGGGGGACTTATAACCTGATTCGTATTAAGGAGGGTGATGAATGGAAGACTGCCTTTAACACTCCAGAGGGACACTTTGGGTATCTTGTTATGCCATTTGGTCTCTACAATGCCCCAGCTGTGTTTCAGAACTTTATGAACAACATTTTTAGAGAGCTTATCGGCAAGGTTTTGATTGTTTATCTTGATGATATTCTTGTCTTTTCATCGATTTGGAAGACCCATGTTTCGCACATCAGATTGGTTCTTAAAATCCTCAGAGAGAATCATCTATCTGTTAAATTGGAAAAATGTGTATTTGGAGTTCAAGAGATTGCCTATCTCAGGTATATTCTTACTCCTCATTCATTTAAAATGGATCCCAGTAAGGTTCAGGCTATCCAAGACTGGGTAAGACCATCCTTCTTAAAGGTACTTCAACGTTTTTTAGGATTCTCCAACTTTTATCGCAAATTCATAAAAAAAAAATCGGTCGTTGCCAAACCCCTTACTGATTTGACTAAGAAAGGGTCTGACCTTGTCAACTGGTCATTGGAGGCCTGCCAGGCCTTTGAGACTCTAAAAATTTGGTTTAGCTTTAATCCAGAGGAACCTTTTGTGGTGGAGGTGGATGCCTCGGAGGATGGCGTGGGGACTGTCATGGGGCGCCGAAGGCACACTCGATCTCCCATCAGCCGCAGACCTGCTGCTTAGCTTCGGGAGCAAGGATCTGTGTTTGGCCTCGTTTCCAGGGTGGCTTTGCTAGCTGGGAGACTCCCTGCTCCTAGGTCTGCCTTGAGCGCCGAGCTGATCACTCGGTGCTCGACTTGTCTATCTGTCGGCAGGGCCGTCTTTACCAAGGGGCAAAAGGGGCAGCTGCCCCGGGCCCAGTTGCTCCTGGGGGGCCCAAGGCAGCTGGCTCTTGAGCCCTGCTAGCTACTGCCCCGGGTTTCAAGCTGTCAGCTACACAGGGGGTGCTGCCATGCCTGCCGACACTGAGTCCAGGCATCATGATCGTACTGTGTTAAAGTTTTGATCTAGGACCTTAATGACATCATCACCATGTGACCAGTAACCTAGCAATTACTGGTCACATGGCTATGAGGTCATCACAGGTCCTATCAGGAGTGTTGCAGAAGTTAACTGTGGAGCTTTTTTGTGTGAAGATTACATCAGAAAAAGGTGACAGGGGCTGTTATGTTAATATACTGTAAACTACTGTATAGTGGGGTGCTGTATACTGTGTGGGGGCCTGTATACTGTGGGGGGCTGTATACTGTGTGGGGGCCTGTATACTGTGTGGGGGCCTGTATACTGTGTGGTGGGCTGTATACTGTGTGGGGGCCTGTATACTGTGGGGGGATGTATACTGTGTGGGGGCCTGTATACTGTGGGGGGCTGTATACTGTGTGGTGGGCTGTATACTGTGTGGTGGGCTGTATACTGTGTGGGGGCCTGTATACTGTGGGGGGCTGTATACTGTGTGGGGGCCTGTATACTGTGGGGGGATGTATACTGTGTGGGGGCCTGTATACTGTGGGGGGCTGTATACTGTGTGGTGGGCTGTATACTGTGTGGTGGGCTGTATACTGTGTGGGGGCCTGTATACTGTATGGTGGGC
The DNA here is from genome assembly GCF_905171765.1 of Bufo bufo. NCBI lineage: Eukaryota > Metazoa > Chordata > Amphibia > Anura > Bufonidae > Bufo > Bufo bufo. Next base: position 341,621,373 of record NC_053391.1, on the reverse strand, counting down.
TGTATACTGTGTGGGGGCCTGTATACTGTGGGGGGGCTGTATACTGTGTGGGGGCCTGTATACTGTGGGGGGATGTATACTGTGTGGGGGCCTGTATACTGTGGGGGGCTGTATACTGTGTGGGACTGTATACTGTGTGGTGGGCTGTATACTGTGTGGGGGCCTGTATACTGGGGGGGCTGTATACTGTGTGGGGGCCTGTATACTGTGGGGGGATGTATACTGTGTGGGGGCCTGTATACTGTGGGGGGCTGTATACTGTGTGGTGGTCTGTATACTGTGTGGTGGGCTGTATACTGTGTGGGGGCCTGTATACTGTGTGGGGGCCTGTATACTGTGTGGGGGCCTGTATACTGTGGGGGGGGGCCTGTATACTGTGGGGGGGCCTGTATACTGTGTGGGGGCCTGTATACTGTGGGGGGGGGAGCTGTATACTGGGGGGGGGCTGTATACTGTGGGGGGGGCTGTATACTGTGGGGGGGGGGGCTGTATAGTGTGGGGGGCCTGTATAGTGTGGGGGGCCTGTATAGTGTGGGGGGGCCTGTATAGTGGGGGGGGGCTATACTGCTGTACTGTATACTGTGGGGGTCTGTATACTGTATACTGTGGGTTCGGTATAGTGTGGAGTGCTATACTGCTGTACTGTATAGTGTGGGGGCTGTATCGTGTATAGTTTGGGGTGCTGTATCCAGTGAGGTGTTGTATACTGTGGGGTACTGTATACTGTGGGCTGCTATACTGCTCTACTATATACTGTGGGGTACTGTATACTATAGGGTGCTATACTGCATACTGTGGGTTGCTGTATACTATAGGGTTCTATACTGCATACTGTGGGGTGCTGGGGTGCACTGTAACACTAGGGTGAGCCGAGCCCTGGTCTCCTTCCTGCAGAGTGGTGCCCACTTCCAGCCTGAGCCCAGCTGCCCAGAGCACTGATCCTGAGCCGCTGGAGCCTTTAGAACTGGAAGTATTTACAGTCATTCACTGGACTCTACCAGGTGTGTGGATTTTTTTTGTGTGTGTTGTGGTGGAGGGTGTGCTTGCATGCTAAGGTGTGGGAAGGCGGGATCCAGGGGGCCCAAGTAAATTTTTGCCCAGGGTCCAATCAATATTAAAGACGGCCCTGCTGTCGGTCATGTGTCGCTGGCCACATCACATGACCCTCAGACCCCACTATAAATACAGGCAGCCTGCTGGCCACAGGTTGCCTGTTAATTCTAGGTTCCTGGCTATTTGTTGGACTACTGAATACTCACCTGATCCTGTTCCATGACGATCCTTTGCCTGCAACTCCTGTACTGCGCATCCCTCCTGGTATTGTGACCTTGGATCCCACCTGACTACTCTTTGCAGACTCCTCTGGTACTTGACCCCGGCTTCTCTTGACTATTCTTTGCTTAACCCTTTGTACTGCGTAGCTCTCTTGGTTCTGACCCGGTCCGCTCACGTTCCGTATTTTGTCTTGTCTGTCTTCCCTGCACATATCCTAAGTAAGGGACTGTCGCCCAGTTGTCCCCTGTCATCAGGACTCGTGAGGCAAGTAGGCAGGGCCAGGGGTGAGGGTGGAGCGCAGTGGTCACTTTCCTTCCCCCTGTGTGTGTGTGGACGTGACCGTTACAGGGGCCATCCTCTCCCAGGGGTCTTCCAACTTCACAAATTTAATACCTTGTGCCTTCTTTTCTCGCAAGTTCTCTCCCTCGGAGAGAAATTACGATATTGGAAACCGTGAGTTACTGGCCATTAAGTGGGCATTCGAGGAATGGAGACATTTTTTAGAAGGGGCTAAACACTGTGTTACTGTTCTCACAGATCATAAGAATTTAGTGTTTCTTGAGGCAGCTAAACGCCTTAATCCTAGACAAGCTAGATGGGCCCTGTTTTTTACTCATTTTAACTTCTCTGTTACTTTCAGACCAGGAAGTAAAAATATTAAAGCAGATGCCTTGTCCCGAAGTTTTAATGCCGTCCAACCTCCTGACACCCCTCCTGAACCCATCTTGCCGGCAAGCATCTTTGTGGCAGCGATTTCTTCGGATCTTTCCTCGGAGATTCAACGGGCTCAGCAACTTGCTCCTCCACAAACACCTTCAGATAAGTTGGTCGTTCCCAAGCATTTTTGTTTTCGACTATTGGGTGAGTGTCATGACTCCGTTCTGTGTGGTCATCCAGGCATCGCTGCCACTAAAGAATTACTGTTGAGGTCTTTCTGGTGGCCCACTTTATCTAAAGATGTGCGATCTTATGTTTTGGCTTGTGAGGTATGTGCCAGATCTAAAACCCAGAGGTCACATCCCGCTGGTGAACTACAACCACTACCCATTCCCTGGTCACACATTTCCATGGATTTTATCTCTGACCTGCCCCCCTGGTTTGGGTGGTGGTTGACCGTTTTAGCAAGATGGTGCACTTCGTTCCCTTAAGTAAGCTCCCTGATGCGAAAACCTTAGCATCCTTGTTTATTGAACACGTGGTACGCCTGCTTGGTTTTCCTTAAAATATTGTCTCTGATCGGGGCGCTCAGTTTGTCTCTGGATTTTGGAGAGCCTTTCGCCAAACATGCGACATCACTTTATCCTTTTCGTCCGCCTTCCATCCAGAGACTAATGGCCAGACGGAATGGTTAAACCAGGCAGTGGATCTTTTTCTAAGGTGTTATGTATCGCACAATCAGCTCTTATGGGTGAGATACCTCCCATTGGCTGAGTTTGCCATCAACAATCGGGTTAATTCATCCACGGGGGTATCTCCTTTTTTTTGTAATGGTGGTTTTCATCCTCGTTTTTGCTCTAATTCTTCTGTGTTCTCACTCAAACCACAGGCAGATTCTTTTACCTCTAGACTGTGCACAGTCTGGACACAGGTTCAAGCGAACCTGGAAAAGGCCCAGGAGATTCAGCGTAGACAGGCCAATAAGAAACGCTCTAAAGGAGTAAATTTTGTACTCGGCGATAAAGTGTGGTTGTCGACTAAAAATCTTTGTTTGAAACATTGTTCTAGGAAATTTTTTCCGCGTTTCATAGGACCATCTAATATTATTGAGGTTATTAATGCGGTGTCTTTTAGAGTGAAACTACCCGACTCCCTTCGTATACATAATGTGTTCCATAAATCGTTACTCAAGAAATATGTGTCACCAGTGGCTCCTTCCAAAAAACCTCCCCCACCTGTGGAGGTTGAAGGTCAGGAGGAATTCATTATCTCTAGAATTATTGATGTTAGAAAGGTTAGGAACTCCTTTCAATACCTGATCCACTGGAAAGGTTTTGGACCTGAAGAGAGGTCCTGGGTTCCTGTGTCTAGGATGCATGCCTCCAAGTTAATTGCTAAATTTCACCGAGAACACCATGAGAAGCCCTCTCCGCGATTGTAGGGTCCAGAGGCCCCTCGTGGAAGGGGGGGTACTGTAACGGGGCGCCGAAGGCGTACTCGGTCTCCCATCAGCTGCAGATCTGCTGCTTAGCTTTGGGAGCAAGGATCTGTGTTTGGCCTTGTTCCCAGGGCGGCTTTGCTAGCTGGGAGGCTCCCTGCTCCTAGGTCTGCCTTGAGCGCCGAGCTGATCACTCGGTGCTCGACTTGTTTGTCTGTCGGTCATGTGACGCTGGCCACGTCACATGACCCTCACTCCCCACTATAAATACAGGCGGCCTGCTGGCTACAGGTTGCCTGTGATTTTAGTCTCTTAGGCTGAGTGTATTGTTAGCTACTCTATTGATTGACCTCTGGAATTTGACCTTGACCGTTTCCTGACCTCCCTTTGCCTGCTCCCATGGTTTTGACGCTACATCTCGGATTCTGACCTCGGCTCGTTCTCGGATTTGCCACCTGCCTCTTCCCTTTGTAATTACGTGACCTCCCGGACTGACCTCGGCTAGCTGACCCGCCTTTGCCTTCTCCTTCACAGGGTACCACTCTCTTGTCCACTTCCTTGTCCATTTGTCTTCCTGCATCTCGCGTACCGTTCTCTGCCTAGCTGTCCGGTACCCTCTCTGTTCCTTCCTCCCCTACCCGGCACTTATGGAGGTTAGGGACCGTCGCCCAGTTGCGCCCCATCACCTAGGGCGGGTGATGAAAGTAGGCAGGGACAGGGTTGAGGGTGGCAGTCTAAAAGGTGTGCACTTCCTTCTACCTTCCATTCCCGTGACACACACTTTTTGGAAAAAATATACCATTTTACAGAACTTGCTGCATCTGCACGTGTGAAATTCAAGCGTTATATACAGCTGTCTCAAATAATTTTGTACAAAATGTATTTGGCACGCATCTCTAATTTATAAGTATAGCATTAGCAATTATGCATTTTGTACTTTATTTGGTTTACAGAGAGCTGTTGCATTGCATGTTTTGTTTTACAGAGCTGTCATATTCTGTTAGTAAAAAAACACCCTTTTTGGGGAAAATACTTAATATTGCAGCCTTTGCTGCATCTGTTATTGTGAGATACACCCTTTACATACTGTTGTTCTATTCTGCTATTAAAAACCACCCATTTAGGTCAAAAAACGTAATTTTACAGCCTTTGCTGGATATGTCATTGTGAGATACACCCTTTAAATACTGTGGTTCTATTCTGCTATTAATAAAACACCCATTTTGGGCAATAATCTTTAATTGCGGCCTAGTCTGCATATGTACGTGTGAGATACACCCTTTAGATAATGTGGTTCTATTCTGCTATTAGAAAAACACCCATTTTGGGCAAAAAATTAAATTTTGCAGCATTTGCTGCATATGTCATTGTGAGATACACCCTTTAGATACTGTGATTCTATTCTGCTATTAGAAAAACACCCATTTAGGTAAAAAAAAACTATATTTTACAGCCTTTGCTGGATATGTCATTGTGAGATATACCCATTAAATACTGTGGTTCTATTCTGCTATTAATAAAACACCCATTTTGGGCAATAATCTTTAATTGTGGCCTAGTCTGCATCTGTACGTGTGAGATACACCCTTTAGATATTGTGGTTCTATTCTGCTATTAATAAAACACCCATTTTGGGCAATAATCTTTAATTGTGGCCTAGTCTGCATCTGTACGTGTGAGATACACCCTTTAGATACTGTGGTTCTATTCTGCTATTAAAAAAACACGATTTAGGGCAAGATCCTAAATTTGAGTAATATGAGGAGAGCGTCAAATAAGGGACGTGGCCCCGGTCGTGGTGCTGCTAGTGGAGCTCCTGTTGCAGGGAAAGCAGGTGGTCAATCTGTGCCAGCTACACGCACAAGTGAAACACCTTCTTAGGTGCGAGTAGGCGACAGAACCTGCAGCGGTATTTGGTCGGGCCTAATGCGGCTCTACGAATGGTGAGACCAGAACAAGTTCGGGCGATAGTAGATTGGGTTGCTTACAGTGACTCCAGTTTCTTCACATGTCTCCCACCCAGTCTCCTGCTGAAAGATCAGAGTTGGAACCTGCAGCCAATGTCCATCAGTCTTTTACCTCACCCCCTTGCAAATCAGCCAAGCAGTCTGAGCCCCAAGTCATGCAGCAGTCTCTTCTGCTTTTTGATGACTCTGTTAGCAGGGTTTCCCAGGGCCATCCACCTAGCCCTGCCCCAGAAGTGGAAAAGATTGAGTGCACCGATGCCCAACCACTTATGTTTAAAGATGAGTACATGGGCGGACCATCGCAGCATGTCTTGGATGATGACGAAACACAGGTGCCAACTCATGGGGCTTTCGAAAGTGTGCAGACCGACAAGGAGAGCAGGGGTAAAGACTGGGTGGAAAATGATGTGGAAGACGATGAGGTCCTCGACCCCACATGGAATCAAGGTCATGCCAGTGACCTGTGTAGTTCGGAGGAAGAAGCGGCGTTGGTCGCACAGAGCCACCAGAACAGCAGAAAATGGAGCAGGGTGAAAAAGGGAGCGGCCGTCCCCAAGACAGTATGCCTGCTACTGCCCACCGCAGCAAGGGACCGAGCACACCAAAGCCAGCTCCAAGGAGTTCGCTGGTGTGGTAGTTCTTCAGACAATGTGCTGACGACAAGACACGAGTGGTTTGCACACTGTGCAATCAGAGCCTGAAGCGAGGCTTAAATGTTCTCAACCTGAGGACAACCTGCATGACCAGGCATCTAAGTGCAAATCACGAGCTGCAGTGGATTAGACACCTCAAAAACCAAGAAAGCTCTGTGGCTCCTCCTGCTTCCTCTTCTGCTGCAGTCTCGGCCTCTTCATCCACCTCTGGAGTGACAGTGCCACACGCCACCCTGCAAACAGAGGATCTGTCAGCAACACCACCATCTGGGTCACCAAGCATCTCCACAATGTCCCACGGCAGCGTTCAGCTCTCCATCTCCCAAACACTGCAGTGGAAGAGGAAGTACCCCCCTAACCACCCGCGATCCCTGGCCCTGAATGCCAGCATTTCAAAATGACTGGCCTTTGAAATTCTGTCATTCCGTCTGGTGGAGAAGGAGAGTTTTAAAAGCCTTATGGCGGTGGCTGTCCCACAGTACGTCATGCCCAGCCACCACTACTTTTCCAGGCATGTCATCCCTTCCCTGCACAACCAAGTGGGGGACAAAATCAGGTGTGTACTGCGCAACGCCATCTGTGGCAAGGTGCACCTCACTACAGATACGTGGAGCAGTAAGCATGGTTATGGACATTATATCTCCATAACAGAACACTGGATAAATACAGTGGCAGCTGGGCCTGAGGCGGATAGCAGTTTGCCGCATGTCCTTCCACTACCGAGGATCGCAGGGCGCTTCAGTTTGCCTCCTGTTGCTTCCTCCTCCTACTCCGCTTCCTCATCCTCTACCGGCTCCTCATTTGGTCAACCTTCACCACCAACTTCATCCAGGGGTAATCGACAGCAGGCAGTTTTAAAACTTGTCTGTTTGGGGGACAAACCCCACACCGCACAGGAGCTGTGGAAGGGCCTTGAACAACAGACCGATGAGTGGTTGGTGCCAGTGAGCCTCAAACCTGGCCTGGTGGTGTGCGATAATGGGAAAAATTTCGTAGCAGCTCTGAAACTAGAAGGTTTGACGCACATCCCTTGCCTGACGCATGTGTTGAATTTGGTGGTGTAGAAATTCCTTAAAAATTACCCCGATATGTCAGAGCTGCTGCATAAAGTGCAGGCCGTTTGTGCGCGCTTTCGGTGTTCTCACCCTGCTGCTGCCCGCCTGTCAGCGCTGGAGCGTAACTTCAGCCTTCCCGCTCACCGCCTCATCCACAAATGCCAGGTAAACAATTGTCCAGCCAGGGTACAGTTCTGGAGGATGAGGAGGTGGAGGATGAGGAGGAGGAGATGGAGGAGGAGGAGGAACCATGTTCACAGCAGGGTGGCACCCAGACCAGCTCATGGCCATCACTGGTGCATGGCTGGGGGGATACAGAGGACACAGACGATACACCTCCCACAAAGGACAGCTTTTTGTTGCCTCTGGGCAGCCTGGCACACTTGAGAGATTACATGCTGCAGTGTCTCCGCAACGACCGCTGAGTTGCCCACATTCTAACTTGTGCTGATCACTGTGTGGCCACGCTGCTGGATCCCGTTACAAGGACAATGTACCGTCCTTAATTCCCTCACTGGAGCGTGATCGTAAGATAAGCAAGTACAAGCGCACGCTGGTAGACACGCTGCTGGTGGCATTCCCGGGGGCACAGTGGAAGCACAAGGCGAAGGCAGAGGAGGAAGAAGAGGTCGCCAACGCCGCTGGGGCACCGCCAGCACCTCAGAAGGCAGGCTTAGCATGGCCGAAATGTGGAAAAGCTTTGTCAGCACGCCACAACAACCAGCGCCTCCAGCTGATATGGATCGTCTTAGCGGGAGGCAGCATTTCACCAACATGGTGGAGCAGTATGTGTGCACACGCCTACATGTACTAAATGACGGGTCTGCCCCCTTCAACTTCTGGGTCTCCAAATTGGGCACATGGCCTGAGTTTGCCCTTTACGCCTTGGAGATCCTGGCCTGCCCTGCAGCCAGTGTATTATCTGAATGTGTGTTTAGCACAGCAGGGGGCGTTATCACAGACAAGCGCAGCCGCCTGTCCACAGCCAATGTGGACAAGCTCACATTCATTAAAATGAACCAGGCATGGATCCCACAGGACTTCTCCGTACCTTGTGCAGAAGAGACATGTATACCGACCTTAACCAGCCATTGTTATACTACAGCGCAATTGCTTATTCTTGTATTTTAGATATTTCACACTCCTTTGGAGTATACCCTAATAAAAAAAATAATAAAAAAATTTATAAACCAAATCCCATATGGAGCTCCACCTCATAAATAATTTTTGATTTTTTTGTACGTATTTTATTTTATTTTATGTCATTTCACTAATTTGTCTGTTACATTTTCAGGTGAAATTCCCCAATTTTTGGGTGTGATATACCACTGCTCTACCTAGTAGACAGGTAAAAAAAATTCACTAATTTGTCTGTTACATTTTTGGGTTATATTCACCAATTTTTGGGTTTGATATACCACTGCTATACCTAGTAGACAGGTTAAAAAAATTCACAAATTTGTCTGTTACATTTTCAGGTGAAATTAACCAATTTTTGGCTGTGATATACCCCTGCTCTACCTTGTTGACAGCTTAATAAATTTCACAAATTTGTCTGTTACATTTTCGGGTGACATTCAACAATTTTTGGCTGTGATAGGTTAAGTAGACAGGTTAATAAATTTCACAATTTTTTTTGTTACATTCTTGGGTTGACATTTTACAATTTTTTGCCGTGAATAAACCCCTGCTCTGCATATGTGACAGGGACCGAAATTTAAAAAAATAATCTGTTCCATTGGTGGGTGACATTAACCCATTTCTGGCGATGAAAGACTCCTGCTCTGCATAGGTGACAGGGACTTAAATTTCTAAAATTTGTCTTTAATTGGCCCTTTCATTCGATCCTTCTGCTTTAATAACTTGTCCCACATTTACGCTTCATCCCATTGCAGCCATTGACCTCCCTTAGATGAGGTCTCCCTTTCTCACGCTCCCTCTCTGGCGTGGAACCCTGATTCGTCGATAACCGTGATCAACATAGTAGGCTCAGAATAGAACATCGAAAGTTGATAGAGAAGATATCCAAATGGATGGTGGACTTCACTTGGACGTGCGATCAGGCAGAAGTTATCTAGAGTCAGCAAAGCGGCAGCAGGGCCTCTCCTGGCTAACGTTTCCAAATCCAAAATACCCCAGTGACATTCCCTATAATTTTTTATTAATCATTCCAATAACAGGGCATCTTAAGAGTCTTGTATTGTTATTTATCATCACTACCTCCCCGAGTCGGGAGTGATTAATTGCCGCGCGCCCCCTCCTTTCCTTCAATTCTTCTGCTTTAATAATTTGTCCCACATTTCCGCTCGATCACAATTAAATTTCATCCATTGATCTCCCTTGGATGTGGTCTCTCTTTCTCACGCTCCCTCTCCAGCGTGGAACCCTGATTCGCCGCTAACCGTGATCAACATGGTAGGCACTGAAAAGAACATTGAAAGCTGATAGTGCAGATATCCAATTAGATCGTGAACATCACGGGGACGTGCGACATTGTGGGGCCGTATGTTTGCACATGCCTACATGAACTGACTGATGGGTCTGCCCCCTGCAACTTCTGGGTCTCTAAATTAGGCACATGGCCTGAGCTTTCCCTTTATGCCTTGGAGGTGCTGGCCTGCCCTGCAACCAGTGTATTGTCTGAACGTGTGTTTAGCACGACTGGAGGGGGTATCACAGGTTATATTTCCCAATGTTTTGGGGTGTACCCTAATTTAAAAAATAAAAATACATTTAAAACCAAAAAGCAATGTAGGCTACCTCCTCCTCCTCCACTGCCGCTTCCACCTACACCGCCACATCCACCGCCTCCTCAACCTCCTCCTCCATATGGACCTCGTCCTCCTAGATCAAGAATATTATTATTTAAAGTCATTTCCCTATCCACATTTGTTTGCAGAGCACTTGCCATGTTCTTAACCACATTTTGATGCCATTCGCAGCACTCTAGCCCTTTCCATGACATTTTTACAGCCATTTTAGCGCTCAAAAGTTCAGGTCCCCATTGACTTAATGAGGTTCGGGGTCAAGTTTGGGTCCCGAACTCAAACTTTTTTGTGAAGTTCGGCTGAACCCGTCGAACTCGAACATCCAGGTGTCCGCTCAACTCTAGTGGCTAACCCTGCTCAATTTGACAGTTGGTAAAGTGGTGTGCGACAACAGTGGCAATCTGATGAGCTCGCTAAAACAGAGCAAAATGACACAAATTAAGTGCCGTGCATTATTTTTTCTTTTTTTTTTTTTTTCTTTTGCCTTTATTTTTTTATTTTCACTTTGTTCCCACCATAATGCCATACAAAACCCTTGGGGGCATTTAATCATAAAATTTTTGACAAATTTTTCCTTTAACTGGAGCAGACATATAAGCCCCAGTTGCAGGGGGAATATAGCCCCCTATGGTTCTCTCTTTCGCCCAATTTCAGTGTTTTGTTTTGTGTCTATGGTACTTACTATTAACTGCTTCCAGACTGTCTATAGACTTTAAACGCCTTGGTGGTCTGTGTATAACTCTGCAAACTTCCTGATTGTTCTTGCAGAGCTAGCAGCTACAGAGGCAGGAATCTTCCCATCAGTGACAGAGAAAGTAGTGATTAGTGATGGACGAACATCGGCCGGGATAGATCGCAAACGCGATCAAATGTTTGCGAACCGCAAGTTCGCCGCGGGCCCCATTCACTTTAATGGCAGGCGAACCCGAAAAACCTTAAGCTCATATTTGAAGCCCCCAAATACTTAGTAGAAGTGCACAAATAGTCCCACAACATGGACAGTGACATGCTAGAGGGGGATCAATGACAAAAATTCCAACAAAAAATATGTGTCTTAATCAGGGGACATTTTTATGCGTCTTAAAGGGAAATTCTCTTAAATGTGCGCTGTTGCGCTACCTAAATGCACTATATAGAAAGTATATTATTGGTATATACCACCCCTGCTTCAATCACTTTTTTGGGGGGCAACTGGTATATCACACCAGTAGAAATGATTTGTTCCAATAACGCTTGTCCCTCTATATACCCGCGGTATCGCAGCTAAACCGCACACAACTGCCGCACAATACAAATGCACTATAATATATTTTCTATGTTAGAAAGTATATTATAACATTATACAAGGAAGGCAATCCATTAGAATATACATGAAGATAAAACGTAACCTTTAATAATGTTACTATTAAAAGATATCCCTCAAAATGAAAATAAATCAAATTATTAAAGTTAAGCAAAAAGCATAGATGTGGTAGGCAATAACAAGTGTTCGGCAGCACTAAATCAGGTGCTCGGCTGCACCAAATCAGAAACCATATGTCCTACCACAATCCGGGGGGTTCCAGTGCACATCGATGAATCCCGGAGGGAAAGCAAAAAACATCTATCCCTGGGCTAGATGATGATGTGGTATTGAAGGACAGGGTGGGCAAAGAACTGTCCCTGATATTGCCCTACAGGGGAGTGCTATTCTGGCCCTGATAGCCTAACCACAGACCACCCGCCCTGATAAGAGCGACAACGTCCAGAACCTTACCCTATATAAAAATGGCCCTAGTAAGCCCCTAGACCCTAAGCCGCTGACTTCGAGGTGATCACTATATAGATCTATCTATGTGTATTTGACTCATTATAAAAGTATATTATAAGTATATTGCACCCCTCTGAGTATTACACCTATCGATAGCACACCTATACCAGTCCTTAAAATGACTTTTGTGGCCCTATAAGCTAGCGTTTGGTGTCCCTAACAGTCTGTCCCTGCTCCACACAGCAACCTCTCCCTACACTGGCAAAACACTGAATGTAAAATGGTGGCCAGATCAGGTTTATTTATAAGGTAGGTGGTATGTCCATGTGCTGAAACGTCTCAAATGGCTGTCCTGTACCACCTGATGGATGTGTCATGGGTCAAAGTTCTTCACAATTTAAAAGAATATGGCGGGCACGAATATCGTCATATGTTTGCATGTTCGCCAAATCGTGAATGGGCAAAGTTCGCCATGAAACGACCGCCAGGCAAACAGCAAGGCCATCTCTAGTAGTGATGCTTTGTTTTACCATTACTGCTTTCTCCATCACTGTTTACATAGCACCCAATGAGCTCTGTGTGTACAGATCAAGAATCAGCAATGCCACCACTTTGTTACACTGTATATACCTATAATTATGTTAATACAGTCCTGTGTTACAATATCTTAAAGGGGTTCTGCACTTTCATTTAACTGATGATCTATCCTCTGGATAGATCATCAGCTTCTGATCAGCGGGGGTCCGACACCAGGGACCCCCGCCGATCAGCTGTTTGAGAAGGCAGCGGCGCTCCAGCGACGCTCCAGCAGCGCTGCGGCCTTCTCACTGTTTACCGCCGGCCCACTGACGTCACGACTAGTATCAACTAGCGTGGGCGGGGCTAAGCTCTGTTTACTTGAATGGAGCTTAGCCCCGCCCACACTAGTTGATACTAGTCGTGACGTCAGTGGGCCGGCGGTAAACAGTGAGAAGGCCGCGGCGCTGCTGGAGCGCCGCTGCCTTCTCAAACAGCTGATCGGCGGGGGTCCCGGGTGTCGGACCCCTGCCGATCAGAAGCTGATGATCTATCCAGAGGATAGATCATCAGTTAAATGAAAGTGCATAACCCCTTTAAGTGCAGTTGACACTGCTGAATGATGCAATTTAGGCCAACACTTTGGCCAAAAAATTGCTGCATTTTTTGCCATTCTGAACAGTCTGAGTGTGGGTGGATTTATTGACTGAATTTATACTCTTACTCCAGTAAGAGGGGGTTTTAAAAATGGAGTAATAGACTAAAGTATACAAAAAAATGACCAGCTCACAAGAAGTTAATTACATCCAATTTAATCTCAACCTATAAAATTATGCCAGATATTGGTCAATCATACATACAAATATATACGCTCTTATGCTGACATAGATGCACCATCGGGCAGCACAAAATCAAATACGATATTGAATCTAAAATTAGCAATAAAAATACATAAAAATAAATATAAATAATTAATAGTCACGGTCCCTCCTTTATACTAAGCTGCGGAGCTCTCGCAGCTTGCTCTATAATATGTGGACTGCAGCCCTACGTTGTTTCCTTTTAGATTTTCTTAATTGGTGTATTTTCCATAGGGTGGTAGAATATTCTATGGGGCGTATGTGAGTGTCCAGTGTCTCAATTCACACTGATGGGTGCGTTAGATATTAACAGTAGTGGTGCACAAGTCCACTTACGTGTCCGGTCGCTTCGGCGACTTTATAGTATAACAGGTAGTTTTCTTTTGTAGCGCTTATGCGCCTCTTACCTGATGTCGGTGGTGTCTGCACGGTGGCGTCTGTTAGCATACAGTCCAGGTATCAGCCGCTCCACGGATAGTTGTTAATGATGCTGCGCGCCTGCGCAGTGAGGTTTTCCGGACGCCGGCTGTTCCACGTGTGATCTCTGGTTGCTAGCAATGCTAGACACCTGCGCAATACGAAGTTCCGCAGCCCACAGATTATTGCAATACGCTGGTTCAACTTCACGCTTGCGAATTTTCAATTCCCAATCATAGGAATATTACACCGATTGTAACAGGGGTGCAGTCACTTTTCTAGCCAGACGCGTTTCAAAACCGCATGGGTTTCTTCCTCAGTGGCAATATATTGAAGTGTTATGTTCCCAGAGATGAATATGCCAAATTATTAAACATGCAATGTTTGAGTTTGGAGCAAATATATGGAAGTTCAAAGTTGCATCAGATTTATCATCCAGAACTTGTGTATTACCACACATTTTATTGATCATTTTACAGTTTTACCTATAAATTGTTGTGTATTACCATTGTGTAATGTTATACACAAAAGTATTGTACAAAAGATTGATATCGCATGATTTTGAACCAAAAATATTTTATTCCTTAATTGCATCTTGTCAAGCAAGGATTATTTTTGTGTACAGGAAAATATAGCCTGTTTGAATGCAGGTTAATATTTTTGTTCTCTGAAATGACTTCTAGTCTGCTCTTACTGATTTGTTGTAATTTGTCACAAAGGTGCTGTTAAATTAGAAAGTCTTATTTCCATAATTTCATTCAAGCATTTATATTCATTTATTTCCATTATTACAGAAAAAGAAGCGCTTTACTTTTTAACATTTGTATGTATATTTATGTATTCTTTGCCATATTGATGGCTTATACACTGATCAGCCATAACTTTAAAGAAGCTCTGCCAGCAGGATCAACCCTATTAAACCAGACATACTGCCTGATTAGGCTCATCATGCTGATTAAAAAAATACCTTTCTTCTGTCTGCATGATAAATAGCTGCAGCAAAATCTGTGTTTTCAGTCTTATGCAAATAAGCAATTGGAGCACCGAGAGGCGGGGCTGAATCATCTGAGCACTGCTATGTAACACCCCCTGTGTTCTGCACACTCCCCCTTTCCCTTGATTGACAGGGCTAGACACCAGGCTGATGGCAAAGCTGTGTCCTGGCTTATACATATCTACTGTATATATGTGGCTAAGCTATTAGTTTTGCATGTAGAGATCCCTGGATTGACTCTTAGGAACGACTTTGAAGTTTTTTTTCTTCATTTCAATGAGTCTGCAATAAAACAGAAGTTACTCCGTGTGCATTCTGTTTCCCTATGTCCGTTCCACAAAAAAAAGAACATGTCCTATTATTGTCCGCATACAAGGAAACTAGGAATTTTAATAAACAGCAAACTAAGCAGTAAAAACCAGTGTCAGGTAGCTGCTGCCAAGGTCAATAAGATAATGGGTTGCATCAAAAGAGGCGTAGATGCCCGTGATAAAAACATAGTCCTACCACTTTACAAATCGCTAGTCAGACCACACATGGAGTACTGTGCACCGTTCTGGGCTCCTGTGAACAAGGCAGACATAGCAGAGCTGGAGAGGGTCCAGAGGAGGGCAACTAAAGTAATAACTGGAATGGGGCAACTACAGTACCCTGAAAGATTATCAAAATTAGGGTTATTCACTTTAGAAAAAAGACGACTGAGGGGAGATCTATTGACTATGTATAAATATATCAGGGGGCAGTACACAGATCTATCCCATCATCTATTTATCCCCAGGACTGTGACTGTGACGAGGGGACATCCTCTGCGTCTGGAGGAAAGAAGGTTTGTACACAAACATAGAAGAGGATTCTTTACGGCAGGGGTGGGGAACCTCCGGCCCGAGGGCCGTATGCGGCCCACGGTATCATTTCATGTGGCCCCCGGCCCCCTGCCAGAACATAATGTGAAAATGCTTATGACCCCTTCCATTATGGAAGCGGTCATTAGCATACGGGAGGCACAGGAAGGTGAGAACAGCACTGCACTGGCTGTCCTCACCTTCCCTGGTCTTCTTTCAGCCCCACACTGTGTCCTGACACATCCAGCGTCAGGACGCAGTGCACGTAGACGTGCACTATGACCTGACGCTGTGCGGTGTGAGGTGACAATATAGTGCGGCAGGAAGAAGAACAGGGAGGGTAAGTGAATCTGCCAAGAGGCAGCGCCGTACGGAGCTGGAGAGGTAAGTTTATTTGTTTATCTTAAATACAGTATCTGATCTGATGTCTGATTGGGGCTGATCTGAGGCTAAAGGAGGGTGGGGAGGGTCTGATGGGGGTCTGATCTGAGGCTTGGGAGGGTCTGATCTGAGGCTGGGGGTGTCTGATCTGAGGCTGGGGTTTGATAGGGGTCTGATCTGAGACTAGGGGGGC
Organism: Bufo bufo; assembly: GCF_905171765.1. Classification (NCBI taxonomy): domain Eukaryota; kingdom Metazoa; phylum Chordata; class Amphibia; order Anura; family Bufonidae; genus Bufo; species Bufo bufo. The sequence goes on along the minus strand of NC_053391.1, from coordinate 341,605,607 downwards.
TGATGGGGGCTGATCTGAGGCTGGGGAGGGTCTGATGGGGGCTGATCTGAGGCTAGGGAGGGTATTATGAAGGTCTGATCTGAGGCTGGGGGGTCTTATAGGGGCTGATCTGACCCTGGGGGGTCTGATGGGGGCTGATCTGAGGCTGGGCGTCTGATCCGGGTCTGGTCTGAGGCTGGGGGTCTGATGGGAGTCTGATCTGAAGCTAGGAAGGGTCTGATTGGGGTCTAATCTGAGGCTTAGAGGTCTGATGGGAGTCTGATCTGAGGCTGATGTAGGCCTGGGGGGTCTGATAGGAGGCTGATTTCAGGCTGATGGAGGTGGGGGCAGATATTTTGCTGAGAAAGGGACAAAGGCAGGGACAGTTGCGAAGAAAGAGGCAGGGAGAGTGAAAGCTGGGTGAACCCCTCTCTGGACCCCCTGGGTTTAGCTTCCTGCCATTAATGTCAAATAAGTAACATTCTGAACTTAAAAATTAGACTGCTATGTGTGGTCAATATGGCGCCTGTATTGTATGTAATATACTGTATATATATAGTGCAGGCGCTATTTTGTGCTGCAAAAATACAGCCCTCTAGATTATTTTAATTGAAGTGCAATTTCTGTAACTTATCCCTAAGTCAATTATATGTTTGACCAAATACAGCAGTAAAAAATTTTTATTGAGAATTTTGTATGGCCCCCGAATGATGTTACAAATATCCAAATGGCCCTTGGCAGCAAAATGGTTCCCCACCGCTGCTTTACGGTAAGAGCAGTGAGACTATGGAACTCTCTGCCTGAGGAGGTGGTGATGGTGAGTACAATAAAGGAATTCAAGAGGGGCCTGGATGTATTTCTGGAGTGTAATAATATTACAGGCTATAGCTACTAGAGAGGAGTCGTTGATCCAGGGAGTTATTCTGATTGCCTGACTGGAATCGGGAAGGAATTTTTTATTCCCCTAAAGTGGGGAAAATTGGCTTCTACCTCAGTTTTTTTTTTTGCCTTCCTCTGGATCAACTTGCAGGATGACAGGCCGAACTGGATGGACAGATGTCTTTTTTCGGCCTTATGTACTATGTTACTATGTTACAAGGATAGGACTGTTCTATTTGGGGCCAGCTGTTATGTTCCGTAAAATACTTAATGCACACGGACGTCATCCGTATTTTTTGCGGATGCGTGTTTTGCGGACCGCAAAATACATACACTTATGTGCATGAGCCCTAAGAATAATCTTTTTTTTTTAAATATTAATTATTTTAATAAATATTAAGTATATTAATAAATATTACTGGTTTCTTTATAATCATATATTTTGTTTGTGAAAAAAAAGCACCAATAGGTTTAAAAAAAAACACTACTCTCAATATAGTAAGGCCTTGTGTCTGTGAAAAAAAAGCTGTAATAAGTATTTTAGCTTTCTGAGCAGATCTCAGTGTAAGGAAGCTGTAGTACATAGTGATATGATGTTTACAGGCTAGCACACAGCTCTTGGAAAGAGCTCTCCCCTTAGCCTGATGTCTTAACCTGTCAATCAATAGGACCCCCGAGTGTGCAGAGCACACGGGGTGTTACAAAGGAGTGCTCAGATGATTCAGTCTGCCTCCTGGTACTCCAATTGTTCATTTGCATTTGAATAGCAATGCAGATTTCTCTGCAGCTGTTTAACATACAGAGAAAAAAAAACACTTTTAGGGTTCTCTATGCAGTTTTTGAAGCATCATTTCCGGGCTTTAGCTTTAAAATCTACATTAAAAAGCCTGAACTTGTAAACCCAGCCTGAAGTGAATAATATGCATTATCTCATTACAATAGCACCTGTCAAGGGTTGGGATATATTAAGGGTTATGCAGGAAATTATAATGATGCTCTATTCTCAGGACAGGTTATCATTAACTCTAGCCTTGAGCTAATCAACCTTCAGATCATAGATGCGAAGTCGATTTGTTCAAATACTTTGATTTTAATGTTGCTTCCGTACAGCATTAAAATGTATTGGTTCCATGGAGCCAAAGTTCTTCTCACCCGAAGTCGCGTGAGAGTTCGGTGAATTCCTACTGTATTCATATATACATATTTAAAAACTATTTTAAATAGCAATCCAAATGGGAATTTGATACCAATGTACCAGCCAGTACCAAAGTCAAGTTCGGATAGCTATTTTAAATTGTTTTTCAATACGCAGATATTGACTTTGGATCTATCATCTGTAGGTTGATTCGCTCAAGCCTAATTATCACATCAGCGTGGACTAGAGTCCCAGCACCCCCGCTGATCAGCTGTTTCAGGAAGCCATGATGCTCGCCAGAGCTCTGGTGAGTGCCGAGGCTTCTCGGCAGCTTACCAAGCACAGCTCTGTACATAGTTTGACTTAAATGGGGCTGAGCTGCAACTAGGCCACATGGCTGATGCATGGTGACGTCACTGGCCTAGGAAGAGGCTGCCGCACTCACTGATCACCGGAAGTCCCAAGAATTGGACCCCCACTAATTTGATATTGAAGACTTATCCTAACATAATGGAGAGGACTCATGTGCGTATGCACAGCGGTCCCAACAATGTATTTTAGCGCAGTGGTAGAACAAGGAGAAATAGGACACAAAAAACTTGTGATCTGGACTCCTTATCTGCAGTAGTACTCATGAGTTACCTGAGATAATAATCTACAATCCCGGTGACAGATTCCATGTCAAGGAGTGAGGAAAGGAGAGGGGTCTGCCCTAATGAATACAGGTAACTAATACCTATGTGTCCCCTTTATTATTTGATTGCTACTATTAGCCAAGCAGCACAATATTTTTTCTCCAAAAACTGGACTGGCCCTAATGAAGCTTCATACATTTACTTACAGAATCTGGTTAGGAATCAGGAAAACCAATCATAGATGGTGCTCTGTGTTATAGAAATATGACTTTCAGTCCCAGAAAAAATGAAAAACATGTCACTAACCATACGGTTAAAATCCTTTTATTGCATTTGCAGGTACCTTTAAATGCACCAAAACTACAGGTACAGTATAGTCTGAACAGTCACTTATATTGATTATGTCGTTTTTGGCAGAACTTCACTGTAGGGAGCTTGGCTGGATGGCAGAGATACAGGTTGACCGCACGTCAATTGCAGTCACTAATACTGAAACTATAAAATATAAAATGAAAAAACCTTATTGTCCACTGTTTTTTGGCGCTGCAGGATCTATAGAAGTAGGCCACCTTCACCACAAACAAGTTCAGATATTTAGATCTGCGCTACCGATATCCCGAACCAGAAATCCAAAGCAGCTGGGAAGACCAAGTTCCTCCTCTCTACACAAGCACACAGACAATCACTACAAGCTGGCCGTGTTGCCTCTCTCTCTCCTGGTTTCCTCCTCCTGTGATTCCTCTCAGAAACAAATCAGAGAAGATCCAAGATAGTGAAGTACTGCAACACTAGGTTCAGCCAAGGATATTTATTCTTACTTATACATCTGGTTTTATTACACGCATGTTTTATATAATATCCTGTGTAAGTATTATACATATCCGTGGCTGAACCTAGTGTTGCAGTACTTCACTATCTTGGATCTTCTCTGGTTGTCTCTGAGGCTGGGTTCAGACCTGAGCGTATTTGATATGCGCGTTTAACGCGCGTTTTTGTTGCGCGTTTTAGGCGCGTTTTTGTGCGCGTTTTTGGCCATAGCCAACGCGCGTATTACGCGCGTTTGTATGATGGACAGCAGTGTTGTCCTATGAAAATACATCCCTGTCTATATGAAAGGTGTCTAATGATAGAGATATGCAGGTGTGCAATTCCATGGGTTTTGGGAGAGTGGATTGTTTGCAGTCATGGAATTTTCCAGAAGGCGACCAATTGCGGCAATTGTTGCAGCAATCCATCTCGGACGTTTGCGGCGAAGGAGAGAGAGCAGGCGACGCTTCTGGGTCCATCCTGTCATTGCCAATCGAACTGAAAGGGGACAGTTTTGGGCACTGTACGTGGGCCTCCGGGCCCATGAAGACAAATTTTTTTCATACACGAGGATGTCCATTAACAGGTTTGGACATATACAATAGTTATAGTATTGGTGTTGCAATTGTGAAGGTACCAGTTGTAGTATTTTGTGAATGTTAACCCTCGCCATTTTTGGTTGTAACAGCTTTGATGAGCTCCTGGGGTTGTTGGGCACCCATTTAGAACGTCAGGACACCTTCATGCGGGACAGTATACCACCCGCGGAAAGACTGATTATTACTTTGCGGTAAGTAGACTCTAATTGTGGCCTTCTAAAGCATTTGCATTGTGTGGTGACTGGATATTAGTGTGGCCTTTGTTATTTTCAACGGTTGGTTGTGTCGTTTGATTTTTTTAGCGGGGGGTGGATTTGATGTGTATGCTTTTTAAATTGGGCATATAGATACCATACTTACATAGTTTACACACATTTTCCCATACGGACCCACTCCCTTCAAAATAAGAGTCACACAAACTTCGCAAATGTTTTTATTTTGGGGAAAAGGTACCGAACATGTTCCTGTTCCACCAAAAATGCACAAAGTGTGCTTTACTCAAACAACATAACTCTTTGTCTTTCAAACGTAAACTTAGTCGGCAAATTTCTGCCATAACAAAACAATGCACAACACCCCGGACACACAAAATTAAGACTGTAAATATTTACAGATTTTGGTACTGCGGAAAGGAGAAATGTGGCTCAGGATCCCGCATGGCCTCTCTCAGTCCGCCTGATTGCTGGCCAGATCGCATTGTAGCGGTGCTGGAGGGGTTGTTGCCCATGCTGGTGGAGGGATAGTTGTATGAGGATTGGGGTTGTGTGTGCCATGTGTCGTGAGGGTGTAGTATGTTAGTTGGTGGGTATGTTTGTGATGTGTATGTGTGAGTGGGTGGTGGATGTTGTGGTGGATGTTGTTGTGGATGTTGTGGTGGATGTTGTGGTGGATGTTGTGGTGGATGTTGTGGTGGATGTTGTGGTGGATGTTGTGGTGGATGTTGTGGTGCATTGTTGGCCTGTGTGCTATCATAACCTGGTATGAAGCTATCTAGCACCCTAGTTAAAGTATCCCTTGCTTCTGTGATTCTACTTCTGGGCACTTGCTGCATTTTTTCCTCCAAACTCAAAAGGAATAGCCCATCACAAGAGAGTTTGGGGGCAGGATGGGCAAGTGCATCCAGGCATGCTATTAGCCGGTCCTCATGGCGTGATGGCCTTCTCCTTTTTGGTCGTTGAATCCTAATGTTTGCCGGTTCCACGACAGGTGGTGCAGGCTGTGTGGGGGTTTGGAATGTAGGGGTGGGATCGGGTGGAGGAGGACTTAGTGGCCCCGTTGACGCACAGGCCTCACTCTCTCTGTTGACGTCCCCCTCTTCCTCCACCTGCTGTTGCGGTTGGGACCAGCTACTATCGGTGCTGCGAACATGAAAATATACATAAGTATCTGCAAGATTTTAACGTGAATGCATGTCATACCACACCCTCTCCTGCATGTGTATGCACTGGACTCACCTCCGCATTTCAGTGCATGGGATAAGAAATGCCATTTGGTCGGCATGCACATAACTTGATCGTGCACCTGGCGAAGCTCCGCTCCTCTGTTCCCTCTCCTTGCGGCGATGTCGAACAAAAGCATCTTTTAGGCTCTTCCACTTGCTTTTCAGAACATTGACTATATTTTAAAAAAAGCATCATCCATTATTTTAAATCCCGATTTTCAATCTTTTTTTGCAGCTATCTAGCTACTGGCCACTCTTTGATCAGTCTTCACTACACCTTCCTGATCGGGAAATCCACAGCCAGTGTAATCGTGAAGGAAACCTGCATCGCCATTTGGCATGTCCTACATGCTGCTGTCATGGGGCAACCAAACAAGGAGGAGTGGCAGAAAATTTGGGATACTTTTCAGCTAACATGCAATTTCCCAAACTGTGTAGGAGCAATTGACGGCAAACACATCCGCGTTCTGAAGCCAATGAGGAGTGGCAGTCAGTTCTTTAATTATAAAAAATACTTTTCTGTAGTTCTTTTTGCAGTATGTGATGCTAACTATTGTTTCCGTTACATCGATGTGGGTTCCTATGGCAGCAGCTCTGCCTCTGCTGTTTTTGGGCATTCAGACTTTGGTCAAATGCTCATTAATAATTCCCTTGACCTTCCCGGGAACACCACACTGCCTGGCACCACTTATCCGTCTATGCCATTTGTTTTTGTAGGGGACGAGGCATTTGCTCTAGGTGAGCATCTTATGAGGCCATACTCCAGCCGTGGTCTCTCCATTGCGCGCCGTGTTTTTAATTATCGTCTGACAAGAGCACGCAGGGTGGTGGAATGTGCATTCGGCATATTATCCAACAAATGGCGAGTTCTGCACTCACCCATACATCTTAAATTGGAGACCGCCATCTCGGCTGTGAAGGCAGCATGTGCTCTGCACAATTTTGTCAGACAAAGGGATGGCTTCAATTTTGAGGATTCTTTGAGCCATTCCATGGCGAGTACTATTCGCAGCGGTGTTCGTGGGACCACACTTGGCAAATGCAAGCCATATAATTTTCTAATATTTAGTTTTTTCCCGCAGCAAAGATTGTTTCGTTATCTTTTAATATTCCATTTTATTGGATTAGTGTAATGGCTGCAATAAAAAATTTGAAGAGTGAATGTGTGCAATGCCCTTTTTTCACCTATATAGTGCCCCTTGTAGAAGCACCAATAGTGCCCACCAATACTCGTCCATTAACAAGGGAAAACAATGTTGGCGGAATTAGGGGTCCCATTTATGGGGCCAATACTCGTCCATTAACAAGAGAAAACAATGTGGGCGGAATTAGGGGTCCCATTTATGTGGCCAATACTGGTACTGTACACATACACTCACCTATAATGTGCCAGTGCTGCAATAGCCCACAAGCACAATAATGTTTAACCGTAGACAATATCCATATCAAATTTATACCACCAATCCAAACCACAAATGTAGGCCAAAATTTGCCATCGCAAAACATTTCCTGATTGGAACAGCGCCATCTGGCAAAACACAGTGGAACAAGTGCAAATTGAGCATACTGCCCCACTACATTGTGCCAGAATGTGGATGATGGGAAACATTGACTGCCCATATACTAGAACAGGGAGGGTAAAGCTGCAGCCCTCCAGCTGTAGCAAAACTACAACTCCATGCATGCCTGGACAGGCTACAGCAAGTAAAATACAGCACAGCATATTGGGAGTTGTAGTTAGACCACAGCTGGAGGGCCGCAGGTAGAGCTGGGCTGGACTATAACATATAGTTTTTACACCAGTGCACACAAGGAGTTCCTTTTTACACTCAGAACACACATGTCAATACCTTGGCCTTCTTTCCCTGTTTTGGATAAGCTCATCCACTGTGGCCAGATGGTACGGCCAATGTCCTCCCATGCCTGTTTCCTGCTTATCCTATTTTTGAAATTGGCATCCTGGATGTCATACAGGCAGCGTTTGGAACGCACAAGCCTGATCAGAGTCTCACTATCACAGCCTGCTTCCTCCATGTTGCTCAGGCTGCACATTAGCCTCTCACTAGGGGTGTGTCCTTTTATGGCCTGTTGCTATGTGCCAAACGCGCGTTCGTACGCGCGTTTTGATGGTCACAAACGCTCAAAATAGCAGATATGCGCGTTCCTATGCTATCCTATGGCCGCAAACGCGCGACAAACGCGCGACAAAACGCCCCAAAGAAGCTCAAGAACTTGTTTGAGCGTAGGGCGTTTTTCAGCGCGTTCTAACGCGCTGTAAAACGCTCAAGTGAGAACCAGGGCCATAGGGAAGCATTGGTTTTCATGTGTTGAGCGTTTTACAGCGCGTTTGAACGCGCTGTAAAACGCTCAAGTGTGAACCCAGCCTAAGGGGAATTATAGGAGGAGGAAACCAGGAGAGAGAGTGGCAACGTGGCCAGATTGTAGTGATTGTCTGTGTGCTTGTGTAGAGAGAAGAAACTTGGTCTTCCCAGCTGCTTTTGAATTCTGGTTTGGGATATCGGCAGGGCGGATCTAAATATCTGAAGACTGAAGGAAACTGAAGACACTAGGAAAGCTTGCAAGTGGGGTAGTGGTAGATGCAGGAGCAAGGTTGACAGGAACCAAGACAGTAGCACAGACAGTTCAGACAGACTAGGGAAACTCAAAAAGGGACTTTAACTGAAAGCTGAATTGTGAGGTCAGTAGAACACATGCAGGAAGGGTACACAGCAGGAACACAGACTGGATAATGCAGGAGAAAACAAAATAATTGCAGGGAATGTTAAAAACATTTCCTGGGAAAGGTTTAGTGAGTGCACACTGGCCCTTCAAAAATCCAGAAGGGAGTGCGTAAGTGCACTAAGGGCACTCTGGGCAAGATGATGGAGGCAGCAACATGGAGATGATGCCAGTGACCCAGACGCTATGTGGCTTTGTGAGTGGTGTGGCATCCGTGCCCATAAAGGACACCAAGATGGTGGTAGGCACGAACTGCAGACCTAAGAAGTAATTTTTAAAACTTTAGCAGTGAAGCACTGTTTAGCAGTGGAACACTGCATTTGGTAGATTGGACTGGTTCCACTGACTTTGGACTTGATATAACACAGTGGACAACACCAGCAGATGACATGGCTCTCCAAACAACCACTGACTGTGGAAAGGTCACACTGGATCTCAAGAAAATTGGATTGTGTGCATCTCCACTCTTCTTTCATACTCTGGGGCCTTGATTTGAGTCATGAGTGGCTTGACACAAGCAATGCAAAGTTGTAGTCCATGTCCTGGATACATATGTGTGTGGTGGATCTTGAAGTACTGACTCCAGCCACAGTTGACTCCTTGTGATATCTTCCCCAAATTCTTGAAAGGCCTTTTCTTGAAAATCCCTTCAAGGCTGCGGTTATCCCTTTTACACCTTTCTTACCACACTTTTTCCTTCCACTAAACTTTCCAATATTGGATACAGCACTCTGTGGACAGCCAGCTTCTTTAGCAATGACATTTTGTGACTTACCCTCCTTGTGGAGGGTATCCATTAGAGATGAGCATATATATATTTTTCTTTATTCGATTCGCCGGTCGGCCGAATTTTTCAGGAAAAATTTGGTTCAATCTAAATAAATTCGCGCAGAATGACATAAAAAATGGCTATTTCCAGGCTGCTGAGAGCCTTTATAGTTGTGTAGAACACTGTGCCTTGTAGTAACAAGTATAGGGAGTCTGCTTTGGTAGTGAAATAATACTGTGAGTCCGTATGACATGCAGAGGACAGGCGTCGCTCTTCGAATCACAGCATACGTCACTTATTTTGGCGGTCACGGGACCAAAACTGACCAAATAACTCAAGTATCAATTGGTAAAAAGAAATGTCCAGCTCACCAGTAACTATCCTCTTGTAACTGCACGGAACGACCCAGGTAAGTCCTTGTATATCCACACGAAAAAAAAAACAGGATTCCAGCACTTGTATGGACTCTTTAGGTCTGGTCTTTATTTCCACAAATATAAAACATCCAGTGGCACCTTCTCCCACTCACACATATTTACGCATTTCGAACAATTGTGTTCTTAATCATAACAAGGTATGTTTGCCTCACCATGAACTTAAATAGGTTCTCCATCCTCCTAACAAAAGTGGGGAGAGGGGGGACCCAATCCAAGGCGTGACCGATACCTGCTCAAACATGTATACACCCGTGATAAAATAAAACAGAATATACAAATACATAAATACACTATAAAACACATCACCACCTTTAAATAACATAAACTTGCATGCTGATGTGTCCGGAGGTGAGTCCGGACCCCAATCCTGATGCAATCCCCCATGCAGATTAATTGTGTGTTTCTCAAAAATTGCATGGTGTAAATATAACCCAAAATATACATAGGCAAGAAAAAAGATTGTTCTATTAAGTGGAACTTCCAGTGCATAGTTAATTCTAATAATCTTCAAAATATACATTTCAAATATAAAAACAAATGTAAAAACAAACAGCTTTACATATAACTAACTAAAACATTTTTAGATATGGCAAACTTAATACAAATACATCAGCTGCTTTTTTTTAGGTTCAGACCATGTGGGTATCTGGTGTTTAATCTGAAGATCCAGACATCCTGGTGGCTGTGGGGTTAGAGATATAGTTCACATGCTCTCGTAATCTTTCCCTGTATTTTCTATTTGTACTACCTATGAACATAAGATTGCATATTGTACATTTGATGATATAAATTACTCCTATGATATTGCAACTTATGTGACTTTTAATAGAAAAAAAAACTCTGTATGTGCTGAGTTGTGAAATTCTTAGGTAGGTGAGGCCACTTGGCATTTTTTTGCAGGGATAACTCCCACATTTCAAAAAACCTGTATATTTTTTAGCCAAGTTCCTGAAACCTGATTTCTAGTGCATGTATACATAGAAGGTGACAATGTCGTGGCAAGAGTATTAGGTCATCTAGAAACTATTTGGCAACCACTTTTCAGTATCTCCCGAAGTATATCATCTTCATATAAGATAGGAAGACACTTATTTATTGTCTTTTGCATCTGTGCTGCAATTTCTACGGGCAAGTGTAAATTCTCCCACCGGTATTGCTTTAATTGTGTGGGTGGGATGGTGACTATTGGCTTTAAGGATCCTATTGCCCGATATTTCTTTGTAAAATGTTTTTTTATGCATTGTATGATCAGGAGTTCCTGTCAATTTCAAATCTAAAAAATTAACAGTGTGTGGATCCTGCATATGAACAAATCTCAAATTATAGGTATTATCATTTACATATGTTATGAAATCTGGTATGGCAGAAACATCGCCCCTCCATATAAGGAGCAGGTCATCGATATATCTGCCATACCAGACTAATGCGTCCGAGAAAGGATTATTCTCTGAAAAAATATATGTCTCCTCCCAATAGGTGTTGTAGAAATATTAATATTAGAAATCTGCTCGCATCAGGCTTTGTCTAAGGAAAGGCAAATTCCCTCAACCGCAGTCAGACAAAGGTGTTACCATCTTGAGTTCTTCTGAGCAACTCAAGATGGTAACATTTTTGTCTGACTGCTGTTGAGGGAATTTGCCTTTCCTTACACAAAGCCTGATGCGAGCAGATTTATAATATTAATATTTCTACAACAGTTGGTGAGCACAGTTAGGAAGATAATTTTTTTCCCCGTTATCAGCAGAACTTAAAGGAGACACAGCTTAATTTTCAAAAATCAAAAAAGGCCAGCATAAGGTAATATCCTTTTCTTTACTCTCATTTTTGCGAAAGTTTTGCTCTTTGTGAACTGAAATCTGTGTACTCCAATCTGCTGATATCAGGAAAAAAATCTACTGAAAGAACCTTTTGGTGTATGTGGTTGTTATCTGCTGCGTCAAGGGGTGTAAGGATAAGGTAAATGGTTTTTCTGTTGTGTTAATTGTACAGAGATTGTACAGAGGTTGTGATGTGTGTGCTGAGTAGTACAGAGTATTGTGTTTTTTGTTGTAACTTCTTAACTCTCATATTACTGTGATTTTGTAAGAGACGATTTTATAGAGGTTTATAGAAGCAGCAATTTGTTTCAGTGTGTGTACATTAGAGACAGCATTTAAAGAATATTTTTATATTGTTAGACTGTAAATCACCCGCAGAGTAGAGGTTTGCTCTGGTTTCGGGGGTGGGGAACAGGGAATATAGAAACTGTTTTGTTTAATTTGGATTTTCTATTGCTGGATTTTGTAGACACTATCTTGATTTCCTTTGTGTCAAGCCATGTGGTTTGTCGGCCATCTTAAATTTCCTTTGTGTGGTGTGTGAAGACATGAGGTTTTGTCGGCCATCTTGGTTAGTTTGCCATGGAAAGCGATTTGGTTGTTTTTGCCTGAAATGTTAGCTTTGTCCAGAATAATTATCTTGTCTTTTTGTAACTTTCTATGTACAGTTTGATTTTGTTTTGATAAGTTTTGTGCTGGATATCAGTTGAGTGTTCGGTTATGGTATAGCTCAGTGACCAGTCTGATACAGGAATCATTGTGTGAGCATTAGTGGCAGTTTAGCGGTGAAATCGTTCTATAGTTGATGATTCTGCTTAATGTTTGTATATCTGTGGCTGTTACACTGAATTGTACAGTAGACTTGTTTGGCATAATTAATACGGGTACTACAGTGTGGAAAGGAGGTGCTTGTACTTCTGTGCCAAAAGTATTGGGATAACTCCTAGAAATTGGTATCAGTGTTTTGTATTCCTGCACAATGGACATTTTTTTTTAAAGAAGTTGCAAAGTTGAAGGACACGGCGGCCATTCTTCAAGCTATGCAGGGATTTACTGATCCATGGCTGCAGGCTTAGAATTGTGTAGCAAACCTGATCGGTACCAAAAAATGGTGCAAAAGCAAAGGCAAGTATGCTCTGATTTTTGCTGCTGGGTGGATAGCGGATAAATATCAGGAGTCTTGTAGGCTGAAGCTGAGTTTGGAAGGAGAAGTGGAAAGTTTTAAAGTGGAAATTGTTAAATTAAGAACTCTTGTCCAGCAGGCAGCTGAAGCTAGCGCTAATTATGAATGTACTGTGAGGTATAATACTGAGCTCCAAAACAAGAATGAATGGTTATCTGAAAGCCTGACCCATGCACAGGGTGCTGTAAGGGAATTGTCTGCTCTCTGCAGGATGACAGAAGATGAACATTCTCAGTGCTTAGTGCAGCCAGAGGCATTGAAGCAACCGTTAGAGAGTAATGTGTCTGGGGTTAGAGGCAATGTATGGGCTTGTAAGCATGGAGAAGTGTGAGGACTGTGGGTCAGATAGTGGAACCGACTCAGGGATAGAGATGGACAATGTGTCTGATCCTGGAGTTGGAAGTATTAACACAATGCCAGAAGATTCCTCAGATGAGTCTGTGGTAAGTGGACTCAATACAGATAGTAGTGTGTGATCTAGTCATGCTAGGATGGTTAATGTTGTGCGCCAAGTCAAATCACCATGTGCCCAGACAAGGTATTGTGCAGGGAGACAAGCTATTCGTTATTTTGCATGCAGGGAATACGGGCACGATATTGTGACGTTGCTAATGGCAACAGACACAGGTATGTTAAGTACCCCAGAACCACACCTAGAAGTAAAGTGGTTTATTCAGCAAGGTGGGGTAATGGTTCCAGACATGGTTCTTTGCAAAGGCAGATAACCCAGGGACAGCCAAGGTCATTGATCAATGAAGCAGATTTTAAATCCTAATATGAATGGTTAAAATGTGAGTTTCTAATTTTTGCGTGCCAGAGAATGGTAAATTAAGGTCTTTGTAAACCATTTTACTGTTTTTATTTACAGACAATCGAGGAATTCTGAAAAAAAAAAAACGGTTTTGGGACCTTGTAATGTTAAATCCTGCTTCTTTGGGAAAATGAATCTAAAGCTGGTTTGGGGCTGGGCAAATTAACATTTCAATGACTGGGTGGGTAGAAATTCTCCTGCTATTTTTCACGGGTTTCAGGTGAACCCTCCAAGACATTGATTTGTTAATTCAGTCCTATACAGTTGTATGTGTTCCAAAAGGTTTTTGTTTTTGTATTTGAGTTTTGGTTTTTAAGTTAAAATTAACTTTTTACTGAATCTCAATGTATATAGCAAGACTTTCTGTAACTGAAGTTTTCTAGGTTGTTTTTTTCTCTCTTTTTTACAGGTCTTCTTTTACTAATCCATTTTAATTTTTTAGGTTTTTATTGATGTAATCAAGTTTTTTTTTCAGTTTTTCCTTTTTACTAACCCATTTTTATTTTTAGTCTATTATAAATTTTTTCCTTTTTCATATTTTGGCTCTTTTCTCTTTCTTTTTCTCTTTCTCTTTCTTTCCCTCTCTTCTCTGTAGATTTGGTTAGGAGTACTGGGGGTCTCATGATATTGTGTGAGAACTACTGTCTGAATTCAAGGGTTGATGCTGAGCGAGAGGTTTTTGATCAGTCACTGTAAAAAGGGCTTTGTGTGCTGATCAGCTTAACTATATAGAATAATATAGGCAAAGGAAAGTCAGTTGATGAGCTTTTTTTAAGGAGACAAGGTAATATATATCACCCGGGCATACCAATAGCTGTTCGAGTAACCCCTTTCCCCACAGGAGTACTGTGTGTTTGTTTCCTGTGTGCACATTCCACTCCAGGTCAATTGGAAGCCCTATCCTGTGGTCAGGTCACTATTCAGAGCCAAAACCGAGGCTGGTATATCTCATTAGGAGACTCAGAGGGCCGCCGGGTGTCGACGAGAGCCCTTTTCCTCACACTGTTACTCCTTTTCCTGAGGTCTAACTAGGGTGAACAGAGTCCGTGTGTCGGTGCCAGAAACCCTAGGGCAACTCAGAGGCGAACGAAGGGGAGTAGCATCCATCCAGGTGTGTGTCGCGGGACAGTCCAAGCATGTGTCGCGGGATACTGTTTAGGGTTTAGGGAAATTTAGGGAACAGAAGGGTACCACTTCTGACTATAGGACCGCCAAGCAGTACATGAAATCCAGCTATGGAGGAGGAGTTGTTAAGCCCCTCAAAGATTGGCACCAAGGGACTGTAGGTTCAGAGTGGACCATCCCCAAAGACGGGACCTTTGAAGTCTGGATTGGGAAAAAGTTTGTCCGTGAATTCCCCATTAGACTCCAAAGCCATGGTTCCCTCCAGAAAGCAGAACTGTGGATGCACAAATCCATCGATCTCCAGCAACAGGGCATTCAAAAGTCCCAGACAGTGCGAACTAACACTGTCATGTACTCCCTTCCAACTAAAACTACGGAGTCCAAAAGAAGCGCTTTTCTCTTTCTCTATATCTCTCTCTCTCATCCCTCCCTCATCTCTCCATCTAACCTTGAGACGATGCACCATGTTGAATCCAGCTTCTCTTCGTCCTTGGTTTTAAGGACGATGAGAAGGGGGGGAAAGTGGTGCAGAAAACAATGATCTTCAAACTTTTTACTAACCATTTCTAACCTATTAGGAAATTACGTTGAGAACCATCACGACTGCCTTTTCTTTGATGGTACTTGGGTCAGATTTTTGCAAAGAAGGTAAAAATCACGGCCGATCCATGACCTGAATGTTCCGCTGTAACCCTTTTATTCCATCATTTATGCCCCCAGGCAGCCCCATGGGTTATCACCCGATGTCCACCACCGGGTTCGGGAGTTTCTCCCGGACCCAGACTCAATAACCAGTGTTCATTCTAGTCAACCAGGTTATTGGGTCGTGCAAAAGAAACATCTGAGGACGGGACTAGAGCCGAGATATCTTGGGCCATTGCAGGTGCTGCTGATGACGCCAACCTCTCTGAAGTTCGAGGGACGAGACAACTGGATCCACACCAGTCATTGCAAGAAGTTGCTCAACTAAGTCAAAGAATAAAGAGTATCACTTTTGTTTATTTGTTACAAGAAGACATTTGTTGATAGCACATAACGATATATTCCTAGAGGGTAATATCAGCTATAGGTTTAATATTAGCTCTGGCTCCTGCTAATCGCTTGTTAATCCTGTATGGGTGTCCGGGCAGCTAGGCGACCAGTAGATGTGGTATGGTTATGCCTGGCTAGCAGACACCATTGACAAGAGTCAGGCCCATACTGACAGGAGCAGGGCAGAGGCGGAGCTATGACTAGTGAGGGTCGGAATCCTTTTTAAAGCTTTGGGAGGTCTTGGCGCTCACTGGTTTTCCATTGGATCTGGGCCAAAGGAAATAGGACATGTACTTATGTTTCCATTCCTTCTATACGCCGGAGTGAGATGTTCCTGATGTCTAATCGACCGAGTTACCGAAGCCCGAACAGACAAGACGCCCTGAAGACCAAACCATGGACCATATGCAGAGGATTCCAAACCAGTCGGCGACCAACGCGAATGCCACCTCCTGAGTCACCTCTGAAGAAAGAAGCTACGTGTCCAAGATTGACTTTCTGCTTTCCATCATCTGTTTTGTTATATGGATTCCAGGACTTTGGTAGACAAGACAGTTTTTTTCAAAGAAGAAGATTGAGATTCATCGAGGGACACTGGGGAGCATATGACAAAGAGGAGGGATTTTATTATGCAGACATTTTATCTTAGGAATATGTGTGTGTTTTTATAGATTGTCATCTGTCTCCCTGTGTCGGATTTAAACGAAGAAGGCTCTAGCAGAGGGTACTTGGGTAGAATCGGGACCAGTGGTAAAACCGTCAGTATGAAAACCTTCTCATGGGCTTGGAGACCGTTGTTCTCAGTGTGTAGGGGGCGTTTGCCGGTTTGTGAGCACTAAGTGCAATGCACAGGGCTTCTTCCCTTCAAATGTCTATACACATTAGAGAAGTGAAGTCTGCATAACGTGAGATACATATTATACCTCTGCTGCGGGCTTCGCTATCCCTTTCTGGATACATATTGCTTTTAAGACATGCATATCTGCCTTGTCAGTATACCTCGCTACTGTATACTGACAATAGCCCGTAGCAATGTCTCGCAGATAAATCTCAAACCCTAAAAGAACCAGTAGAATGATCTTCACTAGATACTGGTCACTTTGAGCAGTATTGAATGGGGGTCCATACTGACAGTGATGGGGGATGTGCGGCCAACTGGCTGATCAGACAATGTACATGACTCATCCTTCCTTATACAGTGATGAGGTGTGTGCATTGCACTGTTCGGCCATGTTGATGCAATCCCTTGTCCTTTGACATGTACCTGAACTTTCTCATCTTCCTGTGTCATCACTTCCTGTATCCTTGTTACATGAAGTAAGTGGTCGGGAGACTGGCCAGCCCCTTTTCTATTGTTACTGTGACCAAATAAAAGGTGAGCAGACTGTGGAGGGGGAGAGTGCTCAGCAAGAATTCAAGATGGTAACACCTTTGTCTGACTGCGGTTGGAGATTTTACCTTTCCTTACACAAAATCTGATGCGAGAGGGATTTCAACTACAAATATTTCTATATCAAAGTCTAGTGTGGCCGTCCCTCTAGTCGGGTCCTGAACCAGTTGGGAAAGGTAATTGTCTTTGGTCATTGTTAAGAACCTGTTCCTTTATGAGATGTACAGGTTTTCATTTTTCCCAGTCTATATCTGGGTGTTGAAGTCCCCCCATACTAACTACCTCATTATGATTTGCTGCCTCTTCTCTTTCATTTAGAAGTAGATTTTCTGTGGACTCTGGTATATTAGGTGGTTTATAAATAAACTCCTATTAGTATT
Organism: Bufo bufo; assembly: GCF_905171765.1. Lineage (NCBI taxonomy): Eukaryota > Metazoa > Chordata > Amphibia > Anura > Bufonidae > Bufo > Bufo bufo. The sequence goes on along the minus strand of NC_053391.1, from coordinate 341,588,449 downwards.
TTATTATTGTTTTTCCTCCAGGTATTTCTACCCCACAGTGACTCCACATGTTCATGTCCTCACTTATTCTTCCCGGAGTGTGGGCTTTAGACAGGACTTTACCAAAAAGGCAAACCCCTCCCCCCTCTCCGGTTTTGATGATCCTTTCTTATCAGACTGTAACCCTGTACATTAACCGCCCAGTCATAGCTATCATCCAGCCATGTCTCAGTTATTCCCACTATGTCATAATCCTCCTCAAACATCATATAATTTAGAAGTGGCTCATTACTTACAGTGCCTTGAGAAAGTATACATACCCCTTGAACTTTTCACTTTTTTATGTTACATCCACAAACTTAAATGTATTTTATTGGATTTTATGTAATATATCAAGTAGCAAGTATGTGTGAAAAGAAAACACACATGGTTTTCAAAATTTTAATGAATAAAAATCTGGAAAGTATGTATTCAGCCCCTATACTCTGATCCCCTGTGAGGTAGTGACGGCCCTCATGGCTGCTAGGAAGATTCATGGCAGGAGTTTCCATGTCTTCCCCGTCAGTCATCAGTTTCTGAGGCAGCACCAGGAGCCACAATCAGTCTGGGATAAGAGCCCAGCCCAGACTGTCAGTCAAGGGGAGAGAGTCTTGTGCAAAAGAGTCCTGCTGAAGGCTCTGGAAGAGTGGTCTCAGCTGGGCTGGCTGAGGGGCCACGGGGCTAAGTGCTAGCTGGAACATTGGGGGATGCTCGCGAAGCCTGGGCGCAAGGGTCACGAGGTCAGAGTCGGGAGGACTTACTGGGCCACACTCGCTCATAAAGGTACTGGACTTGAGACCGTGAGTGAACCGGTGCTCTGTACAGCCAGGAGACTGATGGACATTGGGCTGGGAAAGCTCATCTTATGACCGTATGTGAACGGTGCTTTAGGTGGAGTCAGGGATATGTTACGTTTAGTTAGAGCCCAGCCGGGCAAGTGTTTATTATTTTGTATAATTGTTTATGTTTCGCGGATGTGCCGCAATAAAGCACAGTGTTAAAACCTTAAAATTTGGTTGTCTGGCCAAGATATCTGTGAGAATGACCCCCGAAAGAGAGCTAATCCCCACACCCCTAATAAAATCCAGTGTGACCAATTGCCTTCAGAAGTCACCTAATTAGTACATTGAGTCCATCAGTGTATATTTTATTGTCAGTATAACTACAGATATTCTGTGAAGGCACTCAGAGGTTTGTTAGAGAACATTAGTGATCAAAGAGTATCATGAAAAACCAAGGAACACACCAGACGGATCAGTGAAAAAAGTTGTGGATAAGTGTGAAGCAGGGTTAGGTCATGAAAAAAATATTTCAAGCTCTGAAACATCTCATTGGAGCACTGTTCAATCCATCATCTGGAAGTGGAAGGAGCACTGCACAACCACAGACCTACCAAGACATGGCTGTCCACCTAAACTGACAGACCAGGCAAGGAAAGCACTAATTGGAGAAGCAGCAAGAGTAGGAGGACAACTATTAGTGATGTACTCCATAAATCGCCTTTATGGAAGAGTGGCAAGAACAAAGTCATTTTTGAAAAGCAAGCCATAAGAAGTTCAGTTTGCAGTTTGCCACAAGCCATGTAGGGTACACAGCAATATGCAGAAGGTGGTCTGTCAGATGATATAAAAGTTGGCCTAAATGCAAAATGCTATGTGTGAGCAGAAAAACTAACACTGCACATAACCCTGAGCAAACATAGCAGTGGCAGCATCATGCATGTGGGATGTTTTGTTTTGTCAGAGACAAAGAAACTGGTCAGAGTTGATTGGAAGATGGTTGAAGCTAAATACAGGGCAATACTGGAGGAAAACCAGGTAGAGGTTGCAAAATACTTGAGACTGGGGTGGAGGTTCACCTTCCAACAGGACAACAACTCTAAACATACAGCCAGAGCTACAATGGAATGTTTTAGATCAATGCATATTCATGTGTTAGAATGGCAATGTCAAAGTCTAGACCTAAATTCCATTGAGAAGCTGAGGGCAAAGACTTGAAAATTGCTATTCACAGACACTCTCATCCAAACTGACTGAGCTTGAGCTATTTTGCAAAGAAAATGGGCACACATTATAGCCTCTAGAAAGTACAAAGCTGGTAGAGAGATACCCCAAACACTTGCAGCTGTAACTGCAGCGAAAGGAGGTCCTACAAAGTATTGACTCAGGGGGGGGCGGGAATTAAATGCAATAAAATTCCAATAAAATACATTTAAGTTTGTGGGTGCAATGTGGAAAAGTTTCAAGGAATATGAATTATTTTTTCAAGGCACTGTGTAATGTATCCAGAACAGGTGTAGTAAGATACTTTGATCCTATTAACTTAGAGAAAAAAAGAGGAGAGCATAAATTAGTCTTAACACATGTTTTACACAGCATAAAACCTTTTTTTCACAGGCAAGTAATTAAGTAAAACAATTATCAGTAATGGTCAAGCAATGGGCAGTAAATTTGCTTCTCAATTATTCAAGCTAAGGGAACTAAATTTTTTTTTTAGGTAGACATATGAGGAACATTTGTAAGGTAAGATCATTTGAATTTCTACAAAAGTATTAAAAATTCACATAATTTTCCAGTAAAATGAGCAATTAGTAAAGTGTCCAGTCTAATCATTATGTTTCAAAGAGCCAACAATGACCATCTTAATTATTTTATTCCCAGTATTATATTCACTATGCTATAATGATGGTGTTAAATTAAACCTGATTTGTATGTATTTCAAATTTTTATTCAAATTAATTTAACTATTTATAACAGTGTGCTGACCCCCCAACATCTTTAGACCTCAGAAACCCCTGCATATAATGCTGCAGATTTTGCAGCTACACAGAAATCACAAGTGTGGGGCCACAGAAATCACAAGTGTGGGGCTTACACCTGGACTCCAAATAGGAAGCATAGATGGTATATGCTTCCTGATCTTTGAATACACAGTGCTTACACAGTTCTAGTGACAATGCAAGAGGCACAACTACTTCCCAAACGATTCTTACTCTGGGGGCAAAGTTCCAGCAGTCAGGTTGCGCCACAGTGACCTTTATGTTTTGCCCATCCTACTGTACCTTTGTGAGGAAGACAAATCCTACCCTATGTGCAGCTCACAGGGTTGAGCCATTCACAAGGTATGTAAGCTGCCTTGTGCGTTCATGAGTCCTCATGGCTGCTAAACCATTGATTTTCACAGAAACCCAACTACCCTTGAGCGCAAGCATGTAATGTGCTCCTTGCCAAGACTATGCACACAAATGTGTACATTCTCCAGACCACAGAGTGGCAGACACAGTCTCAGTCCAAGTCCATTTTGGAAAGTGGGTATCATCTCCATAAGCAACATTCAGTTTGGCTGGTAACAGCAGTAACTTTAACACATATTATCTTTTGATTTAGGTGCACAGTGCAACACTTCTAACATAATATGGAGGAGAAGTGTTGGCTCGCTTTATCATAAACCTGTCTCCCACCAACACACCGGGCCTGCTACTATCTCTCCCTCAATAGACACACTTGTATAATCGACCTTATGGTCTCATCATGTGCTGGACTCCCCAACTATGGGCTACGCAGCCACACTGTCTCTGCAACAGTTGCAAACGTCTCTGTCTCTCATCCAGCTGACAAGCTTGTCTCTCAGTAGGTGCACTCTGGCATCACTGCACAAGACCATTAAGGCTTCCAAGGTCTGCCGGCCTTATTCTCCAGCATGCTGGTTTCTTTTACACTTTTACACTTAAGTGCTATCAGTCCCTAAGCCTCTGGCTCCAGGCCATTGTCCAATCTCATGGACGTTGTGCACAGACCTGATGTTCTATCTAACCTGCTCTCAGCAGGTCCATAGGGTACAACACAGTCACTGCCGCACCACCACGCTGGCTCGAATTCTGCATCTTCTGCCCCCTTCTCTCAATCTTGTGGTGCAACATTAAACACCTCAATGTTCATCAGCTTCAGGGTCTGCTCAGGTCTATACTGATGCTTTACATCTCTTCCTCCACCAAGTTGGCAGTCTATCTTCTTCTTCTTCGATGCTCCGTGATATTGGCACTGTCTAGCTAAACAGATGCACAACAGATGTGAGATAACATAGGGGTACACAAGCATGGCGGAAATAAAACTTAATGTGGGGTGAGGTGGAAATGAGGTTCACATGTGGATGCAACCACATTTAGGGTAAGTTTATAACATTTCATTGCAGATTAGTTTTAACAGTTTTTTTTCACCCTATTCCAACCGCCTTAGACTGACAGATGCAGTAAAGGCTGCAAATTTAGTATTTTGCCCAAAATGGGTGTTTTTTTAATAACAGAATAGAATAGCAGTATCTAACGCGTGTATCTCACACTGACAGATTCAGCAAAGGCTGCAAAATTAGTATTTTGCCCAAAATGGGTGTTTTTTTTAATAACAGAATAGAACAGCAGTATCTAACGCGTGTATCTCACACTGACAGATGCAGCAAAGTCTTAAAAATTTTGTATTTTGCCCAAAATGGTTGTTTTTTTAAACCCAGAATATTATTGCAGTATTTCTAGCTTGTATGTCACGCTAACAAATGCAGCATGGGCCCCAGATGTAGGGTATTGCCAAAAAGGGGTGTTTTTTTAAAACCCTGAATATTATTGCAGTATTTCAAGCTTGTATCTCACACTGACAGATGCAGCCAAGGCCGCAAATTTACTATTTGGCTCAAAATGGGTGTTTTTTTTAATAACAGAATAGAACAGCAGTATCTAACGCATGTATCTCACACTGACAGATGCAGCAAAGGCTGCAAATTTAGTTTTTTGCCCAAAATGGGTGTTTTTTTAAGCATAAAATATTATTGCAGTATTTCTAGATTGTATCTCACACTGACAGATGCAGCAAAGGCTGCAAATTAAAGGGGTTGTCCGGGATCAAACATTTTTTTTTAAAACTGCTTACTCACTGATAGTAGCCAAATCTATCTTCCTAAGATGTTTTTAGGTAGCTTTTGCACTGCTGCATGGCTCCTACAGTCCCCAGCAGACTGTTTACATATCTGTTTATGTATGCCATCACTTCCTGCTGCAAAGCATTGTGGCTCCCAGTGCAGCTCCTGGTTTCTACAGTGTAAGATCCCCTCCCTGCACCCGCCCCCCTCATACATATTCAGCCTCCTCCACATCAGCCACGCCTCCATAGATCCGCCCCCTCTTACATATTCAGCCTCCTCCACATCAGCCACGCCTCCATAGATCTGCCCCCTCTTACATATTCCTCCCCCATAAACTCCTCCCCCCTCTGTCTCTTGCACATGTCATGTGCTCAGTGTTTGCAGACAGTGAACGAACACACAGGGAGCAGCTCCATCTTTCCGCAATGGTAGATCATTTTTAGTTTTATGTGTACATTCATCATTACAATAACCAATTATTAGTAATATATCTTAGCATTGCTAATGTTTTACAATTTCCCTAGTTTTGCTCTGCTACACAGTAAGGCTATTTTCACACTCACGTTTGGTGTGGATCCATCATGGATGGATCCGCACTGATAATACAAATTGCTGCATCCGCTCAGAATGGATCAGTTTGTATTATCTTTACCTTAGCCAATATGGATCCATCTTGAACACCATTAAAAGTCATTGGGAGATGGATCCATTTTCTATTGTGCCAGATTGTGTCATAAAAAACAGATCTGTCCCCATTGACTTGAGCACTTGGCAGCTGTAGACATCTCTGTTGGTCCCATGTTCATATGTGCCCGCATTGCTGAGAAAAGTGATGTGAGGAAGGCCTAACATTGTGTGTCAGGAAGGATCCGTCTGGCTCAGTTTGGTTATGCGGACACCAAAACACAGCCAGCAGCGTTTTGTTGTCTGCCTCTAATGTGAAATGGAGGCAGAACGGAGCCAAACTGATGCATTCTGAGCAGATCAATTCAGAATGCATTAGGGCAAAACTGATCTGTTTTGGAGACCTCTTGTGAGATCTAAATCTCCTGTCTGAAAGAAGTCTTAGGCTACTTTCACACTTGCGTTCAGAGCGGGTCCGTCTGATGTCTGCTCAGACGGATCCGCTCCTATAATGCAGACGTTTGCATCCGTTCAGAACGGATCCGTCTGCATTATAACTTAGAAAAATTTCTAAGTGTGAAAGTAGCCTGAGCGGATCCGTCCAGACTTTACATTGAAAGTCAATGGGGAACGGATCCGCTTGAAGATTGAGCCATATTGTGTCATCTTCAAACGGATCCGTCCCCATTGACTTCCATTGTAAGTCTGGACGGATCCGCTCGCCTCCGCACGGCCAGGCGGACACCCGAACGCGCTCGGGGCCGCTCGTGAGCCCCTTCAAACGGAGCTCACGAGCGGACACCTGAACGCAGGTGTGAAAGTAGCCTTATTGAGGATCGCATTCCTGGATCCGCAATATATGTGCACTGTTCCATTTGCATTATGATTCACCGATGCAGACCCAATCCGCAAATCATGAGATTTGGAATGGGGCTCTACGGAGTGTTTCCTGGGGTTCCATTCGATTCCTCTGCACAGAAAAAGGATAGAACTTGCTCTATCTTTTTGCTGAACGGATGAATCTTGGACCCATTCAAGTGAATGGGTCCATGATCTGTATGTGGCTGGCCCACGGTCGGTGCACGTGCATTGTGGACCTCAATTTGCGGTCAACAGCACGGGCACGTGAATAAGCCCTTATGCGGCAGTTAAAAAACACGAATGCTGCCTGTGTGCTGTCATAAATTTGTCTAAAAAAACAGTCCATCAGGGCTCATGTACATATAATAAACATTGGTGGCGCAGTGCGCCCCCCCTCAATATAATAAACATTGGTGGCTCAGTGCACACCCCCTCAATATAATAAACATTGGTGGCGCAGTGCGCCCCCCCCCCAACAACCCAGTATGATAAACATTGGTGGCTCAGTGCACCCCCCCTCAATATAATAAACATTGGTGGCTCAGTGCGCCCCCCCCCCCTCAATATAATAAACATTGGGGGCTCAGTGAGCCCCCCCCTCAATATAATAAACATTGGCGCAGTGCACCCCCCCTCAATATAATAAACATTTGTGGCTCAGTGCGCCCCCCCCTCTATATAATAAACATTGGTGGCGCAGTGCGTCCCCCCTCAATAGAATAAACATTGGTGGCGCAGTGCGCCCCCCCCCTCAATATAATAAACATTGGTGGCGCAGTGCACCCCCCCTCAATATAATAAACATTGGTGGCTCAGTGCCACCCCCCCTCAATATAATAAACATTGGTGGCGCAGTGCGCCCCCCCTCAATAGAATAAACATTGGTGGCGCAGTGCGCCCCCCCCTCAATAGAATAAACATTGGTGGCGCAGTGCACCCCCCCTCAATATAATAAACATTGGTGGCTCAGTGCGCCCCCCCCCCTCAATATAATAAACATTGGTGGCGCAGTGCGCCCCCCTCAATAGAATAAACATTGGTGGCGCAGTGCGCCCCCCCTCAATAGAATAAACATTGGTGGCGCAGTGCGCCCCCCCTCCATAGAATAAACATTGGTGGCGCAGTGCGCCCCCCCTCAATATAATAAACATTGGTGGCTCAGTGCGCCCCCCCCCTCAATATAATAAACATTGGTGGCGCAGTGCGCCCCCCCTCAATAGAATAAACATTGGTGGCGCAGTGCACCCCCCCTCAATATAATAAACATTGGTGGCTCAGTGCACCCCCCCTCAATATAATAAACATTGGTGGCGCAGTGCGCCCCCCCTCAATAGAATAAACATTGGTGGCGCAGTGCGCCCCCCCTCAATAGAATAAACATTGGTGGCGCAGTGCACCCCCCCCTCAATATAATAAACATTGGTGGCTCAGTGCGCCCCCCCCCTCAATATAATAAACATTGGTGGCGCAGTGCGCCCCCCCCCTCAATAGAATAAACATTGGTGGCGCAGTGCGCCCCCCCTCAATAGAATAAACATTGGTGGTGCAGTGCGCCCCCCCTCCATAGAATAAACATTGGTGGTGCAGTGCGCCCCCCCTCAATATAATAAACATTGGTGGCTCAGTGCGCCCCCCCCTCAATATATAACATTGGTGGCGCAGTGCGCCCCCCCCTCAATAGAATAAACATTGGTGGCGCAGTGCGCCCCCCCTCCATAGAATAAACATTGGTGGCGCAGTGCGCCCCCCCTCAATATAATAAACATTGGTGGCTCAGTGCGCCCCCCCCTCAATATAATAAACATTGGTGGCGCAGTGCGCCCCCCCTCAATAGAATAAACATTGGTGGCGCAGTGCACCCCCCTCAATATAATAAACATTGGTGGCTCAGTGCACCCCCCCTCAATATAATAAACATTGGTGGCGCAGTGCACCCCCCCTCAATAGAATAAACATTGGTGGCGCAGTGCGCCCCCCCCTCAATAGAATAAACATTGGTGGCGCAGTGCACCCCCCCCTCAATATAATAAACATTGGTGGCTCAGTGCGATCCCCCCTCAATATAATAAACATTGGTGGCGCAGTGCGCCCCCCCTCAATAGAATAAACATTGGTGGCGCAGTGCGCCCCCCCTCAATAGAATAAACATTGGTGGCGCAGTGCGCCCCCCCCTCCATAGAATAAACATTGGTGGCGCAGTGCGCCCCCCCTCAATATAATAAACATTGGTGGCTCAGTGCGCCCCCCCCTCAATATAATAAACATTGGTGGCGCAGTGCGCCCCCCCCTCAATAGAATAAACATTGGTGGCGCAGTGCACCCCCCTCAATATAATAAACATTGGTGGCTCAGTGCGCCCCCCCCCTCAATAGAATAAACATTGGTGGCGCAGTGGGCAGTGCCAATGAGGGTTAAAAAATAAAAAAATAATTCACTCACCTCCTCCAATTGATCGTCTACTGGTCTTTCTCTAGAACCTGTCAAAGGACCTGTGGTGACATCACTGTGCTCATCACATGATCCATCACCATGGTAATGGACCATGTGATGAGGTCAATGACGTCACCACAGGTCCTGAAGAAAAAAACAGGAGATCGGCAGCTACGCGATCAACTGGAGGAGGTGAGTTAATTTTTTTTTAACCCTCATTGGCACTTCCCACTGTGCCACCAACGTTTATTACACTGGGGGGGGGGGGGGGGGGCGCACTGTGCCACCAACGTTTATTACACTGGGGGGGGCGCACTGTGCCACCAACGTTTATTACACTGGGGGGGGCGCACTGTGCCACCAACGTTTATTATACTGGGGGGGGGTGCACTGTGCCACCAACGTTTATTATACTGGGTGGGGGGCGCACTGTGCCACCAACGTTTATTACACTGGGGCGGGGGCGCACTGTGACACCAACGTTTATTATACTGGGGGGGGCGCACTGTGCCACCAATGTTTCTTATACAAATACAGAAGGCAGGTGCCGGAATCAAATAGCCGGCACCCGACCTCTATGACAGGGAGCTGCGATCAGCTACAATTAACCCCTCAGGTACCGCACCTGAAGGGTTAACTCAACTGCAGCTGATCGCAGCTCCCTGTCACAGAGGTCGGGTGCCGGCTATTTGATTCCGGCACCCGCCTTCTGTATTTGTATTACAGGTCATTTTTCTTCATTGGTGGCGCAGTGGTCACAGCCCTCCCCCCCCCCTCCCGTCTCTTCTTATTGGCAGCGGCGAGGGCAGCAGCACAGGGGGAGAGAGAGACTTAGGTCCATAGCAACCAGGACGCCTTTGTTAGGCGTCCGGTTGCCATGGCAACGATCGCGTCGTTGCAATAGCAGCAGCAGGGGCGCGATGGTAGAGAGAGGGAGCTCCCTCCTTCTCAACCACATAGATCTGGATGCCGCGGTGTTAGCTGTTACAGTACAGCTAACGCTCTCTGCTGATGGCAGCGGCTCCGTTCCTGAGCCGCTGCCATCAATATCAGCACCGGACTGGAGGGGCGGAGCTTAGCCAGGAGAGTTACTGCCCCTCCTAGACTTTTGAATAATTAATGAGGCTGTCAGTGACGTCACCGGGCTCCCGGAGCAGTGGAAGAGGAAGCTTTCCTCCTCTGCAAGGGACCCGGTACGTCACTGACTGAAAGAAATCTGTTACTTCCTGCCATAAAGGTTTTTGGTAAAAAGGGTACTTTAGAAACATGCTGAAAAGGTAGGACATGGGTGTATGTAAAGTGTGTGCATGTGCAATTTTATTAAACAATGGTCCCTAATCCCGGACAACCCCTTTAAGTATTTTGCCCAAAATGGGTGTTTTTTTAAACCCAGAATATTATTGCAGTATTTCTAGCTTGTATGTCACACTAACAAATGCAGCATAGGTCCCAGATGTAGGGTATTTCCAAAAATGGGTGTTTTTTTAAACCCAGATTATTATTGCAGTATTTCAAGCTTGGATTTGAATGTAACAAATGCACATATGCTGTGCTGGTGTAAAATGGCTGCTGCCGCCCCACCTAACTAACAGATGGATAAAAGTTATTTTCTGTGTCACTGGGCTCCAGGGCAGGTTAAAAAGATTGTGCACTGCACCCCTAAAACTAAATCTATGTAGATCGCTGAGTAACAAGCACTTCTGATTAAGTTTCTTTCCTATTCTCTCCCTCACAGCAGCAGCATCCTCTCTCTACACTAGTAACAGCAGAGTGACGTGCGGCGCTACGTGACTCCAGATTATATAGAGGCTGGGTCACATGTTACACTGGCCAATCACAGCCATGCCATTATTAGGCATGGCTGTAATGGTTTCTAAGGGCACAGAGTTAAACGCTTGTTGATTGGCTGCTCTGCAGCCTTTCAAAAAGCGCCATTAACTCACCGAACACCGAACCCGAACACAAACTTTTACTGAAAAGTTCGGGTTCGGGGTCCAAAAATCCTAAAGTTTGGTATGAACCCGAACTTTACAGTTCGGGTTTGCTCAACCCTACATATGATCTAACCTGTCAGATGAACATTGTAAAAAACAAAAAATAAAAACTATGTCAAAACAGATATTTTTTGTTACCTTGCCTCACAAAAAGTGTATTATAGAGCAACCAAAAATCATATGTACCGTAAAATAGTACCAACAAAACTGCTACTTATCCTGTAGTTTCCAAAATGGGGTCACTTTTTTGGAGTTTCTACTCTAGGGATGCATCAGGGGGTCTTCAAATGTGACATGGAAACTTAAAATTATCCCAGTGAAATCTGCCTTCCAAAAACCATATCGCTTTCCTTTCCTTCTACGCCCTGCCGTGTGCCAGTACAGCAGTTTACTACCACATATGGGGTGTTTCTGTAAATTACAGAATCAGGGAAATATATATTGAGGTTTTTTTGGTTGTTAACCTTGCTTTGTTACTGGTAAAAAATTGCTTAAATGAAAATCTGCCATAAAAGTGTAAATATACATTAGTTAAGCTTGATTGCTTAAATAAAAACCCATACTTACACCTTTGCATGGTTCTGTTATTACTTCTTTGTTTACATGCTGCTGCAAAGCTGTGGGGGCATGTAACAACAATAAACTAAGCTCTCCCTCATGAATATTTGTGGATGTGAATAATCTGTCCTTCCCTGCCCCCTGCTCTGCACATTCTAACTTTGCATTAAAAAAACTGTCACATGATCAACTCCAAGCTCACACAGGCATAAGATCTTCCTGTCACATTGCAGATACTCTCTCTCTCTCTATCTCTCTCTCTCTATATATATATATATAGATATATATATATACCGTATATATACAGTCAGGTCCATATATATTGGGACTTCGACACAATTCTAACATTTTTGGCTCTATACACTGCCACAATGGATTTGAAATGAAACAAACAAGATCTGCTTTAACTGCAGACTGTCCACTTTAATTTAAGGGAAATTTACATCCAAATCAGGTGAACGGTGTAGGAATTACAACAGTTTGCATATGTGCCTCCCACTTGTTAAGGGACCAAAAGTAATGGGACAGAATAATAATCAGCAGCAGCAGCAACACTTGTCAGCAGTCACATCATCAATAAATACAAGAGAACCAGTTCCATTGGCAGCCATACATGCCCACGCCATGATTCTACCAGCACCATGCTTCACTTATGAGGTGGTATGCTTAGGATCATGAACAGTTCCTTTCCTTCTCCATACTCTTCTCTTCCCATCACTCTGGTACAAGTTGATCTTGGTCTCATCTGTCCATAGGATCTTGTTTTTTAGATGTCATTTGGCAAACTCTAACCTGGCCTTCCTGTTTTTGAGGCTCACCAATGGTTTACATCTTGTGGTGAACCCTCTGTATTCACTCTGGTGAAGTCTTCTCTTGATGGTTGACTTTGACACACATACACCTACCTACCTCCTGGAGAGTGTTCTTGATCTTGCCAACTGTTGTGAAGGGTGTTTTTTTCACCAGGGAAAGAATTCTTCGGTCCACCACAGTTGCTTTCCGTGGTCTTCTGGGTCTTTTGGTGTTGCTAAGCTCACTGGTGCGTTCCTTCTTTTTAAGAATGTTCCAAACAGTTGTTTTGGCCATGCCGAATATTTTTGCTATCTCTCTGATGTTTTTTTTTTTTTTCAGCCTAATGATAGCTTGCTTCACTGATAGTGACAGTTCTTTGGATCTCATCTTGAGAGTTGACATCAACAGATTCCAAATGAAAATAGCACACTTGAAATGATGTCTGGACCTTTTTTCTGCTCATTGTAATTGGGAAAATGAGGGAATAACACACACATGACCATGGAAAAGCTGAGAAGCCAATGGTCCCATTACTTTTGGTTCCTTAACAAGTGGGAGGCACATAGGCAAACTGTTGTAATTCCTACACCATTCACCTGATTTGGATGTATATACCCTCAAATTAAAGCTGGCAGTCTGCAATTAAAGCACATCTTGTTTGTTTCATTTCAAATACATTGTGGTGGTGTATAGAGCCAAAAATGTTACAATTGTGTCTATGTCCCAATATTTTTGGACCTGACTGTATATATAGATGGTATATTTAGATATAAATGTATATAGAGATATCCATCAGTAAATATATATCACCATATACAGTCAGGTCCATAAATATTGGGACATTGACACAATTCTAACATTTTTGGCCACACCTAATGGGCCAAAGGGTAGGGCCAATTAGGCCAGATTAGAGTTTGCCAAACAACATCTAAAAAAGCCAAGAGGGGAATGACTCCAGGTCAGTCTACTAGGAGACCACTCAACTGACCGGGTGCTTTTATCAGAGTCATCCAGTCCAATTGATACTACCCTCTCTGGCTACTTGTTTGCCTATTTTGAGATTGCATCTGAAATTGTTTCCTGTAATCATGTTATTCAGTACATGTTTTCCAATCATGTCATTTGAATTTTCAGTTTCCTATTCACTTAATCATGTATTTTCATCATACTTACCCTTTGGCCCGTGTTACCCACACGGACATACTATGTTTTTTTCTTTATATAAAATATTGTACATTATGATAAATGAAAATAAATATTATGTATGAAATATTGTGCACATGATTAATAAATTTTTTGAATTTTTTGAATATCTGTATTGATATACCCCTTGTGTTTGCATTTATAGCTTGATAAAGGGCACCAAATTGAGCCCAAAACGTTGCAATAAGCCATAAATGTTACTCTGAGATTGTACCACTGGTAAAATAAATGTTGAAATGAAGCTATATGCCGTCCTTGGTGTGCTGTCTCCAAACCACTGATATAAGCTATATTTATCTAAGGTATTACACATCTATATGTATCTAAGCTATATGACACCTACATCTATCTAAGCTATATGACAGCTATATCTATCTAAGCTATATCACAGGTATATGTATCTAAGCTATATGACAGCTATATGTGTCTAAGCTATATGACACCTACATCTATCTAAGCTATATGACACCTACATCTATCTAAGCTATATGACACCTATATCTATCTAATCTATATAACACCTACAGTTGCAAGAAAAAGTATGTGAACCCTTTAGAATTATATGGATTTCTGCACAAATTGGTCATAAAATGTGATCTGATCTTCATCTAAGTCACAACAATAGACAATCACAGTCTGCTTAAACTAATAACACACAAAGAATTAAATGTTACCATGTTTTTATTGAACACACCATGTAAACAGTCACAGTGCAGGTGGAAAAAGTATGTGAACCCCTAGACTAATGACATCTCCAAGAGCTAATTGGAGTGAGGTGTCAGCCAACTGGAGTCCAATCAATGAGATGAGATTGGAGGTGTTGGTTACAGCTGCCCTGCCCTATAAAAAACACACACCAGTTCTGGGTTTGCTTTTCACAAGAAGCATTGCCTGATGTGAATGATGCCTCGTACAATAGAGCTCTCAGAAGACCTACGATTAAGAAATGTTGACTTGCATAAAGCTGGAAGGGGTTATAAAAGTATTTCCAAAAGCCTTGCTGTTCATCAGTCCACGTTAAGACAAATTGCCTGTAAATGGAGAAAGTTCAGCTTTGCTGCTACTCTATCTAGGTGTGGCCGTCCTGTAAAGATGACTGCAAGAGCACAGCTCAGACTGCTCAATGAGGTGAAGAAGAATCCTAGAGTGTCAGCTAAAGACTTACAAAAGTCTCTGGCATATGCTAACATCTACGATACGTAAAAAACTAAACAAGAATGGATTTCATGAGCAGATACCACAGAGGAAGCCACTGCTGTAAAAAAAAAAACAATGCTGCACATTTACAGTTTGCACAAGAGCACCTGGATGTTCCACAGCAGTACTGGCAAAATATTCTGTGGACAGATTAAACCAAAGTTGAGTTGTTTGGAAGAAACACACAACACTATGTGTGGAGAAAAAGAGGCACAGCACACCAACATCAAAACCTCATCCCAACTGTGAAGTATGGTGGTGTGGGGATCATGGTTTGGGGCTGCTTTGCTGCGTCAGGGCCTGGACGGGTTGCTATCATCGAAGGAAAAATGAATTCCCAAGTTTATCCAGACATTTTGCAGGAGAACTTAAGACCATCTGTCCACCAGCTGAAGCTCAACAGAAGATGGGTGTTGCAACAGGACAACGACCCAAAGCATAGAAGTAAGGCTACTTTCACACTAGCGTTCGGAGCGGGTCCGTCTGATATTTCATCAGACGGATCCGCTCCTATAATGCAGACGTTTGCATCCGTTCAGAACGGATCCGTCTGCATTATAACTTAGAAAAATTTCTAAGTGTGAAAGTAGCCTGAGCGGATCCGTTCAGACTTTACATTGAAAGTCAATGGGGGACGGATCCGCTTGAAGATTGAGCCATATAGTGTCATCTTCAAGCGGATCCGTCCCCATTGACTTCCATTATAAGTCTAGACGGATTCGCTCGCCTCCGCACGGCCAGGCGGACACCCGAACGCTGCAAGCAGCGTTCAGGTGTCCGCTCACTGAGCGGAGCGGAGACTGAACGCTGGCAGGTGGATGCATTCTCAGTGGATCCGCCTCCACTGAAAATGCATTAGGGCCGGACGGCTGCGTTCAGGGCCGCTTGTGAGCCCCTTCAAATGGAGCTCACGAGCGGACACCTGAACGCAGGTGTGAAAGTAGCCTAAATCAACAACAGATTGGCTTAAACAGAAGAAAATACGCCTTCTGGAGTGGCCCAGTCAGAGTCCTGACCTCAACCTGATTGAGATGCTGTGGCATGACCTCAAGAAAGCGATTCACACCAGACATCCCAAGAATATTGCTGAACTGAAACAGTTCTGTAAAGAGGAATGGTCAAGAATTACTCCTGACCGTTGTGCACGTCTGATCTGCAACTACAGGAAACGTTTGGTTGAAGTTATTGCTGCCAAAGGAGGTTCAACCAGTTATTGAATCCAAGGGTTCACATACTTTTTCCACCTGCACCGTGAATGTTTACATGGTGTGTTCAATAAAAACATGGTAACATTTAATTATTTGTGTCTTATTAGTTTAAGCAGACTGTGATTGTCTATTTTTGTGACTTAGATGAAGATCAGATCACATTTTATGACCAATTTGTGCAGAAATTCATATCATTCCAAAGGGTTCACATACTTTTTCTTGCAACTGTATATATATATATGAGGGACAATGATTTACTTTGTGATGTTCTTAAGGGTGTTTATTTATTTTTTTATGGCCAGTGGAGTAGGGCAATAGTAACTTGCTGAGGCTGCCAGATCGCCAGATGCAGAGGCATGGGAACGGGCACACTGGTTGATCACAGGGAGGGAGCGGGCACAACATTGTATCTTTCCACCCCGCTGCCGTCACTGGTAAGGATCGCGCAGGCACGTTCCCTCACAGGAGCTGCGGCAGCCAGAGGAGAGAAAGGAAGGCGGGCACACAAGGCTCTGACGTTTCGTGTACAGAGCCAGGCCACTCCCTAAGACAGGGAGAAGCCTGTACACGAGATGTCACCACCAGAGCCTGGTGGATGATGTCAGGGATTACGTGACCCGCATCGGCTGTTCAGAAACACTGCAGAATAAATAATGTGAGTAAATTACAAATGTATTTTTAATAATGTTATAAGCCACCATAACATATATAGATATAACTCAGACAACCCCTTTAACTCTTGTGAAACACCTAAAGGGTTAACAAAGTTTGTAAAATCAGTTTTGAATACCTTGAGGGGTGTAGTTTCTACAATGGGGCCATTTATGGGTGGTTTCTATTGCCCACATAATCCTCCTCATCTAAGTCTACAGTAGCATCGCTGGTATGTCCACATTACCATCTAGCATTTTATATTTATATGTTAATGCGAATTGTTGTATTTTGCATATCTTCTGCTGTCATTCTCTACTCCATAGTTATCAGTTAGAGACCAAGCTTGTCACAGATAGGTCAGCAACTTCCTGGTGCATATGTCTATGGCTACTCATCTTCCCTCTTATTGCCGTGTTGTATTTCATGCATATGTTCATGTCTGGATATACCTGTATTATAGTGTGTGGCTACATGCGGGGGTACGATAGTAAGCACATTCTTTTTCTGTTTCTTAGTTTCACCTATCCATGCAATAAAAGTTGAAGTTGGACCATGCTCCCGAGTCAATGAATTGTTAGGATTAAGTTTAGCTTCCTGTCAACTAATGCCCCTCTCATAAGGAGGGCAGAATATTCTGAATGACAGGTTTCTCATTATTTGGTGAATACTTCATGAGAGGCTGAAGTTTAGGCCATAACTCATGAATACCAAGGATTTGACACTTGTGCATAATATTCAGAGGACTCAAGCACAGCAACTAATAGAGTGTATATTTCTCTAAAACGACACCTCCCATACATATAATAGATAGAATGATTTAATCAGCATACTGTATCTTCCACCACCTTAGGCTGCACTCACCTAAGGCGGTAACAGATTCCCTTCAATGACTATTAGCGCTCGGCTATCTCTGGAACTCCCATAGAATGTGTATGTGCGACTGGCTGGTCTGTTCATTTAAGGGGGTCTGCAGAGGGTACGGGGCCACCTTTTTTATGATCAGTGGGGGTCCCAGCAGTAGTACCCCACCGGTCTAATAGTTATCCCCTATCCTGTGGATAGGGAATAATTTAAAACAACCAGAATACCCCTTCAACTATTGTTATTCACCTTTATTTTTTGCATAATCACCATTTAAAGTTTCCAATAAACAGTGTAATTTATTGTCACTTTTTACAAGCACATTTTCTTTTCTTACCTCCATTCAAAATGTTCTTCCCTTGCTAATGAAGCTTTTAATCACTAATGAGTAGCGTAGTACATAAAATATATAATATCACTGGAATCATGTATTGACTAGTCAAGTACCATGGATGTCTAGAGCACAGACCTTTACCTAGGAATCAGTTGAGTGTTAAATAGCTGATCTCCTTACTCTACAACACCAAAGTGATAATGGTTGTTTTCTAAAATGTTTCACAGGAAGCATAACTTAGAGGCATAGGATAATGTATGCTTAGTCTTGTAGATCTGCCACAATGTTTTTATAAATCGACAACTACTGAATATTTTAATTGAAATTGTACTCAATGCATGTAAATAGCTGATTATTTGTAAAAAAAAAAAAAAATTCAGCGGTTATCAAAAGAACAGTCTTTGGAGATCTTCATATTTTTTCAATTCTGTTCAACCATTTGTGTAGGCTAATGTAGCAAACATTGATCTTGAGGATGGACGTCAGCTTAAAAACAAAAAATGAAAATGATAGAAAAAGACAACATGCACATTATAGGTTGCCCAGCATCTCTCTCATAATGGGCAGGGCCATATTTACAATAAGGTGCCTGGGAGCACAAGCCTAGTGCATCTGGAATTTGTTGGGCGGCACTCTACTAAGTACAGCCAGCAGCTGAGTAAATAGCGATCTGGTGCTCCTGGTGGCCACAAGTCCCAATGAATTATGCGCTGGGGAGGGGGGGGGGGGTGGTAATGGGAGCTGATGGCTCCATGCCCCACTGTTCACCCTCACAGGCCTCACTAGGTCTGAAGTCTATATATATAGACAAAACAAAAACATACAGCGCCTCATGTGCAATATCACCTTGAAAGATGTGCAGATATAGTAAGGTATATGCGCTTACCAGATGCTGTTGTGAGTGTAAGACACTCTCCTGTTCCGCGATCCACTGGGGCCCCCACGGGTCCTCGTGGGGCTCAGCCTGCGAGGGACCCTGTTGGAGTAGTGGGACAGGTCACCCATGTGCCTGGGGAATCTTCGGTTCCGACTCCTTTGCGGGCAGACACGGTAGTGCATTCGCATGGTTGCCGGAGGGGAAGACCGCCGGGGTCTCGGAGGCAGATTGACCGGACTGTCTCCAGTATCACCTGCGGGTTCCGTTCATGCGTCCGCGTTGACACGATCGTGTATTCATGCTGGGCCACTCGAGCGTCCACGTGCGCGCTCGAGAGGAGGTTCGCAAAAGGATACGCGGCCGAACGTATGCGCATCTTATTCGCTATGCCGGCCACTGACGGGGAAAATATTTGCACGTAAATTCTAGTAGATTAGAGAGCAGGCATGGGTTAAGTGACTAAGAACCAGCCTAGGTCGCACAAGTGTCAGGGATTAGGATCATTATATGACCTATGAGGAATAGACAATTGGCACTTTGTGATTGGCTAGCAGGTACTTAAAAGGTGATCTCCCTGGCTGGTCAGTGCCCACTGTTGATTTGACAACCCGGGTGTATGTTGTGGTTCATATTCTCCCAGACTTACCTGAGCATGACCTCTGCCTTCCTCGATTTATCTCTAGAGACTGCCTTTGGATACCTCATCTTTGCTGAACAGTTTGTCTCATGAATGACCTTGGATTGGACCCTGGAAATCCTGACGCCTCATCCCTAGGTACCACGTTACACAGACTAATAATGCACATATGAACTTTAGCCTGGTCACTGGCCGTCCCTTTGGTGTTTCCCTGCACAGGTTATTATTCGGGTTGGATACCTGTATATTCTTACTGGTTTGGACTGTACTGCCGTTTATTTAATAAATCTACTATTGTTTAACCTCTGTCTGGTCGCCTGGGGTTCTGCACCATTACAGTGAGTAGTCACAACAGCTATGACGTCTTCGCTGGTTTTTGATCCTTACCAGCATAAGGTGATGCTGTGCTGCTGCCCAGGTTCCCTCCTAGCTCGACTGAACGAGTTCTAGGATGATGTAGTAGACAATGTGAAAAAAAGAATTGAACCCACTGGTCAGCGCTGCCAGCAATATGGATGGAGAAGCAGTGTTCTTTAAATGTTCTTCTTTAATTTTTTTTTTATATTAAAAATGGTCAATGCGTTTCTGGGACGGAGCGTCCCCTTCATCGGGGCAATAATAGAATGACATACACAAGGAAAGTTAAAAACACTTTTGGCGGGCTGGCTAGGGGGCAGGAAGTAGGTCAACAGAGGCGGGTTCTGCATAATTAAGTCCATAATACATTGTATATAGTCCATGGTATAAGGTTCCTTTGCAGTAATAAGGGTTTATACATTTCATCTATACATCATACTTGTTTTATTAGTTTACAGTCTTGCAAGGCGTGCTTGCAGGGAACAGCTGTAGTGATCGCGTCCAGCGTTTGTTCTGCAGGAGGCTCCGCGATCCCTTACAAGTTATGCGCTCTATGTTTGTTACAATGTTAGTGGTCATTGTATCTAAAAGATATAAATATACCTAACTGTTACTTGATTAGGGAAAGGTATGTTCAAACTAAATCAATGTCTGGTAGAATGTATTAAACAAAAATAACAAAAGTCTTTAATAAATATTCAAATATAAAAGACAGGGCAAGAATGCCCTATGAGATCTAGGCAGGCAAGAGAGGTGCTATAAGTGTGCAGAGGGGTGAAACCATATATACCTTACCCAACTAGAGCACATCCTCCAAAAACAAAGCGTATGTAAAAAAATCAGTGCACAATGGTACATACAGTGCACTAAGTACAACGCTTACGTGTAAATTAAGCCACTTAAGAAAGGGATCGTGCCTTTGTGAATCTCATATACAGGGGGGGCCATTTATATGGATACACCTTAATAAAATGGGAATGGTTGGTGATATTACCTTCCTGTTTGTGGCACATTAGTATATGTGAGGGGGGAAACTTTTCAAGATGGGTGGTGACCATGGCGGCCATTTTGAAGTCGGCCATTTTGAATCTAACTTTTGTTTTTTCAATAGGAAGAGGGTCATGTGACACATCAAACCTATTGGGAATTTCACAAGAAAAACAATGGTGTGCTTGGTTTTAACGTAACTTTATTATTTCATGAGTTATTTACAAGTTTCTGACCACTTAAAAAATGTGTTCAATGTGCTGCCTATTGTGTTGGATTGTCAATGCAACCCTTTTCTCCCACTCTTCAC
Organism: Bufo bufo; assembly: GCF_905171765.1. Taxonomy (NCBI): domain Eukaryota; kingdom Metazoa; phylum Chordata; class Amphibia; order Anura; family Bufonidae; genus Bufo; species Bufo bufo. The sequence goes on along the minus strand of NC_053391.1, from coordinate 341,567,636 downwards.
ACACTGATAGCAACACTGCAGGAGAAATGCTAGCACAGGCTTCCAGTATCCGTAGTTTCAGGTGCTGCACATCTCGTATCTTCACAGCATAGACATTTGCCTTCGGATGACCCCAAAGATAAAAGTCTAAGGGCGTCAGATCGGGAGACCTTGGGGGCCATTCAACTGGCCCACGACGACCAATCCACTTTCCAGAAAACTGTTCATCTAGGAATGCTCGGACCTGACACCCATAATGTGGGTTTCCATTGATGAAGAATGGTCCCACTATCTTTGTACCCCATATACCACACCATACCATAAATTTTTTTGTTCCAACAGTCTTAAAGGGATCTATCCAATGTGGGTTAGTGTCAGACCAATAGCGGTGGTTTTGTTTGTTAACTTCACCATTCACATAAAAGTTTGCCTCATCACTGAACAAAATCTTCTGCGTAAACTGAGGGTCCTGTTCCAATTTTTGTTTTGCCCATTCTGCAAATTCAGTGCGCCGATCTGGGTCATCCTCGTTGAGATGCTGCAGTAGCTGGAGTTTGTAAGGGTGCCATTTGTGAGTAGCTAATATCCGCTGAAGGGATGTTCGACTAATGCCACTCTCCAGTGACATGCGGCGAGTGCTATGCTGTGGGCTCTTGCTGAATGAAGCTAGGACAGTTACTGATGTTACTTCATTAGAGACAGATTTCATGCGTCCACATTTTGGCAAATCCAACACTGAACCAGTTTCACGAAACTTAGCAAGCAGTTTGCAAACTGTAGCATGGGAGATGGGTGGTCTCGTAGGGTGTCTTGCATTGAAATCTGCTGCAATGACCTGGTTACTGCGTTCACCAGACATCAGCAATTTCTATCCGCTCCTCACGTGTTAACCTCGGCGACATGTCAATGGCTGTAAACAAAGAGAAACTTGTAAATAACTCATGAAAGAATAAAGTTCCGTTAAAACCAAGCACACCATTGTTTTTCTTGTGAAATTCCCAATAAGTTTGATGTGACCCTCTTCCTATTGAAAGAACAAAAGTTGGATTCAAAATGTCCGACTTCAAAATGGCCGCCATAGTCACCACCCATCTTGAAAAGTTTTCCCCCTCACATATACTAATGTGCCACAAACAGGAAGTTAATATCACCAACCATTCCCACTTTATTAAGGTGTATCCATATAAATGGCCCACCCTGTAGTTAGTCCGCCAGGTATACCATCGCAGTGTCCACACCCATGTTTCAGTGGGACCTTAATAATATACTGATGCCTGGGGATCACATCCTCATGAGGCGCAGACCTGTGGTAGCTACACGCTGGCCAAAACCAACAGACCTTAATCTCTTATCACACAAAAATAGAAGATAATAGCTGTATTGCGTTCTAATTGAAATAACTAATCTTTTTAATTGGGTCAAGTACTTACATTTATTTGTGCGCAAATTGAAATGGCGTAAATTCTTTCTTACCCACGATAAGCGCAGATGTGTGGAATTAGGGGTGGAAATAGAGGACCTCCAAGATGTCCAACTCCTAACTGACCTGTATATGGAAGGACAAAGGGACATAGGAGATGGCCCGTTCACCAGTCTTACGGTACCCTCGATAAAATATCCTCTCTTTGGTGACAACAGACCTTTTGACACATTTGTCTCGGTTGTCACTGAATAACTACGCAGGTTGGAAGGGAGACAGTTTGGCCCTGACAATTTGAACTCTGAGGAAAGAACTACATTGAAGCAGTTGGATCAAGACACATTGATTGTCATTAAGCCCTCTGATAAGCGGAGCAATATTGTCATAATGGATAACAACCAATACCGGGACATGTGTCTTAGGATATTAGATGACAATGTTACCTATAGGCGTCTAACATCTGACCCTACTTCCATCTTCAAAAACCAACTAAAGATGCTTCTAACTCAGGCCCTTCAAGACAATCTAATAGGTAAGGTCGAGTTTGACTTTAATTTACCAGAATTCCCCGTCATGGCCACCTTCTACAGCCTGCCCAAACTGCACAAAGAGGGCACACCAATTAAAGGGAGACAAATAGTGTCCGGCATAGGCAGTCTCATGGCTAATATCAGCACTTATATTAATACTAGCTGAAGGACCCGGCTTTGCTCGGGTATATTTGGTATATTTAATCTATTTCATTTAATGTTTGTGTGTGTCGTTAAAAGATATCAACACTATCCACTAAAACCACCACTTAACATTGACCCCCCCACAGTGCTCCGTCCCTTAAAATTGGACCTCCACAGCAGCCCACCCCCTTAACTTTGACTTTTATAGCAGCCTTCACCTTTAACAGTGACTTTCACAGCATACCGCCCCCTTAACAGTGGCTTTTACTGGATTGTGGATGTGTCCTTTTGAACAGCTCACTCTAAGACAGCAGCACTGTACTGTCTGAGTGTGAGCTGCAGGGAGAAAGTCACCCTCCCTCCCACCCCTGCAGCTGAAAGAAGTAGATTTTTACCTGCATTTTTTTCAATCCCCGTCGGCTCAGGAGTGGGAGGGGGAGAGGTCTAACCAGATCTGGGCGTGGCTTATCAGGACCTAGAAGTTGAGTTTTAACTTTATTTTTTCAATCTCAGTCGGCTGAGAAGTGGGAGGGGGCATGGTCTAACCGGATCAGGATCGTATCCTTTTGAACAGCTCACTCTAAGACAGCAGCACTGTGCTGTCTGAGTGTAAGCTGCAGGGAAAAATGCACCCTCGCTCCCACCCCTGCAGCTGACAGAAGTTGATTTTTCACAATGCGAGAGAAGAGGAGTAACAAAGTTGCGGCACTCACCAGGATACAAACGAAGTCTTTATTGATGCTTCCTTGGAAGTTGTTACATGGGGGATCCAGGGGCGGACATACTGTTGCGGGCGGCGACGGCCGTTTCGCGCCGCTGGAGCTGCCTGAGAAAGCGCGATCCCACGTGCGAAACGGCCGTCGCCGCCCGCAACAGTGTGTCCGCCCCTGGATCCCCCATGTAACAACTTCCAAGGAAGCATCAATAAAGACTTCGTTTGTATCCTGGTGAGTGCCGCAACTTTGTTACTCCTCTTCTCTCGCATTGTGAACTTTACTTCACGCTTCATATTGCTGAGCACCACCTATCGGATCCCTCTACACCACATGCCGGCCGGTGTTATCCTGCAGTTACAGTAGTGGGGGCAGTGCCGCCTGGCTTTCTCTCTCTCCCTGTTCGAAGTTTATTTTTACCTTCATTTTTTTCAATCCCCGTTGGCTCAGGATTGGGTGCGGGCGAGTCTTAACCAGATCAAGGGCGTGGCTTATCAGGGCCTGGGGGCATGGTTTTAAATCTTTTGCGAGTGGATACATTGTGGCAAGGGGCGTGTCTGGACTCCTTCCTGCAAGAGTGACGCCCCTCTGGGTACCTTACTGGCTCATTTGCATACCAAATAAACTGGATTTTCAGAGGATAAAAACATCTATTGCTGGAACAAAGGCACATCTTGAAATAAGGTACTAATTGGTATTGGGACATGGCTTTACTTCAATAGCAATTATCCTTGTGACAGATTTCCTTTAAACCTCTCCAACAGCAGTGAAGATAAATGGCTGGGTTGTTATGGAAACCAGGAGTAAAACTGTGTATTTGGAGGCTCGAGGACCTGCGAGCTTCTATTGGCTGATAAGGGTCATGTCACCAAACTTCTATTGGCTAATGCATTTTTTTGGAATATCTCAGGAACGGTACGTCCTAGAGAGCTGAGACTGGGTCTAAAACCTTCCCGGACACCTGATGCACCTGTGTGCCAAATATCGTGATTGTAAATGCGACGATGCGGATTCCTTTAGCGGACATAAACACACACACACACATACACTCAGCTTTATATATTAGATGATCCTGAGACCATTTGTTGTGAGCCTGCCATCATATGCAAGGGACACCATGGACATCAACCTAACAAGAATAGCGTGGTGTTAAACAGGCAGGAAGTGCTCAAACCCATATGCAGTTGTGCATATATATACAGGGGAGCAAATCCTGCACTTGTGGCCCGTTGCTAATGACGATCCCCAGAAAAAATGCATACAGTGGAGGATGCTTGCAGCGGACCACAAGTGCCACAAAGAACATCCTACACAAGATAGCAATTATGTGGATATGATAAAAAATATAACAACAACAAGGACAGGTGCACTCTGTGATCTTCATAAGCCCTCAAACTGATATTAAAATTGAGAGATTAGCAAACATGTCCCACCAGGAGGACATGTCTGAGCCTGAGCACCGCGCCAAGGTTTCTCAAGTAGCTCGGGTCCTAGCACTCACCTATCTGAGCCGTATGGGCAATACCAGGTGCCAGTGGGCGAATTACAGGAGCGTGAGGTCCGACTCACAGACAACTCACCAGTTAATTCCAGCATCTACTATGCTAGCAATGGGAGGAGGGAGGAGTCTGCGAGTCCCACTCAAGACTGGCTGGTATGGCCCAGGCTTCACAGGTGCACCTAAATGTAGCAGACCGCAGACCGCAAAGCCGGATCCGTTTTGCCGAAACACTTGGGCCGGATTCTGCATTAATGCATTTCAATGGAAATTAATGCCGGATCCGGCATTCCGGCAAGTGTTCAGGATTTTTGGCCGGAGAGAAAACTGCAGCATGCTGTGGTATTTTCTCTGGCCAATAAACGTAAGAGGGACTGAACTGATGCATCCTGATGCATACTGAATGGAATGCTCTCCATTCAGAATGCATTAGGATAAAACTGATCAGTTTTTATCCAGTATTGAGCCCCTGTGACGGAACATAATAACTGAAAACATAAACGCTAGTGTCAAAGTACCCTAATATGTTCTACCAGGCAGTGATTTAGTTATTTCAATTGGAATGCAAAACAGCTATTATCTTCTATCTTTGTGTGAGAAGGTATGTGCAGTAAAAGTGATAGAATAAGGCGGTGCCGAGTCCCGATCCCACTAAAAATGAAGACAGCCTTTTGGATGGCTATTTGTAGCATTTCTTAAGGCAGAGAGTAAAGAAGACAAATAGCCATATATATATAATTTATTTCTTTATTATCTATTATTTTTTTTAGTTTTTTCTTCTTTTTTATCTGGTTTTACCTTTATTCATTATATTTTTTACATTTTTCTTTTGGCTATTTGTCTTTTTGGCTATCTTTATTTTAGTGGGATCGTGATTCGGCACCGCCTGATAGCCGCTCCACCCGGCTACACAGTGAACCGTCTGACTAGCCACACTAAGGAATGAAGGATATTCGATTACTTTTACTGCACATACCTTTCCCTAATCAAGTAACAGCTAGGTATATATATATATATATATATACAGTACATACCAAAAGTTTGGACACACCTTCTCATTCAAAGAGTTTTCTTTATTTTCATGACTATGAAGGCATCAAAACTATGAATTAACACATGTGGAATTATATACATAACAAACAAGTGTGAAACAACTGAAAATATGTCATATTCTAGGTTCTTCAAAGTAGCCACCTTTTGCTTTGATTACTGCTTTGCACACTCTTTCCTGAAATGGTCTTCCAACAGTCTTGAAGGAGTTCCCAGAGATGCTTAGCACTTGTTGGCCCTTTTGCCTTCACTCTGCGGTCCAGCTCACCCCAAACCATCTCGAATGGGTTCAGGTCCGGTGACTGTGGAGGCCAGGTCATCTGGCGCAGCACCCCATCACTCTCCTTCATGGTCAAATAGCCCTTACTTTCAAAGTTTTCCCAATTTTTCGGCTGACTGACTGACCTTCATTTCTTAAAGTAATGATTGCCACTTGTTTTTCTTTACTTAGCTGCTTTTTTCTTGCCATAATACAAATTCTAACAGTCTATTCAGTAGGACTATCAGCTGTGTATCCACTTGACTTCTCCTCAACGCAACTGATGGTCCCAACCCCATTTATAAGGCAAGAAATCCCACTTATTAAACCTGACAGGGCACACCTGTGAAGTGTGAAGTGAAAACCATTTCAGGGGACTACCTCTTGAAGCTCATCAAGAGAATGCCAAGAGTGTGCAAAGCAGTAATCAAAGCAAAAGGTGGCTACTTTGAAGAACCTAGAATATGACATATTTTCAGTTGTTTCACACTTGTTTGTTATGTATATATTTCCACATGTGTTAATTCATTGTTTTGATGCCTTCAGTGTGAATCTACAATTTTCATAGTCATGAAAATAAAGAAAACTCTTTGAATGAGAAGGTGTGTCCAAACTTTTGGTCTGTACTGTATATATATATATATATATATATATATATATCTTTTAGATACAATGACCACTAACATTGTAACAAACATAGAGCGCATAACTTGTAAGGGATCGCGGAGCCTCCTGCAGAATAGTGTTGAGCGCGAATATTCGAATTGCGAATTTTTTTCTCGAATATCGCAATTTCGAGATTTCGCGAATATTTAGAATATCGTTCTATATATTCGCGAAATCGAATATTCGTTTTTTTTCTTTTTTTTTTATTATATTTTTTTCTTTCCCACTTCCCTAAAGTTGTTCTTACCTGTCCTTTGGATTCCTGGCTTCCTGGCTGCTCCAGTCAGTGGCGTTTTCAACTTACTGCTATATTCCATATTAGCTAAATTACAATCTAGTCTATATGTGTATTTTACGAAATTTCGCAATAGTCGCAATTGCAATGCGAGTAATATAACACAAAATATTCGCATGAAGATTTCAACTTAGCACTGCTATACTCCATATTCTAGCCTAATATGGAATATAGCTGTGCTAAGTTAGCACTGCTATATTCCATATTAGGCTAGAATATGGAGTATAGCAGAGCTAAATTGAAATCTTCATGCCAATATTTCGTGTTATATTAGTCGCATCGCAATTTCGACTTTTTCAAATGTTCTTAATATTGCTCTAACTTCGTCTTTTAGAAATTTCGTAATATTGCTCTAACTTCGTCTCTTAGAATATTACGAATATTCTAAAAGACGAAGTTAGAGCAATATTACGAAATTTCGTAAAATACACATATAGATTGTAATTTAGCTAATATAGTGCTATAATCCCTTTTTTTTCCTGTAATTTTTTTTTGCCTCTTCTGAACTTAAGTTTTGTAAAATATGTACACTATTAAAAAATATTACTATAGCAGTATATTAGCTTAAATACAATCTATGTGTATTTTACGAAATTTCGTAATATTGCTCTAACTTCGTCTTTTAGAATATTACGAATATTCTAAAAGACGAAGTTAGAGCAATATTAAGAACATTTGCAAAAGTCGAAATTGCGATGCGAGTAATATAACACGAAATAGTCGCATGAAGATTTCAACTTAGCACAGCTATATTCCATATTCTAGCCTAATATGGAATATAGCAGTGCTAACTTAGCACAGCTATATTCCATATTAGGCTAGAATATGGAATATAGCAGTGCTAAGTTTAAATCTTCATGCGACTATTTCGTGTTATATTACTCGCATCGCAATTTCGACTTTTGCAAATGTTCTTAATATTGCTCTAACTTCGTCTTTTAGAATATTCGTAATATTCTAAGAGACGAAGTTAGAGCAATATTACGAAATTTCGGAAAATACACATATTAGCCTAGCCATAGTCATTAGCATAGGAACGTTGCCTTATACTATCAAGATAAATTTTCGCAATATGCGAAAAAATAATTTCGCGATAATTGGAATAATTGCGAATATTCGATTTCGACGAATATAACACGAATATTCATGCGAATATTCGCGAAATATCGCGAAATCGAATATGGCACCTCCCGCTCATCACTACTGCAGAACAAGCGCTGGACGCGATCGCTACAGCTTTTCGCTGCAAGCACTCCTTGCAAGACTGTAAACTAATAAAACAAGTATGATGTATAGATGAAATGTATAAACGCTTATTACTACAAAGGAACCTTATACCATGGACTATATACAATGTATTATGGACTTAGTTAATTATGCAGAACATGCCTCCCCTCCACTTCCTGCCCCCTGGCCAGCCTGCAAAAAGTGTTTTTAACTTTCTTTGTGTATGTCACTCTATTATTGTCTTGATGAAGGGGACGCTTGGTCCCAGAAACGCGTTGACCATTTATTATATATTTTTTTTAAATAAAGAACATTTAAAGAACACTGCTTCTCCATCCATATTGCTGGCAGCACCGACCAGTGGGTTCCACTCTTTATTTCACATTGTCTACTAGGTCTGAGGTCTGTGAGACAGTAAATTCTGCAGGCAGGTGCAATGATGTTATGGTGCACACCTATGCCGGGATTCTGTGCGGTGACTTTAGAACAACTGCCCAACTGCCCATACCAAGCTGAACTTGGTAAGTATGTTTTTTTATTCCTTTCCTGGTCACTTGGTGACAATCCTTGGGAGGACTGTGGAGGACACTGCTATTGGGGGGTGGCACTGGGGACATTACTACTGGGGGGGGCCTGTGGGGTAACATAACTATTTGGGGCACTGTGGGGGACATTACTGCTGTCAGGATATAAATAATGTGGAGCACTGTGGGGGACATTACTACTGAGGGGCACTGTAGGGGACAATAATACTAGGAAGCACTGTTGGGGACAATAGTACTGAGGGGGCATTGTGAAGTGAATGGGTCTGCATCCAATCCACAAAAAATGCAGATCAGATGCGGAAAAAAGCAACGTGTGCATAACCCTTAAAACACAGGAAAAAAATGTGTATGAAGGAGGCTTAAGAACGTGTTATATAAAGACATTTCTAACAGTAGAAAATGCATCTTTGCTGTCAGTCATTTCATAAAAGCCATAATATGCGTAGTTCATGATTATAATAATCTTAATGTCTCATCTTGTCTTTTTCATATATACGTCAAAGGTCATCTGAAATATTAGATCCTACAGCAGCTATAAAAAGCAAAGACTAAATAGCCAAGTGGTTTTTCTATGCTGTCACATCTGGTTTATTTGAAATGAGATTCAGCATCCTCGATACATTCTAGATATGAACATAGATGGAGCAGTATTACTAGAGTTCTAATGTTATGTACTGACCTTATAACAATTGCAATTATTCACACAATAGATCCGTGACCATTAATCAGAAATGATTTTTTTTTTTTACAAATGGAGTGTTTTCCTAATGCTTCCAAAGTCGATTTTACCATTTGTTGCATTTTCATGAGTAAATGACTTAGGCATAAGAAAGCATTATATTGTAGGAAGGTTATGCTCATTTGCTTAGTTCTTGTGCTCATATGTCAATCAAAATTATTTATCTTTATGGTGATCGAATAGTGTCGAGGGAATCGAAGTATCCGAAGTGGACTTCGATCCGAATTTCAATCCGATCTTGATTGAAGATTCCTACGCGAAATCTAGTGAGCGGTGACATATGATGTCACCACGCAAGCCAGCGTGATGATGTCATCATGCACCCACAAGATTTCTCTCTGGATTTTCAATCAAGATGTCAACAGGGGCCTCTTCACGTTCAAATGGATAAGGTGAGTATTTTTTTTTTAACTGATTAACCACTGAAAGGCCTCATTTTTCATCTCATATGACGTGATCAATGATGAATGTGGCATCTGAGGGGTTCAGTGACAGGGGGCGGCACAATCGCAGTTCCCTATCATTGCTCCCTGTACTTACAAAGAAAGTTCTTTGTGAAATTCGGTGAAACATCCAAATTTAATTTTTGTAAGCTTCACTAATCTCTAGTGATCAACGTTGCCATATATCCCCAGCCTAAAAATACAGCCAAGTTGCATCCAAGTTGCAGTTACATGCAACTTGTATTGTGGTTGTTGGGGAAATTACCCCTGCGTCTATGATTATCGGGGTTCAAATCAAAGAAGAAATCATATGTGTACACATATTGAGAAAACTGGTACAGTCAAGATGCTGTAAAGCAGTGATCTGAGTTTATTAGGTTACAGACAAATCTTTATATTAGAATTTTGCTGGCAGGCATCCAGCAGCTGTGGGCGTTACATAACTTGAGCAAAAAAAAACCACACAAAGCACAGTGAAACGAAACCGCTACACAGAAATGATACATCTTCTTATCAGAAAGAGGATGTGAAACTAAACAGTAAGAATTTCCATTTCTGAGAATAGAGAAGGTGTGTGTGTGTGTGGGAGGGGGTGGTCAACTGTTCCCTCGCATCTGCAAAAAAGCTGACATATCACTAAACTCTTACTGACCTCTGGTTCAGATATAACAAACATGGATTTATATCTCCTACAATTCCACCATTTTGAGAAATCTGTGAACTGTTATAGCGCAAAGGAACAAGCTAACCTTATTCTGCCTTGATAGGATTCCCTTCACGGTAAAACAGTATCACAAATCCTCTCAATATTCTCGGTATTGTTTCCCTTCTTACAAACTTTATTAATAAACATAAGCATAAGCTTGATTACAATGTAAATAACTAGTATCACCACATGTTCTCGTTCCAGGGGGTAGAGCTATAATCAACTGGTGGCCCTGATCTGTTTACCACGGGGCTCAGCCCATCCTGCAACGGGTAAGGGTACTTCCCACTAGTTTTAGACTTAACCTGCTTCATGCCTGAGAAAAAGATAGTAGAGTTGGCCAGTTCAGTCAATTCAGAAAAACTGAGGGGCACGGCGAAATAGGGCATAGAGGCTGAACTCACAGGACTGTGAGTACAGATCTAACAGTCTCTCAATTTTTCAATGTCATTCATTCCTTCAAACAGCACCTGATGGTGTCGTATTAAAGCATTGTCCCATTCACTATTCAGTGGGAGAAACACTGCTGACACGCTCAGGGTCAGAGCCACTGTCAGAAGAAGGACCTTCATCCTGTGGTTCCAAGACTTTCTTGCAGTGAGAAGCGTGTATCCAGTTGGGTTTTCCTTGAACCTTTACAGCAGTGTGGGTGGTCAACAGTACTTGAAAGGGACCATCGAATCTTGGATCTAGTCCTTTTTTCACATGCCTCTTTATCACCACCCAGTCTCTGGGCTGCAAGCTGTGAGTTCCTTCTACTGAGTCAGGATCTGGAAGTGAGCCAAACACCTGTTTATGCGTGTGTCTTGATTACAAAGTAAATAACTAGTATCACCACATGAAAGTATAAACATACCCTGACTGGTGCAAAGATCTCTCGGCCGACTCCTGACCCAACGCCGTTTCGCCAGTAGATCTGGCTTCTCCCCGGAAGAAGCCAGATCTACTGGCGAAACGGCGTTGGGTCAGGAGTCGGCCGAGAGATCTTTGCACCAGTCAAGGTATGTTTATACTTTGTCCTTTTTATTCCAACCTCAATCTCCACAATCGCCTCCTTTGCACTTTGTTTGGGGCGTTGTTGCTATGAGGTTTTGAGATATGCTTTCTCAGCCAGCATTCTTTTTTCCCTGTTTTTTCGTGCACTGATCTCCCGGCCTCTCCTTGGGTCCTGCTACTCATCTGTGTGTCCCGCCTTGTGCTGCCTGTTTTATTATATATGTATGTATGTATTGTTTATATGTTTATATATACTTACAATAAAGTTTTTTGGATCTTCATACATATGTAAGTTAGTTTCATTCATTTTTTTTGGTGATTATTTTTTTTCAGGGTTATTCAGTGCACAGACCATACAGCCTTGTGTGAATCGAGCAGCTACTGTAGAAAACCCTGGAGCAATCCACCCTGGATTAACCACACTTACCATGGCACATTTTGATGAGTGGGCCCGTGGGCATCCTGAGCCATAGCTTGGTACAGAGGGCGTGATAGACAAATGTTGTCCTTCTTTTTCTATACTCCTTGGTCATCTGGCCTAGCCCCTTGTTTAGTCCATTGTTCTTTCTCTTCAGGTGGGGCCTGTTCAAACAACTTAATTAAAACGTCTTCAGATATATCCACAGGCTTTAAGGCTCTTGCTGGGGTAGCATCAGCATTTTGTGGCTGGAGCGCAGCGTGTTTGGCTGCCTTGTCAGCTCTGTCATTGCCTTTTGCATCTATTGTGGTACACCTTGTGTGAGCCTTTACCTTTACAATAGCTACTTCTTCTGGCAACAGTAAAAAGTTCATCAGTTCAAGCACAGAGTCTTTGTTTTTAATGGGCTGACCTGCAGAAGTTAGAAAGTCTCTAGCCCGCCATATGGGTCCATTGTCATGTGCAATACCAAAACCATACCTTTAATCCGTATAGATGTTCAACTTCTTCCCCTCAGCCAATTTACATGCCTCAGTAAGTGCCTTCAGCTCTTCCTCCTGCACAGACATGTGCGGAGAGAGTGGTTCAGAAATGGCTACCTTATGTTGTGTGACCACTGCATATCCAGTGTGGAATCGGCTGTCCTCTTCCATAAACCTGCTTCCATCTACAAAAATACTCAAGAGTTTCTTGTTGCTTCAACTGCATACAATCATGAGGATCTTTTTTAGCTAAATCAGACAAAATGCTACCTGTGCTACCCTCCCCCATTTCTGAATCTGTGATTGGTAACAAAGTAGCAGGATTCAGAGTAGTACATCTTTTAAAAGAAATAATGTCTGGCATGAGGTGTGCACATTGGAGTCTGAGTTGTCTAGCCATAGAAATATGTTTTGGTTGCACCTGTGTGAGAATTCCCTGTACATCATGAGGTGTTTTCACAACTACTGGGTAGTCTAACACTATTAGGCTTTTTCAATCATTGCCTGCACTGCTGCGACTGCCCTGACACAGGAGGGGGCACCACGAGCAACAAGGTCTAATCTAGCTGAAAAGTACGCCACTGAACTCTGGCGGTCTCCATGTTTCTGAGTAAGCACAGCAGTACTGTGAACATGCATTTCAGAACAGAAAACGTTAAATTCCTCATCATACTTTGGAATGCCTAATGCAGGGGCTGACAGGATGCAAAGTTTGGGTGTGTGAAAATTATTTACAGCTTCTTCTGTAAGACAGAATGGATCAGAGGGTAAGCAATCATTCAAAGGTTGCATTAACATAGAGGCTTTTATGATCCATGGGTGACAATATTATACAAGTCCTAAGAAAACTCTAAGGGACTGCACCCCTGTGGGGACTTGTATTTTCTCCACTGCCTCTTTCCTTTCTGGGGTCAGGTGCCTAACACCATGTGACAAGCAATGTCCCAGGAAGATTACTCTATCCTTACAGAATTGTAATTTGTCCTTAGAGACTTTACAGCCATTTTGATAAATAAATAAATAAATAAATAAACAATGACAGTGAAGCTTCCTTGCAGATATGTGGACCCTCTGCACACAGGAGCAGATCATCCACATACTGAAGGAGTATCACTGATTCAGGAGGTATCCAATTAGTGAGAATAGATTGTAAAGCCTGTGTGTACATGGTAGGTGAATTCTGTGCACCTTGGGGCAAAACAGTCCAGGTGTATTGATTACCCCTAAATGTAAACACAAATAAATACTGACATTTAGGATGTAATGGGACACTGAAAAAGGCATTTGCCAGATCAATCACTGTGAAACATACAGCTGTAGATGGGACTTTTGATAACAAAGTGTGTGGATTCGGGACTATAGGGGTTTGCAAAACTGTTACTTTGTTCACTTCCCGGGGGTCATGAACCATTCTATAGCTAACGGGTTGTCCCTTTACTGGCTTTTTATTTACTGGAAACAAAGGGGTATTTGCAGGGGATCCAATTTTTATCAATACCCCTGCCTGAAGAAAAGCGTCTATCTGACTAGCCAGGGCAATCTCCTGTGCATGACTAAGAAGATACTGTTAAACCCGGGGAGGCTGGCAACCAGGCTTAAGATGGACTACTACTGGGGTCACCAGCATCCTCCCTATATCTGTTTTAGAAGTTGCCCATAACTCCTGAAGGACTGCCTGGAGTGCCTCCAGGTTTGGGGCATCATGCTCAGGAATCTGGGAGTCTGGTAAGAACACAGAAGCTATTAAAGGACACAGGGTCTCTTCAGGAGTGTCAAAATCTACCCTAGTAGTACCATCAAGATAGAAGTGTATGTGTGCCCCCAGGGCTTGTAGGACATCAGTCCCCAGGAGAGGTCCGGGTAAATTCTCTTTCACCAGAAGTTGTGTAACCACTGTACTGTCTTTAATTTTTAATTTTACAGTTTCAGATTCACAAATGTTCATGGTTTCCCCGGTGAATCCTGCTGCCGGTACATGCCAGGGGGACAATTGATGGGGTTGATGGAAGGACTGGTCTATTACCATCTTGGCTCCCCTCGTGTTGACCAAAAAGGGTACTGCTTTCTTATTACCTATGGACACGGGTACATGCAGTTGAATCCCCACCTCCTTAGTTTTAGTGAGCAGTATCGGTACAGGGTTGCCTGTTTCCTAGCAGATGTTCCATTGCAAAACAGACTGATCTGCCTGACCACTGGTCTGTCCTGCACTGTTGCCACCTTAGGGCACGGCAATTTCTTCTGACATTTCCTGGCTTTCCACAGTTATAACACTTAAAGTCCTTAAAGGACTTGGGGCCAGCTCCTTGACCTACAAATTTTACTGTGAACTTTTCCATGTCTAATTCCAGACCTTTGGCAACAGCAATAAGCTGGGGTAGTGGTGTAACTCGCCATTCGGGTTTAAATGCCTTCAACTTGGCTTGGACGACTGGTTTAAGTCCCTCCATGAAGGCAGAAGTTAGCAACTTTTCCCCCATTTGGCCAGCCTGATCCCCCCCATGTCAGTCCATACAGTTCTTAAGTCCGGCTGCATAAGTCTCCACTGTTCCTTGTGGTCCCTGAACTATATCTTTAAGGGTCCTAGCACTCTCATTTTTCTTGTTATGTGCCCATTGTGTTAAGAAAGTGTCAACTAACTGATATTGGGATTCCCCTAACTTTAATGACATAAGATCTTTTAAGTCTGCCCAAGTGGCTCTGTAGGTGGACTGAATCTGTTGCAACATCCTAGCAGTCAGCATAGGTCTTGTCATGGGGTCAGGCAGTCTGGCCAAAAGTTCCAATTGGTCTTTGGGACTCCAAGGACGGTACTCAGTCATGACATCCAGTCCCTGGAGAACCGGTGACTGTACAACAGGCTGTCCCTCATCTGGGGCAACTGGTCCCTGTTCTGCGGCAGGTCCAGCAGCAGCAGGAGCCGCCTGTTGTTGCCTTTGGTATTATCTATGGGTCAAAACAGGATTCTATTCCTGCTTGTCTGATTTTGAGTGCTCCACAGACTCTACAAGTCCCAGTCCAGTCAGGGTTCTATGTTCCACAGACCCTAGACGTCCACCCTTGCAGACCAAACATGTGTTCTCTGTGTGTCAAAGGAGGTGCTTTGGGGGTAAGGAGGGGGTCTGTGGTTACTGTCAAACTTTTTGTCAATGTAGTCAGTCTCCTGTTTTAATTTATATAACAGTCTTCCTTTGACCACTTCCTCTCTCCATCCCTCCTTCTCTACCTCACGTGCGTCCTAAATCCAGACATCAACAGTTTCTTCACATCCATTATCTTTAATCCATCCACCAAAAGTTAACTTGAACCTTTCCCACACCTCCAAATCCAAGTTTCCATGTTTCATACCTGCCTTTTGCAACACCTTATCAACATTATTTAATCCATCTTTTCCTCCCCTTTCTTCAACTAAGGTTTTTGCTGTCTTGTAACCCTCTGGGACACTAAAGTTATTTCCCATGGCGATTATATCCTGTTATCTTTACTATATACCAAGAAAATATATAAATCCAGATGTCTATTGTTCCTCCAGTCTATTTTCTTAAGAACTTCCTCACTATTCGTTAGTGTATTCTTATTGTAGACTGATAATTATTCCCAGGATTTACCACCCATTTATAGGGTTCCACGGGTCCTGATTTCCTTTTATGGCATTAACAGTGATTCTCCACAAGATATATACCACACACTTCAAATAAATCAATATTCCTACAACTAATCCAAATCTATCCCAGTCAAAGTTACCATTGTCAGTCATTTTTGTCCTTACCTAATAATCATAGGAATATCATCTCTTTAGAGTTCTTTACCAAAAATAGGCTGGACTGTAAATCATCTTTTTAAGACTCCACCTCCACACCGATTTGGACAGACAGGAGATGAGGCACAGATTTTAGTAAGATCAAGTCTCTTACCTTGCAGCTGCTTTGAGTAGATCTGTACGTCCTCTGACCATATGACCGTGGTTATCGAGGGAGAGCCAATTAGTCCAGCCCCTACATTGGGAGTCAAGAATTTGTTGGGTAAATTACCCCTGCGTCTATGATTATCGGTGTTCAAATCAAAGAAGAAATCATTTGTGTACACATATTGAGAAAACTGGGACAGTCAAGATGCTGTAAAGCAGTGATCTGAGTTTATTAGGTTAAAGACAAATCTTTATATTAGAATTTTGCTGGCAGACATCCAGCAGCTGTGGGCGTTACATAACTTGAGCAAAAAAAAAAACCCACAAAGCACAGTGAAACTAAACCGCTACACAGAAACGAGACATCTTCTTATCAGAAAGAGGATATGAAACTGAACAGTAAGAATTTCCATTTCTGAGAATTGAGAAGGGGGGGTCAACTGCTCCCTCCTACCTGCAAAAAAGCTGACATATCACTAAACTCTTACTGATCTCTGGTTCATATATAACAAACATGGATTTATATCTCCTACATGGTCTATGATGGCAAAGTTGCATGCCACTTGTGACCTGTAACCACTAATCCAAATTTAAAATTTCCAAAATTTCCAAAAACATTTTTTGAAACAGTCTCAGCATGTTGTGTGTCACATCACAACTCAATAATTACCTGCAGAGTGGCAGCACAACATTGAAATCTTAATGTTGCACGGCAGATGACACCATGTAGTCCCAGCCTTAAAGGGGTTGTCCAGATTCAGAGCTGAACCCAGACATACCTCCATTTTCACCCAGGCAGCCCCCCTGACTTGAGTATAGGAGCAGTTCCATTTTCAAAGGCATTTTCCAGAGTTCCGGTGCCATACTGGGCTCTCTATGGGGCTGCCAGGAAGCCTGGTGACGTCACCGACACTGATGGGCGGGCTTTAGCACTGCCCTAGCCTGTAAAATGGCTAGGGCAGCGCTAAAGCACGCCCATCAGAGCCGGTGACGTCACCGAAGCTTCCACCCAGCAGTATGCTCTTGTAAACAAACGAGCCCTTGCCCTGCACGATCTAGCGCAGGACAAGGAAGTGCATCGGAGCATGAGATGCTCCAATGCTAACATCAGGGGTGCTGCCTGGTTGAAATTATGGGTATGTCCGGGTTCAGCTCTGAACCCGGACAACCCCTTTAGAGGGTATGGACACCTTTGTGCACTAAAAATCAATAACCCCATATCTTACCATAATGAAGTACATAATGAAATTGCACTTGTTGATTTCACGTGCACCAGCACAGCTCTGCTGCCCGCCCCCACATTCTGTTACATAGCACAGCTATCAGCTACTTGTATGCTACAACCTGTAATCAGCAGATCTATTTCTCACTTTCCATTCTGTAGAAAGTCCATTATTTGTGGACAGCAACAGATATTTCTGATGATAATGTTAGTGCAGCGATTTAAGTTGGCCAGACGTCCGGTTTTAGGCCGGACAGTCTGGTTCTCAGGCTCCCTGTCCTCCGTCTGGTGCAGGGCCTGGACGGACACAGGGATGTCCACCCTTTCAGTAGCTCACGCCCAGACAGCAGCACTGTGCTGTCTGAACGTGAGCTGCAGCAACTGACTGAGGCTTCTCTCACCCCCAATCAGTCACTAGAGCCACAGACATGGCTCCCTGTGGCTGACTGCACATATGAGTACACAGTGGGGGAGATTTGTAAAAACTAGTACAAAAGAAAACTCTTAGTTGCCCATAGCAACTAATCAGATTGCTCCTTTCATTTTCCAAAGATGCTGCGAAAAATAAAAAGTAGAATCTGATTGGTTGCTATGGGCAACAAAGCCTGTTCTACTTTACACCAGTTTGAAAAATGACTATACACCCGTTCTCTTACAGGGGGCTGTGATCCGCACAATTAACCCCTCAGGTGCCGCATTGGTGGCAAGTGCGGCCCCCCCTCTCTCCCTCCCCAGTATTAAAAGCAATATGTGTCCAGTGCGGCCCCCCTCCCTCCCTCCCTCCCCAGTATTAAAAGCAATATGTGGCCAGTGCGGCCCCCCCTCTCTCCCTCCCCAGTATAAAAAGCATTGGTGGCCAGTGCGGCACCCCCTCCCTCCCTCCCCAGTATTAAAAGCAATATGTGGCCAGTGCGGCCTAGCCTCTCCCCCCCTATAATTAAACCCCCCCCCCCCATCATTGATGGCCAGTGCGGCACCCCTCCCTCCCCAGTATTAAAAGAAATATGTGGCCAGTGCGGCCTCCCCTCTCCCCCCCTCTAATTAAAATCCCCCCCCCCATCATTGGTGGCAGCGGAGAGTTCCGATCGGAGTCCCAGTTTAATCGCTGGGGCTCCGATCGGTTACTATGGAAGCCAGGACGCTACTGCAGTCCTGGCTGGCATGGTTACTTAGCAATTTTAGGAGCATTATACTTACCTGCGCACAGTGGCGTTGCTAGGGCTGGTGTCACCCGGTGCGGTAGAAAATTGTGTCACCCCCCCTATGGTGGTGCTATGGTGGTGCTACTGCCATAGGGGGCATCCGTTAGCTCAGCAGACCCCCCTTAGCAGTCAGAGCCTGGTCTCGGGAGGGGCACTTCCAGATTATTTTCTGTCCGCCGCCACAAAACAATGGTGCTTATAGAACAGTGTGTGGCACAGTGTAGAGGTATACTGTATATTGTGTGGCACAGTGTAGCGGTATACTGTATATTGTGTGGCACAGTGTAGCGGTGTACTGTACTTACAATTACTTGGCTTGGCCCTTGGGGATCTCGGACGCCACTTCCACACTTTGGCCGGGGGCTCGGTGGGGCTGATGTTGGGGCTCTGCTACATCTTTTTTTTTTTTTTTTTTTTTATTCTTTATATTTTTATTTTGAAAAAGACATACAATTAGTACATAGACCAATTCAGAACAGATCAATGTAAATAGTATAACAGTCATAAATATCCTTATAAACCCCCCCCCCCCCCCCCCATTGGCTGTCGTTCCCCTCAATTCATTCAAATACAACAGACAATACATACATTAGAGATATCTACGTGGCCCTGCGTGCCACTCTCCGCTTCCTTTCAATATCCTCATAGATTTTAATTTGTTGAAGGTATAGATCCCACTCTGAGAGACAGATCCCCAGTACTTCACCAATATAGCCTTCGCCACCATCAAACCTCTCATCCAAATCCGTCTAATCTGGGGGGGGACTTCCGTTTCTGAGCCATAATCACCAAAGATCACTATCAAGATCCCCGGATTATAGTTCATTGAGGATTCCTTTTGTAAAGCAAAGAAAACCTCATCCCAATATTTTCTTATTTTACTGCAGCTCCAGAGCAAATGAACGTAGTCCGCATTAACATATCCACATTTAGGGCAGCAACAGTCCCGGCCCCTATTTTGGGGGAATTTCCCTTGGATTTTGGGCGTATAATACAACCTATGGAGGATCTTAAATTGAATTAGTCTATGTGCACTGGAGACTGTCGCCTTCCTCACGCTCCTATAGATAGTAGGCCACTGCAAAGGAGGGCAATTCAACTCTTGCTCCCATTTGCTTGGGCTTTTAAAAGGCGTTACAGTTGCCAGTGCCATTCGGAGTTTAGTATATAGTCTAGATATTTTCACTTTCTCATCCTTCTGGGCGTCACAGTAATCAAAGAAAATATTCTCTCGTGGAAAAATACGACCCCTATTCCTAAAGGCTTCAAATACATGTTTCAAACATGCATACATAAATATATCTAGTAGTGAATGTTGGTTAAAACCAAATTCCAAAAGTGATTTAAAATGTCCTAAATAAAAAAGGTGAGACACCGTATAGATGCCCTTTCGTGACCAATAACCAAAATCTGTAATTTTGAGGAACTCCAGCCCCCCGTTCCCCCACAGAGTGGTGAAGCCAAACGGACCGGAGACTTTAAGGATCTCCTTCAGCCTGTTCCACACCCTCTGTAGTGAGCAAGGAATCAGCAAAGACCTCCACATTCCCATAATCCCAGTTTCCAAACACGCAAAGACATTCTCTATTGGCCTGTCAGTGACTTTATTCAAGTATCGTGAAAGTAAACTCTCTTTCCAATAACAACAACGCTGGATCTGTGCACAAAAAAAATAACCTTGAAAGAAAGGTAGCGACAGCCCACCATCTGCCTCCGACAGCCATAAATATCTCTGCTTTATACGCACCCTCTTTCTGCCCCAGATTAGGTCGTTAATCAAGATCTCCAATCTATGAAAAAAGATATCATCAATCCAGATAGTAAAGGCACACACCGGGAACAAAACTATGGGCAAAATAATCATCCTGACCAATGCAATTCGATCTGTCTGTGCCAATATTAATTTCCGCCAAGCGCCAACTTTGGTCCTAACTTTATTCAAAGCTGGGGCCAAATTCAGGTCATAATACCTACTTATTGGAACCCCGATCTCGACCCCCAGATAGTTCAAGGAATCGTTCGGGGACAAAACACGAACTCTGCTCCTTGCATCTACAGCTTTCCGGTTCAGCGGGAGGAGCGATGACTTTGTCCAGTTGATCATATAACCTGATAGTTTACCATAATTCTCTATTACCTCTATGACATATGGAAGGATTTTCCATCCCTGATCCAGGAACAGAATCACATCATCTGCATATAGACTTATTTTATCGCTCACTCCCGCCCCCCGAAGCCTTCTATACGCTTCTCCAAACGGATCCGACAGGCCAACGGTTCAATAAAAAGAGCGAAAAGGAGGGGAGACAGGGGACAACCCTGTCTCATCCCTCTCCACATCTCAACGGGAGATGAACTAACACCGTTGATATTAATACAAGCAACTGGCTGTTCATATAGCATTTGGGTCATTTCCAAAAATGAATTCCCAAGGCCAAAACAAGACATCGTAGCCCAAAGAAAAGGCCACTCCATCCTGTCAAACGCCTTTGCGGCATCTAATGACAGGATGGAGTGGTCCACACTGCCCCCAACAGACAGATTCAGATAGACCCTATATATGCTCGTCTGTATTTGGCGGCCCGGGATAAAGCCCGTCTGGTCAGGGTGAACCAGACCGGCTATAACCCGGCTCTGCTACATCTAATACACATGACAGCTGCACCAGCACACTCAGCCTACTATATCTCTATATATGACAGCTGCCCCAGCACACCCAGCTCTGCTACATCTATATATCTCTAAGTATTGCTATACAGTAGATAGATATATAGAGATAAAGCAGAGCTGAGTGTGCTGGTGCAGCTGTCATGTGTATAGATGTAGCAGAGCTGGGTGTGTTTGGGCAGCTGTCATGTGTATAGATGTAGCAGAGCTGGGTTTGCTGGGGCAGCTGTCATATATAGAGATAAAGTAGAGCTGAGTGTGCTGGTGCAGCTGTCATGTGTATTAGATGTAGCAGGCTGGGTGTGCTGTGGCAGCTGTCATGTGTATAGATGTAACAGAGCTGGGTTTGCTGGGGCAGCTGTCATATATAGAGATATAGCAGTGCTGGGTGTGTTGGGGCAGCTGTCATGTGTATAGATATACAATTAGCCAGCTATAACAGTAGAAGTCTCATATTTTTTCAGTCAGTGGCAATGCAGCTCTTATGGCCGTGTGGGTAAGTGCTTTGCCTCTGATTCAGAAGGTTGTGGGTTCGAATCCCAGACACATCTCTCCCTCTCCTGAGGATGGCAATACAAATGACTATGCCTGGGATTCGTAAATGCCGGCCCTGCTGGTGTCACCCGGTGCGGCCCGCACCCCCCTTGCAACGCTGCTGTCTGTGGACGACCGGGCGCTCCTCCTACTGGTAAGTGAAAGGTCTGTGCGGCGCATTGCTTATAGCACAGACCTTTCACTTACCAGTAAGAGGAGCGCCCGGCCACAGACAGCGCAGGTAAGTATAATGCTTCTAAAATTGCTAAGTAACCATGGCAGCCAGGACTGCAGTAGCGTCTTGGCTGCCATGGTAACCGATCGGAGCCCCAGCGATTAAACTGGGACTCCGATCGGAACTCTCCACTGCCACCAATGATGGGGGAGGGGGGGCCGCATGTCCAGCCCCACTGCGTTGAGATGCACCCCATCTGACCTCCAAAAGACTTAGAATAAGAAAAATAAATAGTCTCTCAAAACGTTGTAGGGTATTTATCGGCGCTGCAGATTTACTGCGTGATGTGAGTAAAGTTCACATAGAGTTCAAGCAAATAGGTAATGGTGGTCACGCTGCCCAATACATAGAAGTCCATCAGGTCAAAAGTATATCGGATTTCCAAGCTTTTCACACCACAGCCACACAATAAATTCAGGGGTCGATGTACCGGAGGACATCCAAACCGCTATAATGAAAATTTGGCGCACAAAAGTGAAGTTCCACAAGGATATATTTCCCAACGATTTTTAATATACTCACAAGAGAGTGAATGAATTATAAAGGCATAAAACCATATGGTGGTTCCTCGTGTAGCACCCGACCTAGGTTTTGCCAGTCAGCTTCGTCAGGGGCGAAGGCTCAAACTCTATTCTCCAACTCCCTATGCCTGACCACCACTGCCCCATTCCTAGCCATGAAGCGCCCCACTGCCCGATTAACCTTCACATGGGCCTTGTTCACAGCCTCCACCAACTGTGCCTCCCTCCAAACTCACCTCGGGACTATGCCGACCACACAGTCACCAACCCAGGGAACAATGACCACAACCGTAGCATGTCCCACTTGATATCCCTCACCAATTCCCTAACAGGCCTCGCCGCCAAATCATTACCACCCGCATGGACCACAAGCACGTCAGGCGCCCTATCCATCCGTACAAAACGATGTACCTCTGGCAGCACCCCCTTCCAGACCATTCCCCTCCATCCTATCCATCTTACCAATACCGACTCCCGGTCAAACTCCAACTGCTGTCCGTTCGGCCGAACTGCTGCCCGGACGGCCCCCCAAAAGACATACGAATTCCCCAATATCCACACTAAGGCGGGTACTGCACCTGTAACGAGAAAATAATGCAAGAACAACACTGCCATAAACAAGCAAAATATCCCCACAAGCCCCTTCTTCCAACGAAACCGCCTACAATCGATTCAGCCGAACATAAGACCTAAAACGCGCAGACTCCCACTGCCCGATCCTCTTAATGACCTCTTACCCCAAACCCAACCTTGCTGCCTCAGTTGCTGCCCCAATTCTAAATGAATGGCTGGAGTTCCCCTCTCGGTCTAACCCCAACCGCTGCAAACATTTGTAAAACACAGCCGAAAACTGAAAACGGGAAGCATGAAAAAGGGGTGTTTGACCAGGAGCGTGTCACCAAGGGGCCTGGCCTTGGTAGAGTAAAGGCCCTAGATATAGGTGGCCACTAAGTTAGTTGGTGGACACCAAGATAGTTAGCTTAGCTGGCTCCAGCTAGTCCAGGGCGGGCTTTTACTGTAATGACCGACGTCACGCACAGGGAGGAAAACAGGGAAAGCCCTGCCCAAGGGAGAGGGAAAGGTGGTGACCCCTAACTCACCTTGCGGCTGGCACCTGACTGCCCTGACGTCCCTAGACGGGTTCCTCACCCGTGCGGCGATCACGTGCCTAAACCCTGGCTTTCCCTAATATGAGCCCTAGATAGTGAACGGGCCGGTGGGATCGCTAGTCCGCACCACTGACACTAAGAGGGAAACACCAGGGAGAGGACAGACAAAACAGACAAACACATACACCCAGGTGGGCGACCACAATAGACCAAAAAGGTCCAACAGGGATCCGGAGGGTAGCGTTCTGGACCAACTACCAGAGAACGCAGCAACACAGCTCCAGAAGGTCAGAATAGATGTCCAGGCAGGAAGCTCTATCTCTGGCAACCAGAGAAGTGTGAGAGTGGAATATAAGGAGGTCTGGGAGTGTTGGACAAGGAACAGCTGAGGAGAAGGAGCTAAGGATCCCTGAGTGAGCGAAAAGGGTTTGCAAAGCAAACCCAGAAAGCTACCATAAGGAAAACAGCCCAATCTTAAATAGAGCGTGCAGCCAACCGCTGCGACTTCCTGACCCCGGGTATAACGGAGTCAGGCGTGGTTCTCAATACCCTCGTGACATTTACTGGGAACAGGCAATGTGCTGGGTGGGTGCCTGTTTCCCATGCTCTAGTCTGGGATTTTGGAATATGCCCATGTCCAGGGATGCTATTTAACCACTTAAGGACCACAGGTTTATACCCCCCTAAAGACCAGGCCCTTTTTTACAAATCGGCACTACACTACTTTCACCGTTTATTGCTCAGTCATGCAACTTACCACCCAAATGAATTTTACCTCCTTTTGTTCTCACTAATAGAGCTTTCTTTTGGTGGTATTTCATTGCTGCTGACATTTTTACTTTTTTTGTTATTAATCAAAATTTAACGATTTTTTTGCAAAAAAATGACATTTTTCACTTTCAGTTGTAACATTTTGCAAAAAAAAACGAGATCCATATATAAATTTTGCTCTAAATTTATTGTTCTACATGTCTTTGATAAAAAAAAAAATGTTTGGGTAAAAAAAAATGGTTTGGGTAAAAGTTATAGCGTTTACAAACTATGGTACAAAAATGTGAATTTCCGCTTTTTGAAGCAGCTCTGACTTTCTGAGCACCTGTCATGTTTCCTGAGGTTCTACAATGCCCAGACAGTACAAACACCCCACAAATGATCCCATTTCGGAAAGTAGACACCCTAAGGTATTCGCTGATGGGCATAGTGAGTTCATAGAACTTTTTATTTTTTGTCACAAGTTAGCGGAAAATGATGATTTTTTATTATTTTTTTTTTCTTACAAAGTCTCATATTCCACTAACTTCTGACAAAAAATAAAAGCTTCCATGAACTCACTATGCCCATCAGCGAATACCTTGGGATGTCTTCTTTCCAAAATGGGGTCACTTGTTGGGTAGTTATACTGCCCTGGCATTCTAGGGGCCCAAATGTGTGGTAAGGAGTTTGAAATCAAATTCTGTAAAAAATAGCTGGTGAAATCCAAAAGGTTCTCTTTGGAATGTGGGCCCCTTTGCCCACCTAGGCTGCAAAAAAGTGTCACACATGTGGTATCTCCGTATTCAGGAGAAGTTGGGGAATGTGTTTTGGGGTGTCATTTTACATATACCCATGCTGGGTGAGAGAAATATCTTGGCAAAAGACAACTTTGTATAAAAAAAATGGTAAAAGTTGTCTTTTGCCAAGATATTTATCTCACCCAGCATGGGTATATGTAAAATGACACCCCAAAACACATTCCCCAACTTCTCCTGAATACGGAGATACCAGATGTGTGACACTTTTTTGCAGCCTAGGTGGGCAAAGGGGCCCATATTCCAAAGAGCACCTTTCGGATTTCACTGGTCATTTTTTACAGAATTTGATTTTAAACTCCTTACCACACATTTGGGCCCCTAGAATGCCAGGGCAGTATAACTACCCCACAAGTGACCCCATTTTGGAAAGAAGACACCCCAAGGTATTAGCTGATGGGCATAGTGAGTTCGTGGAAGTTTTTATTTTTTGTCACAAGTTAGTGGAATATGAGACTTTGTAAGAAAAAAAAAATAAAAAATCATCATTTTCCACTAACTTGTGACAAAAAATAAAAAATTCTAGGAACTCGCCATGCCCCTCACGGAATACCTTGGGGTGTCTTCTTTCCAAAATGGGGTCACTTGTGGGGTACTTATACTGCCCTGGCATTTTCCAGGGGCCCTAATGTGTGGTAAGTAGGTAAATGACCTGTGAAATCCTAAAGGTGCTCTTTGGAATATGGGCCCCTTTGCCCACCTAGGCTGCAAAAAAGTGTCACACATGTGGTATCGCCGTATTCAGGAGAAGTTGGGGAATGTGTTTTGGGGGGGTCATTTTACATATACCCATGCTGGGTGAGAGAAATATCTTGGCAAAAGACAACTTTTCCCATTTTTTTATACAAAGTTGGCATTTGACCAAGATATTTCTCTCATCCAGCATGGGTATATGTAAAATGACACCCCAAAACACATTCCCCAACTTCTCCTGAATACGGAGATACCAGATGTGTGACACTTATTTGCAGCCTAGGTGGGCAAAGGGGCCCATATTCCAAAGAGCACCTTTCGGATTTCACTGGTCATTTTTTACAGAATTTGATTTCAAACTCCTTACCACACATGTGGGCCCCTAGAATGCCAGGGCAGTATAACTACCCCACAAGTGACCCCATTTTGGAAAGAAGACACCCCAAGGTATTCGCTGATGGGCATAGTGAGTTTGTGGAAGTTTTTATTTTTTGTCACAAGTTAGTGGAATATGAGACTTTGTAAGAAAAAAAAAATCATCATTTTCCACTAACTTGTGACAAAAAATAAAAAATTCTAGGAACTCGCCATGCCCCTCACGGAATACCTTGGGGTGTCTTCTTTCCAAAATGGGGTCACTTGTGGGGTAGTTATACTGCCCTGGCATTTTCCAGGGGCCCTAATGTGTGGTAAGTAGGTAAATGACCTGTGAAATCCTAAAGGTGCTCTTTGGAATATGGACCCCTTTGCCCACCTAGGCTGCAAAAAAGTGTCACACATGTGGTATTGCCGTATTCAGGAGAAGTTGGGGAATGTGTTTTGGGGGGTCATTTTACATATACCCATGCTGGGTGAGAGAAATATCTTGGCAAAAGACAACTTTTCCCATTCTTTTTATACAAAGTTGGCATTTGACCAAGATATTTCTCTCACCCAGCATGGGTATATGTAAAATGACACCCCAAAACACATTCCCCAACTTCTCCTGAGTACGGCGATACCAGATGTGTGACACTTTTTTTGCAGCCTAGATGCGCAAAGGTGGCCAAATTCCTTTTAGGAGGGCATTTTTAGACATTTGGATACCAGACTTCTTCTCACGCTTTGGGGCCCTTAGAATGCCAGGGCAGTATAAATACCCCACATGTGACCCCATTTTGGAAAGAAGACACCCCAAGGTATTCAATGAGGGGCATGGCGAGTTCATAGAATTTTTTTTTTTTTGGCACAAGTTAGCGGAAATTGATATTTTTTATTTTTTTCTCACAAAGTCTCCCTTTCCGCTAACTTGGGACAAAAATTTCAATCTTTAATGGACTCAATATGCCCCTCACGGAATACCTGGGGGTGTCTTCTTTCCGAAATGGGGTCACATGTGGGGTATTTATACTGCCCTGGCATTCTAGGGGCCCTAAAGCGTGAGAAGAAGTCTGGAATATAAATGTCTAAAAAATTTTACGCATTTGGATTCCGTGAGGGGTATGGTGAGTTCATGTGAGATTTAATTTTTTGACACAAGTTAGTGGAATATGAGAATTTGTAAGAAAAAAATAATAATTTCCGCTAACTTGGGCCAAAAAAATGTCTGAATGGAGCCTGACAGGGGGGTGATCAATGACAGGGGGGTGATCAATGACAGGGGGGGTGATCAATGACAGGGGGGGTGATCAATGACAGGGGGGGTGATCAATGACAGGGGTGGTGATCAGGGAGTCTATATGGGGTGATCACCCCCCTGTCATTGATCACCCCCCTATAAGGCTCCATTCAGATGTCCGTATGTGTTTTGCGGATCCGATCCATGTATCCGTGGATCCATAAAAATCATACGGACATCTGAATGCAGCCTGACAGGGGGGGTGATCAATGACAGGGGGGTAATCAATGACAGGGGGGTGATCAGGGAGTCTATATGGGGTGATCACCACAGTCATTGATCATGCCCCTCTAAGGCTCCATTCAGACGTCCGTATGCGTTTTGCGGATCCGATCCATCTATCAGTGGATCCGTAAAAATCATGCGGACGTCTTAATGGAGCTTTACAGGGGTGTGATCAATGACAGGGGGGTAATCAATGACAGGGGGGTGATCAATGACAGGGGGGTGATCAGGGAGTCTATATGGGGTGATCAACCCCCTGTCATTGATCACCCCCCTATAAGGCTCCATTCAGATGTCCGTATGTGTTTTGCGGATCCGATCTATCTATCAGTGGATCCGTAAAAATCATGCGGACGTCTGAATGGAGCTTTACATGGGTGTGATCAATGACAGGGGGGTAATCAATGACAGGGGGGTGATCAGGGAGTCTATATGGGGTGATCACCACAGTCATTGATCACGCCCCTGTAAGGCTCCATTCAGACGTCCGTGTGCGTTTTGCGGATCCGATCCATCTATCAGTGGATCCGTAAAAATCATGCGGACGTCTGAATGGAGCTTTACAGGGGTGTGATCAATGACAGGGGGGTGATGAGGGAGTCTATATGGGGTGATCACCACAGTCATTGATCACGCCCCTGTAAGGCTCCATTCAGACGTCCGTGTGCGTTTTGCGGATCCGATCCATCTATCAGTGGATCCGTAAAAATCATGCGGACGTCTGAATGGAACTTAAGCAGGGGTGTGATCAATGATAGGGGGGTGATGAGGGAGTCTATATGGGGTGATCACCACAGTCATTGATCACGCCCCTGTAAGGCTCCATTCAGACGTCCGTGTGCGTTTTGCGGATCCGATCCATCTATCAGTGGATCCGTAAAAATCATGCGGACGTCTGAATGGAGCTTTACAGCGGTGTGATCAATGACAGGGGGGTAATCAATGACAGGGGGGTGATCAGGGAGTCTATATGGGGTGATCAGGGGTGATCAGGGTCAAATAAGGGGTTAATAAGTGACGGGGGGGGTGTAGTGTAGTGTAGTGGTGCTTGGTGCTACTTTACTGAGCTACCTGTGTCCTCTGGTGGTCGATACAAACAAAGGACCAGGTAGCAGGTATATTAGACGCTGTTATCAAAACAGCGTCTAATATACCTGTTAGGGGTTAAAAAAAACACATATCCAGCCTGCCAGCGAACGATCGCCGCTGGCAGGCTGGAGATCAACTCTCTTACCTTCCGTTCCTGTGAGCGCGCGCGCCTGTGTGCGCGCGTTCACAGGAAATCTTGGCTCACGCGAGATGACGCCTATTGGCGTTAGCGTAGCCTGGGGGAGCCGCCGCAATGACGCCTTTCGGCGTTAGCGTGGCGGCAAGCGGTTAATCCTGTTGCTGGACTTGGGTGTTGCTCCCTGTCTGGGAAAGGAGCAGGCTGTGTCAAGGCCTGTGGGAGCCAGGACCCTCTAACTCTGTGTGTGGGGTAAGCACTGGAGATGTGTTTTGGGGAGCTGGGTGGTAGACCCAGATCCCGATAGAGAGGGAAAGACTTTAGTCAGTGGCCAGACGGCTGAGGATTTATGTTTTTGATTTATGTTTTGGTTGCTGTTTTGTGCTGATGTGCTTGAAAATAAAGCATTCTTTGGACTTCATTCTGGTGTCTGTAGTGAAATCTCTGAGAATTACCCCTGGATAAGAGACGATCCCTTACACCTGGAAGATATCCTCCACAAATACGATCAAGAATTAACTATGTTGGCAGAAATGGTACAGAAAATGTCTGCCAAAATGAACACTATGGATTAACAGGAATGTTAACCCTTTCATGACCAAGGGTCATTGATACCCCTGTGACCACGTCTAATTTTGCAAATCTGACATGTGTCACTTTATGTGGTAATGACTTTGGAACTCTTTTACTTATCCAAACCATTATGAGTTTGTTTTCTCGTGACACATTGTACTTCATGATAGTCATACATTTTATTCAATATATTTCACCTTTATTTATGAAAAAATCCCAAATTTACCAAAAATTTTGAAAAATTCACAATTTTCTACATTTCAATTTCTCTGCTTTTAAAATAAAGTGACACCTCATAAAATATTTATTACGTAACATTCCCCATATGTCTACTTTATGTTGGCATCATTTTGTAAATGTCATTTTATTTTTTTTAGGACGTTAGAAGGCATAGAAGTTTAGAAGAAATTCTAAAAATATTTAAGAAAATTTCCAAAACCCACTTTTTAAGGACCAGTTCAGGTCTGAAGTCAGTTTGCGGGGCTTACATAGTGGAAACCCCTCATAAATGACCCCATTTCAGAAACTACACCCATCAAGTTACGCAAAACTGATTTAAAGGAAAATGGAGATGACATTTCTAAATTTCACTTTTTTGTCAGATTTTCCATTTCAATATTTTTTTTTCTTTAACACATTGAGGGCTAACAGCCAAACAAAAATCAATATTTATTAACCTGATTCTGTGGTTCACAGAAACACCCCACATGTGGTCGTAAACTGCTGTACGGGCACACGGCAGCGCACAGAAGAAAGGGAGCGCCATATGGTTTTTGGAGGGCACATTTTGCTGGACTGATTTTTAGATGCCATGTCCCATTTGAAGCCCCCCTGATGCACCCTTACAGTAGAAAGTCCAAAAAAGTGACCCCATTTTGGAAACTAGGGGATAAGGTGCCACTTTTATTGGTACTATTTTAGGGTACATATGATTTTTAATTGCTCTATATTACGTTTTTTGTGAGGCGAGGTAACCAAAAAATGGCTGTTTTGGCACCGCTTAAATTTTTATTTTTTACAACATTCATCTGACAGGGTAAATCATGTGCTATTTCTATAGAGCAGGTTGTTACAGACGCAGTGATATCAAATATGTCTACTTTCTTTGTTTGTTGGTTTTAGTTTTACATAATAAAGCATTTTTGAAAAATAAATATGTTTTTGTGTCTCCATTTTCTGAACACCTTATTTTTATTTTTCTGCTGATCGTCTTGTGCAGGGGCTCCTTTTTTGCAGAAAGAGTTGATGTTTTTATTGGTATCATTTTTGGGTACCTATGCTTTTTTGATCATTCATAATTACACTTTATGGGGCATGGTGACCCAAAAATTTGTTGTTTTGGAACAGTTTTTATTTTTTTATTTTTACAGCGTTCACCTGAGTGGTTAGGTCATGTGATATTTTTATAGAGAAGATCATTACGGACGTGGCAATACCTAATATGTATACTTTTTCTTATTTATTTAAGTTTTACACAATAATAGCATTTTTGTAACCAAAAAAATGATGTTTTAGTGTCTCCATTGTCTGAGAGCCATAGCTTTTTTATTTTTTGACCAATTGTCTTAGTTATTGTCTAATTTTTTGTGGGATGAGGTGACAGTTAGATTTGTACTATTTTGGGGGGCATACACCTTTTTGATCGCTTGGTGTTGCAATTTTTGTGAAGTAAGGTGACCAAAAATGGCTTTTTTGGCACAGTTTTAAAAAATTTTTTTAAGGTGTTCAGCTGAGAAGTTAGGTCATGTGATATTTTTATAGAGCTGGTTATTCCGGATGCAATAAAACAAACTTTGTGATTACCTATCGTCCTGGGGCAAAGAACTCCAAGGCTGATGCACTATCTCGTTGTTTAATAAAATTGATTTCACTTTAACACAATAATAGCATATTTGAAACAAAAAATTATGTTTTAATGTCTCCACATTCTAAGAGCTATATATTATTATTTTTTAAGTGATTTTCTTATGTAGGGGCTCATTTTTTGCGGGATGAGGTGACGGTTTTATTGGTACAATTTTGTAGTACGTACGCCTTTTTGATCGCTTGGTGTTGCACTTTTTGTGATGTAGGGTGACAAAAATTGCTTTTTTTTTTACAGTTTTTATTTTTTATTTTTATGGTGTTTATCAGACAGGGAGGATCATGTGATATATTTATAGAGCCGGTAGTTACGGATGCGGTGATACCTAAGATGTGTAGTTTATTATTTTTTTAGCTCTTATAAAATGAGCAGATATAGTAAAAGGCAATTTATTTAATTTTTAATTAACATTTTTATTTCTTTTATTTTTTTAAACTTTTTTTATTTTCACACTTTTTTTTTATCAAGTCCCACTTGGATCTTGAAGATCAAGTGGGGCTGATGGCTGTACTATACTTTGCAATGCTCTTACATTGAAAAGTATAATACTATCAGTTTTACACTGATAGATGGCAACACTGGACGCCTTAGCAAGGCGTCCGGTTGCCATGGCAACCATCGGGCGCTGCTATCGCAGCGCGACAGCCCGGTGGTTGAGAGAGGGCACCCCGTCCCTCTGTTAACCCTTTGGATGCCGCTGACAGCGGCATCTAAGTGGTTATAGCAGTGTCAGCATACAGCTGACACTTGTTGTTGAAGGCGGTGGCTCAGGAACGGAGCAGCCGCCATCACAAATAGCAGGGGCACGGATCAGGGGGGCGGAGCAAGGGGATCCACTGGGGGAGAGCGCAGGGTCGAAATGGGGGCTTGGCCGGCACAGATTGGGGCAGAGCATGGAGGAAACAGCAAGCAGGGAAGACATCAAGGGGCGGATGGACACCAGGGAAGACATCAGGGGGCACAGATTGGGGGCACACAGCAGCCAGTGCCTGATTTCAGGCTCTGATCTGCAGAGCGCAGATCAGAGCCTGAAACCAGCATTTTAACACTGCCGCGATCCGATTAGTTAGTCTGCACAGACTAACCAAACGGATCGATTGCAGGCAAAATCTTTAATCCAAGCGTTTTGCAGCGCTTGGATTAAAGAGCTGCCATGACGTCTATACACGTGCTAACTGCACGGGGTATGTGCAGCTAGCACGTATATAGCCATATGGCAGTCGGGAAGGGGTTAATAAACCCATATGGATTCCTCCTAAATGCTTGGGCTCCTACAGAGCCTGTATAACAGCATGTGAAATCCCAATAGCTCTGTATCATGTACTTTTGGTGCCGCTTGTGATGTATTTGAAAGGTACAGTATGAACCAATTGTACGCAGATCCCATGAACCTTTACAGTTTACCAAGACAGCTGTTATAGGTATTTAAAAAATTTACATAATGGAAGACACTAGGTCCTTTAGCATTCCCCACTGGTAATTTGGAAAGCAGCATGCTTGATATTATGCATCTGCCAGCAATAATTATGCCTAAAATTATTGCCCATATACTCTTGCATAACTAATTACATATACTGTAATATAGTATATATATGAATAAATAACTTTTGATTGGCTGCCATTTTTTCTTTTTTTTGGGTGGAAATATAATGTAATAAATTATGATATAAAATATATACAACTAATATACGCATATTGCAGATTCTGTTCCATCACCATTGAACAAACATTATGTAAAATATATTTTAAATGCATTTGCCCTTTAAATGTTCAGAAAATCACTTCTTGGGGCTGCTGAGACATCTTCATCAGCATGAGATTAGCTTGCAGCTTTTAAATGATGTGGTTTTAAAATGACCCGATAAAACATTAATTTAACAGAGCTGTCAAACAACCTCGGTTTATTTTGACAATCTGTTCGTGGCTCCGGATATCAGCAGGAGCACCCGCATTAATGTTCTTCAACAGATGTAGGAGTAAATTCTTTTACCCATCTATGGCTAGGAGATAGCACAGACAACAATGAATTTAATTGATTAGAGAAATATATCAAGTAAATCATCTGTTTTCATTAAGCATCTGCCTATATTCATATCAGATTTCACAAAGCGCCCTGGTACTGCCACCCTGGAGTGCCTTAATTGTCTCTTTCCAGGTTTTGTGCATCTCTTATTTAATGCATTTCAGCTCCATTATATTACTTGCCCATAGTCCTGAGGTTGTTGTCATGTTTAGAAAATGGCTTCAGTAAGAACATTGCATACTCTGGCCATTTCACAAGATATTAAAACTGAAACCTCATTCAGGCGGCTTGAATAATGGAGGTGAACATTTTCATCCTCCCCCTGTGAGGTCCAACGTTAAATCTGACACCGCTGACACTTCTTGGAATATTGACGGAATACAATTAACTTTGGTGTCTTCAAGGCATCTCTCAGGCGGTTACAAACGGCTTCAGAGACAAACAGTTTGTTAGCTCCTTTTTAAAGCGGCAGCATTTCCTGAAGGAAGGTATAACATAACAACCCGATGTAACCTTGCCGGCTGTACATAAAGTTCATGGTGACATATTAAGAAATGCGCTTTGGTGTTTTATTTTAATGACATTTCTAAATGACTTTTTCTTTGTAGTAAAACTACAGTCTGTTCTTGAAATCACAATGGAGTGCTCAAGGGTAGATTTGTTAATTCCCCACATAGAAGTAGATTTCCAGATCAGGTTCTCAATTGAAAGCTTTATGCCTAATTCTCTGAAATGACACCATTGTTTATCTCTATTTACTGTATGTCTCTACATTGCTATTGTATTGAGATCTGTAAATTCCATAGAGAGAAGAGGCACAACTTTACTGTACATGCAGCAAATAGAGAATTTAGTGCACAGTTTCTAAGGACTCATCCTTGTCCCACTAAAATCAATTACCAGAATAATTCCCACTAAAAGCCATTCATGACATGTGCATTAAAGTCCCTCAAAGTATAAATGTTAGAGAATCTAGCCACAAGCACATTCTATTTAACAAAATAAACTATCTTTAAAGGCTATGTACATCTTCGGGGGCATTTTTTTTAATGATTACTTTTACTCAATGTGGCCTAAAAATAATTTCTTCAATTGGTCTTTATTAAAAAATATTGAGCCATTCTGTCACAAAAGGACAACTGTTTTTCTAGCTGTGAATCATACTTTCACTTTCTGCCGGTTTTCTAATAAACCTTATCTCTAAATTTCTAAAAGGTCAAACACTCACTCAAGGGCCCTTTACACAGGGTGAGAATTAAATAGATCATCGCTAACGACCGTTCATAGTAACGTTCATTAGGTATGATCTGGTGGTGTAAATGTATCGCTGATTGCGCTCGTTTGTCGGGTAATTGGATCGTTAGTGCAGCACAAAAATCTTTGTTTCCCAGTGGAAGATTGTGCTGTGTAAACACGATCTGCTGCCGGGAATCAACAAGTCTGGTTGGGGAAGAGCGATGACATTAGCGATTGCTCCTCCCCATATTCTGGAGGAGATCCTGTCTCCTCCGCTAGCGATCAGCTGATTGTCGGGTAGGAACACTTCCTTACCGACAATCTTCTTGTACATTCCTCCGTTTCAAGGGACCTTTATATAAGCCACATACATATCATTAAGATAAGAATTAAACTATCAGGAGGGTTTAGGAGGTCAGAGATCAGACCTAATGAGCCATCAGCTGAGCTGCCTGATGGAACAGAGTGAAAACACAAATATTACTACTAGAAAATCTAAAATCTGCACAGAGAAAGAGACTCCAAAATTTGAATAAAAACAATTGAATGATTTGTACCTCAAATTTTAGTACAATGCAATAATTAAAAAAATTGCCCCCAAAGGTGTTCATCGCCTTTTAAGTGTACCTTCAATTCATTCAGAAATGTTCCTGTTCAGATACATGAGTGCAGAATACTTCCTGGAACATTTGTCCATGTGTTGTGTCGTGCAGTAGTCTGGCCTCTATGAGTAAGGCGCAGTCTGTTAGAACAGATGCCTTGTGGAAAGATAGAACCTGCTACAAGAGCTGCTTTGGAGAGAGGGATACATCTGTATTGTAAGGAAAGAAACAGCTTGTTACAATAGCTGCATCACAGATGGAGAGATGGTCTGTCCTTAAGGCTCCAACAGAGATCTTAGTCTGTGTACCTGGGGAAAAAGGAGGTAAAGCCCTAAGCTAGTCTGTGGCAACCAGACCAAAGAGAAAGGGCATTTGATGCATGGAGCCATTAATATAGAGGGAAATGTAGATATCAGCTATTACAGAATTTGTATAAGAAAACTTGTGCCATATAGTTGGACTGTTTCAGTCAGCAAGTTGTAGACTGCTTAGGCACCCATTTTGAAGTTAACTAAAGTGGGATGCGAAAGTTTGGGCAACCTTGTTAATCGTCATGATTTTCCTGTATAAATCGTTGGTTGTTACGAAAAAAAATGTCAGTTAAAGTATATCATATAGGAGACACACAACGTGATATTTGAGAAGTGAAATGAAGTTTATTGGATTTACAGAAAGTGTGCTATAATTGTTTAAACAAAATTAGGCAGGTGCATAAATTTGGGCAACACAAAAAAGAAATTAAATCAATATTTAGTAGATCCTCCTTTTGCAGAAATTACAGCCTCTAAATGCTTCCTGTAGGTTCCAATGAGAGTCTGGATTCTGGTTGAAGGTATTTTGGACCATTCCTCTTTACAAAACATCTTTAGTTCATTCAGGTTTGATGGCTTCCGAGCATGGACAGCTCTCTTTAAGTCACAACACATATTTTCAATTATATTCAGCTCTGGGGACTGAGATGGCCATTCCAGAACGTTGTACTTGTTCCTCTGCATAAATGCCTTAGTGGATTTTGAGCAGTGTTTAGGGTCGTTGTCTTGTTGAAAGATCCAGCCCCGGCGCAGCTTCAGCTTTGTCACTGATTCCTGGGCATTGGTCTCCAGAATCTGCTGATACTGAGTGGAATCCATGCGTCCCTCAACTTTGACAAAATTCCCAGTCCCTGCACTGGCCACACAGCCCCACAGCATGATGGAACCACCACCATATTTTACTGTAGGTAGCAGGTGTTTTTCTTGGAATGCTGTGTTCTTTTTCCTCCATGCATAACGCCCCTTGTTATGGCCAAATAACTCAATTTTAGTTTCATCAGTCCACAGCACCTTATTCCAAAATGAAGCTGGCTTGTCCAAATGTGCTTTAGCCCACCTCAAGCTGCACGTTTTGTGCTGTGGGCGGAGAAAAGGCTTCCTCTGCATCACTCTCGCATACAGCATCTCCTTGTGTAAAGTGCGCCGAATGGTTGAACGATGCACAGTGACTCCATCTGCAGCAAGATGATGTTGTAGGTCTTTGGTTCTGGTCTGTGGGTTGACTCTGACTGTTCTGACCATTCGTCGCTTCTGTCTATCCGAGATTTTTCTTGGTCTGCCACTTCGAGCTTTAACTTGAACTGAGCCTGTGGTCTTCCATTTCATCAATATGTTCCTAACTGTGGAAACAGACAGCTGAAATCTCTGAGACAGCTTTCTGTATCCTTTCCCTAAACCATGATGGTGAACAATCTTTGTCTTCAGGTCATTTGAGAGTTGTTTTGAGACCCCCATGTTGCTACTCTTCAGAGAAAATTAAAAGAGGAGGGAAACTTACAATTGACCCCCTTAAATACTCTTTCTCATAATTGGATTCACCTGTGTATGTAGGTCAGGGGTCACTGCGCTTACCAAGTCAATTTAAGTTCCAATAATTAGTTCTAAAGGTTTTGGAATCAATTAAATGACAACAGTGCCCAAATTTATGCACCTGTCTAATTTGGTTTAAACAATTATAGCACACTTTCTGTAAATCCAATAAACTTCATTTCACTTCTCAAATATCACTGTGTGTGTCTCCTATATGATATATTTAACTGACATTTTTTATCATAACAACCAACGATTTATACAGGAAAATCATGACGATTAACAAGGTTGCCCAAACTTTTGCATCCCATGTTGCTATTACACTATTAAAGTTTCCAAACAAGTAAGGTCGGGGGCGGCACAGCCACACAAACAGAAAGCACTCACAGTCAATGCGGTGTACACGGCTGGGGAGGACACACACGATCGGTTGTGCTCAGCTGGACGTAGCAGGTAAGGTGCACATGGAACCAGTGTAGAAGAGAAAATAGACAGCGGCACTCACCCGTGTGTTGAAATAGCGGCAACTTTTATTTCCATAATCAAATGTGGCAGGGGGCGGACAATTCTAAAGCACACATTGAACAGCGGCGACCGTTTCGCGCTACATGCGCTTCCTCAGGCTGTGCGTCAATGCGTGCTTGCGCATCGCTCCTTTTAATCACTGGCGCAGGCCGTTGTCATGGAGACTGACGAACCAGACTGCGTCTATATAAGAGGGTGACTCAAAAATACATAAAAACAATATACAAGTAACATCCATAGGTTATAAGTAATGTGCACTTATGTGCACTTTATGGGTTTATTACTAAAGGAAGGGACTGAGATCATTTCTGTCATTTAATCCGAGTTCCCCCAGGGCTTGTGTGCGTAAGATCCACCTGGCTTCCCTCTGCAGGACGAGGCGATGTCTATCCCCCCCCTGCAGAGGGGTGGGTACAATCTCCAAGCCAGAGAAGGAAATACAGCCAGTATCGCCATCATGGACTTCTCTCACATGGTCTATCAATCTTGGACATCCCTTACCTGTCTTAAAGAAGTTAAAATGTTCCCTGACTCGTTCAAAAAGACACCTGATAGTCTTCCCAATATAAAACCGCCCGCAAGTGCACAGCAGTAAATATACCACATATTTACTCCGGCAGTTAATGAAGGAATTAACTTTGTGCTGAATCCCAGCAAATTCAATATACTTTTTTGGGGAATTATAGGTGCAAAGTGAACAAGTGCCGCACCTGTAGTTACCTTTTAGGTAGATTGCTTTTGAGCCAATTCTTGCTCTTGTCAGGCTGAAACCTGCTCCTAACAAGTTCGTCTTTAACAGTATGGCTCCTTCTGAAAGAGATCAGTGGTTTCTGTCCTGTGAGCTCATTCAGGGTTGCATCTCTCCTCAGAACATCCCAATTTTTTAATATAACTGAGCGGATCCGCTTCGCCATAGGGCTATACTTAAAGGAAAATGCAAATCTGATGCCCCTAGTGTCTGTCTAAGGGTCCATTCACACATCCGTTGTTTCTTTCCTGATCTGTTCAGTTTTTTGCGGAACAGATCTGGACCCATTCATTTTCAATGGGTCCTGAAAAAAATCGGACAGCTCAATGTCTGATTTTTTTTCAGGACCCATTGAGAATGAATGGGTCCAGATCTGGTCCAGATCTGTTCCGCAAAAAACTGAACAGATCAGGAAAGAAACAACGGACGTGTGAATGGACCCTTACTCTGATCTTTTCTATGACTACCACTCTTCAACAGACTATCTTGTGAGAAGTTCTCTTCTACCCTCTTCATGTCTCTATTAAGTGGCTCTTCAGAGTAACCTCTCTTCAATAGTCGCTGCTTCAAATCATGGGCCTGTCTATGGTACCCACTGTCTTTGCTGTTGATGCGCCTCAATCTGATAAATTGTCCGTAAGGTACGGCTTTTTTGACACTCTGTGGATGGAAGCTGTCGTGGTGGAGCAAGGAGTTGGTCGCCGTGGGCTTACGAAAGCCCTCTGTGACCAACTCCTCGCCTACCACCAGGACAGCCACATCCACGAATTCCAACCTGGTACCTCCGAAATTAAGGGTGAACGTCATTCCCATGTCATTTCTGTTGAGAAAATCAACAAACTTGCTGCACTCCTTCTCTGTACCTTCACAGACTATGAACACGTCATCCACAAAACGCAGATACGTCTTCAACTTGGGGAGAAATAGATTCGTAGTAGAATAAATATACCTGTCCTCTAGTCTGGCAAGGTACATATTAGCAAATGTACAGGAGACGGGGGTCCCCATGGCCGTACCCAGCCTTTGCCTATACCCCTCGTTCCCAAATTTATGCACCTGCCTAATTTTGTTTAAACAATTATAGCACACTTTCTGTAGATCCAATAAACTTCATTTCACTTCTCAAATATCACTGTGTGTGTTTCCTATATGATATGTTTAATTGACATTTTTTATCGTAACAACCAACGATTTATACAGGAAAATCATGACGATTAACAAGGTTGCCCAAACTTTCGCATCCCACTGTATATACATGATGTTGCTATTACACTATTAAAGTTTATTGCTTGAAAAAAAAAAGTTAAGAAATAGTTAACTGTAACTGCTGTCACCTGTCCACCCTCAGCTCACATTCTCCTCCAGCTTATAGTATTGACATGTCCGTATCTACAAGCTACATATTGGCATCAGTTCTAGTAAATCAGTGGAAATTAATTAAACTATTATCGAACCCCTTCCTCTCCAGGGTGCACATTGACGTCATGGGTAGAAACACATTCAAGGCTGTGGCCATGTTTGGAGGCATTCATTTTTTCTGAAATGCATGTATTTTTAGGGGTTAACAGCAACCTAATGATAGTATAGTTTACCTCCAGAAATATAAATGGTCTCATAGGACATTCACAAGAAAGCACCATATCTTTATTATAGACAGTAATTTAAAGTATTGCGCCACATGCCCTGCAATATAAAATCAGACTCAAAACGAGGTTCATATACAGAAGAAGACCACTAGGGACATAGCAGATAGCCCAGGTCAGCCTCAATCATTTTTTTTACCGCCATTTCAGGTAAAATCAGGTAAAATAAGGGAAATTACCATGAAGCACGAGGTAATTCAGCTTCACGGCAAATCAAATTTTACCTGAAATTCGGATTGAAGGTCACTATGGATACTTCAATTCGCTCAACACTATATATATTCTTTCCAATACTGTGCTCCAATAATCCCTTGAATTGCTGTATTAAGAGCCTTCAGAACAGTGGGAGCACTAACAATGCTCTCACGTCCACAAAAATGCAGGCATGAATTCCTCTCACTAAAAAAACGCTTCCCCTATGCGTTTCTGTGCCAGTTATTTATGGCACATCATCAGGAGCATATGAGGATCAAAATGTAGACATACGATAGCGCTAGCAACCACAGATGGCATGTGTCTAGCAGATCCTCCACTAGAACATGCAACGCTGGTATGGCCATGTTGGCCCGCCCGGAGCTCACTGTGGAAAGCACTATCAGGACCAATTGCAGGAATATAGACAGGACTTTGAGCACACACCTCTACATTTTCCCATCCCGCATTCTGACTAAAAACCCAAGGAGGCTCAGGAAATCTCATGAGAGAGAAATGTGGGGGACCATAAAGCAAATGATAACTACTTGGTGCAGAAGCACATATAGTGTGTGATCCCAAACTGGGAAAAAGTCCTATGTATGTAGGTGGTAAGGCACAGTAGGTGCCCCTATATGTGATAGGGAACATACTGTATATGTCCCATAAGAGTAGATGCTGGGATATGTAGTGCCCCTGACAAACTAGAAGTCCTAGAAAAGATGGGACACTGTGATAAATGGCCAGATAAATGGAAGGGGGTAAATGGCCCAAAATCAAAAAGGTTAGGGTGTTGAATTTGGAGGGAAATAAAATAATGACATCATTTAATTACATTTTACTCAAACTTTGTTATTTATTTATTTTTTCTACTTGTCGCATTTACTATTTGGACACCAAAGTTGTAGCCAGCCATCACCTAGCATACAAGGTTCCTTATTAAAAGTGTAGAGTGGGGAAAAAAATTGGAAAATAGCATTTTTTAAGTGTATTTAAATGATTCCCTTATTTGCTTTTTAAAATGATCTGTTCTTCTACTTGATAGGTTTTCTTTACATGCCTATGCTAAAGGAATACAATGGACCACAGGGTGCTGAAGGTCCCTTCTCAGAGGGGTTCCCAGCTCATAGAGTCTTAGTGATGCTTACTTCTAATATGGCTCAGTGGGATGTCATAAGTGAAGGTATACACATCTATTCAGCTCTATTATAGCTACAGGAAGGCATTATATCTGACCATATTTTGCTCTTCACTATTGTCGAAATAAAGTAGTGTACCCAGCTTTGATATATTTAGCAGTTATTTAGCACATTGTTA
Organism: Bufo bufo; assembly: GCF_905171765.1. Taxonomy (NCBI): domain Eukaryota; kingdom Metazoa; phylum Chordata; class Amphibia; order Anura; family Bufonidae; genus Bufo; species Bufo bufo. Next base: position 341,526,197 of record NC_053391.1, on the reverse strand, counting down.
TTGCTTTTTTTCCACATTTACCGGTAATTCGTTTAAAACCTGACATTCTTTGTTGTTACATAAGACAAGAAACTTGCAAAAGCAATTAGTATACTATACATGAAAAATAGCTTACTGATATATATATATTTCTCCTCATAAATTACCAATACTGGATATCGGGAGGCTGTAGGAACAAAGAGGGAGATTTATTATTCCCCTACACAATGGATTTTGCATTAAAAAAAAACACAAAACCTGGTTTTGTCATTTTTATTCAAACATATTGAGATATTCTTAGTCGCAAATGCCATTTTTATGCCACCCTCAATTTCCAAATGGTGAGGATGGGTAAGGTACTCCAGAAACTGTCATAAACAATGACTGCAATCCCCTCCAATGACAAGCTAACATAGATATCAGTTTAGCGCATGGACAGCCGGAGAAGGCATTTAATTTATGACAAGGCCGGTGCATCTTCATCAATTAGGTGCCTGCTTCTGCAGCGCAGGGCCTATCAAAACCAATGAAGCACATAAATAAACCAGGGCCAAAATGTTTGGTGTCTTGGGTCCCTCTTGTTAGTAAAGTCACAAGAATACCACATTTATTTGGAATAAAAATGTTATTATTCACCAAGAACTATGCAAGATCAAATACTATATATTATATGTATGAAATTAATAAAGAGGTTTTCCTGGAGTAAAATACTGATGACCTATCCTCAGGATAGATCATTAATATCTAATTGGTTGTAGCATTGGGTGTCAGGTCTCCACCAATCAGCTTTTTGGATAGGCCATAGCACTCCATTGAGCCCTGCAGCATTTTCAAATCATATCATGAACAGCTCTATACAGGGGCGTTGCTAGGTTAAAACATTCCGGGCTTGGGCCCCAGATGTTTTGTCCCAGGCCTCGAATGTCCTGCCTGCCAGCTAGATACAAGTCAACTATATTGCCATCCTCAGGAAGGCAATACAATTTAATCTAATGCACTGGAAGAGCTGAAGGACCTGTGATTACATCACAGGTCATGTGACCGGTAAAACAGGTCGTGGTTGAGAAGAACCTGCGATGCTGTCACCATCATGTGACCAGTGCAGGAGAGGATGGCAGTGGACAGGAGAAATGTGGGGAAGAAGCTGTGGTGATGTCTGCTACATGAGGAGAGGTTAGTGAAGGGAGAGGCAGAGCAATGCTGGGAGTTGTGGTTATTTAACTGGGACTGTATGTTAGGGCTGAAGGGAGTGATGTTATTGACATGGAACTGTGTGTTGGAGGTGGCTGGGGAGGGGGTCATGTTATTTACATGGGACTGAATTTTGGAGGGGGCTGACACAGGGTGATGTTACTTACATGGGACTGTCGACAGGTAGAGATAGCCTTGCGGTTCACCTGGCGGTTGTTTAGCTGCAAACTTTACACGTTCGCGATTCGCTGAATATGCAAACATATGGTAATGTCTGCCAGCGCCATATTCTTTTGCATATGCCGAACTTTGACCCATGACACACATATTAGGTGGGACAGGACAGCCAATTGAGACATTTCAGCACATGGACACACCCCCACTCTATAACAGAACCCGATCTGGCAGCCATTTTACATTCTGTGTTTTGCAAGTGTAGGTAGAGGTTGCTTTGTGGAGCAGGGACAGACTGTTAGGGACACCAAATGCTAGCCAATAGGTCCACAAAAGTCCTTTTAAGGACTGGTATAGGTGTGCTATCGATAGGTGTGATATACTGAGGGGTGTGATATACTTATAATATACTTTGTAACATAGAAAGTATATTATAGTGCATTTGCATTGTGCAACAGTTGTGTGAGGTTCTGATGCGATAACGCAGCTATATAGAGGGACAAATGCTATTGGAATAACTAATTGCAACTGGTGTGATATATCTGTTGCCCCAAAAAAGAACTGATTGAGGTGTGCGATATACCTATAATATACTTTCTAACATAGAGAGTTTATAGTGCATTTGTATTGTGCAGCAGTAGTGTGCGGTTCTGCTGCGATACCGCAGGTATATAGAGGGACAAGCGCTATTGGAACAACTATTTGCAATGGGTATGGTATACCTGTTTCCCAAAAAAAAACTGATTGAGGCCTGCGATACACCTGCTTCCACAAAATATTGATTGAGGCCTGTGATACACCTGCTTCCACAAAATACTGATTAAGGGGTTTAATATACTGGCTTCCACCATATACTGATTGAGGCCTGCAATATACCTGCTTCCACAAATACTGCTCTTATCTAGGGACTTTGGCACAGGGTCATTTTGAAAATGACAGGCAGAGGAAGAGGCAGGCCGTTCCGCAGGGGTGGTAGGGGTCAGGCACCACCACCACCACCATAGCTCCTCCTCTCGAGTCATAGGAATTATTTTTCCATCCATTCCAAGACTTTGCTGATGCAGAGGAAGTAGCAACGGCCACCACCCAGCGGTCTGACGACAGTACCCAGATCAGCCCAAGGAGGGAGGTCCCAGCTGTTGCTGCCTATTCCAAGATCTCTAATGTCAGTGGTGGTGAAGGTGACGATGATGACTTGTCGATGGACGTCATGTGGCTGCCCACAATAGAGTAAAAGGAGGGGAGTTTAGAGGGACAGGGAGCAGTAGATAAGGAGGAGAAGGAGAATAAGCAGGCAGAATTTGCAGTGCACAGAAGGCAAAAAGCAGTATCTGGAGCGAGCTATCCACCATACACGGTCACATCTTGTGCTCCTAGGGTGCCGGCACATGGCTCCGCCGCAGTGTGGGCTTTATTTTAACGTGTCAGCTGCTGACAATAGTGTTGCCATCTGCAGCCTGTGCTGTCAAAGCATAAGTCACGGTAAGCCCAACACTCACCTAGGGACGACCGCCTTAAGAAGGCACCTGGCCTCCCATCACCAAGCCCAGTGGGAGCAAAGCCGTCAGAACCCACAACGCCGTCAGCACTCCACCTCCTGCCTCTTCTCCTTCTCCTCTCTCCTCGCATTTGTCCTCCACTCCACCTTCCACCGTGTTGTCGTCGCGTTCATCTGGCAGAAGGCAGGCTCCCGTGGCCCAAATGTTCTAATGTAAAAAGTTGATGATGCAGGATAACCCTCATGCCCAACGGCTGACCGCTGGCTTGTCGGAACTACTAGCCCGCCAACTACTGCCATATAAACTGGTGGACTCAGAGGCCTTTAGAAAATTTGTAGCCATTGACACACCGCAATGGAAAGTCCCCGGAAGAAAATATTTCTCCCAGAAGGAATCCCAGAGCTATATGGTCACGTTCAGCGGCAAGTGAATATATCTCTGGCACACAGTGTCAGTGCCAAGATACATCTGACCACAGACACATGGTCTAGCAAACACGGGCAGGGAAAGTACATACATAACTTTTACTGCCCACTGGGTGAATATTCTGACGGCCGTCAAGCATGTAACCCTTGGCACCCGTGTGGATTTGGTGTTACCGCCAAGAATTGCATGCAGGCCTGCCTCTTCTTCTCCTCCTCCTACTCTATCCTCCGTCTCCTGCTCGGCTGACTCCTCCTTTTCCACTGCTACCACCTCTTCTGCTACACCTCCCAAGCTCCCCAGAACCTATTCGACGTGCCAGGTGAGACTTTGCCATGCTGTGCTGAGACTGTTGAGCCTGGAAGCCAAGAGCCACACCGGTCCTGCACTGCTTTCAGCTCTGCGGTCACAGGCCGGTCAGTGGCTAACCCCGCTCAATTTCACAGTTGGTAAAGTGGTGTGCGACAAAAATGTCAATCTGCTGAGCGTGCTGAAACAGGGCAAAATGACACAAGTGCCGTGCATGGCACACGTTCTGAACTTAGTCATGCATTCATTCGTTGCCAAATACCCCGGGGCCCAAGTCATCTTGTGGCAGGCCAGGAAAATCTCTGGCCATTTTAGAAGATCTTACTCGGCCATTGCTCGCCTTGCTGACGTTCAACGGCGACACCACCTGCCCGTCAAATGTCTGATTTATAACAGCTTGACGCGCTGGAACTCCACCTTGTATATGCTTGATAGGCTGCTCCAGCAGAAACGTGCAGTTAATGGCTACCTGTACGAACTCTGCAGCAGGACAGGTTCTGGGGAGCTTGGTTTCTTTTCACCGCGCCAGTGGCTGCTCATGTTCAACGCATGCAGACTTCTGCGGCCATTTGATGAGATCACCAAACTGGTCAGTCGCATCCAGGGCACCATCAGTGACATTGTACCTTGCACCTTCTTTCCGGATAGTGCATTGCATCGTGTCATTGATCAAGCCATTGAGGAGCAGGAGCTGGAAGATGAGGAAGTCGCAATGCTGAATGAATTCCCGGGGGGGGTTACTCCATAAGAGACAAGTCAGCAGGAGTCTGAAGAGGAGTAAAAGGAGGATGGTGGCTGGGGGAAGGAGGAATAAGAGCAGGCTTTGAGGGAGACTTTAATCTTTTCGGGGATTCCTGAGGTGGTTCGTGGTTGGGTTGAGTAGACCGAGGATGACATTCTCCTGGGCGATGAGCAGGAGCAAGGGCGCTCCACCGTTACCAATTTAGTGCAAATGGGAGCCTTCATGCTCCAGTGTTTGAAGAGGGACCCCCATATAAAATACATAAAGGGCAAGGACCAGTACTGGGTGGCAAACACAAAATGTCGGACATGTTACCAGAATCACAGAGGGCTGTCAGAATTCAGCATTTCCAGGCCTTGCTGTGAGACATGCTGCATTCTGCTGTTGCGGGCGATGGCAGAGAAATTTCAACCCACAGCGGGTACCAATCCTACCGCGCCTGCAAGAAGAGGGCTGTTTGAAGATGTGTTGGTCACTTCGGATATGAGATCATTCTTGCAGCCAACCCCTCGATAGCCGCCCTCCGGATCCAGCCTCAGGGAATGCCTAGACCGACAAGTGTCCGACTACATCGGGTTAACAGCCGATGTGGACGCTTTGAGAAGCGAGGAACCCCTGGACTACTGGGTGTGCAGGCTTGACCTGTGGCCAGAGCTAGCACAATTTGCCATGGAACTCTTGGATTGCCCCTCGTCAAGTGTCCTGTCTGAAAGGACGTTCAGCGCAGCAGGAGGGATCATGACTGATAAGCGCACTCGTCTAGCTCACGACAGTGTGGACTACCTCACATTTCTAAAAATTAATGAGGCATGTATCTTGGAGGAATTCAACACCCGTGACCACCACATATAATTGAATTTCCTCATGCCAGCGCACACATATCTGCCACCACGCAGAACAAATCATGGTTAGTGTTGAGCGAACCCGAACTGTAAAGTTCAGGTTCGTACCAAACTTTGGGATTTTTGGACCCCAGGCCCGAACCCGAACATTTACCGTAAAAGTTCGGGTTCAGTGTTCGGCGCTTTTTTGGCGCTTTTTGAAAGGCTGCACAGCAGCCAATCGACAAGCGTCATACTACTTGCCCCAAGAGGCGATCACAGCCATGCCTACTAATGGCATTGCTGTGATTGGCCAGAGCAGCATGTGACCCAGGCTCTAAATAAGCTTGAGTCACGTAGCGCTGCATGTCACTCTGCTCTTACAAGTGTAGGGAGAGGATGCTGCTGGACTTGTGATTTCAGGGAGAGAATAGGAGAGAATCTAACTCAGCGATCTACCTAGAAATAGTTGTGTGGGTGCAGGACACAATCGTTTTACCCTGCCCTGAGGCCATTGACCAAAAAAAATACATTTTTATAATTCTGTTAGTTAGGTGGATGGCGGCGGAGGCGGCCATTTTATGCATGCTCAGTGCACCAGCACTGCATCTGAGCTTTTGGGACATTGCAAATTACCATTTTTTGGGGCAAACTACAACATCTGTATTAGTCAGTGTGCAATTTAAGTTAGAAATACACCCATCATTTTCTGGGGTTTGAAAAACACACTTTTTAAAAAAACAAAACTATTTTCCAGATCTGCAAGTGTTAAATTCAAGTTTAATATACACTCACCTAAAGAATTATTAGGAACACCATACTAATAAGGTGTTGGACCCCCTTTTGCCTTCAGAACTGCCTTAATTCTACGTGGCATTGATTCCACAAGGTGCTGATAGCATTCTTTAGAAATGTTGGCCCATATTGATAGGATAGCATCTTGCAGTTGATGGAGATTTGAGGGATGCACATCCAGGGCACGAAGCTCCCGTTCCACCACATCCCAAAGATGCTCTATTGGGTTGAGATCTGGTGACTGTGGGGGCCATTTTAGTACAGTGAACTCATTGTCATGTTCAAGAAACCAATTTGAAATTATTCGAGCTTTATGACATGGTGCATTATCCTGCTGGAAGTAGCCATCAGAGGATGGGTACATGGTGGTCATGAAGGGATGGACATGGTCAGAAACAATGCTCAGGTAGCCCGTGCCATTTAAACGATGCCCAATTGGCACTAAGGGGCCTAAAGTGTGCCCAGAAAACATCCCCCACACCATTACACCACCACCATCAGCCTGCACAGTGGTAACAAGGCATGATGGATACATGTTCTCATTCTGTTTACGCCAAATTCGGACTCTACCATTTGAATGTCTCAACAGAAATCGAGACTCATCAGACCAGGCAACATTTTTCCAGTCTTCAACAGTCCAATTTTGGTGAGCTCGTGCAAATTGTAGCCTCTTTTTCCTATTTGTAGTGGAGATGAGTGGTACCCGGTGGGGTCTTCTGCTGTTGTAGCCCATCCGCCTCAAGGTTGTGCGTGTTGTGGCTTCACAAATGCTTTGCTACATACCTCGGTTGTAACGAGTGGTTATTTCAGTCAACGTTGCTCTTCTATCAGCTTGAATCAGTCAGCCCATTCTCCTCTGACCTCTAGCATCCACAAGGCATTTTTGCCCACAGGACTGCCGCATACTGGATGTTTTTCCCTTTTCACACCATTCTTTGTAAACCCTAGAAATGGTTGTGCGTGAAAATCCCAGTAACTGAGCAGATTGTGAAATACTCAGACCGGCCCGTCTGGCACCAACAACCATGCCACGCTTAAAATTGCTTAAATCACCTTTCTTTCCCATTCTGACATTCAGTTTGGAGTTCAGGAGATTGTCTTGACAAGGACAACACCCCTAAATGCATTGAAGCAACTGCCATGTGATTGGTTGACTAGATAATTGCATTAATGAGAAATAGAACAGGTGTTCCTAATAATTCTTTAGGTGAGTGTATATAGCTTTCATATTCTGTTACCAAAAAAAGACTTTTTTGGCAATCTACAACATCTGTATTAGGCCTAGTTCACACGAATGTAAGGCTTTTATAGTTTTTTGCGGATCCGTTGTTCCGTTTTTGAGTTCCGTTGTGTTTCTGTTCCGTTTTTCTGTTCCGTTTTTCCGTATGGCATATATAGTATACAGTAATTACATAGAAAAAATTGGGCTGGGCATAACATTTTTAATAGATGGTTCAGCAAAAACGGAACAGATACGGAAGACATACGGATGCATTTCCGTATGTGTTCCGTTTTTTTTGCGGACCCATTGACTTTAATGGAGCCACGGAACGTGGTTTGCGGCCAAATATAGGACATATTCTATCTTTCAACAGAGCGGAAAAATGGAAATACGGAAACGGAATGCATACGGTACACATTCCGTTTTTTTGCGGAACCATTGAAATGAATGGTTCCGTATACGGACCGTATACGGAACACAAAAAAACAGACCGTACACTCGCAAAAAAAACGTTTGTGTGAACTAGGCCTTAGTCAGTGTGCAATTTAAGGTAGAAATACACCCATCATTTTCAGGGGTTTGAAAAACACACAATTTTTTTAAAAAAACAGCATTTTCCAGATCTGCAAGTGTTAAATTCAAGTGTAATATATACAGCTTTCATATTCTGTTACCAAAAAAAGACTCTTTTGGCAATCTACAACATCTGGATTAGTCAGTGTGCAATTTAAGGTAGAAATACACCCATCATTTTCTGGGGTTTGAAAAACACACTTTTTTGACAAAAAACACTATTTTCAGGCCTTGCAGCATGAGCACTTTTGAAATTACAGGCTTATATACTGCTGTCAAATTCAGTTGTTAAACAAACACTCGTTTGGGCTCCAAAAATTTAGTTGGCAGCCTTTGATGCAGATGTCATTGTGAGATACACCCTTAATACATTTGGGTTACATTCAGAGATTTAAAATACCGCCATTTGGTGCACCAATATTGTATTGAGGCCTACACTAGTTCAGGCCCTGTGAGATACACCCTCTACATACAGGGGTTTGAATCAGGGATTTGAAATACAGCCATTTGAAATACAGCCAATTTGTGCAAAGATATATTTACTTCAGGCCTACAGTGGTTCAGGCCCTGTGAGATACCCCCTCTACAAACAGGGGTTTGAATCAGGCATTTGAAATACAGCCATTTGAAATGCAGCCATTTTGTGCAAAGATATATTTACTTAAGGCCTACACTGGTTCAGACCGTGTGAGATACCCCCCCTACATACAGGGGTTTGAATCAGGCATTTGAAATACAGCCATTTGAAATACAGCCATTTTGTGCAAAGATATTTACTTCAGGCCTACACTGATTCAGGGCATGTGTGATCCCCCCTCTACATGCAGGGGTTTGATTCAGCCATTTGAAATACAGCCATTTGAAATACAGCCATTTTGTGCAAAGATATATTTACTTCAGGCCTACACTGATTCAGGGCGTGTATGACCCCCCCTATACATACAGTGGTTTAATTCGGCCATTTAAAATACAGTCATTGGAAATACAGCCATTTCGTGCAAAGATATATTTACTTCAGGCCTACACTGATTCAGGGTGTGTGTGATCTGCCCTATACATACAGGGGTTTGATTCAGCCATTTGAAATACAGCCATTTTAAATACAGCCATTTTGTGAAAATATATATTTACTTCAGGCCTACACTGATTCAGGGCTTGTGTGATACCCCCCTATACATACCGGGGTTAGATTCAGCCATTTGAAATACAACCATTTGAAATACAGCCATTTTGTGCAAAGATATATTTACTTCAGGCTTACACTGGTTCAGGCCTTGTGAGATACCCCTATACATACAGGGGTTTTAATCAGGCATTAGAAATACAGCCATTTGAAATACAGCCATTTTGTGCAAAGATATATTTACTTCAGGCTTACACTGGTTCAGGCCTTGTGAGATAACCCCCTACATACAGGGGTTTGAATCAGGCATTAGAAATACAGCCATTTGAAATACAGCCATTTTGTGCAAAGATATATTTACTTCAGGCCTACAGTGGTTCAGGCCTTGTGAGATACCCCCTATACATACAGGGGTTTGAATCAGCCATTAGAAATACAGCCATTTGAAATACAGCCATTTTGTGCAAAGATATATTTACTTCAGGCCTACACTGATTCAGGGCGTGTGAGATCCCCCCTATACATACAGGGGTTTGATTCAGCCATTTGAAATACAGCCATTTTGTTCAAATAAATCTTTAATTCAGGCCTACACTGATTCAGGACGTGTGAGATCCCCCCTATACATACAGGGGTTTGATTCAGCCTTTTTAAATACAGCCATTTGAAATACAGCCATTTTGTGCAAAGAAATCTTTAATTGAGGCCTAGTCTGGTTCAGGCCGTGTTAGATACACCCTTTACATACTGTCGTTCTTTTCTACTATTAATTAAACACCAATTTAGGGCAAGATCCTAAATTCAAAAAATATGAGGAGAGCGTCAAATAAGGTACCTGGCCCAGGTCGTGGTGCTGACAACAAGACATGAGTGGTTTGCACGCTGTGCAATCAGAGCCTGAAGCGAGGCATAAACTTTCTCAACCTGAGCACAACCTGCTTGACCAGGCATTTAAGTGCAAAGCACGAGCTGCAGTGGAGTAGACACCTCAAAAACCAAGAAAGGTCTCTAGCTCCTCCTGCTTCCTCTTCTGCTGCAGTCGCGGCCTCTTTATCCACCTCTGGAGTGACAGTGCCACCTGGCACCCCACAAACAGAGGATCTGCCAGCCACACCAACACCTGGGTCACCAAGCATCTCCATAATGTCCCACGGAAGCGTTCAGCTCTCCATATCCCAAACGCTGGAGAGGAAGAGGAAGTAAACCCCTACCCACCCGTGATCCCTAGCCCTGAATGCCAGCATTTCTAAATTACTTGCCTTTAAAATGTTGTCATTCCGTCTGGTGGAGACGGATAGTTTTAAAGGCCTTATGGCGGTGGCTGTCCCACAGTACGTCGTGCCCAGCCGCCACTACTTTTCAAGGCAAGCCATCCCTTCCCTTCACAAACAAGTAGGGGACAAAATCAGGTGTGCACTGCGCAACGCCATCTGTGGCAAGGTGCACCTGACTACAGATACGTGGACCAGTAAGCACGATCAGGGCCGTTATATCTCCATAACAGCACACTGGGTAAATGCTGGGCCTCTAGCGGATAGCAGTTTGGCGCATGTCCTTCCACCACAGAGGATTGCAGGGCGCTTCAGTTTGCCTCCTGTTGCTTCATCCCTTGCCTGGCGCATGTGCTGAATTTGGTGGTGCAGAGGTTACTTTAAAATTACCCCGATATGTCAGAGCTGCTGCATAAAGTGCGGACCGTCTGTGCGCACTTTTGGCGTTCTCACTCTGCTGCTGCTCGCCTGTCAGCGCTGCAGCGTAACTTTGGCCTTCCCGCTCACCGCCTCATATGCAACGTGCCCACAAGGTGGAACTCCACCTTGCACATGCTGGCCAGACTGTGCAAGCAGCAGGCGATAGTGGAGTTTCAGCTGCAGCACGCATGGGTGAGTCGCTCGGCGGAACAGCACCACTTCACCACCAAAGACTGGGCCTCCATGCGAGACCGGTGTTCCTTGTTGCGCTGTTTCGAGTACTCCACCAACATGGCCAGTGCCGATAACGCAGTTCTCAGCGTTACTATCCCACTTCTATGCTTCCTTGAAAAAAACGCTAATGGCGATGATGGAAGAGGATGTGGCACAGGAGGAGGAGGAAGAGGGATCATTTCGTAGGGTTTCCAGCCAGTCATTCCCAAGTGGCTCCGAGGGTGGGTTCCTGCACCCACAAACCCAAGGTACACAATTGTCCAGCCAGGGCACAGTTCTGGAGGATGACGAGGTGGAGGATGAGGAGGAGGAGATGGAGGAGGAGGAACCATGTTCACAGCAGAGTGGCACCCAGACCAGCTCATGGCCATCACTGGTGCGTGGCTGGGGGGATACAGAGGACACAGACGATACACCTCCCACAGGAGGACAGCTTTTCGTTGCCTCTGGGCAGCCTGGCACACATGCCTGATTACATGCTGCAGTGTCTCCGCAACGACCGCCGAGTTGCCCACATTCTAACTTGTGCTGATTACTTGGTGACCACGCTGCTGGATCCCCGTTACAAGGACAACGTACCGTCCTTAATTCCGTCACTGGAGCGTGATCGTAAGATGCGCGAGTACAAGCGCACGTTGGTAGATGCGCTGCTATTGGCATTCCCACCTGACAGCGGGGGCACTGTGAAAGCACAATGCGAAGGCAGAGGACGAAGAAGAGGTCCCCAACGCAGCTGGGGCACCACCAGCACCTCAGAAGGCAGGGTTAGCATGGCCGAAATGTGGAAAAGCTTTGTCAGCACGCCACAACAATCAGCACCACCAGCTGATATGGAACGTCTTAGCAGGAGGCAGCATTTCACCAACATAGTGGAGCAGTATGTGTGCACACGCCTACACATACTAAATGACGTGTCTGCCCCCTTCAACTTCTGAGTCTCCAAATTGGGCACATGGCCTGAGCTTGCCCTTTACGCCTTGGAGGTGCTGGCCTCCCCTGTAGCCAGTGTATTATCTAAACGTGTGTTTAGCACGGCAGGGGGCGTTATCACAAACAAGCGCAGACACCTGTCCACAGCCAATGTGGACAAGCTCACGTTCATTAAAATGAACCAGGCACGGATCCCTCAGGACTTGTCCGTACCTTGTGCAGAATAGACATGTATACCGGCACTAACCAGCCATTGTTATACTGCAGAACAATTCCTCATTCTTGAATTTTGGATATTTCTCTTTTAGAGTGTACCCTAATTTTAAACAATGAAATTAAAACCAAAAACCTGTGTTGGCTACCTCGTTCTCCTCCACCGCCGCTTCCACCTACACCGCTATGTCCACCGCCTCCTGAAACTCCTACTCCATATGGAACTCCACCTCATAAATCAATTTTTTATATTTTTATTTATACGTATTTAATTTTATATCATTTCACTACTTTGTCATTTACATTTTCGGGTGAAATTAACCAATTTTGGGTGTATAGTACCACTGCTATACCTAGTAGACAGGTAAAAAAAAATTATTGTCATTTACATATTCGGGTGAAATTAACCAATTTTTGGGTGTATAGTACAACTGCTATACCTAGTAGGCCGGTTAAAAAAAAAAATGGCATTTACATTTTCGGGGGAAATTCACCAATTTTTGTGTTTAAAGTACCACTGCTATACCTAGTAGACAGGTAAAAAAAAAAAAAATAATTGTCAGTTACATTTTCTGGTGAAATTAAAAAAAAATTGGGTCTATAGTACCATTGCTATACCTAGTGGACAGGTTAAACAAAAAAAAAATTGTCATTTACATTGTCAGGTGAAATTCAACAATTTTGGTGTGTATAGTACCACTGCTATACCTAGTACAGTGTTTCCCAACCAGTGTGCCTCCAGCTGTTGCAAAACTACAACTCCCAGCATGCCCGCACAGCCAAAGGCCAACACTGACCTAGTAGACCGGTAAAAAATAAAATAAAAATGTCAGTTACATTTTCTGGTGAAATTAACAATTTTTTGGGTATATAGTACCACTGCTATACCTAGTAGACAGGTTAAACAAAAATAAATTGTCATTTACATTTTCACGTGAAATTCAACAATTTTGGTGTGTATAGTACCACTGCTATACCTAGTAGACAGGTAAAAAAAAAAATTGTAATTTACATTTTTGGGTGAAATTAACCAATTTTTGGGTGTATAGTACCACTGCTATACCTAGTAGACAGGTTAAACAAAACCAATTGTCATTTACATTTTCAGGTGAAATTCACACATTTTTGTGTGTATAGTACCACTGCTATACCTAGTAGACAGTTTAACCCTTTCATGACCAATGGTCATTGATGCCCCAGTGTCCAGGTCAAAATTTACAAATCTGACATGCGTCTCTTTATGTGGTAATAGCTTTGGAACACTTTTATTTATCCAAGCCATTCTGAGATTGTTTTCTCGTGACACATTGTACTTCATGATAGTCACAAATTTTAGTCAATATATTTCACTTTTATATATGAAAAAATCCCAAATTTACCAAAAAGTTTGAAAAATTAGCAATTTTCAAAATTTCAATTTCTCTGCTTTTAAAACAGAAAGTGATTCCTCATAAAACATTTATTACTTAACATTCCCCATATGTCTACTTTATGTTGGCATCATTTTGGAAATGTAATTTTATTTTTTTAGGACGTTAGAAGGCTTAGAAGTTTAGAAGCAATTCTTAAAATTTTTAAGAAAATTTCTAAAACCCAATTTATAAAGACCAGTTATAGTTATAGTTTTATAGACCATTATAGACTCATATCGTAGTTCCTCTTTTGCGGTCCCAGAATCGGCTCGTAGTGGGGCTCCAAAGACCTACAGGGAGCCCCACCATGAGCCGATTCTGGGACCGCAAAAGAGGAACTACGATATACAGCAGAGCTCTATCTACCAGTCTTAACAGACTGCATCGGCTGTAGTGAGGTACTATCGAAGTCCGCTATTAGAGATCGCCATAGACAAGTCAGAGGTAAGCTTACCCCATACTCACTCCACGAATAAGATATCATCGATATACATGTGAGTACTGGAATAAACCCTCGACAATTCGCACTGTACATCACTGATCTACTTTGAACCACACTGTGTATCCAAGTTCCAGATCGTAACATTATATATGAACAGTAACAAAATAGCAACCATAAGCTACATTCTCCAGGGAAACAACTTTGGCATTTCTACTGCGGAGATACCTCACACAATTGGCTGCTTCTCCATATCATCACTTTGACTTCTATTTTTCCACGAGTACGTTTGCACTTTACAGAGAAATATCACCTCTATTTTTGCTGCACCCCTCGTAGTCTCTTTGCAACACCTTGCATATGATTCATATATTTTTATTTTTATTTTTTACATTGGTTGGATTACTTTTTACATTGGTTGGACCTTTGCATTTATCTATTTACTTCTAGGACACATTGATTTGGATTCATTTCTGCACAGATTTTGAAGGTCTTACATTATGTTACTATAAGGAGATTTGTTCACGATATTATTATTATTTTATGATCTATGGGACTATTGTTGCCTGAGATTGGAACAAACTCTGCCTTAATCTCAGAACCTGCATTTTTTGTAGCGATTTTACAAATGCAACAGCTGATATCTATATTTTGCTGAATAACCGCAGTGTCGCTATTGTTTTATTCTACTGTAGATATATTTGCCATTGCCTCATTCTAGATATATTTGCCTTTTCTCCTTTTTTGCACTTATATATACTTTTTTTGGAGATATCTGTCCGGACTACCTTATTTATATATTTTTTATATACACCTACATCTATTTAATAAACAAATTTTAGTGATACATTATATATCGAGTCTATGTGAATCCATTTATAAGAGTGCCCATTCACTTTCTTTTGTACTATTTGATTTTGGTGAACAGAGTGCGACATCAGTTTGGAGCACCTTGCCATCTCCAACCAGAGGGAGAGCCGCCCTAGACATTCCCCTTGATCTAGTTTTTACATTTAGTCTGTAGCTTACTGAGCATGTAAGTCGGTATAATGCCACTTACAGTATTATAATGGATATATACTGTAATAAACCCAGAGCCGACTGAGTTCTAAGGGGAAAAGTCCAACTTAATCTCGCATGACATATAAGGGTGAAATAGTATATGTTTAACAAGTTTGGCAAGTCTGGCTTTGATAATGTCATTCAATTTCCATTAACATTCTATTAATGCAAAACTGTAGGTATTTCATTTCAGAACTAATCATTTAATTGAGGTTTAAACTAGGTAAAGTGCAACAGATTACATGAATAACTAATACCGTACATTTTGTGCTATTTAATCCTAACATGTAGATAAGTCTTTACATCTATGTATGTTCCTATCACCGTTTGTACTAGAATATTATTATGGAAGTTCTTTGAAACTGGGTACACTTCATTTTATACTTTGTACTGTGACTAGTTAAGTTGACTTAAGAGCAGAAATAAATCCCCACTCTTGTACTGTAATTTATAATACAGTGTTACATGAATGTATTTGGTACATGAATTCCATCCACTATTGATCATAATATGGGCATCTACATTTCTAGAGGTTCCTTAAATTAGCCTTATAGGAGTTATCCCACGGAAAGTATTACTGTGCAATGAGTAGTAAATTTCAAATGTTTTATTAACAGTTTTTCTTGTAGTGCCCCCTTCTATTATCCTGTGGATGAAATTCTGGTCCACCATCTCCAGCATGCAGTGGTGGACCAACATGCTCAGTATCTTCTTGATTCCCTCCTCTCAGTAGCAGTGTAGTAATCTCATAGAGAAGCAGGTAAAGTGGTCCAGACACCTCTCATTCATTCATTCCTACTTCTAAAATTATGGAAATACATAGTTATATCTCTCTAGAAAGTGGACAAGGAAATTGTGGGGCATTACACACTATTTTGTTATTTATGTTTGGAAGCACTGAGATTGGGTGTGAGGAAACCAACTACATGAACATATCTTTTAAAACTACAATTGCAGCATCCCACTAGTGTACGTGGGCACTGCAAAAGCTTGTTATGTCATATGTTGTATCATTTATTCTTATGTGAAATCCCTGTTACCAGGCTATCAGGTGCACTACACGCATTCCACCATTAGATGAGGATAGCACCACAGTATATATAACTCAGTTCAGGCCAAGTCAGGGAGTTGGACTTAGAGTTTGCAGGAAGAAGGAGATGGAGTGAGGAGCAAGGGGGAAGGAGAGGACCCCTCTCCTCTCAGCTCTCTATTGGGCTCCATGGCCCAGAGGAGCCAATTTATATCTCAGTGTCAAGCCAGGAAAATAGGCAAAGGTGAAGTCTGTATTCTACTGCCTACTCTTCCGGAGTGTCAAGTGGATTTTGCTAAGTTGATTGTGGAAAAGACAAAGTATGGACAAAGCCATTAGTCTAGGCTCTAGGCACCTTTGTATCTAGGTGAAGGATTTATTAGCTTCCGGCAGCATCACCATTATTTTAAGGACAGATAAGATATCTGTTGCATCACTTTTGTGTAGAAGATAAAGACTTGAACTACCTCTACTGAGACTGAAGCAAGGCAAAGAGATGAATATCAGTGAGTACATAGCTACCTACGATAGCCTGAGACATAACTACATGTACAGCCTGTTACTGGGATTCACCACATCCAACCTGCATGTTTATAACAGGATGTAAACTGTTATCAAGATCCTGGTTACAGTAAAGTTCTTAGTTGGATTCAAACTCTGCCTCATTCTTCTATACTACAACCTCTTTCATCATCTTGCACCACCAAGGTGCTGGCGTCACGACATTGCCTACATCAGAGGCCCAGCCGCATAAGCACTCAGAAACCCAATCATCATCAAGGGCACCTCCATCACCACCTGATTGGTGTCCCCTGTAATAGAGTGTGCCCCGGAGAATCCAGTGCTGTTCTCCCCTTCACTGCACTGCTGGCCCAGGGAGGCATCTGCTAACCATGAGTAACCAATGAACTGGTGTACCCTTCGGCACACCGTGAACCTCACGTGTTGTCCCCTGGGGACCGCCATGTTGCATATTAAAATTGGCATCACAAACAAGATACAAATACTCTGTGCCTTATGTGAATGAGCCCCATTTGTTTGACTGTTTTATTGGGCTAAAGAACTGTTTAAATTACTTAAAAGCTGCATGAATATACTGTGCCAATTATCTACTTTGAAAAAGCACTGTTAAAACTGGAAAAAGCGCAGATTTGTGTGTCACTAAAACTGCTTGCTGTGACTGAATTGACTTTGACCTTGAACCTAAAATGGCCGCCGGAGGCTTCTTGTCTAATTTATGGTGCCTTCACTCTGCAAAACACCCTGCTTGGCGGGAAAAAATAGAGTGCCTCCCCTTTAAAAGCGTGGGAAAATTATTTCTGCTGCACCATCACCTCATTACCATGGATTACAACATGAGTGCCGCCTCCCCTATGCTGGAGAACCTAGGGAGCGGGCAAAAGGAAAGGTGGAGCCTGCATGATCAGTGGATCAGTCTGCTGGAGGAGCTGGTGTTTCCAGACATGCAGAGAGACGCTAAGCTTACCATTATGTCACAGCCTGAGCCAGAGTACGAGATGGGTGCACCGCCTGCATACATTTTAGATGGACGATCGCCAGCTTCAGAGGGAGAGACATCACTAAGCCCCGCAATGGCTCATGTGGTACAGGCGGACGGAACTTAGACCTCGTTTTTCCGAGAGAAGGAGCGCAATCATTTTTGACCCAGTAGATCCATGGCCGACAATACGCCCGCGTATGATCAGAGATGTGCAGCCATACGGATCAGCGCAACCACGCAGCTCGTCCCGTGGAGTTCATTGACTCGATTGACTCCACTGAAAATGCTGATCTCTGAAGTCCTGACTGAAGAACCAGAATTGCACCAAAGTGAGTGAGAGGGTCCGGTTAGTAATGCCCAGGTATGACCGAGAAGTTTAGCCCTGCCTGCTCAGAGCTACGAGTAGGATGACAGACTAGTTTGGGAGGCTTACCAGGAATACACGGCGCGCCACTACTCGTATTGGCCTCGTACTTCACCCCCAATTCCAGAGGAACTTTCCGCACACCAGAACCGTGGCGCGGAAGACCAAGTGGTACCCAGCTCAGTGGAACCATCCGGAGAAGATTCAAGGAGCCTGAACCCACCTTTACAAAGGTCTGGTCCAGGGCAAGCCCAGATTCGCTTATGGGAGCGAACAGCCTTCTGAACCATGAGAAGAAAGAAGTCTCATCAAAAGTGAATCCTAAAGACCCGTGATTAGGCCTGTAGGCCATTCTCCAATGATTATGCCACTAGAGAGTCCTTCTTTGTTGCCCAGCATGGACTGTTGCCAGTTTCTTAAGGCACAGTGACAGTTTCCCAAGTCACTGCTCAGCCTGTTGTCCCTTTAAGGAACTTTCCAGGACCCCTTCTGGTCTGTGTTTTTCTGTCCCAGTTGCGCCTGTTTTGAGCAAAATTTTAAGTCTTAAATTTTAGTCCTTCCTATGCCCTCTTCAGGGGTTATGCAACAAGACTATCATAATGTTTAAGTCATGTACCGAGAAGGACATTCTTCTGTGCTTGTTTTTATGCAATTCCTATGTTTACAAATCAACAGACTTTTTTCACTTTCCTTATTATGCTGCTCTAAAAATTTTATATTGTAAAAGACTTGGTTGTACTTTGCCATGGACTTTATATTATGTTTGTGAGATCAACGCCCATATGTGTCACCGGCAAGTTCAGAAGAAACGCCGCCCCACATCCCATTTTGTGTTGTGAACCACATAATTTATGATGTTTTTGTAATGTGTATTTCTATAAGGTGTATTTTCATACTGTTTGTTATTTATATCTGTGTGCCTGCCTGCATGCTTTCCCTTTATATCTTTCAGGAGACTTTGTCATGTCCAGAATGTGTCAAGGCCGACACATATTAAAAAAGGGGGTATGCAGCATCCCACTAATGTACGTTCGCACTGCAAAAGCTTGTTATGTCATATGTTGTATCATGCTGTATTTTATTCTTATGTGAAATCCCTGTTACCAGGCTGCACTACATGCATTCCACCACTAGATGGGGATAGCACCACAGTATATATACCACAGTTCAGGCCTAGTCAGGCAGTTGGAGTTAGAGTTTTGGAGGAAGAAGGAGATGGAGTAAGGAGCCCAGAGGAGCCAATTTATATCTCAGTGTCAAGGCAGGAAAATAGGCAGAGGTGAAGTCTGTATTCTACCGTCTACTCTTCTGGAGTGTCAAGTGGATTTTGCTAAGTTGATTGTTGAAAAGATAAAGGAAGGACAAAGCCATTATTCTAGGCTCTAGGCGCCTTTGTATCTAGGTGAAGGATTTATTAGCTTCCAGGAGCCTCGCCATTATTTTAAGGACAGATAAGATATCTGTTACATCACTTGTGTGTAGAAGATAAAGACTTGAACTACCTCTACTGAGACTGAAGCAAGGCAAAGAGATGAATATTAGTGAGTACATAGCTACCTACGATAGCCTGAGACATAACTACATGTACAGCCTGTTACTGTGATTCACCACATCCAACCTGCATGTTTATAAGAGACTGCTTTATAACTGGATGTAAACTGTTATCAAGATCCTGGTTACAGTAAAGTTCTTAGTTGGATTCAAACTCTGCCTCATTCTTCTATCTCAAAACTACAACCACTCTCATCATCTTGCACCACCAAGGTGCTGGCGTCACGACATTACCTACATCAGGGGCCCAGCTGCACAAGCACTCAGAAACCCAATCACCATCAAGGGCTACTCCATCACCACCTGGCCGGTGTCCCCTGTAATAGTGTGCCCCAGAGAATTCAGTGCTGTTCTCCCCTTCACTGCACTGCCGGCCCAGGGAGGCATCTGCTAACTGTGAGTAACTGATGAACTGTTGTACCCTTCGGCCCACCGTGAACCTCGCGTGTTCTCACCTGGGAACCGGCACGTTGCACAATAGGCCTGGAAAACCTCTTCAAGGCAGTATGGCATTAAGGAGCTTCAGTGACTCACTGTGCTATCATATAGTCTGTAATACAGCATCTAATGAAGCAAGCTACATTTTCTTTTTGTTACATCCATGTGTTTTTTGACAAAAAATCCCTTTGTATGCATATGTGGTACAGTGAAGGCATTCAGGTGTACTGTACATTAGGTCCAAATAGAAGTCTAAAGGCACCCTATTAGATGTCTATACAACATAGAGGTTAAAGTGGTTGTTCAGTTGTTAATATCTGATCAGCAGGGTTCCAACACATGGCACCCCCGCCGATTGGCTGTTTGATGTGTCAGGCGGTGAGACATAGAGAAGTGGGGGCAGTGTCATGGCATTGGGAAAAGAGCGCTTCCATTGGGGTGCCGTTTCAATTTTCGTCCCAGGCAGCAGAAAGGCTAGGTGCACCCCTGACTGTCATACATAATCTATGTTGTATTACGCAATATTATCCACCTTATGTTCCTGAATTTTTGTATTTCTAAGATACTAGTTATGGATACTCCATCCTATTTACAATAACTTGACAAATAAATGCTTTACCATCAGATGTCAGATTAATATAATCCCTACTATAGCATATCAGAAGACTTTTCACTAATTCTCACGAATTGTCATTGATTCCTGTCACGAACCAGCGGGTGTGAACCCACTGTGCCACGTGTCCTACCTCCTCTAAGGGCATTGTCTAAGTGAACCCCTGGATTTTCATAGTACCACTGATCGTGGGTATAGACTTTCCCGAGGGGAACATAAGGTCACTACCTCTTGAGGAGGATAGGCACACAAGGAAGCTGGTCCAGGCAGACCAGGAGGTACCTGAGAAAGGTACCAGAGGTGAAGGACCGAAGGATGAGGCAGAGGCATAGTCAGACAGGTAAAAGGTCAGGGCAAGAAGCACAGGTGCAGGGCAGGTAATCGGGGTTGGCAACAGGAGATTCAAGGCAAGCAGATAGGGATCTAACAGGTAGCAGAGTCCAGGAATACAGATACGAGTCAGGAACATAGGAACACTAGCGGAAACCAGGAACGTTAGCAGGACACAAGCTCCTTGACACTGAGGCATCTGGGAAGGGGGCTGAGCCACTTATATATGTGCAGGTGGCTAGTATAGGTGAGCGAGGTCACATGGCCTAACCCATAAAGCCCAGGAAGTGACACGCACCGGCCCTTAATGAAGTGCTGTAGGAAATAAGCAGCAAGCATGCTGTGGCCAGGGCTGAGAGAAAACTGTGGAGAGGATCCCAGAACAACAGCACCCACACAGACAGAGCCCAGGACTGCAGCGGTGAATGGGAAGCATCGGCTGCAGATCATAGCTGAACACGTCGCCCGGGACCACGGTGGTAAGCAGGGACACAGCGGTGTACAGCAGCCGCTGTTACAATTTCTATGTTTTGTTACACATTGGTGCTTCTTCTGAGATATTACATGATGTGCATTATCATATCTTTTTCATTCCGTATATTAGTGAGCTAAAAACTGAAAAATTAACAGAGGCAGCTCCTCATGTGCAGGATCACCAGGTTTATAGTGATATAAAAACTAGTAATGCACTTACATTTGGTGTTGTGTAAACCACAACAGTTACAGAGATTTCTATACCATACAGCGAGCGGTGTTTAAGGTGTTTAAGGGTAACTGCCTAGGTCCACTTGCTGGCTCTGCGGGTAATCGCTGGCCACATGCCAATGGGAGGAAGGGAGAAAAAATATGAAACCTGTATCACTGCGCTGTCCCCAGTAACAAACTTCCAGACTGGGTAAGTATATAAGTGGGTTCCTTTATTATTGGTATGAGCAGGTATGCCTGATGAATGGGGGAATTCGCCCTTGAATCGCGTAGCAATAATAGAGGAACCTATTAATATATTTATCAAGTCTGGAAAACCGCTTGTTTTTTCCTGTCTTTTTCCGATCATATTAATATACATATATATGTGTTGTGGTGTTACAGTTTGATGAAGGTTTCTTGGACCGAAACATCACAAGTGTATCTGCATTAAATAAATCCTTATTTGCATTTTTGTCTCTGGAGTGCTCAAATTATCTTACATACGCAATGGCTGACTCCCCCCAGGACCCTTCCTATCGAGCCCCAGGTGTAGGAAATGCTGAGTGGTATGTTGTGGCCTGAATTGTCTCTATATGTGTGTCACGGTGCTCCTATATGGATACGGCTGGATCCCAGGCTTTGGCTCTGAAGCAATAAATAGGAGGAATAATTGAGGGATTTGAAGAAATAACTTGAGTCCAGACCTTGAGATGAAGTTCAATGGCAGCTTTACTTCAATAAACGTGTCTCCAAACAGTTTCAGGCTTTGTCTTGGTTCCAGCGGGCTTTAGCATTAAACTGGCAGGCAAACTCAACTCTGCTATATTTTTCTTTCACTTTGCTGTACTGACAAGCTCACTTGGTGTCTTTGTTTCCACTTTATGCTGCACTTTACTCCTGTACTCGGACTTATGTTCAGCCAAAAAGTAGGTTAGATTTCTGGTAGCTCCAACATGGAGTCTCAACCAGAACGAACCAGAACTGCCCCACCTCCTTCTGGTAGCAAACACTACTGGCCCACTTCTCTCCAGAGGGGGGCTATAATGGAATGTTCAGTTCCATTTGGTCTAAGATAGCTCTGCCATAAACACTGCCACCTGCTGGTGAACCTGGTACATTATATATAAGCAATTGCATAAAGATATATTACGACTGCACATTGTGGAGGATCTGAACAAAATACATAAGATTACGTTTTGTTAGCAGGGTGCAGGAGTGGTAACATCACTTTGGGGTGTTACACATAGGAAAACTCTATATAGTTCACTAATAAGCGCAGTAGCTAATGAGGAGCTTATACAATCTCTGTATTGGAAGGAATGGACATGGCAGGCCCACATGTTCCTTCCCATTATTGTATTAAAAATTCTGGCCTAGAAATACCAAATCCCCAACTCCATTTGTTGAAATGCAGCTCCAAACTTGAAAGGAAGCTCTACCATTCTACCACTCTTTATCCCTTTGGTGAACACACTGCCTTCTATTATGTCTGCTAAATATTTAAAATATTGACATCAGTCCAGACCACCTGCCACTATATTTCTGCACCAAAGTTCCTATGTTTTCATGCATGGGTCTCTTGTTTCCACATTACAGGCAGGTATGGCTTTGTGGACACCTTTTTAATCAAGGCCACTTATGGCCAGACTTCTCTGAACAGTAAATGGGTTTACATAGGTCCCACTGGATGGCACTGCTGGACATCTTCTAAATTTTGATGGGAAGTAAGCATGATGTGTCTTGCAAATTCGGGGATACATTTTAGCAAATGGAGTTGGGTATTTGGTCAGGATTAATGGTGTCCCCAGTGCTGACTAATACAGGCAGATACTTATCCATCATTATATACAATCAGGTGGGCATCAGACTGGTTCCAAATTTATTCTGCAACAGGACAACGACCCCAAACATACAGCCAATGTCATTATGAACTATGTATCTTCAATGTAAAGGAGAACCAGGAGTTCAGGAAGTGTTGATATCGCACCACAGATCCCTGATCCCAACATCGTCCAATTAGTCTGGATTACATGAAGATGCAGAAGGATTTGAGCAATCCTATATCTACAGGAAATATGTGGTTAGTTCACCAAAATGTTTGGAACAACGTCCCTGCTGAGTTCTTTCAAAAACTGTGTGTAGATCTGAAGAAATAATTAGTTGTTTTGAAGGCAAAAGGTGGTCACACCAAATATTGATTTGATTTAAATGTATGTTTTGTTCATCCACTTTGCATTTTGTTAATTAATAAAAAAAAAATAAACTATTAACACTTCTATTTTTGAAAGCATTCTAAGTTTGCAGTTTTTTCCACCTTTGCCTAAAACATTTTCACAGTACTGTACATCGCTCCTACAACCATTCCTGAACAATATTTGCTGTGTGACAGGCAGATTATCTAAAAGAGGACACTTCCATTTGGGAATAGTTTTGCCATGAAGGGGTGTGGTTGGTCTAAAATAAGGCTTAGGTAGCTGGTACATACTGTATCTAAATAATATTCACATGAATGCCAGGACCAAAGGGTTTTCAGGAAAACCCTGCCCCCAGGGAAGCAAAGCACATGCACCCAGCTCTCCACATGGTGTAACAGAAAACCTGATTTATTAGACCAAACAACCTTCCTCCATTGCTCCATGTGCCAGTTTAGATGCTCGTGTGCCATTGCAGGCACTTTCTGTGGTGGCATTCTCTGATCAGTCTGTGGCTATGCAGCCCCATGCTCAGCAAGCTGTGATTGTTGATTAGTTCTGAACGTTAGCTTAGAGAAATTTTAGGCTATTCCTCTATACATAACAGCTTTAACTCTGTTATGGTGGAACTGCTCATTTCAGGTCCTTCTACAAAATTTATATTGGATTAAGCTCAGTACTTTAACTTGACCATAACAAAACTTTAACTTTGTTCTTCTTTAACCATTCTTTGGTAAAACAACTTGTGAGCTTATAGTCGTTGATTAACGACATGACCCAAGTTCTCTTGAGATTTAGCTCACAAACAGATGTCCTGACATTTTCCTTTAGAATTTGCTGGTATAATCTAGAATAAATTTTTCCATCAATGATGGCAAGTAGAGTTGAGCAGACACCTGGATGTTAGGGTTTGACGGGTTCAGCCGAACGTCACAAAAAAGTTCAAGTTTGGGACTTGAACTTGACCCGAACTTGACCCCGAACCCGAACCCCATTGAAGTCAATCAGGATCCGAACTTTTGAGCACTAAAATGGCTGTAAAAATGTCATGGAAAGAACCAGAGGGCTGCAAAAGGCATCAGAATGTGGTTAAGAGCATGGCAAGTGCTCTGCAAACAAATGTGGATAGGGAAATGACTTTAAATAACATAGAATACGTAAAAATAAAAAATAATAATCTTGATCTTGGAGGACGAGGTCCATATGGAGTAGGAGGTTGAGGAGGCGGTGGATGTGGCGGTGTAGGTGGAAGCGGTGGTGGAGGAGGAGGAGGTAGCCTACACTGCTTTTTGGTTTTAAATGTATTTTTATTTTTTTAAATTAGGGTACACCCCAAAACATTGGGAAATATAACCTGTGATAAGCCCCTCCAGTCATGCTAAACACACGTTCAGACAATACACTGGCTGCATGGCAGGCCAGCACCTCCAAGGCATAAAGGGCAAGCTCAGGCCATGTGCCCAATTTGGAGACTCAGAAATTGCAGGGGGCAGAACCATCAGTCAGTTCGCGTAGGCGTGTGCAAACAAACCACCATGTCGCACGTCCCTGAGATGTTCACGATCCAATTGGATATCTGGTCTATCAACTTTCGATGTTCTTTTCTGCGCCTACCATGTTGATCACAGTTAGCGGTGAATCAGGGTTCCACGCCGGAAAGGGAGTGTGAGAAAGAGAGACCACATCCGAGGAAGATCAATGGATGAAATTTAATTGTGATCGAGCGGAAATGTGGGAGAAGCTATTAAAACTGAAGAATTGAAGGAAAAGAGGGGGCGTGTGGCAATTACCCACTCCCGACTCAGGGAGGTAGTGACGATAAATAACAATACAGGACTCTTAAGATGCCCTTTAATTGGAATGATCAATAAAAAATTATAGGGAATGTTACTAGGGTATTTTGGATTTGGAAACGTTAGCCAGCTGCCGCTTTGTTGACTCTAGCTAACTTCTGCCTGATCGCAATTCCCTGTGATGTCCACTATCCATTTGGATATCTTCTCTATCAACTTTCGATGTTCTTTTCTGAGCCTACCATGTTGATCACGGTTATCAGCGAATCAGGGTTCCACGCCAGAGAGGGAGCGTGAGAAAGGGAGACCTCATCCAAGGGAGGTCAATGGTTGCAATGGGATGAAGCGGAAATGTGGGACAAGTTATTAAAGCAGAAGAATTGAATGAAAGCGCCAATTAAAGACGAATTTTAGAAATTTAAGTCTCTGTCACCTATGCAGAGCAGGGGTTTTTCATCGCCAGAAATGGGTTAATGTCACCCACCAATTGAACAGATTATTTTAAAAAATTTCGGTCCCTGTCACCTATGCAGAGCAGGGGTTTATTCACGGCAAAAATTGAAAAATCTTACCCAAGAATGTAACAATTTTTTTTAAAAAATGTATTAACCTGTCTACTAGGTAGAGCAGGGGTCTATCACAGCCAAAAATTGTTGAATTTCACCCGAAAATGTAATGGACAAATTAGTGATTTTTTTTTTACCTGTCTACTAGATATAGCAGTGGAATATCACACCCAAAAATTGCTGAATTTCACCGGAAAATGTAACAGACAAATTAGTGATTTTTTTTACCTGTCTAATAGGGATAGCAGTGATATATCACACCCAAAGATTGTTGAATTTCACCTAAAAATGTAACAGACAAATTAGTGATTTTTTTTAAAATTGTCTACTAGGTATAGCAGTGGTATATCCTACCCAAAAATTGGTGAATTTCACCCGAAAATGTAACAAACAAATTAGTGATCTTTTTTTACCTGTCTACTAGGTATAGCAGTGGCATATCACACCCAAAAATTGCTGAATTTCACCCGAAAATGTAACAGACAAATTAGTGTTTTTATTTTTTCCCTGTCTACTAGGTATAGCAGTGGTATATCACACCCAAAAATTGGTAAATTTCACCCAAAAATATAACAGACAAATTAGTGAATTAGTGAATTCTTTTTAACCTGTCTACTAGGTATAGCAGTGGTATATCACATCCAAAAATTGCTGAATTTCACCCGAAAATGTAGCAGACAAATTAGTCAATTTTGTTTACCTGTCTACTAGGTATAGCAGTGGTATATCACACCCAAAAATTGGTGAATTGCTCTTGGCATGATCTTTATTGGTTGACTACGACTGGGGAGCATAATAGTGTCCTTGAATTTCCTCTGTTTGTACAAAATCTGTCTGACTGTGGATTGGTGGAGTCTAAACTCTTTAGAGATGGTTTTATACTTTTTTCCAGCCTCATCAACAACTGTTCTTCTGAGGTCCTCAGAAATGGTACACTTTCACAAACGTGTTGTGAAGATCAGACTTTCATAGATCTCTTTTCTTTAAATAAAAAAAGCTCACCTGCTCACACCTGAATTTCATCCAATTGATAATTTGTTAATCTTAAGGCCTCTTTCACACGGGCGAGATTTCCACATGAGTGCAATGCGTGAGGTGAACGCATTGCACCCGCACTAAATCCGGACCTATTCATTTCTATGGGGCTGTGCAGATGAGCGGTGATTTTCACACTCCACCTGTGCGTTGCGTGAAAATCGCAGCATGCTCTATATTGTGCGTTTTCCACGCAACGCAGGCCCCATAGAAGTAAATGGGGCTGCGTGAAAATCGCAAGCATCCGCAAGCAAGTGCGGTTGCGGTGCGATTTTCACGCACGGTTGCTAGGAGATGATCAGGATGGAGACCCGATCATTATTTTTTTCCCTTATAACATTAGCATTCGTAATACAGAATGCATAGTACAATAGGGCTGGAGGGGTTAAAAAATAAATAAAAAATGAAATTCACCTTAATCGCAATCCGGCTTCTCATCTGCCTTCATCTTTGCTGTGCACGGGTAAAGGACCTGTGGTGACGTCACTACGCTCATCACATGATCCATCACCATGGTAAAAGATCATGTGATGGACCATGTGATGAGCGCAGTGACGTCATCAAAGGTTCTATTCCTCAAAGAATTAGACAGAAGAGAAGCCGGGCTGCACGAACAAGTGGATTAAGGTGAGTTAAATTATTTTTTATTTATTTTTTAACCCCTCCAGCCCTATGGTACTGTGCATTCTGTATTAAGAATGCTATTATTTTCCCTTTTAACCATGTTATAATGGAAAATAATACAATCTACACAACACCTAACCAAAACCCTCTGTGAAGAAGTTCGGGTTTGGGTATCAAAAATGCAGATTTTTCTCACGCGCGTGCAAAACGCATTACAATTTTTTGTTTTGCACTTGCACGGAAAAATCGTGCATGATCCCCCATCTTTTTCCGCAACGCCCGTGTGAAACCAGCCTAAAGGTTCACATTTTGTCACTCACAGATGTGATATCGGATCATTTTCCTCAATAAATAAATGGTCAAGTCTAATATTTTTGACTTATTTGATTAACTTTATCTACTTTGAGTACTTGTGTAAAAATCTGATGTAATAGAAATAAAGAAAATTCTGAAGGGTTCACAAACTTTTGAGCACCACTGTGCATTGTTATTTATTTATCATTTAGTTATCAAGAACACTGGTAAAATGTTGATGTCTCTGATTGAAGAGTGGAAAATACTATTGCACATCAGAAGCTGTGAACAGGACAGGTGTTTTTGTATTACAGAGTCATGGGTCCTTGCTTCTTTTACATTTTTTCAGATTTAAAATACAACACAAAGATAAAAAGAAAAGTAAATGCCAGCTCTGTCATCAAAGTCATGCAGGGCATACTAAAAGAACCTGTGGGTACGCTGGCAGAATAAGTTCACTAGAGTCTACAACACATCTATGTGAATATCAGTCTGCATCTGGACAGTATATTAACTACTGAAAGTCATGCACTATGTGAAGCAGAATGCTGCATGTAGTCTATCTATATTACGATATGGAACAACGCCTTTTGGCTGTACTATTTTCAAAATCAAAGCCAAAGTGACTACACCTGTGCACAACAAAATTCACAATCTGTTGAGTTGTCACAATTTCACTTTAAAGATAACCTACTAAGTTTATTTTTTCTGGAAAAATTTAAACCAGCATACAAATTAACATATTTATTTTAAAAGGAAGGCAATGTTTTATTTCAGTGATGGTGTCAGGTTGTGTTTTTATTGCATTCACTGTTCCAAGATGCCACCTTTTGCAGCAATTTTTAGACTAAAGGCACCCAGTATTGTTTAATAGTTTTTGGTGGTATTATTTGGGAAATAATTGACAGTATTTTGTGGAAATCAAATGGAGGTAAAATGTGGGCTCTTTAAAGGTGTCGTCGACTCCTTTTATCTGGATTGCCGATCCTCATGACAGGCCATCAAAATCTAATTGGCAGGGAACTGACAATCTGCACCCTCGCTGAACAGCTGTTGTGACTAATTCCAGTGGCAGGAATACACTCTGGAACTACACAGCTCTCTCCATTGTGTAGTGCAGTGATCAGCAACCTTCGGCACTACAGCTGCTGAAAAACTACAACTCCCAGCATCTACAATTACTCTGTTGTTCTTGTAACTCCCATAGGAGTGAAAGGAGGATTCTGGGAGTTGTAGTTTCAGAACAGCTGGAGTGACGGAGGTTGCTGATTCTTGTTGTAGTGGATTGAGCTGTTACTGCAACGCTACTCATATTCACTTCAGTGGGAGCAGCGCAACAGTAACTATATACTACACAATGGACAGGGCTGCGTAGTTCCTGCGCTGGAACTGCTCCAGAACATCTGATCGTTGGGGGCGCAGGGAGTCTGAACTGAGGATAGGCCATCAATATAAAAGTACCGGACAGCCTTTTTAAGAAGAATTATTTCTATACATTTTTTTTAACCACTACATGGTGGTATTATGAGGGCCTTATATAGCACTTATATCTTGGCGCTATATAGGTTTAAATTGTAAGAACAACCATCAAAAAATGGCAGGTGAGGACTTATTAAAACAGGTCCTATCCAAAATGTATGTAAGTGTATCTCTCATTATAATAATTAATACATTTCAAGGTTTTTCAATGTGACTATGTAGCCTATGCGCCCTCAAAGGAGTGAAAGAATACATTATTAAAATTGCAAAGAGGGTATTTAAATTACCATACTTTACCTTAACAACCATGGGTTAATAGCGATGTAAAAAAAATACTAAAAATAAACTATAATTATACAGTAAAAAGCAATCATATTTGCAGAGAATGAATGTCTTTAGACTTTTTGCAAATACACACTGGTGGATTATAGAACTGAGCACATAGTAAAATTCCTCCGCAAACATTAATGCTGAATGACTGTACATTAGATACAGATAATAAGCCTTACAGTTTTGTGATAACCCATTTTGGCTCTACTAAGGCAAAACCTTTGGGTACACAGTAAAATATCTTTAAAATAACAACACGTACAAACAGATAACCTCTGAGATTTGAAATGCTTTGTGCACAACACATTATAAGCATGGTATTGTCTTATTGGCCTTTTATCGTGGCTTGCAATGAATATAAATGTGTTTAGCTTTTTTTCCTGGAGAAATCATAGCAAGTGTTTATTTGCAAGAAGCGTGTTAGCTGTCTTAAACAACATTTAGTAACACGCACATCCCTGAGGGATCTTGAATATGTTTAATTATCTGCCATTATCTTGCTTGCAACCTGAAGAAAAATACATTACTTTTGTTTTCTCCACGCACACCTTGAGCATCAGCTTTTCTACATAGCAGCAATACCTCTGGCTGTCATTGTCATCCGCATCCTGGAGTCTCCTGGCTGTAGATTAAAGATGTCGAGCCTATACGTTCTGCTTTCGTGTCTTGCCATCCTGTGGTGGTGTGAGGTGTGATACACAAAGCAGTCTGAAATACTGGCTTTCAGCTCAGCCTTAGAAACTGCTGCACTACCTCGGAGTTGTTCATCCAGCGTGTAGCTTATTTCATACTTCATCCCCTCCTTGAATGAGCTGTAGCACCGTTGCCTATCTAACTGTTCTTTGCTCCTGCTTGGGCCAAATAGGGTCATTTCTATTAAATGTAATGGACTGAGTTCCTTCGCACCATCATTTTCAATTATTTTTGACCCTATAAATGATACGTAACATAGTGGAAATTGCAGTTTTGTGAAGTATATTCCGAGGCCACAGTTTATGTATCTGTTTTGCGACATGTAGGGTAGAGAAAATTATCAAGGCAATATGATAATTTTTTTAAGCAATAAATGCACATAGGGGGTCATTTATCAAACTGGTGTAAAGTAGAACTGGCTTAGTTGCCCATAGCATTCCTCCTTTCATTTTTTCCAAAGGAGCTGTCCAAAACAAATGGTGGAATCTGATTGATTTATCAGTTTGATAAATGACCCCCATAGTTTTTCATGTACATTCCATAGATTAGCCAAGAGAGACTACACCAAAGAAAATGGCCAAAAACTTGTTAAAATTACAAAAGTTAAAGGCTATGGGGGTGATATTTTTTAACATTGAATTTTACTTATTTTGGGCTAAAAAATTTTTTTTCCAGTTGGAGTTTATTAAAAAAAAAAGTCAGCAGTTTTCCCTCTGAAGCTTTCAGTTTCAGTGCATTTACAGATTATTGCTCTCTGCCTCACACTGAGGAGTTTAGAGATAATGGTTACAGATCAAGCTCTTAGAGCACCTCCTTAACACATCCACTGTGAGGCAGAGAGCAATAATCTGTAGATGCAGTGAAAATGAAAGCTGTCAAGGAAAAACTGTTGAAAATGTTTAATAAAAGACAATGGAAATAATTATTTTTAGCCCAAAATCAGTAAAATGCAATGATAAAAAAAAGGCGTTCAGAGCCTTCAAAGCTAAAGTAAATAATTTCTTAGGCTACTTTCCCTCTTGCGTTGTTGTTTTCTGGTATTGAGATCCGGCAGAGGATCTCAGCACTGGAAAAAAACTTTTCCGTTTAGTCCACATGCATTCTGAAAGGAAAGAGATCCCTTCAGGATGCATCAGGATGTCTTCCGTTCCGTCAGTATTCCGTTTTGCGATCAGACACAAAAACGCTGAAAGTTGCGGTTTTGTGTCCGGTCAAAAAATGGAAAAAAATTGATCACTGAAAATAATGTAAGTCAATAGTGACAGATCCATTTTTTAGGGGGCTAAAAACTGGATCCTTCACTCATTGACTTTCAATGTATTTAGTGACAGATCGGGTTTTTTTCCGCTTTGATTTCACAGAACCGCATTCTAAAGGAATAGATGCATCCTGATGTGGAAAGACAAAACAGATCTGTTTAATTCTGGTATTGAGATCCTCTGCTGGATCTCAGTACTGGAATTAACAACGCAAGTTTGAAAGTAGCCTAAGGCCTCATGCACACGACCGTTGTTGGGTTCCATGTCCGTTGTTCCGTTTTCCGTGGTTTTCTGCGGACCCATTGACTTTCAATGGGTCCGTTGAAAACTCGGAAAATGCACCGTTTGTCATCGGCGTCCGTGATCCGTGTTTCCAGTCTGTGAAAAAAATATGACCTGTCCTATTTTTTTCACGGACAACGGTTCGCGGACCCATTCAAGTCAATGGGTCCATGAAAAAACACGGAGGCACACAATATTGTCATCCGCGTCCATGATCACTTTTGATGTCTGGTGATCCTCCAACAATCAAGGAAGACACACGGAAAAAAAAACAGACACGGATCACGGAACAACGGAGCCCAGTTTTGCGGACCGTGAAAAAATACTGTTGTGTGCATGAGGCCTTATAGTAAATAACCAACTTTAAGCCATTGCATAAATTTTATTTTGGTGTTTATTTTAAGAATTTCCTTAATATGCATTGCAGCAGTGCAACTAAAAAGAGGCAGATTCAGGTTGAAAATGTGATAATGGGCTGTGTCAGATTATGTATTTTCTTCCTTTGGAGTGTGGAAACATGCAAAGATGAAAATAGAGATGTCAGGTCAGGTCCCCCGCTGCCAAGTTCTTTTTTCCAAGATTCTGTCCGTACACTGACTGATCTGGAATGTGATGCTGACAATAAAAGAAGTATTCAGGTGTCCAGCAACTGGAAAGTAATAGTCCAGTCTTTATTTCTTACATATTAATAGCTGTGTGAAGCACATGGAGGAAGTGGTGTACGCTTACACATTTCAGTGAGAAACCTTAGTCATAGCAAATGACTAAGATTTTTCACCAAAACGTGCAATAATAGACAACCATCTGCATGTTGTTCACTGAGCCATGCATGAAACAAAGACGTTTTTTTTTTTCCCTTTTAATATTTTCTTTTATTAAGAAAGTAGTTGTAAGTGTAATACAAATTAACATGAAATAACACAACACAGATGGAAAAGATATGTGCAGGCTAGGTGTCTTTCATCCATTCAAACTATCTCAACATAAATTGGGAAACTTCTTGAAAACTTATTTGAAAACCATCAAACAAAGGGTTAGCTGTAATAACCAGGGTAGTTAACTAGGAGGGGAAGAGGGGTGGCATTACACCAGGCAGATGACAAAATCCCATGGGCAAAAGTATCTAAAATGAGGGATGTGAAGCCTATGTTAATCCTCAAAGGCTAAGTAATGCAGTTTTAAAATAACAGTATGCAGTCTATGTAAGCAATATTTACTATATGTATACATAATTTAGGTTTTCCCCTTGATAATGTCCAACCCAAGATTGCCATATTTTGAGGAAATGGAAGTGTTTTTTTGTTCTCCCAGCCCTCTTTTAAAAGACAGAGTTCATGAACTTTTGAAATCTATATGCTAGTAGAGGGGGAGATTTGTTCCTCTAAAAGAGGGAAAGTCAATAACATAGTTGCTGAGAGCAAGTGGGAGGGCAAATAGTTAGAAGAAGGCGTAAAGTTGGATTGTGGGAGCCAGAACACCACCAGTTCTGGGTTTAGTATAATTTTCGTAGAAGGTATCTGGTTGATCATGCCCTCCACATCTGCCCAGAAGCTACCTAGTGCAGTGCAAGACCAGCATATATGTGACATGGTTCCAGTCTCTTGTTCACATCTCCAGCATGTGTCTGTCGGATAAAGTTTTACTCCCAGTCCAGTATATATATATATATATATATATACACACACACACACACACACCTAAATAATTATTAGCAACACCTGTTCTATTTCTCATTAATGCAATTATCTAGTCAACCAATCACATGGCAGTTTCTTCAATGCATTTAGGGGTGTGGTTCTGGTCAAGACAATCTCCTGAACTCCAAACTGAATGTCAGAATGGGAAAGAAAGCTGATTTAAGCAATTTTGAGCGTGGCATGGTTGTTGGTGCCAGACGGGTCGGTCTGAGTATTTCACAATCTGCTCAGTTACTGGGATTTTCACGCACAACCATTTCTAGGGTTTACAAAGAATGGTGTGAAAAGGGAAAAACATCCAGTATGCGGCAGTCCTGTGGGCTAAAATGCCTTGTGGATTCTAGAGGTCAGAGGAGAATGGGCCGACTGATTCAAGCTGATAGAAGTGCAACGTTGACTGAAATAACCACTCGTTACAACCGAGGTATGCAGCAAAGCATTTGTGAAGCCACAACACGCACAACCTTGAGGCGGATGGGCTACAACAGCAGAAGACCGTCCGAGTACCACTCATCTCAACTACAAATAGGAAAAAGAGGCTACAATTTGCACGAGCTCACCAAAATTGGACTGTTGAAGACTGGAAAAATGTTGCCTGGTCTGACGAGTCTCGATTTCTGTTGAGACATTTAAATGGTAGAGTCCGAATTTGGCGTAAACAGAATGAGAACATGTATCCATCCTCTGAAGGCTACTTCCAGCAGAATAATGCACCATGTCACAAAGCTCGAATCATTTCAAATTGGTTTCTTGAACATGACAATGAGTTCACTGTACTAAAATGGCCCCCACAGTCACCAGATCTCAACCCAATAGAGCATCTTTGGGATGTGGTGGAACGGGAGCTTCGTGCTCTGGATGTGCATCCCTCAAATCTCTATCAACTGCAAGATGCTAACCTATCAATATGGGCCAACATTTCTAAAGAATGCTATCATCACCTTGTTGAATCAATGTCACGTAGAATTAAGGCAGTTCTGAAGGCAAAAGGGGGTCCAACACCGTATTAGTATGGTGTTCCTAATAATTCTTTAGGTGAGTGTATATGTACAGTCGTGGCCAAAAGTTTTGAGAATGACACAAATATTAGTTTTCACAAAGTTTGCTGCTAAACAGCTTTTAGATCTTTGTTTCAGTTGTTTCTGTGATGTAGTGAAATATAATTACACGCACTTCATACGTTTCAAAGGCTTTTATCGACAATTACATGACATTTATGCAAAGAGTCAGTATTTTCAGTGTTGGCCCTTCTTCAGGGCCGTTTGAAGGAATTTGGGGGCCCCAAGCAAAATAGACATGGAGGCCCCCCCCTCCACGCCCTCCCCACCTTACGCACGCAAAGCCTACAGGAACCACAGTATAGCCATACAGTTTAAGTTCACCCACACTTTATATAAATAAAAAAGGAGGTTTACAGTGCAAATACTGCTGTTGCATTTAATGTGCATGAAATTTGAACAGTGCCATCCACAGATCTCCCCCTAAACAGTGCCATCCACAGATCCCCCTCCCTTAAACAGTGCCATCCACAGATCCCCCCCTAAGCAGTGCCATCCACAGATCCCCCCTAAACAGTGCCATCCACAGATCCCCCCTAAATAGTGCCATCCACAGATCCCCCCTAAACAGTGCCATCCACAGATCCCCCCTAAACAGTGCCATCCACAGATCCCCCCTCCCCTAAACAGTGCCATCCACAGATCTCCCCCCTAACAGTGCCATCCACAGATCCCCCCTGCCCTAAACAGTGCCATCCACAGATCTCCCCCCTAAACAATGCCATCCACAGATCCCCCTTCCCCTAAATAGTGCCATCCACAGATAACACATCCACAGCCATGATGGCACTGTTTAGGGGAGGGGGGATCTGTGGATGGCACTGTTTAGGGCGATCTGTGTATGGCACTGTTTAGGGGGAGATCTGTGGATGGCACTGTTTAGGGGGGATCTGTGGATGGCACTGTTTAGGGGGGAGATCTGTGATGGCACTGTTTAGGGGGAGATCTGTGGATGGCACTGTTTAGGGGGGGGGGATCTGTGGATGGCACTGTAGGGGGATCTGTGGATGGCACTGCCATCCACAGATCCCCCTACAGTGCCATCCACAGATCCCCCTCCCCGACGCTCACAGCAGTATATTTATAAACTAATCGGTAACTACTTTAACTTATCATTGCTCATTGCTGAGCTCTTTACTTGGATTATTTGGATATCTTACTTTGTCTTAGCTCCGGTAATAGCAGGCAGTGTGGGGGGCAGCACTCACTCACTGACGTCACGCGCCTGCACCGCCTAGTGGGAGGAGCAGGCGCGTGACGTCAGTGAGTGAGCGCCGCCCCCCGCACTGCCTGCTATTACCGGAGCTAAGACAAAGTAAGATATCCAAATAATCCAAGTAAAGAGCTCAGCAATGAGCAATGATTAAAGTTAAGTAGTACTGATTAGTTTATAAATATACTGCTGTGAGCGGCGTGGCCCTGTATATTCTAACCCCCGGGCAAGCGTCCCTGTCACCATGGGAATGCCTGGGGGTTAGAAATACCATCGGATTTGAGTTTTACGATCTCACTGAGCTCGTAAAACTCAGATCCGATGGTATATTCTAACCCCCAGGCAAGCGTCCCCGTCACCATGGGGTTAGAATATACCATCGGATCTTCTGAGTTACTCAGCCTTAAAGGAAGCAAAACAAGCACCGGCTCTGCTTGGCCCCGGGCCAGCTCGGGGCCCCAAGCAATTGCTTGTTTTGCCTGTCTGTTAGCGGACGGGCCTGCCCTTCTTTTTCAGATGCTGCCATTCGACTGGGCATGCTCTCAATCAACCTCTGGGCCAATTCCTGACTGATAGCAACCCATTCTTTCATAATCACTTCTTGGAGTTTGTCAGAATTAGTGGGTTTTTGTTTGTCCACCCGCCTCTTGAGGATTGACCACAAGTTCTCAATGGGATAAAGATCTGCCGAGTTTCCAGGCCATAGACCCAAAATATCAACGTCTAAATGCATTGTTCTTCACCAAACTGTTGTTGAGATTGTTGGAAGAAGTTGCTGTTGGAGGGTGTTTTGGTACCATCTTTATCATGGCTGTGTTTTTGGGGCAAAATTGTAAGTGAGCCCACTCCTTGGATGAGAAGCAACCCCACACATGAATGGTCTCAGGATGCTTTACTGTTGGCATGACACAGGACTGATGGTAGCGCTCATATTTTCTCTCCGGACAAGCCTTTTTCCAGATGCCCCAAACAATTAGAAAGAGGCTTCATTGGAGAATATGACTTTGCCCCAGTCCTCAGCAGTCCATTCACCATACTTTCTGCAGAAGATCAATCTGTCCCTGATGTTTTTTTTGGAGAGAAGTGGCTTCTTTGCTGCCCTTCTTGACACCAGGCCATCTTCCAAAAGTCTTTGCCTCACTGTGCGTGCAGATGCACTCACACCTGCCTGCTACCATTCCTGAGCAAGCTCTGCACTGGTGGCACTCTGATCCCGCAGCTGAATCCTCTTTAGGAGGCGATCCTGGCGCTTGCTGGAATTTCTTGGATGCCCTGAAGCCTTCTTAACAAGAATTGAACCTCTTTCCTTGAAGTTCTTGATGATCCTATAAATTGTTGATTGAGGTGCAATCTTAGTACCCACAATATCCTTGCCTGTAAAGCCATTTTTATGCAACGCAATGATGGCTGCACGCGTTTCTATGCAGGTCACCATGGTTAACAATGGAAGAATAAGGATTTCAAGCATCACCCTCCTTTTAACATGTCAAGTCGGCCATTTTAACCCAATCAGCCTGACATAATGATCTCCAGCCTTGTGCTCGTCAACATTCTCACCTGAGTTAACAAGACGATTACTGAAATGATCTCAGCAGGTCCTTTAATGACAGCAATGAAATGCAGTGGAAAGGTTTTTTTGGGATTAAGTTAATTTCATGGCAAAGAAGGACTATGCAATTCATAACATTCTGGAGTATATGCAAATTGCTATTATAAAAACTTAAGCAGCAACTTTTCCAATTTCCAAATATTTATGTAATTCTCAAAACTTTTGGCCACGACTGTACATTCAATGTCAAATAGATCTAGTAAGAAATGAATGTCATGGCCAAATTCTCCTAAAATAAGGCAAGATTTAACTTATCAGTGGACTTCAAGAGTTAGAAAACCTTTACAAAAAGCATCTTAAACCCTTAAGGACTCAGCCCTATTTCACCTTAAGGACTTTTTTGCAAATCTGACCAGTGTCACTTTAAGTGCTGATAACTTTAAAACGCTTTGACTTGTCCAGGCCATTGTAGTATCTGAGGCCAAGTTCACACGAACGTATGGCTTTTATAGTTTTTTGCGGTCCGTTTTTCACGGATCCGTTGTTCGTTTTTGAGTTCCGTTGTGTTTTCGTTTCCTTTCCATTTTTTCCGTATGGCATATACAGTATACAGTAATTACATAGAAAAAATTGGGGCTGGGCATAACATTTTCAATAGATGGTTCAGAAAAACGGAACGGATACGGAAGACATACGGATGCATTTCCGTATGTGTTCCGTTTTTTTTGCGGACCCATTGACTTTAATTGAGCCACGGATCGTGATTTACGGCCAAATATAGGACATGTTCTATCTTTCAACGGAACGGAAAAACGGAAATACGGAAACGGAATGCATACGGAACACATTCCTTTTTTTTGCGGAACCATTGAAATGAATGGTTCCGTATACGGAACACAAAAAAAATGGCCCGTACACCCGCAAAAAAAACGTTCGTGTGAACTAGGCCTGAGACTGTTTTTTTCGTCACATTTTGTAATTCATGACACTGGTAAAATGAAGTAAAAAATAATAATTTTTATTTATAAAAATTTTTTGTCAAAAATTGCAAATTTCCAAGTTTCAATTTCTCTACTTCTATAATACATAGTAATACCTCCAAAAAATAGTTCTTACTTTACATTCCCCATATGTTTACTTCATGTTTGGATCATTTTGGGAGGATATTTTATTTTTTTGGGGATGTTACAAGGCTTAGAAGTTTAGAAGCAAATCTTGAAATTTTCAAAAACCCAATTTTTAGGTACCAGTTCAGGTCTGAAGTCACTTTGTGAGGCTTAAATAATAGAAACCACCCACAAATAACCCCATTCTATAAACTACACCCCTCAAGGTATTCAAAACTGATTTTACAAACGTCGTTAACCCTTTAGGTGTTCCACAAGAATTAATGGAAAATAGAGATACAATTTAAAAATTTCACTTTTTTGGCAGATTTTCCATAAAAAAATTTTTTTCCAGTTACAAAGATGGGGGTTAACAACCAAACCAAACTCAATATTTATGGCCCTGATTCTGTAGTTTACAGAAACACCCCATATGTGGTCATAACCGCTGAACGGGGCACACGGCAGGGCGCAGAAGGAAAGGAATGCCATACGGTTTTTGGAAGCCAGGTTTTGCTGGACTGTTTTTTTTTTACACCATGTCCCATTTGAAGCCCCCCTGATGCACCCCTAGAGTATAAATTCAATAAAAGTGACCCCATCTAAGAAACTATACCCCTCAAGGTATTCAAAACAGATTTTACAAACGTTGTTAACCCTTTAGGTGTTCCACAAGAATTAATGGAAAATAGAGATACAATTTAAAAATTTCACTTTTTTGGCAGATTTTCCATTTTAATAATTTTTTCCAGTTACAAAGCAAGGGTTAACAGCCAAACCAAACTCAATATTTATGGCCCTGATTCTGTAGTTTACAGAAACACCCCATATGTGGTCGTAAACCGATGTACGGGCACACGGCAGGGCGCAGAATGAAAGGAAGGCCATACAGTTTTTGGAAGGCAGGTTTTGCTGGACTGGTTTATTTGACACCATATCCCATTTGAAGCCCCCCTGATGCACCCCTAGAGTAGAAACTCCAAAAAAGTGACCCCATTTTAGAAACTACGGGATAGGGTGGCAGTATTGTTGGTACTAGTTTAGGGTACATATGATTTTTGGTTGCTCTATATTACACTTTTTGTGAGGCAAGGTAACAAGAAATAGCTGTTTTGGCACCGTTTTTATTTTTTGTTATTTACAACTTTCATCTGACAGGTTAGATGCAATACCTAATATGTATACTTTTTTTTTTATTTATGTAAGTTTTACACAATGATTTCATTTTTGAAGCAAAAAAAATCATGTTTTAGTGTTTGCATAGTCTGAGAGCCATAATTTTTTCAGTTTTTGGGCGATTACCTTGGGTAGGGTATGATTTTTGAGGGGAGAGATGACGGTTTTATTGGCACTATTTTGGGGTGCGTGTGACATTTTGATCGCTTGCTATTATACTTTTTGTGATGTAAGGTGACAAAAAATTGTTTATTTAGCACAGTTTTTATTTTTTATGGTGTTCATGTGAGGGGTTAGGTCATGTGATATTTTTATAGAGCCGGTCAATACGGACGCGGCGATACTAATATGTATACTTTTTTTTTATTTATGTAAGTTTTACACAATAATATCATTTTTGAAACCAAAAAAAAATCATGTTTTAGTGTCTCCATATTCTGAGAGCAATATTTTTTTTCAGTTTATGGGCGATTATCTTGGGTAGGGTCTCATTTTTTGCGGGATGAGGTGACGGTTTTATTGGCACTATTTTGGGGTGCATATGACTTTTTGATCGCTTGCTATTACACTTTTTGTGATGTAAGGTGACAAAAAATTTTTATTTAGCAGTTTTTATTTTTTATTTTTTACGGTGTTCATCTCAGGGGTTAGGTCATGTGATATTTTTATAGACCTGGTCGATATGGACGCGGCGACACCTAATATGTATACTTTTTTCTTATTTATGCAAGTTTTACACAATAACAGCTTTTTTAAAACAAAAAAAAATATGTTTTAGTGTCTCCATATTCTGAGCCATAGTTTTTTTATTTTTTGGGCGATTGTCTCAGGTAGGGGCTCATTTTTTGCGGGATGAGGTGAAGGTTAGATTGGTACTATTTTGGTGGGCAAATGCCCTTTTGATCACTTGCTGTTGTACTTTTTGTGATGTAAGGTGACAAAAAAATTGTTTATTTAGCACAGTTTTTATTTATTATTTTTTACGGCGTTCATCTGAGGGGTTAGGTCATGTGATATGTTTATAGAGCCGGTCGATACGGACACGGCGATACCTAATATGTATACTTTTTTTCCCCCCTATTTCTTACGAATTTTTTTTTACTTTATTTGGGGAAAATTAAGCTTTTGCTTATTTTTACTTGAAACTTTTAATTTTTGGGGGGGGGAATACTTTATTTTTTCAACTTTTTTTTTCACTTTATTTTTTGTCCCACTTTGGGACTTGAACTTTTGGGGGTCTAATCCCCTTTACAATGCATTCCAATACTTCTGTATTGGAATGCATTGGCTGTATGAGTAATACAGTGTGTATTACTCATACAGCTTCCGGCCTGTGAGATCCAGGGGGCTGCGCAGAAGTTTATTCCAAGTTTATTCAAGAAAAAAAACGCTAAACTTCAACAAGTCTGGAATCGAATTAGTCCACCAACTACAACTCCTTAGTTGATACAAAGCCTAACCCCTAGGAGTGACAGTATCCAGGTAGGAGCACCGTGACACAAACTATTAGGACCACAACATACTACTTGGCATTCCTAAACACTGGGATCCGATCGACCCTGTAGTTCCTGACTTTATAAAGGAGGGGTGGTTAGTTCTGTTGGATGAGGTTGACTTGGTTAGCTGGAATTTTAATAATGAGATAAGTTTTTACAGATGGGGCCACTTAAACGGAATTGACTCACTAACCTTTGATGCAACATCAGTCTGGACTAATATATTCAAAGCCTTGAACTTTTTCTGTATTAATTTAAAAATTAAAAACTGCATCAAATGCATTGATGATGTATGTATAATGGGTTTGTGGTGAGAAGGAGGAGGTCATTGGTGAAAGAAGCAGTTTTAAGGCAATATTTTCCTATTTGGAGTCCCTGGATGTCTGTCATCTGCCTGATCTTCGGAAAATGTCCACAGCGTGTGGATGAGGTTTGTGAAAATCTCATCCAATGTGCTGCTACTGTAAATGCTGCATAACTGCATGCATTTCTGCTATGGTAATTTTGCTATATTTACAGTCGTGGCCAAAAGTTTTGAGAATTACATAAATATTGGAAATTGGAAAAGTTGCTGCTTAAGTTTTTATAATAGCAAATTTGCATATACTCCAGAATGTTACGAAGAGTGATCAGATGAATTTCATAGTCCTTCTTTGCCATGAAAATTAACTTAATCCCAAAAAAACCTTTCACTGCATTTCATTGCTGTCATTAAAGGACCTGCTAAGATCATTTCAGTAATCGTCTTGTTAACTCAGGTGAGAATGTTGACAAGCACAAGGCTGGAGATCATTATGTCAGGCTGATTGGGTTAAAATGGCAGACTTGACATGTTAAAACGAGGGTGATGCTTGAAATCATTGTTCTTCCATTGTTAACCATGGTGACCTGCAAAGAAACGCGTGCAGCCATCATTGCGTTGCATAAAAATGGCTTCACAGGCAAGGATATTGTGGGTACTAAGATTGCACCTCAATTAACAATTTATAGGATCATCAAGAACTTCAAGGAAAGAGGTTCAATTCTTGTTAAGAAGGCTTCAGGGCGTCCAAGAAAGTCCAGCAAGCGCCAGGATCGTCTCCTAAAGAGGATTCAGTTGCGGGATCGGAGTGCCACCAGTGCAGAGCTTGCTCAGGAATGGCAGCAGGCAGGTGTGAGCGCATCTGCATGCACAGTGAGGCGAAGACTTTTGGAAGATGGCCTGGTGTCAAGAAGGGTAGCAAAGAAGCCACTTCTCTCCAAGCCTCTCTGAAGCCTCTTTCCGATTGTTTGGGGCATCTGGAAAAAGGCTTGTCCAGAGAAGAAAAGGTGAGCGCTACCATCAGTCCTGTGTCATGCCAACAGTAAAGCATCCTGAGACCATTCATGTGTGGGGTTGCTTCTCATCCAAGGGAGTGGGCTCACTCACAATTTTGCCCAAAAACACAGCCATGAATAAAGAATGGTACCAAAAC
This sequence comes from Bufo bufo, assembly GCF_905171765.1. NCBI lineage: Eukaryota > Metazoa > Chordata > Amphibia > Anura > Bufonidae > Bufo > Bufo bufo. The sequence continues at coordinate 341,483,555 of NC_053391.1, read as the reverse complement.
ACCCTCCAACAGCAACTTCTTCCAACAATCCAACAACAGTTTGGTGAAGAACAATTCAATTTCCAGCACGATGGAGCACCGTGCCATAAGGCAAAAGTGATAACTAAGTGGCTCGGGGACCAAAACGTTGACATTTTGGGTCCATGGCCTGGAAACTCCCCAGATCTTAATCCCATTGAGAACTTGTGGTCAATCCTCGAGAGGCGGGTGGACAACCAAAAACCCACTAATTCTGACAAACTCCAAGAAGTGATTATGAAAGAATGGGTTGCTATCAGTCAGGAATTGGCCCAGAAGTTGATTGAGAGCATGCCCAGTCGAATTGCAGAGGTCCTGAAAAGAAGGGCCAACACTGCAAATACTGACTCTTTGCATAAATGTCATGTAATTGTCGATAAAAGCCTTTGAAACGTATGAAGTGCATGTAATTATATTTCACTACATCACAGAAACAACTGAAACAAAGATCTAAAAGCAGTTTAGCAGCAAACTTTGTGAAAACTAATATTTTTGTCATTCTCAAAACTTTTGGCCACGACTGTACACTACGTGTGGCCATATCCTTATGAATATGATCAGCTGTCAGCTATATGGACTCTTTAACAAAGGTATTACTACTCTGACAGGGACACAGGGTTCAGGAAGAAAACGGATAGATGAAGTCAGCCTGTGGGAGCCAAGATCATTGATTGGAGCAAATGTGTGTTTTTAGGTTGCAGTTAGTGATGAGCGAATTTCTCAAAAATTCGATTCGGCTGGTTTGTCGAATTTTTCCCCCAAATTTGGTTCGATCTGAATTTATTCATGGCGAATCACATTAAAAAAACAGCTATTTCCTGGCTGCAAAGAGCCTTTATAGTGATGTAGAACAATGTGCCTTGCAGTAACACGCATAGGGAGTCTGCTGTGGTAGGGAAACAATATTGTGAGTCAGTATGACATGCAGATGACTGCACACTTATTTGGGCAGTTACAGGGCCAAAACTGACCAAATAACTCAAGTATGAACTCAGCCTTACAGGTCGATGTTAGTGCCAAGAAGAAGCACACTCCTTTTACACCGTCATCAGCTGATTCCACATAGATGTCTACAGAACCTGTTCTATTAAATGCTTATACAAGTAGAGCTTAGACAGAGTGGAGAGGGTGTCAGCAGACAAAAAACGGATCCTGGCTGTTGAGCATCCGCCTTTACTTGGTCAGCATTTGGTCAGTAATCCATCAGTATTGCTAAAGCCAAAAAAGACATTGCATCGCTGACATGGAGGCTAATAGTGTTTTTTTTTTTAAATACTGGACTGTTACTGCCACATGGGGGGAGCGGGAGGCACTTGATACTGGCACATGAGGGTGGGTGGGTGGTAAGGAGAGAGGCTCTTGATACTGGCACATTGGGAGGGGGGGAGATGGCACTATGATACTAGCACATGGGGGGGTTGGCACTATGATACTGGCACACAGGGGGGAAGGAGAGAGGCACTTGATACTGGCACATGGGGGGGTTGGCACTATAATACTGGCACATGGCGGGGGGTGGAAAGGAGAGAAGTACTTGATACTGGCACATTGGGAGGGGGGAGATGGCACTATGATACTGGCACATATGGGGGGGTGGGTGGGAAGGAGAGAGGCACTTGATACTGGCATATTGGGGGGGCTACTGGCACATAATAGGAGGCTACTGGCACATAAGGGGGCTACTGGCACATAAGGGGGGCTATTGACACATGATAGGAGGCTGCTGGCACATAAGGGGGACTACTGGCACATAAGGGGGGTTACTGGCACATGATAGGAGGCTACTGGCACATAAGGGGGGCTACTGGCACATGATAGGAGGCTACTGGCACATAAGGGGGGCTACTGGTACATAAGGGGGGGCTACTGGCACTTGATAGGGGGCTACTGGTACATGATAGGGGGGGTGACTGGGCACATAAGTGGGCTATCGGCACATGATAGGGGGGCACTCTGGCTACTGCCACATGATGGTGGGGGGCTCTTATTACTGGAACATGATTGGGGGGCATCTATGGGGGCTCTTATTACTGGCACATGATTGGGGGCATCTATGGGGGCACATCTTACTGGCACATGATTGGGGGGCATCTATTGGGGCACTTAATATTCGCACATTATTGGGTGGCACTATAGGGGCATCTACTGAGGCTAAAAAGAAGGGGTATTTTATATGGGGGCTCTGTATAGGGGAATTTTATACTGGGACACATTATGGCATTATGGTGGGTACTATGGATAAGAGGGGGGGAGAGAAGCACTATGGGGTCATCTACGGGGGCACTGAGAAGGGGTATTTTATATTGGCACATTATGGTAACATTAGCTTAACTGGGGGCATTACAAGGGGGTATGTTTTGCACATTATAAGGATAATTATTTCTACTGGGGGGGCATTATGGTGGGCTTTATTACTCCCCCATGGTATGACCCCATAGTAGCAGCACCAGCCTCTCTGCTATCCCTCTGCCCTTTCTCCAAATCCTTATTATGAAATCTTTATCATTAGGATAAAGCACAACATCAGCTCCACCGAGCCCCCCAGCCAAAGTGTTGAAGTGGTGTCCGAGATCCCAAGGGCCAAGCCAAGTAATTGTAAGTTTTCATGTGGAGTATGTTTATGATATACACATATAGCCTACACTGTGCCACACAATATACAGTATACCTCTACACTGTGCCACACAATATACAGTATACCTCTACACTGTGCCACACAATATACAGTATACCTCTACACTGTGTAGGGGTTATACTGTTTATTGTACAGAATGGCACTGAGGTTATATTGTCCGGCATGGTGTAACCTCCATACATTTTATGTACAGTATACAGTAATCCGCCTTGCCATCTATGCTTTGAATCTGGTTTTATATGTTACTTGGTTTTTGTACATTTACTTGCGTGTGCTAGTTGAGACCTGCTGTGATTGGGTTTTAGTTAGTTATTAAATGCTAACATGACAATTTTTTGGTTTTGCACATTATTGATGATTGTATTTCATGACTACTCTTCTAAGGGTATTGCCTTCCTTTATACTGCAGTTCTCCTGTACCACTCTGCCTGCGACTTTTATTAGTTTAGCAGTAATTTTCTTTTGCTCTCAATAAATCTTGGGTTAAGCATAAAAAAAAAAATAGATGGTGAGACGGTTGCAAGTACTCTTCTGATATGATTTCATCGAGCAGTTTTGATGGGGGGGGGAGGGGGGAGTTTTTTTTACACTCGCACTGAGAGAAATTTTACTTAGAAACTGCACTGTTCATAGACACTCCCCTATCACTGCTCCTAACATTACCCAGCTAGTTTATAGCTCCTCCCATGTAACTAGTTACCTAGGCACTCCCTATCACTGCCTCTAACAACAACCAGCTAGTTTATAGCTTCTCCCACCCAGCTAGTTACATAGACACACTGCTCCTAACAACACCCAGCAAGTTTATAGCTCCTTCCACCCAACTAGTTATATAGACAATCCTCTATCACTGCATCTAACAACACCCAGCAAGTTTATAGCATCTCCCACCCAACTAGTTACATACACACTCCTCCATCACTACCCCTAACAACTAGGGTTGAGCGAACCCGAACTGTAAAGTTCGGGTTAGTACCGAACTTTAGGATTTTGGGACCCCGGACCCGAACATTTCCGTAAAGCTTCGGTGTTCGGCACTTTCTTGGGGCTTTTTGAAAGGCTGCACAGCAGCCAATCAACAAGCGTCATACTACTTGCCCCAAGAGGCGATCACAGCCATGCCTACTAATGGCATGGCTGTGATTGGCCAGAGCAGCATGTGACCCAGGCTCTATATAAGCTTGAGTCACGTAGCGCTGCACGTCACTCTGCTGTTACAAGTGTAGGGAAAGGATGCTGCTGGATTTGTGATTTCAGGTAGAGCATAGGAGAGAATCTAACTCAGCGATCTACCTAGAAATAGTTGTGTGGGTGCAGGACACAATCGTTTTACCCTGCCCTGAGGCCATTGACCAAAAAATACTAACTTTTAGAATTCTATTAGGTGGGTGGCAGCGGCGGCCATTTTATGCATGCTCTGTGCACCAGCACTGCATCTGAGCTTTTGGGACATTGCAAATCACCATTTTTTGGGGGGGAAACTACAACATCTGTATTAGTCAGTGTGCAATTTAAGGTAGAAATACACCCATCATTTTCTGGGGTTTGAAAAACACACTTTTTTTTTCTTCAAAAAACAGTATTTTCCAGATCTGCAAGTGTTAAATTCAAGTTTAATATCTACAGCTTTCATATTCTGTAAGCAAAAAAAAGACTTTTTTGGCAATCTACAACATCTGTATTAGATTACTAATATATCACCCGTGAGTGATGTAAGACATCAGCGCTGGGGTAACAGACTAAATGGCTACTTCCCTCTAAGTTTTGTTGGATGAATAGGTGGGTGACATTTTAGAAAGAAAAGGGAATGGTGCAAAGAGCGGTATGATGTAACGATATATGAACCAACTATCTTTGTTAAGAGGATATATATATATATATATATATTAGTAATTACAAGTAGAGTTGAGCGAACACCTGGATGTTAGGGTTCGAGAAGTTCGGCCGAACTTCCCGGAAATGTTCGGGTTCGGGATCCGAACCCGATCCGAACTTCGTCCCGAACCCGAACCCCATTGAAGTCAATGGGGACCCGAACTTTTGGGCACTAAAAAGGCTGTAAAACAGCCCAGGAAACAGCTAGAGGGCTGCAAAAGGCAGCAACATGTAGGTAAATCGACTGCAAACAAATGTGGATAGGGAAATGAATTAAAATAAAAATAAAAAAAATAAAAATGAACCAATATCAATTGGACAGAGGTCCCATAGCAGAGAATCTGGCTTCACGTCAGCAGAGAATCAGTCTCTTCATGCCATAGCAAAGAATCTGGCTTCATGTCAGCAGAGAATCAGTCTCTTCATGCCATAGCAGAGAATCTGGCTTCATGTCAGCGTAGAATCAGTCTTCATGTCATAGCAGAGAATCAGGCTTCACGTCACCCACCACTGGAACAGGCCACTGTCACACATTTAGGCCCAGGCACCCAGGCAGAGGAGAGAGGTCCCGTAACAGAGAATCTGGCCTTATGTCAGCGCAGAATCTGTCTTCATGTCATAGCAGAGAATCAGGCTTCACGTCACCCACCACTGGAACAGGCCACTGTCACACATTTAGGCCCAGGCACCCAGGCAGAGGAGAGAGGTCCCGTAACAGAGAATCTGGCCTTATGTCAGCGCAGAATCTGTCTTCATGTCATAGCAGAGAATCAGGCTTCACGTCACCCACCACTGGAACAGGCCACTGTCACACATTTAGGCCCAGGCACCCAGGCAGAGGAGAGAGGTCCCGTAACAGAGAATCTGGCCTTATGTCAGCGCAGAATCTGTATTCATGTCATAGCAGAGAATCAGGCTTCACGTCACCCACCACTGGAACAGGCCACTGTCACACATTTAGGCCCCGGCACCCAGACAGAGGAGAGCGGTCCCGTAACAGAGAATCTGGCCTTATGTCAGCGCAGAATCTGTCTTCATGTCATAGCAGAGAATCAGGCTTCACGTCACCCACCACTGGAACAGGCCACTGTCACACATTTAGGCCCAGGCACCCAGGCAGAGGAGAGAGGTCCCGTAACAGAGAATCTGGCCTTATGTCAGCGCAGAATCTGTATTCATGTCATAGCAGAGAATCAGGCTTTACGTCACCCACCACTGGAACAGGCCACTGTCACACATTTAGGCCCAGGCACCCAGGCAGAGGAGAGAGGTCCCGTAACAGAGAATCTGGCCTTATGTCAGCGCAGAATCTGTCTTCATGTCATAGCAGAGAATCAGGCTTCACGTCACCCACCACTGGAACAGGCCACTGTCACACATTTAGGCCCAGGCACCCAGGCAGAGGAGAGAGGTCCCGTAACAGAGAATCTGGCCTTATGTCAGCGCAGAATCTGTCTTCATGTCATAGCAGAGAATCAGGCTTCACGTCACCCACCACTGGAACAGGCCACTGTCACACGTTTAGGCCCAGGCACCCAGGCAGAGGAGAGAGGTCCCGTAACAGAGAATCTGGCCTTATGTCAGTGCAGAATCTGTCTTCATGTCATAGCAGAGAATCAGGCTTCACGTCGCCCACCACTGGAACAGGCCACTGTCACACATTTAGGCCCAGGCACCCAGGCAGAGGAGAGAGGTCCCGTAACAGAGAATCTGGCCTTATGTCAGCGCAGAATCTGTCTTCATGTCATAGCAGAGAATCAGGCTTCACGTCACCCACCACTGGAACAGGCCACTGTCACACATTTAGGCCCAGGCACCCAGGCAGAGGAGAGAGGTCCCGTAACAGAGAATCTGGCCTTATGTCAGCGCAGAATCTGTATTCATGTCATAGCAGAGAATCAGGCTTCACGTCAACCACCACTAAAAACAGGCCACTGTCACACATTTAGGCCCAGGCACCCAGGCAGAGGAGAGAGGTCCCGTAACAGAGAATCTGGCCTTATGTCAGTGCAGAATCTGTATTCATGTCATAGCAGAGAATCAGGCTTCACGTCACCCACCACTGGAACAGGCCACTGTCACACATTAAGGCCCAGGCACCCAGGCAGAGGAGAGAGGTCCCGTAACAGAGAATCTGGCCTTATGTCAGTGCAGAATCTGTATTCATGTCATAGCAGAGAATCAGGCTTCACGTCACCCACCACTGGAACAGGCCACTGTCACACATTTAGGCCCAGGCACCCAGGCAGAGGAGAGAGGTCCCGTAACAGAGAATCTGGCCTTATGTCAGCGCAGAATCTGTATTCATGTCATAGCAGAGAATCAGGCTTCACGTCACCCACCACTGGAACAGGCCACTGTCACACATTTAGGCCCAGGCACCCAGGCAGAGGAGAGAGGTCCCGTAACAGAGAATCTGGCCTTATGTCAGTGCAGAATCTGTCTTCATGTCATAGCAGAGAATCAGGCTTCACGTCGCCCACCACTGGAACAGGCCACTGTCACACATTTAGGCCCAGGCACCCAGGCAGAGGAGAGAGGTCCCGTAACAGAGAATCTGGCCTTATGTCAGTGCAGAATCTGTCTTCATGTCATAGCAGAGAATCAGGCTTCACGTCACCCACCACTGGAACAGGCCACTGTCACACATTTAGGCCCAGGCACCCAGGCAGAGGAGAGAGGTCCCGTAACAGAGAATCTGGCCTTATGTCAGCGCAGAATCTGTATTCATGTCATAGCAGAGAATCAGGCTTCACGTCAACCACCACTAAAAACAGGCCACTGTCACACATTTAGGCTCAGGCACCCAGGCAGAGGAGAGAGGTCCCGTAACAGAGAATCTGGCCTTATGTCAGCGCAGAATCTGTCTTCATGTCATAGCAGAGAATCAGGCTTCACGTCACCCACCACTGGAACAGGCCACTGTCACACATTTAGGCCCAGGCACCCAGGCAGAGGAGAGAGGTCCCGTAACAGAGAATCTGGCCTTATGTCAGCGCAGAATCTGTATTCATGTCATAGCAGAGAATCAGGCTTCACGTCACCCACCACTGGAACAGGCCACTGTCACACATTTAGGCCCCGGCACCCAGACAGAGGAGAGCGGTCACGTAACAGAGAATCTGGCCTTATGTCAGCGCAGAATCTGTCTTCATGTCATAGCAGAGAATCAGGCTTCACGTCACCCACCACTGGAACAGGCCACTGTCACACATTTAGGCCCAGGCACCCAGGCAGAGGAGAGAGGTCCCGTAACAGAGAATCTGGCCTTATGTCAGCACAGAATCTGTATTCATGTCATAGCAGAGAATCAGGCTTCACGTCACCCACCACTAAAAACAGGCCACTGTCACACATTTAGGCCCAGGCACCCAGGCAGAGGAGAGAGGTCCCGTAACAGAGAATCTGGCCTTATGTCAGCGCAGAATCTGTCTTCATGTCATAGCAGAGAATCAGGCTTCACGTCACCCACCACTGGAACAGGCCACTGTCACACATTTAGGCCCAGGCACCCAGGCAGAGGAGAGAGGTCCCGTAACAGAGAATCTGGCCTTATGTCAGCGCAGAATCTGTATTTATGTCATAGCAGAGAATCAGGCTTCACGTCACCCACCACTGGAACAGGCCACTGTCACACATTTAGGCCCCGGCACCCAGACAGAGGAGAGCGGTCCCGTAACAGAGAATCTGGCCTTATGTCAGCGCAGAATCTGTCTTCATGTCATAGCAGAAAATCAGGCTTCACGTCACCCACCACTGGAACAGGCCACTGTCACACATTTAGGCCCAGGCACCAAGGCAGAGGAGAGAGGTCCCGTAACAGAGAATCTGGCCTTATGTCAGCACAGAATCTGTATTCATGTCATAGCAAAGAATCAGGCTTCACGTCACCCACCACTGGAACAGGCTACTGTAACACATTTAGGCCCAGGCACCCAGGCAGAGGAGAGAGGTCCCGTAACAGAGAATCTGGCCTTATGTCAGCGCAGAATCTGTCTTCATGTTATAGCAGAGAATCAGGCTTCACGTCACCCACCACTAGAACAGGCCACTGTCACACATTTAGGCCCAGGCACCCAGGCAGAGGAGAGAGTTCCCGTAACAGAGAATCTGGCCTTATGTCAGCGCAGAATCTGTATTCATGTCATAGCAGAGAATCAGGCTTTACGTCACCCACCACTGGAACAGGCCACTGTCACACATTTAGGCCCAGGCACCCAGGCAGAGGAGAGAGGTCCCGTAACAGAGAATCTGGCCTTATGTCAGCGCAGAATCTGTCTTCATGTCATAGCAGAGAATCAGGCTTCACGTCACCCACCACTGGAACAGGCCACTGTCACACATTTAGGCCCAGGCACCCAGGCAGAGGAGAGAGGTCCCGTAACAGAGAATCTGGCCTTATGTCAGCGCAGAATCTGTCTTCATGTCATAGCAGAGAATCAGGCTTCACGTCACCCACCACTGGAACAGGCCACTGTCACACATTTAGGCCCAGGCACCCAGGCAGAGGAGAGAGGTCCCGTAACAGAGAATCTGGCCTTATGTCAGCGCAGAATCTGTCTTCATGTCATAGCAGAGAATCAGGCTTCACGTCACCCACCACTGGAACAGGCCACTGTCACACATTTAGGCCCAGGCACCCAGGCAGAGGAGAGAGGTCCCGTAACAGAGAATCTGGCCTTATGTCAGCGCAGAATCTGTCTTCATGTCATAGCAGAGAATCAGGCTTCACGTCACCCACCACTGGAACAGGCCACTGTCACACATTTAGGCCCCGGCACCCAGACAGAGGAGAGCGGTCCCGTAACAGAGAATCTGGCCTTATGTCAGCGCAGAATCTGTCTTCATGTCATAGCAGAGAATCAGGCTTCACGTCACCCACCACTGGAACAGGCCACTGTCACACATTTAGGCCCAGGCACCCAGGCAGAGGAGAGAGGTCCCGTAACAGAGAATCTGGCCTTATGTCAGCGCAGAATCTGTATTCATGTCATAGCAGAGAATCAGGCTTTACGTCACCCACCACTGGAACAGGCCACTGTCACACATTTAGGCCCAGGCACCCAGGCAGAGGAGAGAGGTCCCGTAACAGAGAATCTGGCCTTATGTCAGCGCAGAATCTGACTTCATGTCATAGCAGAGAATCAGGCTTCACGTCACCCACCACTGGAACAGGCCACTGTCACACATTTAGGCCCAGGCACCCAGGCAGAGGAGAGAGGTCCCGTAACAGAGAATCTGGCCTTATGTCAGCGCAGAATCTGTCTTCATGTCATAGCAGAGAATCAGGCTTCACGTCACCCACCACTGGAACAGGCCACTGTCACACATTTAGGCCCAGGCACCCAGGCAGAGGAGAGAGGTCCCGTAACAGAGAATCTGGCCTTATGTCAGCGCAGAATCTGTCTTCATGTCATAGCAGAGAATCAGGCTTCACGTCACCCACCACTGGAACAGGCCACTGTCACACATTTAGGCCCAGGCACCCAGGCAGAGGAGAGAGGTCCCGTAACAGAGAATCTGGCCTTATGTCAGCGCAGAATCTGTCTTCATGTCATAGCAGAGAATCAGGCTTCACGTCACCCACCACTGGAACAGGCCACTGTCACACATTTAGGCCCAGGCACCCAGGCAGAGGAGAGAGGTCCCGTAACAGAGAATCTGGCCTTATGTCAGCGCAGAATCTGTCTTCATGTCATAGCAGAGAATCAGGCTTCACGTCACCCACCACTGGAACAGGCCACTGTCACACATTTAGGCCCAGGCACCCAGGCAGAGGAGAGAGGTCCCGTAACAGAGAATCTGGCCTTATGTCAGCGCAGAATCTGTCTTCATGTCATAGCAGAGAATCAGGCTTCACATCACCCACCACTGGAACAGGCCACTGTCACACATTAAGGCCCAGGCACCCAGGCAGAGGAGAGAGGTCCCGTAACAGAGAATCTGGCCTTATGTCAGCGCAGAATCTGTCTTCATGTCATAGCAGAGAATCAGGCTTCACGTCACCCACCACTGGAACAGGCCACTGTCACACATTTAGGCCCAGGCACCCAGGCAGAGGAGAGAGGTCCCGTAACAGAGAATCTGGCCTTATGTCAGCGCAGAATCTGTCTTCATGTCATAGCAGAGAATCAGGCTTCACGTCACCCACCACTGGAACAGGCCACTGTCACACATTTAGGCCCAGGCACCCAGGCAGAGGAGAGAGGTCCCGTAACAGAGAATCTGGCCTTATGTCAGCGCAGAATCTGTCTTCATGTCATAGCAGAGAATCAGGCTTCACGTCACCCACCACTGGAACAGGCCACTGTCACACATTTAGGCCCCGGCACCCAGACAGAGGAGAGCGGTCCCGTAACAGAGAATCTGGCCTTATGTCAGCGCAGAATCTGTCTTCATGTCATAGCAGAGAATCAGGCTTCACGTCACCCACCACTGGAACAGGCCACTGTCACACATTTAGGCCCAGGCACCCAGGCAGAGGAGAGAGGTCCCGTAACAGAGAATCTGGCCTTATGTCAGCGCAGAATCTGTATTCATGTCATAGCAGAGAATCAGGCTTTACGTCACCCACCACTGGAACAGGCCACTGTCACACATTTAGGCCCAGGCACCCAGGCAGAGGAGAGAGGTCCCGTAACAGAGAATCTGGCCTTATGTCAGCGCAGAATCTGACTTCATGTCATAGCAGAGAATCAGGCTTCACGTCACCCACCACTGGAACAGGCCACTGTCACACATTTAGGCCCAGGCACCCAGGCAGAGGAGAGAGGTCCCGTAACAGAGAATCTGGCCTTATGTCAGCGCAGAATCTGTCTTCATGTCATAGCAGAGAATCAGGCTTCACGTCACCCACCACTGGAACAGGCCACTGTCACACATTTAGGCCCAGGCACCCAGGCAGAGGAGAGAGGTCCCGTAACAGAGAATCTGGCCTTATGTCAGCGCAGAATCTGTCTTCATGTCATAGCAGAGAATCAGGCTTCACGTCACCCACCACTGGAACAGGCCACTGTCACACATTTAGGCCCAGGCACCCAGGCAGAGGAGAGAGGTCCCGTAACAGAGAATCTGGCCTTATGTCAGCGCAGAATCTGTCTTCATGTCATAGCAGAGAATCAGGCTTCACGTCACCCACCACTGGAACAGGCCACTGTCACACATTTAGGCCCCGGCACCCAGACAGAGGAGAGGGGTCCCGTAACAGAGAATCTGGCCTTATGTCAGCGCAGAATCTGTCTTCATGTCATAGCAGAGAATCAGGCTTCACGTCACCCACCACTGGAACAGGCCACTGTCACACATTTAGGCCCAGGCACCCAGGCAGAGGAGAGAGGTCCCGTAACAGAGAATCTGGCCTTATGTCAGCGCAGAATCTGTATTCATGTCATAGCAGAGAATCAGGCTTTACGTCACCCACCACTGGAACAGGCCACTGTCACACATTTAGGCCCAGGCACCCAGGCAGAGGAGAGAGGTCCCGTAACAGAGAATCTGGCCTTATGTCAGCGCAGAATCTGACTTCATGTCATAGCAGAGAATCAGGCTTCACGTCACCCACCACTGGAACAGGCCACTGTCACACATTTAGGCCCAGGCACCCAGGCAGAGGAGAGAGGTCCCGTAACAGAGAATCTGGCCTTATGTCAGCGCAGAATCTGTCTTCATGTCATAGCAGAGAATCAGGCTTCACGTCACCCACCACTGGAACAGGCCACTGTCACACATTTAGGCCCAGGCACCCAGGCAGAGGAGAGAGGTCCCGTAACAGAGAATCTGGCCTTATGTCAGCGCAGAATCTGTCTTCATGTCATAGCAGAGAATCAGGCTTCACGTCACCCACCACTGGAACAGGCCACTGTCACACATTTAGGCCCAGGCACCCAGGCAGAGGAGAGAGGTCCCGTAACAGAGAATCTGGCCTTATGTCAGCGCAGAATCTGTCTTCATGTCATAGCAGAGAATCAGGCTTCACATCACCCACCACTGGAACAGGCCACTGTCACACATTAAGGCCCAGGCACCCAGGCAGAGGAGAGAGGTCCCGTAACAGAGAATCTGGCCTTATGTCAGCGCAGAATCTGTATTCATGTCATAGCAGAGAATCAGGCTTCACGTCACCCACCACTGGAACAGGCCACTGTCACACATTTAGGCCCCGGCACCCAGACAGAGGAGAGCGGTCCCGTAACAGAGAATCTGGCCTTATGTCAGCCCAGAATCTGTATTCATGTCATAGCAGAGAATCAGGCTTCACGTCACCCACCACTGGAACAGGCCACTGTCACACATTTAGGCCCAGGCACCCAGGCAGAGGAGAGAGGTCCCGTAACAGAGAATCTGGCCTTATGTCAGCGCAGAATCTGTATTCATGTCATAGCAGAGAATCAGGCTTCACGTCACCCACCACTAAAAACAGGCCACTGTCACACATTTAGGCCCAGGCACCCAGGCAGAGGAGAGAGGTCCCGTAACAGAGAATCTGGCCTTATGTCAGCGCAGAATCTGTCTTCATGTCATAGCAGAGAATCAGGCTTCACATCACCCACCACTGGAACAGGCCACTGTCACACATTAAGGCCCAGGCACCCAGGCAGAGGAGAGAGGTCCCGTAACAGAGAATCTGGCCTTATGTCAGCGCAGAATCTGTATTCATGTCATAGCAGAGAATCAGGCTTCACGTCACCCACCACTGGAACAGGCCACTGTCACACATTTAGGCCCCGGCACCCAGACAGAGGAGAGCGGTCCCGTAACAGAGAATCTGGCCTTATGTCAGCGCAGAATCTGTATTCATGTCATAGCAGAGAATCAGGCTTCACGTCACCCACCACTGGAACAGGCCACTGTCACACATTAAGGCCCAGGCACCCAGGCAGAGGAGAGAGGTCCCGTAACAGAGAATCTGGCCTTATGTCAGCGCAGAATCTGTATTCATGTCATAGCAGAGAATCAGGCTTCACGTCACCCACCACTGGAACAGGCCACTGTCACAGATTTAGGCCCCGGCACCCAGACAGAGGAGAGCGGTCCCGTAACAGAGAATCTGGCCTTATGTCAGCCCAGAATCTGTATTCATGTCATAGCAGAGAATCAGGCTTCACGTCACCCACCACTGGAACAGGCCACTGTCACACATTTAGGCCCAGGCACCCAGGCAGAGGAGAGAGGTCCCGTAACAGAGAATCTGGCCTTATGTCAGCGCAGAATCTGTATTCATGTCATAGCAGAGAATCAGGCTTCACGTCACCCACCACTAAAAACAGGCCACTGTCACACATTTAGGCCCAGGCACCCAGGCAGAGGAGAGAGGTCCCGTAACAGAGAATCTGGCCTTATGTCAGCGCAGAATCTGTCTTCATGTCATAGCAGAGAATCAGGCTTCACATCACCCACCACTGGAACAGGCCACTGTCACACATTAAGGCCCAGGCACCCAGGCAGAGGAGAGAGGTCCCGTAACAGAGAATCTGGCCTTATGTCAGCGCAGAATCTGTATTCATGTCATAGCAGAGAATCAGGCTTCACGTCACCCACCACTGGAACAGGCCACTGTCACACATTTAGGCCCCGGCACCCAGACAGAGGAGAGCGGTCCCGTAACAGAGAATCTGGCCTTATGTCAGCGCAGAATCTGTATTCATGTCAGGCTTCACATCACCCACCACTGGAACAGGCCACTGTCACACATTAAGGCCCAGGCACCCAGGCAGAGGAGAGAGGTCCCGTAACAGAGAATCTGGCCTTATGTCAGCGCAGAATCTGTATTCATGTCATAGCAGAGAATCAGGCTTCACGTCACCCACCACTGGAACAGGCCACTGTCACACATTTAGGCCCCGGCACCCAGACAGAGGAGAGCGGTCCCGTAACAGAGAATCTGGTCTTATGTCAGCGCAGAATCTGTCTTCATGTCATAGCAGAGAATCAGGCTTCACGTCACCCACCACTGGAACAGGCCACTGTCACACATTTAGGCCCAGGCACCCAGGCAGAGGAGAGAGGTCCCGTAACAGAGAATCTGGCCTTATGTCAGCACAGAATCTGTATTCATGTCATAGCAGAGAATCAGGCTTCACGTCACCCACCACTAAAAACAGGCCACTGTCACACATTTAGGCCCAGGAACCCAGGCCGAGGAGAGAGGTCCCGTAACAGAGAATCTGGCCTTATGTCAGCGCAGAATCTGTCTTCATGTCATAGCAGAGAATCAGGCTTCACGTCACCCACCACTGGAACAGGCCACTGTCACACATTTAGGCCCAGGCACCCAGGCAGAGGAGAGAGGTCCCGTAACAGAGAATCTGGCCTTATGTCAGCGCAGAATCTGTCTTCATGTCATAGCAGAGAATCAGGCTTCACGTCACCCACCACTGGAACAGGCCACTGTCACACATTTAGGCCCAGGCACCCAGGCAGAGGAGAGAGGTCCCGTAACAGAGAATCTGGCCTTATGTCAGCGCAGAATCTGTCTTCATGTCATAGCAGAGAATCAGGCTTCACGTCACCCACCACTGGAACAGGCCACTGTCACACATTTAGGCCCAGGCACCCAGGCAGAGGAGAGAGGTCCCGTAACAGAGAATCTGGCCTTATGTCAGCGCAGAATCTGTCTTCATGTCATAGCAGAGAATCAGGCTTCACGTCACCCACCACTGGAACAGGCCACTGTCACACATTTAGGCCCCGGCACCCAGACAGAGGAGAGCGGTCCCGTAACAGAGAATCTGGCCTTATGTCAGCGCAGAATCTGTCTTCATGTCATAGCAGAGAATCAGGCTTCACGTCACCCACCACTGGAACAGGCCACTGTCACACATTTAGGCCCAGGCACCCAGGCAGAGGAGAGAGGTCCCGTAACAGAGAATCTGGCCTTATGTCAGCGCAGAATCTGTATTCATGTCATAGCAGAGAATCAGGCTTTACGTCACCCACCACTGGAACAGGCCACTGTCACACATTTAGGCCCAGGCACCCAGGCAGAGGAGAGAGGTCCCGTAACAGAGAATCTGGCCTTATGTCAGCGCAGAATCTGACTTCATGTCATAGCAGAGAATCAGGCTTCACGTCACCCACCACTGGAACAGGCCACTGTCACACATTTAGGCCCAGGCACCCAGGCAGAGGAGAGAGGTCCCGTAACAGAGAATCTGGCCTTATGTCAGCGCAGAATCTGTCTTCATGTCATAGCAGAGAATCAGGCTTCACGTCACCCACCACTGGAACAGGCCACTGTCACACATTTAGGCCCAGGCACCCAGGCAGAGGAGAGAGGTCCCGTAACAGAGAATCTGGCCTTATGTCAGCGCAGAATCTGTCTTCATGTCATAGCAGAGAATCAGGCTTCACGTCACCCACCACTGGAACAGGCCACTGTCACACATTTAGGCCCAGGCACCCAGGCAGAGGAGAGAGGTCCCGTAACAGAGAATCTGGCCTTATGTCAGCGCAGAATCTGTCTTCATGTCATAGCAGAGAATCAGGCTTCACGTCACCCACCACTGGAACAGGCCACTGTCACACATTTAGGCCCAGGCACCCAGGCAGAGGAGAGAGGTCCCGTAACAGAGAATCTGGCCTTATGTCAGCGCAGAATCTGTCTTCATGTCATAGCAGAGAATCAGGCTTCACGTCACCCACCACTGGAACAGGCCACTGTCACACATTTAGGCCCAGGCACCCAGGCAGAGGAGAGAGGTCCCGTAACAGAGAATCTGGCCTTATGTCAGCGCAGAATCTGTCTTCATGTCATAGCAGAGAATCAGGCTTCACATCACCCACCACTGGAACAGGCCACTGTCACACATTAAGGCCCAGGCACCCAGGCAGAGGAGAGAGGTCCCGTAACAGAGAATCTGGCCTTATGTCAGCGCAGAATCTGTCTTCATGTCATAGCAGAGAATCAGGCTTCACGTCACCCACCACTGGAACAGGCCACTGTCACACATTTAGGCCCAGGCACCCAGGCAGAGGAGAGAGGTCCCGTAACAGAGAATCTGGCCTTATGTCAGCGCAGAATCTGTCTTCATGTCATAGCAGAGAATCAGGCTTCACGTCACCCACCACTGGAACAGGCCACTGTCACACATTTAGGCCCAGGCACCCAGGCAGAGGAGAGAGGTCCCGTAACAGAGAATCTGGCCTTATGTCAGCGCAGAATCTGTCTTCATGTCATAGCAGAGAATCAGGCTTCACGTCACCCACCACTGGAACAGGCCACTGTCACACATTTAGGCCCCGGCACCCAGACAGAGGAGAGCGGTCCCGTAACAGAGAATCTGGCCTTATGTCAGCGCAGAATCTGTCTTCATGTCATAGCAGAGAATCAGGCTTCACGTCACCCACCACTGGAACAGGCCACTGTCACACATTTAGGCCCAGGCACCCAGGCAGAGGAGAGAGGTCCCGTAACAGAGAATCTGGCCTTATGTCAGCGCAGAATCTGTATTCATGTCATAGCAGAGAATCAGGCTTTACGTCACCCACCACTGGAACAGGCCACTGTCACACATTTAGGCCCAGGCACCCAGGCAGAGGAGAGAGGTCCCGTAACAGAGAATCTGGCCTTATGTCAGCGCAGAATCTGACTTCATGTCATAGCAGAGAATCAGGCTTCACGTCACCCACCACTGGAACAGGCCACTGTCACACATTTAGGCCCAGGCACCCAGGCAGAGGAGAGAGGTCCCGTAACAGAGAATCTGGCCTTATGTCAGCGCAGAATCTGTCTTCATGTCATAGCAGAGAATCAGGCTTCACGTCACCCACCACTGGAACAGGCCACTGTCACACATTTAGGCCCAGGCACCCAGGCAGAGGAGAGAGGTCCCGTAACAGAGAATCTGGCCTTATGTCAGCGCAGAATCTGTCTTCATGTCATAGCAGAGAATCAGGCTTCACGTCACCCACCACTGGAACAGGCCACTGTCACACATTTAGGCCCAGGCACCCAGGCAGAGGAGAGAGGTCCCGTAACAGAGAATCTGGCCTTATGTCAGCGCAGAATCTGTCTTCATGTCATAGCAGAGAATCAGGCTTCACATCACCCACCACTGGAACAGGCCACTGTCACACATTAAGGCCCAGGCACCCAGGCAGAGGAGAGCGGTCCCGTAACAGAGAATCTGGCCTTATGTCAGCGCAGAATCTGTATTCATGTCATAGCAGAGAATCAGGCTTCACGTCACCCACCACTGGAACAGGCCACTGTCACACATTTAGGCCCCGGCACCCAGACAGAGGAGAGCGGTCCCGTAACAGAGAATCTGGCCTTATGTCAGCCCAGAATCTGTATTCATGTCATAGCAGAGAATCAGGCTTCACGTCACCCACCACTGGAACAGGCCACTGTCACACATTTAGGCCCAGGCACCCAGGCAGAGGAGAGAGGTCCCGTAACAGAGAATCTGGCCTTATGTCAGCGCAGAATCTGTATTCATGTCATAGCAGAGAATCAGGCTTCACGTCACCCACCACTAAAAACAGGCCACTGTCACACATTTAGGCCCAGGCACCCAGGCAGAGGAGAGAGGTCCCGTAACAGAGAATCTGGCCTTATGTCAGCGCAGAATCTGTCTTCATGTCATAGCAGAGAATCAGGCTTCACATCACCCACCACTGGAACAGGCCACTGTCACACATTAAGGCCCAGGCACCCAGGCAGAGGAGAGAGGTCCCGTAACAGAGAATCTGGCCTTATGTCAGCGCAGAATCTGTATTCATGTCATAGCAGAGAATCAGGCTTCACGTCACCCACCACTGGAACAGGCCACTGTCACACATTTAGGCCCCGGCACCCAGACAGAGGAGAGCGGTCCCGTAACAGAGAATCTGGCCTTATGTCAGCGCAGAATCTGTATTCATGTCATAGCAGAGAATCAGGCTTCACGTCACCCACCACTGGAACAGGCCACTGTCACACATTAAGGCCCAGGCACCCAGGCAGAGGAGAGAGGTCCCGTAACAGAGAATCTGGCCTTATGTCAGCGCAGAATCTGTATTCATGTCATAGCAGAGAATCAGGCTTCACGTCACCCACCACTGGAACAGGCCACTGTCACACATTTAGGCCCCGGCACCCAGGCAGAGGAGAGCGGTCCCGTAACAGAGAATCTGGCCTTATGTCAGCCCAGAATCTGTATTCATGTCATAGCAGAGAATCAGGCTTCACGTCACCCACCACTGGAACAGGCCACTGTCACACATTTAGGCCCAGGCACCCAGGCAGAGGAGAGAGGTCCCGTAACAGAGAATCTGGCCTTATGTCAGCGCAGAATCTGTATTCATGTCATAGCAGAGAATCAGGCTTCACGTCACCCACCACTAAAAACAGGCCACTGTCACACATTTAGGCCCAGGCACCCAGGCAGAGGAGAGAGGTCCCGTAACAGAGAATCTGGCCTTATGTCAGCGCAGAATCTGTCTTCATGTCATAGCAGAGAATCAGGCTTCACATCACCCACCACTGGAACAGGCCACTGTCACACATTAAGGCCCAGGCACCCAGGCAGAGGAGAGAGGTCCCGTAACAGAGAATCTGGCCTTATGTCAGCGCAGAATCTGTATTCATGTCATAGCAGAGAATCAGGCTTCACGTCACCCACCACTGGAACAGGCCACTGTCACACATTTAGGCCCCGGCACCCAGACAGAGGAGAGCGGTCCCGTAACAGAGAATCTGGCCTTATGTCAGCGCAGAATCTGTATTCATGTCATAGCAGAGAATCAGGCTTCACGTCACCCACCACTGGAACAGGCCACTGTCACACATTAAGGCCCAGGCACCCAGGCAGAGGAGAGAGGTCCCGTAACAGAGAATCTGGCCTTATGTCAGCGCAGAATCTGTATTCATGTCATAGCAGAGAATCAGGCTTCACGTCACCCACCACTGGAACAGGCCACTGTCACACATTTAGGCCCCGGCACCCAGACAGAGGAGAGCGGTCCCGTAACAGAGAATCTGGTCTTATGTCAGCGCAGAATCTGTCTTCATGTCATAGCAGAGAATCAGGCTTCACGTCACCCACCACTGGAACAGGCCACTGTCACACATTTAGGCCCAGGCACCCAGGCAGAGGAGAGAGGTCCCGTAACAGAGAATCTGGCCTTATGTCAGCACAGAATCTGTATTCATGTCATAGCAGAGAATCAGGCTTCACGTCACCCACCACTAAAAACAGGCCACTGTCACACATTTAGGCCCAGGAACCCAGGCCGAGGAGAGAGGTCCCGTAACAGAGAATCTGGCCTTATGTCAGCGCAGAATCTGTCTTCATGTCATAGCAGAGAATCAGGCTTCACGTCATCCACCACTGGAACAGGCCACTGTCACACATTTAGGCCCAGGCACCCAGGCAGAGGAGAGAGGTCCCGTAACAGAGAATCTGGCCTTATGTCAGCGCAGAATCTGTCTTAATGTCATAGCAGAGAATCAGGCTTCACGTCACCCACCACTGGAACAGGCCACTGTCACACATTTAGGCCCCGGCACCCAGACAGAGGAGAGAGGTCCCGTAACAGAGAATCTGGCCTTATGTCAGCGCAGAATCTGTATTCATGTCATAGCAGAGAATCAGGCTTCACGTCACCCACCACTGGAACAGGCCACTGTCACACATTTAGGCCCCGGCACCCAGACAGAGGAGAGCGGTCCCGTAACAGAGAATCTGGCCTTATGTCAGCGCAGAATCTGTCTTCATGTCATAGCAGAGAATCAGGCTTCACGTCACCCACCACTGGAACAGGCCACTGTCACACATTTAGGCCCAGGCACCCAGGCAGAGGAGAGAGGTCCCGTAACAGAGAATCTGGCCTTATGTCAGCACAGAATCTGTATTCATGTCATAGCAGAGAATCAGGCTTCACGTCACCCACCACTAAAAACAGGCCACTGTCACACATTTAGGCCCAGGCACCCAGGCAGAGGAGAGAGGTCCCGTAACAGAGAATCTGGCCTTATGTCAGCGCAGAATCTGTATTCATGTCATAGCAGAGAATCAGGCTTCACGTCACCCACCACTGGAACAGGCCACTGTCACACATTTAGGCCCAGGCACCCAGGCAGAGGAGAGAGGTCCCGTAACAGAGAATCTGGCCTTATGTCAGCGCAGAATCTGTATTCATGTCATAGCAGAGAATCAGGCTTCACGTCACCCACCACTGGAACAGGCCACTGTCACACATTTAGGCCCCGGCACCCAGACAGAGGAGAGCGGTCCCGTAACAGAGAATCTGGCCTTATGTCAGCGCAGAATCTGTCTTCATGTCATAGCAGAGAATCAGGCTTCACGTCACCCACCACTGGAACAGGCCACTGTCACACATTTAGGCCCAGGCACCAAGGCAGAGGAGAGAGGTCCCGTAACAGAGAATCTGGCCTTATGTCAGCACAGAATCTGTATTCATGTCATAGCAAAGAATCAGGCTTCACGTCACCCACCACTGGAACAGGCTACTGTCACACATTTAGGCCCAGGCACCCAGGCAGAGGAGAGAGGTCCCGTAACAGAGAATCTGGCCTTATGTCAGCGCAGAATCTGTCTTCATGTCATAGCAGAGAATCAGGCTTCACGTCACCCACCACTGGAACAGGCCACTGTCACACATTTAGGCCCAGGCACCCAGGCAGAGGAGAGAGGTCCCGTAACAGAGAATCTGGCCTTATGTCAGCGCAGAATCTGTCTTCATGTCATAGCAGAGAATCAGGCTTCACGTCACCCACCACTGGAACAGGCCACTGTCACACATTTAGGCCCCGGCACCCAGACAGAGGAGAGGGGTCCCGTAACAGAGAATCTGGCCTTATGTCAGCGCAGAATCTGTCTTCATGTCATAGCAGAGAATCAGGCTTCACGTCACCCACCACTGGAACAGGCCACTGTCACACATTTAGGCCCAGGCACCCAGGCAGAGGAGAGAGGTCCCGTAACAGAGAATCTGGCCTTATGTCAGCGCAGAATCTGTATTCATGTCATAGCAGAGAATCAGGCTTTACGTCACCCACCACTGGAACAGGCCACTGTCACACATTTAGGCCCAGGCACCCAGGCAGAGGAGAGAGGTCCCGTAACAGAGAATCTGGCCTTATGTCAGCGCAGAATCTGTCTTCATGTCATAGCAGAGAATCAGGCTTCACGTCACCCACCACTGGAAAAGGCCACTGTCACACATTTAGGCCCAGGCACCCAGGCAGAGGAGAGAGGTCCCGTAACAGAGAATCTGGCCTTATGTCAGCGCAGAATCTGTCTTCATGTCATAGCAGAGAATCAGGCTTCACGTCACCCACCACTGGAACAGGCCACTGTCACACATTTAGGCCCAGGCACCCAGGCAGAGGAGAGAGGTCCCGTAACAGAGAATCTGGCCTTATGTCAGCGCAGAATCTGTCTTTATGTCATAGCAGAGAATCAGGCTTCACGTCACCCACCACTGGAACAGGCCACTGTCACACATTTAGGCCCAGGCACCCAGGCAGAGGAGAGAGGTCCCGTAACAGAGAATCTGGCCTTATGTCAGCGCAGAATCTGTCTTCATGTCATGGCAGAGAATCAGGCTTCACGTCGCCCACCACTGGAACAGGCCACTGTCACACATTTAGGCCCAGGCACCCAGGCAGAGGAGAGAGGTCCCGTAACAGAGAATCTGGCCTTATGTCAGCGCAGAATCTGTCTTCATGTCATAGCAGAGAATCAGGCTTCACGTCACCCACCACTGGAACAGGCCACTGTCACACATTTAGGCCCAGGCACCCAGGCAGAGGAGAGAGGTCCCGTAACAGAGAATCTGGCCTTATGTCAGCACAGAATCTGTATTCATGTCATAGCAGAGAATCAGGCTTCACGTCACCCACCACTAAAAACAGGCCACTGTCACACATTTAGGCCCAGGCACCCAGGCAGAGGAGAGAGGTCCCGTAACAAAGAATCTGGCCTTATGTCAGCGCAGAATCTGTCTTCATGTCATAGCAGAGAATCAGGCTTCACGTCACCCACCACTGGAACAGGCCACTGTCACACATTTAGGCCCAGGCACCAAGGCAGAGGAGAGAGGTCCCGTAACAGAGAATCTGGCCTTATGTCAGCACAGAATCTGTATTCATGTCATAGCAAAGAATCAGGCTTCACGTCACCCACCACTGGAACAGGCTACTGTCACACATTTAGGCCCAGGCACCCAGGCAGAGGAGAGAGGTCCCGTAACAGAGAATCTGGCCTTATGTCAGCGCAGAATCTGTCTTCATGTCATAGCAGAGAATCAGGCTTCACGTCACCCACCACTGGAACAGGCCACTGTCACACATTTAGGCCCAGGCACCCAGGCAGAGGAGAGAGGTCCCGTAACAGAGAATCTGGCCTTATGTCAGCACAGAATCTGTATTCATGTCATAGCAAAGAATCAGGCTTCACGTCACCCACCACTGGAACAGGCTACTGTCACACATTTAGGCCCAGGCACCCAGGCAGAGGAGAGAGGTCCCGTAACAGAGAATCTGGCCTTATGTCAGCGCAGAATCTGTATTCATGTCATAGCAGAGAATCAGGCTTTACGTCACCCACCACTGGAACAGGCCACTGTCACACATTTAGGCCCAGGCACCCAGGCAGAGGAGAGAGGTCCCGTAACAGAGAATCTGGCCTTATGTCAGCGCAGAATCTGTATTCATGTCATAGCAGAGAATCAGGCTTTACGTCACCCACCACTGGAACAGGCCACTGTCACACATTTAGGCCCAGGCAGAGGAGAGAGGTCCCGTAACAGAGAATCTGGCCTTATGTCAGCGCAGAATCTGACTTCATGTCAAAGCAGAGAATCAGGCTTCACGTCACCCACCACTGGAACAGGCCACTGTCACACATTTAGGCCCAGGCACCCAGGCAGAGGAGAGAGGTCCCGTAACAGAGAATCTGGCCTTATGTCAGCGCAGAATCTGTCTTCATGTCATAGCAGAGAATCAGGCTTCACGTCACCCACCACTGGAACAGGCCACTGTCACACATTTAGGCCCAGGCACCCAGGCAGAGGAGAGAGGTCCCGTAACAGAGAATCTGGCCTTATGTCAGCGCAGAATCTGTCTTCATGTCATAGCAGAGAATCAGGCTTCACGTCACCCACCACTGGAACAGGCCACTGTCACACATTTAGGCCCAGGCACCCAGGCAGAGGAGAGAGGTCCCGTAACAGAGAATCTGGCCTTATGTCAGCGCAGAATCTGTCTTCATGTCATAGCAGAGAATCAGGCTTCACATCACCCACCACTGGAACAGGCCACTGTCACACATTAAGGCCCAGGCACCCAGGCAGAGGAGAGAGGTCCCGTAACAGAGAATCTGGCCTTATGTCAGCGCAGAATCTGTCTTCATGTCATAGCAGAGAATCAGGCTTCACGTCACCCACCACTGGAACAGGCCACTGTCACACATTTAGGCCCAGGCACCCAGGCAGAGGAGAGAGGTCCCGTAACAGAGAATCTGGCCTTATGTCAGCGCAGAATCTGTCTTCATGTCATAGCAGAGAATCAGGCTTCACGTCACCCACCACTGGAACAGGCCACTGTCACACATTTAGGCCCAGGCACCCAGGCAGAGGAGAGAGGTCCCGTAACAGAGAATCTGGCCTTATGTCAGCGCAGAATCTGTCTTCATGTCATAGCAGAGAATCAGGCTTCACGTCACCCACCACTGGAACAGGCCACTGTCACACATTTAGGCCCCGGCACCCAGACAGAGGAGAGCGGTCCCGTAACAGAGAATCTGGCCTTATGTCAGCGCAGAATCTGTCTTCATGTCATAGCAGAGAATCAGGCTTCACGTCACCCACCACTGGAACAGGCCACTGTCACACATTTAGGCCCAGGCACCCAGGCAGAGGAGAGAGGTCCCGTAACAGAGAATCTGGCCTTATGTCAGCGCAGAATCTGTATTCATGTCATAGCAGAGAATCAGGCTTTACGTCACCCACCACTGGAACAGGCCACTGTCACACATTTAGGCCCAGGCACCCAGGCAGAGGAGAGAGGTCCCGTAACAGAGAATCTGGCCTTATGTCAGCGCAGAATCTGACTTCATGTCATAGCAGAGAATCAGGCTTCACGTCACCCACCACTGGAACAGGCCACTGTCACACATTTAGGCCCAGGCACCCAGGCAGAGGAGAGAGGTCCCGTAACAGAGAATCTGGCCTTATGTCAGCGCAGAATCTGTCTTCATGTCATAGCAGAGAATCAGGCTTCACGTCACCCACCACTGGAACAGGCCACTGTCACACATTTAGGCCCAGGCACCCAGGCAGAGGAGAGAGGTCCCGTAACAGAGAATCTGGCCTTATGTCAGCGCAGAATCTGTCTTCATGTCATAGCAGAGAATCAGGCTTCACGTCACCCACCACTGGAACAGGCCACTGTCACACATTTAGGCCCAGGCACCCAGGCAGAGGAGAGAGGTCCCGTAACAGAGAATCTGGCCTTATGTCAGCGCAGAATCTGTCTTCATGTCATAGCAGAGAATCAGGCTTCACATCACCCACCACTGGAACAGGCCACTGTCACACATTAAGGCCCAGGCACCCAGGCAGAGGAGAGAGGTCCCGTAACAGAGAATCTGGCCTTATGTCAGCGCAGAATCTGTATTCATGTCATAGCAGAGAATCAGGCTTCACGTCACCCACCACTGGAACAGGCCACTGTCACACATTTAGGCCCCGGCACCCAGACAGAGGAGAGCGGTCCCGTAACAGAGAATCTGGCCTTATGTCAGCCCAGAATCTGTATTCATGTCATAGCAGAGAATCAGGCTTCACGTCACCCACCACTGGAACAGGCCACTGTCACACATTTAGGCCCAGGCACCCAGGCAGAGGAGAGAGGTCCCGTAACAGAGAATCTGGCCTTATGTCAGCGCAGAATCTGTATTCATGTCATAGCAGAGAATCAGGCTTCAAGTCACCCACCACTAAAAACAGGCCACTGTCACACATTTAGGCCCAGGCACCCAGGCAGAGGAGAGAGGTCCCGTAACAGAGAATCTGGCCTTATGTCAGCGCAGAATCTGTCTTCATGTCATAGCAGAGAATCAGGCTTCACATCACCCACCACTGGAACAGGCCACTGTCACACATTTAGGCCCAGGCACCCAGGCAGAGGAGAGAGGTCCCGTAACAGAGAATCTGGCCTTATGTCAGCGCAGAATCTGTATTCATGTCATAGCAGAGAATCAGGCTTCACGTCACCCACCACTGGAACAGGCCACTGTCACACATTTAGGCCCCGACACCCAGACAGAGGAGAGCGGTCCCGTAACAGAGAATCTGGCCTTATGTCAGCGCAGAATCTGTATTCATGTCATAGCAGAGAATCAGGCTTCACGTCACCCACCACTGGAACAGGCCACTGTCACACATTAAGGCCCAGGCACCCAGGCAGAGGAGAGAGGTCCCGTAACAGAGAATCTGGCCTTATGTCAGCGCAGAATCTGTATTCATGTCATAGCAGAGAATCAGGCTTCACGTCACCCACCACTGGAACAGGCCACTGTCACACATTTAGGCCCCGGCACCCAGACAGAGGAGAGCGGTCCCGTAACAGAGAATCTGGCCTTATGTCAGCCCAGAATCTGTATTCATGTCATAGCAGAGAATCAGGCTTCACGTCACCCACCACTGGAACAGGCCACTGTCACACATTTAGGCCCAGGCACCCAGGCAGAGGAGAGAGGTCCCGTAACAGAGAATCTGGCCTTATGTCAGCGCAGAATCTGTATTCATGTCATAGCAGAGAATCAGGCTTCACGTCACCCACCACTAAAAACAGGCCACTGTCACACATTTAGGCCCAGGCACCCAGGCAGAGGAGAGAGGTCCCGTAACAGAGAATCTGGCCTTATGTCAGCGCAGAATCTGTCTTCATGTCATAGCAGAGAATCAGGCTTCACGTCACCCACCACTGGAACAGGCCACTGTCACACATTAAGGCCCAGGCACCCAGGCAGAGGAGAGAGGTCCCGTAACAGAGAATCTGGCCTTATGTCAGCGCAGAATCTGTATTCATGTCATAGCAGAGAATCAGGCTTCACGTCACCCACCACTGGAACAGGCCACTGTCACACATTTAGGCCCCGGCACCCAGACAGAGGAGAGCGGTCCCGTAACAGAGAATCTGGCCTTATGTCAGCGCAGAATCTGTATTCATGTCATAGCAGAGAATCAGGCTTCACGTCACCCACCACTGGAACAGGCCACTGTCACACATTAAGGCCCAGGCACCCAGGCAGAGGAGAGAGGTCCCGTAACAGAGAATCTGGCCTTATGTCAGCGCAGAATCTGTCTTCATGTCATAGCAGAGAATCAGGCTTCACGTCACCCACCACTGGAACAGGCCACTGTCACACATTTAGGCCCCGGCACCCAGACAGAGGAGAGCGGTCCCGTAACAGAGAATCTGGTCTTATGTCAGCGCAGAATCTGTCTTCATGTCATAGCAGAGAATCAGGCTTCACGTCACCCACCACTGGAACAGGCCACTGTCACACATTTAGGCCCAGGCACCCAGGCAGAGGAGAGAGGTCCCGTAACAGAGAATCTGGCCTTATGTCAGCACAGAATCTGTATTCATGTCATAGCAGAGAATCAGGCTTCACGTCACCCACCACTAAAAACAGGCCACTGTCACACATTTAGGCCCAGGAACCCAGGCCGAGGAGAGAGGTCCCGTAACAGAGAATCTGGCCTTATGTCAGCGCAGAATCTGTCTTCATGTCATAGCAGAGAATCAGGCTTCACGTCACCCACCACTGGAACAGGCCACTGTCACACATTTAGGCCCCGGCACCCAGACAGAGGAGAGAGGTCCCGTAACAGAGAATCTGGCCTTATGTCAGCGCAGAATCTGTATTCATGTCATAGCAGAGAATCAGGCTTCACGTCACCCACCACTGGAACAGGCCACTGTCACACATTTAGGCCCCGGCACCCAGACAGAGGAGAGCGGTCCCGTAACAGAGAATCTGGCCTTATGTCAGCGCAGAATCTGTCTTCATGTCATAGCAGAGAATCAGGCTTCACGTCACCCACCACTGGAACAGGCCACTGTCACACATTTAGGCCCAGGCACCCAGGCAGAGGAGAGAGGTCCCGTAACAGAGAATCTGGCCTTATGTCAGCACAGAATCTGTATTCATGTCATAGCAGAGAATCAGGCTTCACGTCACCCACCACTAAAAACAGGCCACTGTCACACATTTAGGCCCAGGCACCCAGGCAGAGGAGAGAGGTCCCGTAACAGAGAATCTGGCCTTATGTCAGCGCAGAATCTGTCTTCATGTCATAGCAGAGAATCAGGCTTCACGTCACCCACCACTGGAACAGGCCACTGTCACACATTTAGGCCCAGGCACCCAGGCAGAGGAGAGAGGTCCCGTAACAGAGAATCTGGCCTTATGTCAGCGCAGAATCTGTATTCATGTCATAGCAGAGAATCAGGCTTCACGTCACCCACCACTGGAACAGGCCACTGTCACACATTTAGGCCCCGGCACCCAGACAGAGGAGAGCGGTCCCGTAACAGAGAATCTGGCCTTATGTCAGCGCAGAATCTGTCTTCATGTCATAGCAGAGAATCAGGCTTCACGTCACCCACCACTGGAACAGGCCACTGTCACACATTTAGGCCCAGGCACCAAGGCAGAGGAGAGAGGTCCCGTAACAGAGAATCTGGCCTTATGTCAGCACAGAATCTGTATTCATGTCATAGCAAAGAATCAGGCTTCACGTCACCCACCACTGGAACAGGCTACTGTCACACATTTAGGCCCAGGCACCCAGGCAGAGGAGAGAGGTCCCGTAACAGAGAATCTGGCCTTATGTCAGCGCAGAATCTGTCTTCATGTCATAGCAGAGAATCAGGCTTCACGTCACCCACCACTGGAACAGGCCACTGTCACACATTTAGGCCCAGGCACCCAGGCAGAGGAGAGAGGTCCCGTAACAGAGAATCTGGCCTTATGTCAGCGCAGAATCTGTCTTCATGTCATAGCAGAGAATCAGGCTTCACGTCACCCACCACTGGAACAGGCCACTGTCACACATTTAGGCCCCGGCACCCAGACAGAGGAGAGAGGTCCCGTAACAGAGAATCTGGCCTTATGTCAGCGCAGAATCTGTCTTCATGTCATAGCAGAGAATCAGGCTTCACGTCACCCACCACTGGAACAGGCCACTGTCACACATTTAGGCCCAGGCACCCAGGCAGAGGAGAGAGGTCCCGTAACAGAGAATCTGGCCTTATGTCAGCGCAGAATCTGTATTCATGTCATAGCAGAGAATCAGGCTTTACGTCACCCACCACTGGAACAGGCCACTGTCACACATTTAGGCCCAGGCACCCAGGCAGAGGAGAGAGGTCCCGTAACAGAGAATCTGGCCTTATGTCAGCGCAGAATCTGTCTTCATGTCATAGCAGAGAATCAGGCTTCACGTCACCCACCACTGGAAAAGGCCACTGTCACACATTTAGGCCCAGGCACCCAGGCAGAGGAGAGAGGTCCCGTAACAGAGAATCTGGCCTTATGTCAGCGCAGAATCTGTCTTCATGTCATAGCAGAGAATCAGGCTTCACGTCACCCACCACTGGAACAGGCCACTGTCACACATTTAGGCCCAGGCACCCAGGCAGAGGAGAGAGGTCCCGTAACAGAGAATCTGGCCTTATGTCAGCGCAGAATCTGTCTTTATGTCATAGCAGAGAATCAGGCTTCACGTCACCCACCACTGGAACAGGCCACTGTCACACATTTAGGCCCAGGCACCCAGGCAGAGGAGAGAGGTCCCGTAACAGAGAATCTGGCCTTATGTCAGCGCAGAATCTGTCTTCATGTCATGGCAGAGAATCAGGCTTCACGTCGCCCACCACTGGAACAGGCCACTGTCACACATTTAGGCCCAGGCACCCAGGCAGAGGAGAGAGGTCCCGTAACAGAGAATCTGGCCTTATGTCAGCGCAGAATCTGTCTTCATGTCATAGCAGAGAATCAGGCTTCACGTCACCCACCACTGGAACAGGCCACTGTCACACATTTAGGCCCAGGCACCCAGGCAGAGGAGAGAGGTCCCGTAACAGAGAATCTGTCCTTATGTCAGCACAGAATCTGTATTCATGTCATAGCAGAGAATCAGGCTTCACGTCACCCACCACTAAAAACAGGCCACTGTCACACATTTAGGCCCAGGCACCCAGGCAGAGGAGAGAGGTCCCGTAACAAAGAATCTGGCCTTATGTCAGCGCAGAATCTGTCTTCATGTCATAGCAGAGAATCAGGCTTCACGTCACCCACCACTGGAACAGGCCACTGTCACACATTTAGGCCCAGGCACCAAGGCAGAGGAGAGAGGTCCCGTAACAGAGAATCTGGCCTTATGTCAGCACAGAATCTGTATTCATGTCATAGCAAAGAATCAGGCTTCACGTCACCCACCACTGGAACAGGCTACTGTCACACATTTAGGCCCAGGCACCCAGGCAGAGGAGAGAGGTCCCGTAACAGAGAATCTGGCCTTATGTCAGCGCAGAATCTGTCTTCATGTCATAGCAGAGAATCAGGCTTCACGTCACCCACCACTGGAACAGGCCACTGTCACACATTTAGGCCCAGGCACCAAGGCAGAGGAGAGAGGTCCCGTAACAGAGAATCTGGCCTTATGTCAGCACAGAATCTGTATTCATGTCATAGCAAAGAATCAGGCTTCACGTCACCCACCACTGGAAAAGGCTACTGTCACACATTTAGGCCCAGGCACCCAGGCAGAGGAGAGAGGTCCCGTAACAGAGAATCTGGCCTTATGTCAGCGCAGAATCTGTATTCATGTCATAGCAGAGAATCAGGCTTCACGTCACCCACCACTAAAAACAGGCCACTGTCACACATTTAGGCCCAGGCACCCAGGCAGAGGAGAGAGGTCCCGTAACAGAGAATCTGGCCTTATGTCAGCGCAGAATCTGTCTTCATGTCATAGCAGAGAATCAGGCTTCACGTCACCCACCACTGGAACAGGCCACTGTCAC
The DNA here is from genome assembly GCF_905171765.1 of Bufo bufo. Lineage (NCBI taxonomy): Eukaryota > Metazoa > Chordata > Amphibia > Anura > Bufonidae > Bufo > Bufo bufo. The sequence goes on along the minus strand of NC_053391.1, from coordinate 341,452,980 downwards.
ACATTTAGGCCCAGGCACCCAGGCAGAGGAGAGAGGTCCCGTAACAGAGAATCTGGCCTTATGTCAGCGCAGAATCTGTCTTCATGTCATAGCAGAGAATCAGGCTTCACGTCACCCACCACTGGAACAGGCCACTGTCACACATTTAGGCCCAGGCACCCAGGCAGAGGAGAGAGGTCCCGTAACAGAGAATCTGGCCTTATGTCAGCGCAGAATCTGTATTCATGTCATAGCAGAGAATCAGGCTTCACGTCACCCACCACTGGAACAGGCCACTGTCACACATTTAGGCCTAGGCACCCAGGCAGAGGAGAGAGGTCCCGTAACAGAGAATCTGGCCTTATGTCAGCGCAGAATCTGTCTTCATGTCATAGCAGAGAATCAGGCTTCACGTCGCCCACCACTAAAAACAGGCCACTGTCACACATTTAGGCCCAGGCACCCAGGCAGAGGAGAGAGGTCCCGTAACAGAGAATCTGGCCTTATGTCAGCGCAGAATCTGTCTTCATGTCATAGCAGAGAATCAGGCTTCACGTCACCCACCACTGGAACAGGCCACTGTCACACATTTAGGCCCAGGCACCCAGGCAGAGGAGAGAGGTCCCGTAACAGAGAATCTGGCCTTATGTCAGCGCAGAATCTGTCTTCATGTCATAGCAGAGAATCAGGCTTCACGTCACCCACCACTGGAACAGGCCACTGTCACACATTTAGGCCCCGGCACCCAGACAGAGGAGAGCGGTCCCGTAACAGAGAATCTGGCCTTATGTCAGCGCAGAATCTGTCTTCATGTCATAGCAGAGAATCAGGCTTCACGTCACCCACCACTGGAACAGGCCACTGTCACACATTTAGGCCCAGGCACCCAGGCAGAGGAGAGAGGTCCCGTACCAGAGAATCTGGCCTTATGTCAGCGCAGAATCTGTCTTCATGTCATAGCAGAGAATCAGGCTTCACGTCACCCACCACTGGAACAGGCCACTGTCACACATTTAGGCCCAGGCACCCAGGCAGAGGAGAGAGGTCCCGTAACAGAGAATCTGGCCTTATGTCAGCGCAGAATCTGTATTCATGTCATAGCAGAGAATCAGGCTTCACGTCACCCACCACTGGAACAGGCCACTGTCACACATTTAGGCCCCGGCACCCAGACAGAGGAGAGCGGTCCCGTAACAGAGAATCTGGCCTTATGTCAGCGCAGAATCTGTCTTCATGTCATAGCAGAGAATCAGGCTTCACGTCACCCACCACTGGAACAGGCCACTGTCACACATTAAGGCCCAGGCACCCAGGCAGAGGAGAGAGGTCCCGTAACAGAGAATCTGGCCTTATGTCAGCACAGAATCTGTATTCATGTCATAGCAGAGAATCAGGCTTCACGTCACCCACCACTAAAAACAGGCCACTGTCACACATTTAGGCCCAGGCACCCATGCAGAGGAGAGAGGTCCCGTAACAGAGAATCTGGCCTTATGTCAGCCCAGAATCTGTATTCATGTCATAGCAGAGAATCAGGCTTCACGTCACCCACCACTGGAACAGGCCACTGTCACACATTTAGGCCCAGGCACCCAGGCAGAGGAGAGAGGTCCCGTAACAGAGAATCTGGCCTTATGTCAGCGCAGAATCTGTATTCATGTCATAGCAGAGAATCAGGCTTCACGTCACCCACCACTGGTACAGGCCACTGTCACACATTAAGGCCCCGGCACCCAGACAGAGGAGAGCGGTCCCGTAACAGAGAATCTGGCCTTATGTCAGCGCAGAATCTGTCTTCATGTCATAGCAGAGAATCAGGCTTCACGTCACCCACCACTGGAACAGGCCACTGTCACACATTTAGGCCCAGGCACCCAGGCAGAGGAGAGAGGTCCCGTAACAGAGAATCTGGCCTTATGTCAGCACAGAATCTGTATTCATGTCATAGCAGAGAATCAGGCTTCACGTCACCCACCACTAAAAACAGGCCACTGTCTCACATTTAGGCCCAGGCACCCAGGCAGAGGAGAGAGGTCCCGTAACAGAGAATCTAGCCTTATGTCAGCGCAGAATCTGTCTTCATGTCATAGCAGAGAATCAGGCTTCACGTCACCCACCACTGGAACAGGCCACTGTCACACATTTAGGCCCAGGCACCCAGGCAGAGGAGAGAGGTCCCGTAACAGAGAATCTGGCCTTATGTCAGCGCAGAATCTGTATTCATGTCATAGCAGAGAATCAGGCTTCACGTCACCCACCACTGGAACAGGCCACTGTCACACATTTAGGCCCCGGCACCCAGACAGAGGAGAGCGGTCCCGTAACAGAGAATCTGGCCTTATGTCAGCACAGAATCTGTATTCATGTCATAGCAGAGAATCAGGCTTCACGTCACCCACCACTGGAACAGGCCACTGTCACACATTTAGGCCCAGGCACCCAGGCAGAGGAGAGAGGTCCCGTAACAGAGAATCTGTCCTTATGTCAGCGCAGAATCTGTCTTCATGTCATAGCAGAGAATCAGGCTTCACGTCACCCACCACTGGAACAGGCCACTGTCACACATTTAGGCCCAGGCACCCAGGCAGAGGAGAGAGGTCCCGTAACAGAGAATCTGGCCTTATGTCAGCGCAGAATCTGTCTTCATGTCATAGCAGAGAATCAGGCTTCACGTCACCCACCACTGGAACAGGCCACTGTCACACATTTAGGCCCAGGCACTCAGGCAGAGGAGAGAGGTCCCGTAACAGAGAATTTGGCCTTATGTCAGCGCAGAATCTGTCTTCATGTCATAGCAGAGAATCAGGCTTCACGTCACCCACCACTGGAACAGGCCACTGTCACACATTTAGGCCCAGGCACCCAGGCAGAGGAGAGAGGTCCCGTAACAGAGAATCTGGCCTTATGTCAGCGCAGAATCTGTATTCATGTCATAGCAGAGAATCAGGCTTCATGTCACCCACCACTGGAACAGGCCACTGTTACACATTTAGGCCCCGGCACCCAGACAGAGGAGAGAGGTCCCGTAACAGAGAATCTGGCCTTATGTCAGCGCAGAATCTGTCTTCATGTCATAGCAGAGAATCAGGCTTCACGTCACCCACCACTGGAACAGGCCACTGTCACACATTTAGGCTCCGGCACCCAGACAGAGGAGAGGTTCATTCAACTTTGGGTTGCCCTGCAATATAATGGTAAAATGAAATAAAAAATTGTATTGAATGAGGAAGTGCCCTGGAGTAGAATAATATATTGTTAAGGGGAGGTAGTTAATATCTAATCTGCACAAGGGATGGACAGGTCCTGTGGGATCCATGCCTGGTTCATTTTTATGAACGTCAGCTTGTCCACATTGGCTGTAGACAGGCGGCTACGTTTGTCTGTAATGACGCCCCCTGCCGTGCTGAATACACGTTCAGACAAAACGCTGGCCGCCGGGCAGGCCAGCACCTCCAAGGCATAAAAGGCTAGCTCTGGCCACGTGGACAATTTGGAGACCCAGAAGTTGAATGGGGCCGAACCATCAGTCAGTACGTGGAGGGGTGTGCACAGGTACGGTTCCACCATGTTAGTGAAATGTTGCCTCCTGCTAACACGTTCCGTATCAGGTGGTGGTGCAGTTAGCTGTGGCGTGGTGACAAAACTTTTCCACATCTCTGCCATGCTAACCCTGCCCTCAGAGGAGCTGGCCATGACACAGCTGCGTTGGCGACCTCTTGCTCCTCCTCTGCCTTCGCCTTGGGCTTCCACTGGTTCCCCTGTGACATTTGGGAATGCTCTCAGTAGCGCGTCTACCAATGTGCGCTTGTACTCGCGCATCTTCCTATCACGCTCCAGTGTAGGAAGTAAGGTGGGCACATTGTCTTTGCACCGGGGATCCAGCAGGGTGGCAACCCAGTATTCCGCACACGTTAAAATGTGGGCAACTCTGCTGTCGTTGCGCAGGCACTGCAGCATGTAGTTGCTCATGTGTGCCAGGCTGCCCAGAGGTAAGGACAATCTGTCCTCTGTGGGAGGCATATCGTCATCGTCCTGTGTTTCCCCCCAGCCACGCACCAGTGATGGGCCCGAGCTGCTTTGGGTGCCACCCCGCTGTGAACATGCTTCATCCTCATCCTCCTCCACCTCCTCCTCATCCTCGTCCTCCTCGTCCTCCAGTAGTGGGCCCTGTCTGGCCACATTTGTACCTGGCCTCTGGTGTTGCAAAAAACCTCCCTCTGAGTCACTTTGAAGAGACTGGCCTGAAAGTGCTAAAAATGACCCCTCTTCCTCCTCTTCCTCCTGGGCCACCTTCTCTTCCATCATCGCCCTAAGTGTTTTCTCAAGGAGACATAGAAGTGGTATTGTAACGCTGATAACGGCGTCATTGCCACTGGCCATGTTGGTGGAGTACTCGAAACAGCGCAACAGGGCACACAGGTCTCGCATGGAGGCCCAGTCATTGGTGGTGAAGTGTGTCTGATCCGCAGTGCGACTGACCCGTGCGTGCTGCAGCTGAAACTCCACTATGGCCTGCTGCTCCTCGCACAGTCTGTCCAGCATATGCAAGGTGAGCGGGAAGGCCGAAGTTACGCTGTAGCGCAGACAGGCGAGCAGCGGCAGGGTGTGAACGCCGGAAGCGCGAACAGACGGCCCGCACTTTATGCAGCAGCTCTGACATGTCGGGGTAGTTGCGAATGAACTTCTGCACCACCAAATTCAGCCACATGCGCCAGGCAAGGGATGTGCGTCAAACCGGCTAGTCCCAGAGCTGCAACGAGATTTCGCCCATTATCGCACACCACCAGGCCGGGCTTGAGGCTCACCGGCAGCAACCACTCGTCGGTCTGTTGTTCTATACCCCGCCACAACTCCTGTGCGGTGTGGGGCCTGTCCCCCAAACATATGAGTTTCAGAATGGCCTGCTGACGTTTACCCCGTGCTGTGCTGAAGTTGGTGGTGAAGGTGTGTGGCTGACTGGATGAGCAGGTGGAAGAAGACGAGGAGGAAGCTGAGTAGGAGGAGGAGGAGACAGGAGGCAAAGAATGTTGCCCTGCGATCCTTGGCGGCAGAAGGACGTGCGCCAAACAGCTCTCCGCCTGGGGCCCAGCCGCCACTACATTTACCCAGTGTGCAGTTAGGGAGATATAGCGTCCCTGGCCGTGCTTACTGGTCCACGTATCTGTGGTTAGGTGGACCTTGCCACAGATGGCGTTGCGCAGTGCACACTTGATTTTATCGGACACTTGTTTGTGCAGGGAAGGCACGGCTCTCTTGGAGAAGTAGTGGCGGCTGGGAACAACATACTGTGGGACAGCAAGTGACATGAGCTGTTTGAAGCTGTGTGTGTCCACCAGCCTAAATGACAACATTTCATAGGCCAGTAGTTTAGAAATGCTGGCATTCAGGGCCAGGGATCGAGGGTGGCTAGGTGGGAATTTACGCTTTCTCTCAAATGTTTGTGAGATGGAGAGCTGAACGCTGCCGTGTGACATGGTTGAGATGCTTGGTGACGCAGGTGGTGGTGTTGGTGGTACATCCCATGTTTGCTGGGCGGCAGGTGCCAACGTTCCTCCAGAGGCGGAGGAAGAGGCCGAGGCGGCGGCAGCAGCAGAAGAGGCCGAGGCAGCAGCAGCAGAAGAGGTAGCAGGGGGAGCCTGAGTGACTTCTTTGTTTTTAAGGTGTTTACTCCACTGCAGTTCATGCTTTGCATGCAGGTGCCTGGTCATGCAGGTTGTGCTAAGGTTCAGAACGTTAATGCCTCGCTTCAGGCTCTGATGGCACAGCGTGCAAACCACTCGGGTCTTGTCGTCAGCACATTGTTTGAAGAAGTGCCATGCCAGGGAACTCCTTGAAGCTGCCTTTGGGGTGCTCGGTCCCAGATGGCGGCGGTCAGTATCAGGCGGAGTCTCTTGGCGGCGGGTGTTCTGATTTTGCCCACTGCTCCCTCTTTTGCTACGCTGTTGGCTCGGTCTCACCACTGCCTCTTCCTCCGAACTGTGAAAGTCAGTGGCACGACCTTCATTCCATGTGGGGTCTAGGACCTCATCGTCCCCTGCATCGTCTTCCACCCAGTCTTGATCCCTGACCTCCTGTTCAGTCTGCACACTGCAGAAAGACGCAGCAGTTGGCACCTGTGTTTCGTCATCATCAGAGACGTGCTGAGGTGGTATTCCCATGTCCTCATCATCAGGAAAAATAAGTGGTTGTGCGTTAGTGCATTCTATCTCTTCCACCCCTGGGGAAGGGCTAGGTGGATGCCCTTGGGAAACCCTGGCAGCAGAGTCTTCAAACAGCATAAGAGACTGCTGCATAACTTGAGGCTCAGACAGTTTCCCTGATATGCATGGGGGTGATGTGACAGACCGATGGGCTTGGTTTTCATGCGCCATCTGTGCGCTTTCTGCAGAAGACTGGGTGGGAGATAATGTGAACGTGCTGGATCCACTGTCGGCCACCCAATTGACTAATGCCTGTACCTGCTCAGGCCTTACCATCCTTAGAACGGCATTGGGCCCCACCAAATATCGCTGTAAATTCTGCTGGCTACTGGGACCTGAGGTAGTTGGTTCACTAGGACGTGTGGCTGTGGCAGAACGGCCACGTCCTCTCCCAGCACCAGAGGGTCCACTAACACCACCACGACCATGTCCACGTCTCTATCAGCACGCTAGCGTGTGTCTTAGGTTTTTCTGAATGACACTATCACTAGCTTCAATGTAGGATATTCTTTTTGGGATAGATTTCAAGTAGGCCTCAAATACCAGAAACTAGTTATTTTGAGAATGGCAAATTTGGGAATGGTTTTTCAACCCAGAAAAAAAAGTGTGCTTTTACGGTCACTACAAATAACTTGACCAGCTAAAACAGTAGAGATTTGGTTAAATAGAGATGTGAGGCCTGTTTTTTTTTGCGCTGTGTGACAGGTATAGGTTTAATCACAGAATCAGATTTCTATCAGCACGCTAGCGTGTGTCTTAGGTTTTTCTGAATGACACTATCACTAGCTTCAATGTCAGATATTCTTTTTGGGATAGATTTCAAGTAGGCCTCAAATACCAGAAACTAGTTATTTTGAGAATGGCAAATTTGGGAATGGTTTTTTAACCCAGAAAAAAAAGTGTGCTTTTACGGTCACTACAAATAACTTGACCAGCTAAAACAGTAGAGATTTGGTTAAATAGAGATGTGAGGCCTGTTTTTTTTTGTGCTGTGTGACAGGTATAGGTTTAATCACAGAATCAGATTTCTATCAGCACGCTAGCGTGTGTCTTAGGTTTTTCTGAATGACACTATCACTAGCTTCAATGTCAGATATTCTTTTTGGGATAGATTTCAAGTAGGCCTCAAATACCAGAAACTAGTTATTTTGAGAATGGCAAATTTGGGAATGGTTTTTCAACCCAGAAAAAAAAGTGTGCTTTTACGGTCACTACAAATAACTTGACCAGCTAAAACAGTACAGATTTGGTTAAATAGAGATGTGAGGCCTGTTTTTTTTTGCGCTGTGTGACAGGTATAGGTTTAATCACAGAATCAGATTTCTATCAGCACGCTAGCGTGTGTCTTAGGTTTTTCTGAATGACACTATCACTAGCTTGAATGTAAGATATTCTTTTTGGGATAGATTTCAAGTAGACCTCAAATACCAGAAACTAGTTATTTTGAGAATGGCAAATTTGGGAATGGTTTTTCAACCAAGAAAAAAAAGTGTGCTTTTATCGTGACTACAAATAACTTGACCAGCTAAAACAGTACAGATTTGGTTGAATAGAAATGTCAGGTCTATTTTTTTAGGCGCTGGGTGACAGGCTCAACTTGCCCCTGATGTAATATATGGCCAAAAAATAACCACACTGTTGATGGTTAAATGCACTTGGGTGACACAGGCTCAGCCTGCACCAGATGTAGTATATGGCCAAAAAATAATCAGACTGTCGATGGTTAAATGCACTTCGGTGACACAGGCTCAGCCTGCAGATGATGTAGTATATGGCCAAAAAATAACCAGACTGTTGATGGTTAAATGCACTTGGGTGACACAGGCTCAGCCTGCAGCTGATGTAGGATATAGCACAAAATAACCACACTATCGATGGTTAAATACACTTGGTGATAGCTTGTGCTGGCGCACCACAAGTCACAAAATGGCCGCCGATCACCCCAGAAAAAAAGTGATCTAAAAACGCTCTGGGCAGCCTCAAAAAAGTGAGCAAGTCAATAATAGCACTTCAATGATTCACAGCTGCAGATCGATCACAGAATGAAGTCTTTTGGAGGAGTTAATCTGCCTAATCTCGCCCTAACGTCGCAGCTGCAACCTCTCCCTATACTGATCATAGCAGAGTGACGTGCGGCGCTACGTGACTCCAGCTTAAATAGAGGCTGGGTCACATGCTGCACTGGCCAATCACAGCCATGCCAATAGTAGGCATGGCTGTGATGGCCTCTTGGGGCAAGTAGTATGACGCTTGTTGATTGGCTGCTTTGCAGCCTTTCAAAAAGCGCCAAGAAAGAGCCGAACACCGAACCCGAACCCAGACTTTTACGAAAATGTTCGGGTTCGGGTCCGTGTCACGGACACCCCAAAATTCGGTACGAACCCGAACTATACAGTTCGGGTTCGCTCATCCCTAATTACAAGCACAAATGGTAAGTGTTCAGTGATGATAAAGCAATCTGTACCTGATATATTACTGCTTTGCTTTCTTTATTGATTGGTTCTGTGGCGTGCCCTTCGTTTCCTGTCGCTTCTTTTTTCTTTCTTTTTCTATTTCTTTTTCTTTATTCCTATGTGTCTCTTTAAATAAAAGCGTCCTCCTGGCTCACCTGCTAGCACAAACGCTGCCCTGGCCGGAAGCACGCGTGGTGCGAGGGAGCTTGTTGTTTCGGTTGCCCGGGAAACCGCTTCGGTGACGTCACCTCTGAAGATACCGTAGCCTCTGTGGGACAAAAAACCTCCTACGCGTTTCGGGGCCTATCGGGCTCCTTCGTCAGGGATAGTTTGTTCATACTGCCCGTGGAGGTTAAATAGCTGGTTCGGTTTCCATGGCAACATGTATCAACAAGTGTTTAAAGTGACGGACGTCCCATTTACTAGTCCTGTATGAAGCGCTGCAGGTATGATCAATTCGCATACAAGAGATTAAGATTATTGTTTCTTCAATTGTCCAAAGAACATCTGTATTAGGCCTCATGCACACGACCGTTTTGTTTTTGCGGTCCGCAAAAACGGGTTCCGTAGTTCCGCGATCCTTGTCCGTTTTTTCTTCCGTGGGTTTTCCTTGATTTTTGGAGGATCCACAGACATGAAGGAAAAAGTCGTTTTGGGGTCCGCCTGGCCGTGCGGAGCCAAACGAATCCGTCCTGACTTACAATGCAAGTCAATGGGGACGGATCCGTTTGACGTTGACACAATATGGTGCAATTGCAAACGGATCCGTCCCCCATTGACTTTCAATGTAAAGTCAGGAGTCCCTATTATACCATCGGATCAGAGTTTTCTCCAATCCGATGGTATATTTTAACTTGAAGCGTCCCCATCGCCATGGGAACGCCTCTATGTTAAAATATACCATCGGATTTGAGTTATATCGTGAAAACTCAGATCCGACTGTATATTCTAACACAGAGGCGTTCCCATGGTGATGGGGACTCTTCTAGTTAGAATATACTAAGAACTGTGTACATGACTGCCCCCTGCTGCCTGGCAGCAGCCTATCTCTTACAGGGGGCTGTGATTAGCACAATTAACCCCTCTTAGCAGGGTTTCCCAGAGCCATCCACCTAGCCCTGCCCCAGAAGTGGAAGAGATTGAGTGCACTGATGCCCAACCACTTATTTTTTAAGATGAGTACATGGGAGGACCATCGCAGAACGTCTCGGATGATGACGAAACACAGGTGCCAACTGCTGGGGCTTTTGAAAGTGTGCAAACCGACAAGGAAGTCAGGGGTGAAGACAGGATGGAAGAGGATGTGGAGGACGATGAGGTCCTCGACCCCACATGGAATCAAGGTCATGCGAGTGACCGATGTAGTTCGGAGGAAGAGGCAGTGGTCGCACAGAGCCACCAGCACAGCAGAAGAGGGAGCAGGGTGCAAAAGCGGAGCGGCCGTCCTCTAGACAGTACACCTCCTACTGCCCACCGCAGCAAGGGACCGAGCACACCAAAGCCAGCTCCAAGGAGTTCCCTGGCGTGGCAGTTCTTCAGACAATGTCCTGACGACAAGACACGAGTGGTTTGCACGCTGTGCAATCAGAGCCTGAAGCGAGGCATAAACGTTCTCAACCTGAGCACAACCTGCATGACCAGGCATTTAAGTGCAAAGCACGAGCTGCAGTAGAGTAGACACCTCAAAAAACAAGAAAGGTCTCTGGCTCCTCCTGCTTCCTCTTCATCTGCAGTCACGGCCTCTTCATCCACCTCTGGAGTGACAGTGCCACCTGGCACCCCACAAACAGAGGATCTGCCAGCAACGCCAACACCTGGGTCACCAAGCATCTCCACAATGTCCCACGGAAGAGTTCAGCTCTCCATATCCTAAACGCTGGAGAGGAAGAGGAAGTACCCCCCTACCCACCCACGATCCCTAGCCCTGAATGCCAGCATTTCTAAATTACTTGCCTTTGAAATGCTGTCATTCCGTCTGGTGGAGACGGATAGTTTTAAAGCCCTTATGGTGGTGGCTGTCCCACAGTACGTCGTGCCCAGCCGCCACTACTTTTCAAGGCGAGCCATCCCTTCCCTGCACAACCAAGTAGGGGACAAATTCAGGTGTGCACTGCGCAACACCATCTGTGGCAAGGTGCACAGGACTACGGATACGTGGACCAGTAAGCACGGTCAGGGCCGTTATATCTCCATAACAGCACACTGGGTAAATGCAGTGGCGGCTGGGCCTGAGGCGGATAGCAGTTTGGCGCATGTCCTTCCACCACTGAGGTTTGTAGGGCATTTCAGTTTGCCTCCTGTTGCTTCCTCCTCCTACTCTGCTTCCTCATCCTCTACCAGCTCCTCATCCGGTCAGCGTAACACCTTCACCACCAACTTCAACACAGCCAGGGGTAAACGACAGCAGGCAGTTTTAAAACTTATCTGTTTGGGGGACAAACCACATGCAATAAGCAGGACACTGGGTCAGTGGGCATGTTATGCAGTGGGTCAGATTTAGGTGTAAATAAGTTCGTGACGCCAGTTGCAGCTTGCACAGGTACTGTAGCAGGGCCCTTTAAGATGGTATGAGCACACGTACTAGGTAAGGAATGCCAGAGGGGAATATTGTCTCTGTATTGTGTCAATGGTGTCTCCTACCTGTAGTACGGCTGGACTCCTGTATCCTGGCTCACATGCAACAAAATTGAGTGCTGTAAATAGGAGTAACTGAGGAATAATGGAATTCCACACAGATAATAGGGTCCAACTTGTCTTTACTTGATGTTATTATATATGCAGCTCTTCATCCATACAATGTTACAGCTTTAGTCTAGGATCTCAGCAGGTATTGGCAATATGTGGCAGGAATTATATATATACAGTATTCTGCATCTGGTACATACGCCTTTAAGAATCTGGCAGGTATCTATCTTCTGCTCTGTCTGAGGTCTGCTTGATTTGGGCCTGACTAACTGTGGAGGTACTTATCTTCTCCTTGTATTGGGATCTGTACTTACAGGACTGCTCGCAGGGTATGGTGGTTTCTTCCTGGAGATCTGATAGTTCTGAAGTTGGCTGCTTCCTTGGTCATCCAGCTGAGGTAAGGGACTCAGGCTGGGAAGGTTGATCTTGGGCCTCGGCAGAGGCTTGGATCCCTGGTTGGGGTCCCTGTTTCTGGGAGCACCTATTCACACAGCCTACCCCAACAGGGGGTGGCTGGTACACTGCCTAGAACTTTCTGTCCTCCCTCTGAAGTAGGATGTGGGAACATTCCACTCCTCCTCAGATAGAGGGAAGCTAGCCTGGAATGGTATATTCCAGTCTAGGTCTAACTTTAACCATGGTTGGCCTTCATATTGCTGTCAACTGCTGGTGTACATGGAATTACAGCAAATATATACAATACAGACATAGAAATGGCAATGCACAGTTATATTACATCAGATGGAAACACATTAACACTTGACATTATGAAGCAGGGGACCAGAAGTTTAGTGACATACTTCAGGATGTTACACACACACCACGCAGGAGCTGTGGACGGGCCTTGAACAACAGACCGATGAGTGGTTGGTGCCAATCAGCCTCAAGCCCGGCCTGGTGGTGTGTAGTGATTAGCGTCAGGGGTCATATTCGAATTCGCGATATTTTGCGAATATTTCGTAGAATATTCATAGAATATTCGCAAATTCGAATATTCGTTAATTTCTACGATTTTTTTACTAAAAAAATCGGCAAGGTAATGATAGTGTAATTTGCGAATTTTCGTATTCGAATTTTCAAATTTTGATTGCAAATTTTTCAACTTTTAGACAAAGAATATTATAGCACTATATTAGCTCAATTGCTCTATATTCGTTTATTTTCGAATATTCGCTATATTGCTAAAACAAGAATATATAGCAATATAGGGAATATTCGGAAAAAAAAGAATATAGAGCAAAATTCGCAAACAACACTACTCCTAAAGTCAAGTATATTGCAGCCTTCTTATTGGCCCACAAGCTAGAAGCAGGGAGGGATCATGTGTACGGTTAAAAAAATAAAATAATTGAATATAAAAAATAAAATAAAAAATAGAATATTCGAAATTCCGAATATATATCACTATATTCGAAATATTTGCGAATTTTCGAAGTACCTATATTCGCGATAAAAATTCGAAATTCGAATATTCGTGATCAACACTAGTGGTGTGCGATAATGGGTGAAATCTCGTAGCAGCTCTGGGACTAGCCGGTTTGACGCACATCCCTTGCCTGGCGCATGTGCTGAATTTGGTGGTGCAGAGATTCCTTAAAAATTACCCCGACATGTCAGAGCTGCTGCATAAAGTGCGGGCCGTCTGTGCGCGCTTTGGGCGTTCTCACCCTGCTGCTGCTCGCCTGTCAGCGCTGCAGCGTAACTTCGGCCTTCCCGCTCACCGCCTCATATGCGACGTGCCCACAAGGTGGAACTCCACCTTGCACATGCTGGCCAGACTGTGCGAGCAGCAGCATGCGATAATGGAGTTTCAGCTGCAGCACGCACGGGTGAGTCGCTCGGCGGAACAGCACCACTTCACCACCAATGACTGGGCCTCCATGCGAGACCTGTGTTCCTTGTTGCGCTGTTTCGAGTACTCCACAAACATGGCCAGTGCCAATAACGCCGATCTCAGCGTTACTATCCCACTTCTATGCCTCCTTGAAAAAAAACGCTCCTGGCGATGATGGAAGAGGATGTGGCACAGGAGGAGGAGGAAGAGGGATCATTTCGTAGGGTTTCCGGCCAGTCATTCACAAGTGGCTCCGAAGGTGGGTTCCTGCACCCACAAACCCAAGGTACACAATTGTCCAGCCAGGCCACAGTACTGGAGGATGACGAGGTGGAGGATGAGGAGGAGGAACCATGTTCACAGCAGGGTGGCACCCAGACCAGCTCATGGCCATCACTGGTGCGTGGATGGGGGATACAGACGACACAGACGATACACCTCCCACAGGGGACAGCTTTTCGTTGCCTCTGGGCAGCCTGGCATAAATGAGAGATTACATGCCGCAGTGTCTCCGCAACGACCGCCGAGTTGCCCACATTCTAACTTGTACTGAGTACTGGGTGTCCACGCTGCTGGATCCCCGTTACAAGGACAACATACCGTCCTTAATTCCCTCACTGGATCGTGATCGTAAGATGCGCGAGTACAAGCGCACGCTGGTAGTTGCGCTGCTGGTGGCTTTCCCATCTGACAGCAGGGGTACAGTGGAAGCACAAGGCGAAGGCAGAGGACGAGGAAGAGGTTGCCAACACAGCTGGGGCACCGCTAGCACCTCAGAAGGCAGGGTTAGCATGGCCGACATGTGGAAAAGCTTTGTCAGCACGCCACAACAACCAGCACCACCAGCTGATATGGAACGTCTTAACAGGAGGCAGCATTTCACCAACATGGTGGACCAGTATGTGTGCACACGCCTACACGTACTGAATGACGGGTCTGCCCCCTTCAAATTCTGGGTCTCCAAATTGGGCACATGGCCTGAGCTTGCCCTTTACGCCTTGGAGGTGCTGCCCTGCAGCCAGTGTATTATCTGAACGTGTGTTTAGCACGGCAGGGGGCGTCATCACAGAAAAACGCAGCCGCCTGTCCACAGCCAATGTGGACAAGCTCACGTTCATTAAAATGAACCAGGCATGGATCCCTCAGGACTTGTCCGTATCTTGTGCAGAATAGACATGTATACCGGCACTAAGCAGCCATTGTTATACTGCAGCGCAATTGCTCATGTTTGTATTTTTGATGTTTCACACTCTTTTGGAGTGTACCTTAATTTTACAAAATTAAATTAAAACCAAAAACCTGTGTTGGCTATCTCATCCTCCTCCACCGCCGCTTTCACCTACACCGCTACATCCACCGCCTCCTCAAAATCCTTCTCCAAATGGAACGCCACCTCATAAATCCATTTTTTTTTTGTACGTGTTTTATTTTATATCATTTCACTACTTTGTCAGTTACATTTTATGGTGAAATTAACAAATTTTTGGGTGTATAGTACCACTGCTATACCTAGTAGACAGGTTAAACAAAAAAAATATATTGTAATTTACATTTTAGGGTGAAATTCACCAATTTTGGTGTGTATAGTACCACTGCCATGCCTAGTGGAACGGTAAAAAAAAAAGTCAGTTACATTTTCTGGCGAAATAAACAAATTTTTGGGTGTGTAGTACCACTGCTATACCTAGTAGACAGGTTAAACAAAAAAAATATATTGTAATTTACATTTTAGGGTGAAATTCACCAATTTTGGTGTGTATAGTACCACTGCCATGCCTAGTGGAACGGTAAAAAAAAAAGTCAGTTACATTTTCTGGCGAAATAAACAAATTTTTGGGTGTGTAGTACCACTGCTATACCTAGTAGACAGGTTAAACAAAAATTGGCAGTTATATATTCTGGTGAAATTCACCAATTTTTGGGTGTGATGTACCATTCCTATACCTAGTAGACCGAAAAAAATTATAAATTGTCAGTTACATTATTTGGTGAAATTCACCAATTTTTGGGTGCAATATACCCCTCCTTTACCTAGTTGACAGCTTAATAAATTTCAATAATTTTTCTGTTACATTCTTGGGTTGACATTATACAATTTTAGACATGAATATACACCTGCTATGCATAGGTGACAGGGAATAAAATGTTATAAATTATTCAGTAATTAATGCGCACCACATCCTTTCATTCAATGCTTAAACTTTGAAAAGTTGTCACACTTTTATGCTTTAATAATTTCTCCCATATTTCAACTCTAATTTTAAATTTGAAAAAATGAATCCTCCCTTGGATGTGGTCTCTCTTTCTCATGCTCCCTCTCTGGTCTGGAACCCTGATTCCCCGCCACCCGTGATCACCATGGTAGGCGCATAAAAGAACATCGAAAGTTGATAGAGCAGATATCAAATTAGATCGTGAACATCACGGGGACGTGCGACATGGTGGGGCAGCAAGTGTGCACAAACCTACACAAACTCACTCACAGGGGTCAGCCCCTGCAACTTCTGGGTCTCCAAATTGGGCACATGGCCTGAGCTTGCCCTTTACCCCTTGGAGGTGCTGGCCTGCTCTGCAGCCAGTGTATTGTCTGAACGTGTGTTTAGCATGACTGGAGGGGGTTATCACAGTTTATATTTCCCAATGGAGTGTACCCTAATTTAAAAAAAAAAAATTGAAACCAAAAACCAGTGTAGGCTACCTGCTCCTCCACCGCCGCTTCCACAGACACCGCCACATCCACCGCCTCCTCAACCTCCTACTCCATATGGACCTGGTCCTCCTAGATCAAGATTATTTTTTTTACATATTTTATGTTATTTAAAGTCATTTCCCTATCCACATTTGTTTGCAGAGCACTTGCCATGCTCTTAACCACATTTTGACACCATTTCCAACCCTCTAGCCCTTTCCATGACATTTTTACAGCCATTTTAGTGCTCAAAAGTTCGGGTCCCCATTGACTTCAATGGGGTTCGGGGTCAAGTTCGGGCTTTTTTCCGAAGTTCAGCCGAACCCGTCGAACCCAAACATCCAGGTGTCCGCTCAACTCTACTAACAACACCCTGCTAGTTTATAGCTCCTCCCACCAAACTAGTTACATAGACACTCTCCTTTCACTGTTCCTAACAACACCCAGCTAGTTTATAGCTCCCCCACCCAGATATTTACATAGACTGCCCCTATCAACACCCAGCTAGTTTATAGCTCTATTCACCCAGCTAGTCACATATACACTCCCCTATCACTTCCCCTAACAACACCCAGCTAGTTTATAGCTCTTTTCACCCAGGTAGTTACATAGACACTCCCCTATTACTGACTCTAACAACACCCAGCTAGTTTAAAGCTCCTCCCACTCAGTGTCACTGTCCCTCCTGTGACAGGGGTTAGAAAATCTGAGAGACTGGCTGCACATTAGGCTATCTGTTTTCACTTGTTGCAGTGTAGTTGTTAGTAATGACTAGTGTTGATCGAGCACCAAAGTGCTCGGGAGCTCTGGTAAAACACTTTGGGATGCTCGGGTGCTCTACAGAGCACCAGAGCACAATGGAAGTCAATGGGAGAACCAGAGCATTAAACCAGGTTACCCCTGCTCTGAAGAGCGGAGGGTGTCTGGTTCACAGGAAAAGGTCAGAAATTGATGGAAACACCACTGAAATGGTTCGGGAACAGCATGGGGAGGATGTCTGGATGCATCTTGGACTCCCAGGTCGCTGCTGGGAACAATGTTGTCCGAGTAGTACGCCACTTTTACAGACTGACAATAATACGCACCAAACCGAAGATAAAATTGATTTTAGAGGAAAAATTGTTAGGAAACATTCTTTTCTGTATATTTACTTGTATATAAAGTGCAAGTACTGCCAAAAATTACAAGGAAGAGGCACTCCGATACAACCTGTATATCACATAAAGGAGGGCCTCATTCAAATTGTGGTACAATTGTTCAGGTAGAGGGACTCCTACACTCATAAAGCCTATTGTCACGTGGGTGTAATGTGTCGATGGATGTCACGTGGGTGCACACAAGAGAGGAAAAGGAGGGGAGTTCAGAGGGAGAGACGGAACAGCAGATACGGTGGAGAAGCAGTAGAAGCAGGCAGAACTCACAGTGCACAGTAGGCAAAAAGCAGACTGCAAATGTGTCTGGAGTGATCCATCCACCATGCACGGTCACATCTGGCACTCCCAGGTCGCCGACACATGACTCCACAGTGTGGGCTTTTTTAAACGTGTCAGCTGCTGACAATAGTGTTGCCATCTGCAACCTGTGCTGTCAATGCATAAATTGCGGTAATCCCAACACTCACCTAGGGACGACCGCCTTAAGAAGGCACCTGGCCTCCCATCACCAAGCCCAGTGGGATCAACGCCATCAGAACCCACAAAGCCAGACTCCCGGCGCTCCATGTCCTGCCTCTTCTTCTTCTTCTTCTTCTTCTCCTCTCTCCTCCCATTTGTCTTCCACTCCACCTTTCACAGTGTTGGCAAATGGCAGGCTTCCATTTGATGAGATCACTAAACTGGTCAGTCGCAGCCAGGGTGCCATCAGTGCCATCGTACCTTACATCTTCTTTCTGGAGCGTGCATTGTGTTGTATCATTGATCAAGCCGTCGAGGAGCAGGAGCAGGAAGATGAGGAAGTTGCAATGCTGAATGAATTCCCAGGGGAGTCTACTCCATCTGAGACAAGTCAGCATGAGTCTGAAGAGGAGTCAGAGGAGGATGGTGTCTGGGGGGAGGAGGAGGAGCAAAAAGAGAAGGCTTTAAACTTCTGGGATCCCTGGTATTGTCCGTGGATGGGGGGAGGAGACCGAGGATGACATTCTCCTGGGCGATGAGTAGGAGCCATGCCACTCCACCGCTTCCAATTTAGTGCAAATGGGAGCCTTCATGCTCCAGTGTTTGAAGAGGGAACCCCATATAAAAAGGATAAAAGGCAAGGACCAGTACTGGGTGGCAACGTTATTAGACCCCCGGTACAAACACAAAAATGGCAGACATGTTACCAGCAACACAGAGGGCTGTCAGAATGCAGCATTTCCAGGCCTTGTTCCAAGAGATGTTGCATTCTGCTGATACGGACGCTGGCAGAGGAATTTCCACCCACAGAGAAACAGTTGCGAGTACCAATTCTACAGTGCATGCAAGAAGAGGGTGGTTTGAAGATGTGTTGGTAACTTCGGATATGAGATCATTCTTGCAGCGAACCCATCGACAGCCGCCCTCCTGATCCAGCATTAGGGAACGCCTAAACCGATGGGTGTCCGACTATATTGGGTTACTGGCTGATGTGGACGCTCTCAGAAAGAGGAACCCCTTGACTACTGGATGTGCAGGCTTGAACTGTGGCCAGAACTGGCACAATTTGACATGGAACTCTTGGCTTGCCCCTCGTCGAGTGTCCTGTCCAAAAGGACGTTCAGTGCAGTATGGTGGATCGCGACCGATAAGCGCACTCGCCTAGCTCACGACAGTTTGGACTACCTCAGATTTTTTAAAATGAATGCGGCATGGATCCCTGAGGAATTCAACACAGTAAAATTTGTATCCATTGACCGCCTAATGTACCTCCAGCCACATCATCACAAGTTTTTTTATGTCAAGTTAATGCCTAATTTTTGCGGCCTGTACTGGCCTATAGTAAATTTTTTATCCAGTGACCTACCTTCAGCTACATAATCACAAGTTATTTTCTGTCAGGTTAAAGGGGTTGTCTGGGTTCAGAGAAGAACCTGGACATACCCTTATTTTCCCCCTGGCAGCCTCCCTGAGGCTAGCTTTGGAGCATATATATATTTGTGGTCATGGCTAAGGCATGGCTAAGAGGTATCCGAAGAACCCTAGGGAGAGAAACAACGGGAACAACCTAACCCAGCTAGGCGTGTCTTAGCTGACCTGACTAAATGGCTTGTTGTGTGCCCTAAGCCATGATCGTGGGTAGGCCTATAAGTGGGCATACCCTGTGGAAATGAGAAGATAAGGGAGGGAGGGTGGGGCACCTGAAAACACACGCCTGGAAGTGAAGGTGTGGCTCGTATATGAAGAGCCTCCGCCCCTCCCACAAATGCAGGCTGACTAATCAGCCTTACCAACATATATATATATATATATATATACACACTGCTCAAAAAAATAAAGGGAACACTTAAACAACACAATGTAACTCCAAGTCAATCACACTTCTGTGAAATCAAACTGTCCACTTAGGAAGCAACACTGAGTGACAATCAATTTCACATGCTGTTGTGCAAATGGGATAGACAACAGGTGGAAATTATAGGCAATTAGCAAGACACCCCCAATAAAGGAGTGGTTCTGCAGGTGGTGACCACAGATTACTTCTCAGTTCCTATGCTTCCTGGCTGATGTTTTGGTCACTTTTGAATGCTGGCGGTGCTTTCACTCTAGTGGTAGCATGAGACGGAGTCTACAACCCACACAAGTGGCATCAGGAGACGTGAAGGAGGCCGTAGGAGGGCAACAACCCAGCAGCAGGACTGCTACCTCCGCCTTTGTGCAAGGAGGAACAGGAGGAGCACTGCCAGAGCCCTGCAAAATGACCTCCAGCAGGCCACAAATGTGCATGTGTCTGCTCAAACGGTCAAAAACAGACTCCATGAGGGTGATATGAGGGCCCGACGTCCACAGGTGGGGGTTGTGCTTACAGCCCAACACCGTGCAGGATGTTTGGCATTTGCCAGAGAACACCAAGATTGGCAAATTCACCACTGGCACCCTGTGCTCTTCACAGATGAAAGCAGGTTCACACTGAGCACATGTGACAGACGTGACAGAGTCTGGAGACACCGTGGAGAACGTTCTGCTGCCTGCAACATCCTCCAGCATGACCGGTTTGGCATTGGGTCAGTAATGGTGTGGGGTGGCATTTCTTTGGAGGGCCGCACAGCCCTCCATGTGCTCGCCAGAGGTAGCCTGACTGCCATTAGGTACAGAGATGAGATCCTCAGACCCCTTGTGAGACCATATGCTGGTGCGGTTGGCCCTGGGTTCCTCCTAATGCAAGACAATGCTAGACCTCATGTGGCTGGAGTGTGTCAGCAGTTCCTGCAAGACAAAGGCATTGATGCTATGGACTGGCCCGCCCCTTCCCCAGACCTGAATCCAATTGAGCACATCTGGGACATCATGTCTCGCTCTATCCACCAACGTCACGTTGCACCACAGACTGTCCAGGAGTTGGCAGATGTTTTAGTCCAGGTCTGGGAGGAGATCCCTCAGGAGACCGTCCGCCACCTCATCAGGAGCATGCACAGGCGTTGTAGGGAGGTCATACAGGCACGTGGAGGCCACACACACTACTGAGCCTCATTTTGACTTGTTTTTAAGGACATTACATCAAAGTTGGATCAGCCTGTAGTGTGTTTTTCCACTTTAATTTTGAGTGTGACTCCAAATCCAGACCTCCATGGGTTGAAAAATTTGATTTCCATTTTTTTCTTTTTTTGTCATTTTGTTGTCAGCACATTTAACTATGTAAAGAACAAAGTATTTCAGAAGAATATTTAATTAACTCAGATCTAGGATGTGTTATTTTTGTGTTCCCTTTATTTTTTTGAGCAGTGTATATATATATCCTGCTTTTATACCAATAAAGTACATTGCAAGAAGTATTCGGGACTCGGACTGCTGCTTCATCCTAAGATTCTACAGGTGATCTAGGATATGGAGGATTCCTTTGGGTGTCTTGAGCTTTATCCCAATAGGAAATCCTCCCTGTGAAGTGAGTGAAGTTCACTACTTAATGGTTTTAATTTGATTGACATAATTTTGTGATTCTAAATATCTTTAAGGTATATCAGATTTTTTATTTTATCATATTTTATCTATTGACACCCTCCCTTGAACTTTAGTGTTCTGGTTTATCCTACAAGGCATTAAGTGGGCATATCTATCCCACTCCTCTAATCTACTATCTACTCCTAATTATTCCTACTATTCGGACTGGCACCTTTTGGTCTATTGTGGTTATCATTTTTCCTTTGCCTTCACAGTTAGAATAAAGCCATGGACGAGTTTTCTCTAAAGCATCAGGAGTATTATTGCCCAATCAACCTTATTCCCGTAGCTAAGTTGCCAAAGTCTCGGTTGTATAATCTTTCTGAACCCGAAAGAGCTGCCATGCGAGAATATATCACTGAGAGTTTGGCAAAAGGTCATATTAGACCATCTAAATCCCCAGTGGCTGCAGGATTCTTCTTTGTTAATAAAAAGGACGGAACTTATAGGCCATGTTTGGACTTCCATGAGCTTAATAGCATTACTGTCTGTGATCCTTACCCGCTTCCTTTGATCCAGATTGTCGGTGCCAAGGTATTCTCTAATTTGGATTTGAGGGGGGCATATAATCTGGTAAGGATCAAGGAGGGGGATGAATGGAAGATGGCCTTTAATACCCCTGAAGGTCATTTTGAGATATGGTCATGCCTTTTGGGTTAACCAATGTCCCTGTGGTTTTTCAACATTTTATCAATGACATCTTACATCATCTGGTGGGCAGGTTTGTGGTGGTGCATCTGGATGATATTCTCCTGACATAGAGACTCATCAGGATCACGTGAGACAAGTGTTACAGATCCTAAGAGAGAATAAATTGTATGCTAAGATGGAGAAGTGTGTATTTGCGGTTCCAGAAGTACAATTCCTGGGTTACCTACTCTCATCTTCAGGTTTTCGTATGGATCCTAAAAAGGTCTATTGCTTTGTTGGACTCGGATAGACCCAAAAATCTGAAATCGCTTTTTGGGCTTCACCAACTACTACCGTAAATTTATTTTGAACTACTCGACTGTGGTCAAACCTTTGACGGATATGACTAAGAAAGGTTCTGATGTCTCAGTCTGGTCTGATGCGGCATTGCAAGCCTTTTCTGCGGTGAAGGAGTGTTTTGCTTCTGCTCCTATACTGGTGCAACCTGATGTGTCACAACCATTCATTGTGGAAGTTGATGCATTCGAGGTAGAGGTAGGAGCAATTTTATCACAGGTGCCCATGTGCTTTCTTCTCTAAGAAACTCTCGGTTGCAGAGAGGAATTTTGACGTGGGTAATAGAGAGTTGCTGGCTATTACGGTGATTACCGATCACAAAAATCTGGCTTACCTGGAGTCGGCTAAACATCTGAACCAAAGGCAGGCCCGATGGTCGTTGTTTTTTACCAGAATAAATTTTTTTGTCACCTATCGCTCTTGGGATTAAGAACGTCTACGCAGATGCTTTGTCGTGTAGCTTTCCTGGGAGGGGGGGTGATTCGGAAGATCCAGGTCCGTCCTTTATCCTGACCTTGAGGCAGAGGTGTGGGAGGCCCAGGGAGATGCCCCGGATTCCTGTCCTCCGGAGAAGTTGTTTGCTTCTTCCGTAATATGACACAAGGTGTTCAATCTCATCTCTAGTAGATTCTGGTGTCCGTGGTTGCGTAAATGTGTTGAGGGCTATGTGTCAGCTTGTGATACTTGTGCACGTGCTAAGGTGACACATACTCGGCCTTCAGGATCTCTACTTCCGTTGTCCATCCCGTCCTGACCTTGGACTCATTTATCCATGGACTTTATCACAGATGTGCTGAATTCATCAGGAAAAACTGTAATTTTGGTGGTTGCTGATTGCTTCAGCAAGATGTCGCACTTTATAGCATTATCAGGTCTATCTAATGCTAAAACTCTCGCACAAGTATTTGTCAATAACATTGTGAAGCTACATGGTATTCCCTCTGATGTGGTGTCTCTTTGTTTCCAGATTCTGGAAGGCGTTCTATACTCGCCTGGGGGTACAATTGTCCTTCTATTTGGCCTTTCATCCTCAGTCGAAAGGACAGACTGAATTTGAGATGTTTTCTCTCAGATAATCAGAAGGAGTGGTCTTAATTTTTGCCTTTGGCCCAGTTTACCATAAATAACCATAGGCAGGAGCCCACTGATAAGTCGCTGTTTTTTGGGGCATATGGGTTCCATCCACAGTTTGGCACATTTTTTGGTACTGAGACTTATGGTATACTTGAAGAGGAAATATTTTCCTCTTCTTTGTCATCTATTTCGGGAAAATTCAAAATAATAATAAAAAAAATGGCCAGCAAATATAAACGGATGGCTGACAAGAGATTTATGAATCGTCCGGACCTGAGAGTGGGTGAAACATTAAGTTGAAGGTACCTTCTTGGAAGTTGGGTCCAAGGTTTATTGGTCCATATAAGATCTCTGCCATTATTAACCCGATAGCCTTCCACAGGCTTTAAAAATTCATGATGTTTTCCACAAATCATTGCTGAAGAGATATGTCGAACCTGCTGAACCATCCTCCTTGCCTCCCGCTCCTGTCATGGTGGACGGTAATCTTGAATTTCAGATCGCCAGGATAGAGGACTCACAAATTCTTCGTAGATCCCTCCAATATCTCGTTCACTGGAAGGGTTACGGTCCAGAGGAGAGAATATGGGTTCCAGCTGCCGACGTTAACGCCAGTCGTCTTGTTAAAGCCTTTCACAGGGCTCATCCAGATAAGGTCGGTCCTGGGTGTCCGAAGGTCACCAGTAGAAGGTGGGGGTACTGTCACGGTCCCTCCTGTAACAGAGGTTAGAAGATCTGAGAGACTGGCTGCATGTTAGGTTATCTAACAGCCTATCTGTTTTCAATTGTTGCAGTGTTGTTGTTAGTAAGGACCACACCTCTTGTCTCAGGTGTAGCTTGTGGGTCATTACTCCTCCTCTATTTAGTCTGGACTCACACTTCATACCATGGGGTTGATATTATCTGCCTGGAGTTGGAAGAGCTGGTGTGTGGTCCTCATCTGAGTTCCTGCTCATTCATTTTCTATTGAAGATAAGTGTACTTCCCTTTGTAATTTGTTGTTCCCATTTGCTCGTTGTTTACTAGGCCTCAGGGAGACACTGGTTCATTTATTTGGGAAGGAACCAGTGGTCTCAGACCCTGTCACTACTCCTAGGAATATTCAGGGTTACTAGGGCCTAGGTTTCCAGTGTATTAATATTCCGATCTTCAGAGCTTATTCATACTGACAGGGGTCAGGGCTAGGTTTAGGGTTTCCTAGGTGGTGTCTTCTTCCCTTTCCCTAGCCGTGAGGCCTAGTTTCTGGTCATTTTCCTTCTGTTGTCATTCTATGTACCTCCCCTCCCCTACATTATGACACTCAGCTAGTTACATAGACACTCCCCTATGTGACTAGCTGGGTGAAAGGAGCTTTAAACTAGCTAGGTGTTGTTAGAAGCAGTAACAACACCCAGCTAGTTTAAAGCTCCTTTCACCCAGCTAGTCACATAGACACTCCCCTATAACTGCCCCTAACAAAACCCATATAGTTTATAGCTCCTCCCACCAAGCTAGTTACATAGACACTCCCCTAGCACTACCCCTAACAACATCCAGCTAGTTTATAGCCCCTCCCACCCAGCTAGCTATATAGACACTCCTCTATTACTGACTCTTACAACACCCAGCTAGTTTATAGCTCCTCCCACCCAGCTAGTTACATAGACACTTTCCATCATTGTCATTGTTGCTGCGTTGACAAGCCTGTGCTGTCCGTAGACATATGATGCCATCTAGTGGCAATTGTTGGTAATTGTCTATTGTTTAATTTGGTTATTTCTCTGACCAAAAGGAAGTGAAAAGCACTCTGGGAAGAAGGAAGGCAGACTCCTCCATGTCTGCGCAGAAAGAGGACCTGTGCTGTCTAGTTTATCCCTTTGTTGGAGCGTAGCCGGTAAGCTGCTGAATATGTTGTATTTTGAGCTATCAGGAGCCATTAGAACACTGTTAGGACAGTTCTCACCCTGTTACATGAAATTGTAATATATCAGTGTGTTTTTGTGCATCTTGGCCTAGTCACCTGGCCAGCCCTTATGGTTCTATGCTGAGTTTGTATTGCTATATACTGTTTATATTGCATTAGAAGCTATCTTTCCTGTTTCTCTACAGCCTAGCTTAGAACATGTTAGCCTACTGTATGTTATTCATGATTGCACATATGTAATGCTCTGTATACCAACCCAACTAAACCACACATGTAATATCGAAAAATAAACTTTATTACACATAATCATATCAAGACAAAATATCACAAAGACATATAAAATCAGCGGGTGAGAACTGTAGAGCCAACATCCCCCCCCACAGATACTGTCAGCCTGTATTACATGTGCAAAATCGCATATAAATAAGGATAATTATGTATGCATACCAAGAAGGTAGCTCATGATGAAGTGCTAGGGATATAGGATACAATACAATCGACTATGACCAGTCAGTAGTAAAAAAAATGTATATAAACCTCATACTCATCTCACAAATTAATCACATATAGGGGTCCCCAACCCAATATGGTCCAAACAATATGGCTGGCAATCAAAGTGGTATCAGTATAAGCACATATTACCAAACACATACCCTTGGATGAAGCTAAGGAGAAGCGTACGTCAGGGAGTTGTCCTCTCTCTCCCACCCCACAGATACCAGAGTCAGTATGCTATATGTATGTGTTTGGTAATATGTGCTTATACTGATACCACTTTGATTGCCACCCGAGATATTCACTGGGATACCCCCATATTGGAGCCATATTGTTTGGACCATATTGGGTTGGGGACCCCTATATGTGATTAATTTGTGAGATGAGTATGAGGTTTATATACATTTTTTTACTACTGACTGGTCAAAGTCGATTGTACTATATCCTATATCACTAGCACTTTATCATGCGCTACCTTGTAGGTATGCATACATAATTATCCTTATTTATATGCGATTTTGCACATGTAATACAGGCTGACAGTATTTGTGTGTGGGGAGATGTTGGCTACAGTTCTCACCTGCTGATTTTATGATATGTCTTTGTGATATGTTTTCTTGATATGATTATGTGTCATAAAGTTTAATTTTCGATATTACATGTGTGGTTTAGTTGGGTTGGTATACAGAGCTATTATGGTTCCACACATGACACACTTGCTTAGTTTCATAGCTGTGGTTATTTGGTGTTCTAACATATGTAATGCTGTAGTCTGATGGCATCTATGTTCTTCTTTGTTCCTCAGTTTCACCTTAATCCTATATCCAGTTAATAAAGCAACAGATTTTCACACAGTCTCCTTTATTAGATAGTAGGAAAGCGTTTAATTGCCTATCTAGCTCTGCATAGACCCCAGGGGTACGCAAAGTGGGGGCAGGACAACACCCATGGACATAACATCACAGGAAATAGGAAAGAGCTTTATGGACATGATCAAGTGACCATAGCCCATAATGGAAGATAAGAGCAATAAAATTAAAAGAAATACAGTACAAAATTAGAGCTACCTTAATAAATGATTATTTTGAAGAGTGTTGATACAAACATGAAAGCCCCTTTAAGCCTGTAGAAAACATCATCTCTTCATTGGAATATTGCAGATAAAGTCAGACATATAAAACAAATTACATGTTCACTTTCCAAATTTTCTAAATCCCCTACTGACACCAGTGCAATTAATTCTATTTTCTTTCTTTTACTTTCTACTAAATAAAGATGTCTTAATATATTAGATGAGAAAATAATATACACATTTAACAGGCGCAAATGAGGTCCTAGTACAGAAAGCAGTAGATGCACTAAAAAAATGTAATTTTTATCCATTGCTCTGACATTGCTCTCTGACGTTACCGCATAAAAGGACAAATCATTCTACTATCCTTAATCAACCGCGAACACTGGTTTTCTGAGAGTTTTTTACCCTTTGCAAATGCCATCCAGATCTAAAGGTATGAGAGGGCGGTAATAAATCACGAACAACAATGTAAAGAAGACAATTCAATTTAAAATTTAGCAGGAAAATTGAGCAAAATGTAAAAAGTACTCGGTGGAGACAAACTTTCTACTAAATTGTGAAATGTGTCAGGCTACAAAGTCTTGCTATTTATACTGTAGGTCTCCGATCTCTGTGTCTCTATGCGGCTGGGATAAATGGGCTCACATATCAAGTATCATGTATAGTTTGGAAATCAGCCTTGTACTTCTTACAAAGAAAACTGTATACTTTCAGACGAGCGAGTTCCATCGCAATGTGAGTATGCAGCAGCTGCCGTCCTGACCTCCCAGCTCTGATGGGGCTATGTATGGCATTATATTGGGTTATGATACTACAGTATGTAATCCTTACAGTTCTGGAATGTATTTGATAACACTGTCTGTATTATGTACATAGCATCATAAATCAATATATGCTGGGAGGTTAGGATCAGTGCTGGGAGGTTAGGATGGGAGCTGCTGCATACTCACGCTGCAAGTCCGGAGTGTGAAACTCGCTCGTCTGAAAGGAGCTCTTCCAAGTTGAGAGGGGTCTCCATGGGCTGCTGCAGTAAAGACGTCAGCATCTTCATCAGGAGTGGCCTCATACATGCGAATGTAGTTATACACAAGAACTACACAAGCTGTTATCACATTATTAACATTTTCCAGGGCCAGCTGGATGGCCAAAAGAAATATACGCCATTTGCTGGCTAAGATCCCGAAGGCACACTCCACAAACCTTCTGGCCCTGCTTAACCTATAGTTGAATGTGCGCCATTTCTCATCCAATCCTCTCCTGGGGAAAGGACACATTAGGTTCTGCGATAGCGCAAACCCCTCATCGCCAACTATTACATATGGTGCAGGTGTCACGGTGGGGAGTGGGGGGAAACTCCCCATGAACACTGAAGGTAAACTGGGAATAGAAACAAGGCCAGGACACTGGAGACAGGTAGCAGGGCACCTCCTATAGAAACCCTAATCGTAGCCCTGACTCCTATCCGTATGAGCGGACCTAGATGGTAGGAGGGCTCCTACACAGGAACCTCGGTCCCTACTAAAGATCCCTGGAATAGTGACAGGACTAAGACAACCTGTTCTTCCAAGATACGGATGAACAGGAGTCTCCCACCAGCCTAGATGCAATGAAAGGGGAAGACCAAACAAACTGTCATGTTCCAGAGTGGATTCACCTAACCTCTAGAACATTCCACAATGAAAGGATTCCCCATAACATGCACATATAAAGAGAAGACTGTGATAAGCAAAACTGGATCAGCAGGTAAGAAACCAGTGGCAAGAATAACCACTGGAATAATAGCACAGGTATACTTGGTCACTTACCTGCTGATGTACACCAGCAGTCCACACCACAACACCTGGAACCCATGAATATGTACTGGAACCCAAAAACCATACAGGACACAGTACAAACAACAAACACAGAATCCATCACATTAGTAACTGCCTGGAACCCCATGCGGACAGAATGCATGGCGGCCTCAGGCAGGGCTGCACACTGACTTGTTGCTCCCCCTCCGGGGAACTCAGGAGCCCTCTCACCGAAGGCACAGACAGGGGAGTGTCCATGCAGGACCGTACTCACCAAAACCGACCAGACATGGAACAACAACTAGACATACAACACAAACCTTGTACATAAACGACACCATACATAGAAACGGGTAAGGTAGGAAGACATGGTAACAACAGGATGACATTGATGTCTCACTAGGTGGCCCTCAATAACTGCAAATGGAATACCCAGGACAGGAGCATAGCTCCAGCACCAACAGATCCTGGAGGACAACTAGACTCCAGGCTACCAGCCACAGGCAATATAAGCACCTAGTGACCACACCCAGCCAGGTAGTTAACCTTACAAGCACCAGACAGGGAAGGGAAACAAACCTTAAAGGATAAGTGTATACACATGTGCAATTTCCCACTAAAAGGGCCATGTCTGGTGTATTCCTTGCCCCTTAGGAGGCTTCTACAAAATATGTCCCTCTTATAGAGCAAGTAAACGTGACGCTAACTGTGGTTAAGCAGTGGAAGCACAAGGCTCCCTTTGTAGATGGCAAAGTTATTTACCCAGAGGTAGGATTGCAAGAGTGGTGCAGGGTGTCCTACAGTTTCTGTAGATGTTATATACATATGTCACAGTGTTCCTACCTGGATATCCATGGATCCCAGATGTGATGTGGTCTGAAGCAGTGAAAAAGGGGTAGTTGAACTTGGATGATGAACAAGTGGAATAAATGGAGTCCAGACTTTGTACTAACGTTGAACAGTTGCTTTTACTTGGCATAAATTGGTAATCCAAACAGCTTCCAAACGATATCTTGGTCATCAACAGGTATGGGCTTAACTTTGGCAGGCAAATACTTCTCTGCAACAATCTCAGTTCTCTCAGCTCTGCTATGCTTGGCTGGATAAATAGGTAACTCTTCCTCTTCTGCTGGAACTTAAGTTAGCTGTAGTCTGTAGTCTGTCTCTTACTTATAGTCCTAGTAACTTCTTGTCCTGGCTTTAGAGTACCTCAAGCTTCGGCTCAGCTTGGAAGGAGGCAATGCAAGCCCAGGAGGGGACAGGCAACCATGTAGACTTCAGACCCAGGGCCTCTGGGCCTAGCAGAGCAGGCAGAGCTCTGCTAGTCAGCACACAACCTCTACCTAAGGAGGGTAGACTAGACTTACTCAGTAACTAACTAATTAAACTCCTTCCTCTAGCTACATAGGGCTGGAAGGAAGCCAGAAGCTTCCTCTCCAGGGAAGCTAATACTGCCAATGTTGTTGCCGTCATCTGCTGGTGGACCAGGTCATTACACTTGAACACAATAGTTTCGCAAAAAATATGCACATTATAGGAAATACATTAGGTGAGATAGATTAGCACATGGAAATGGTAGCAAGGTGCCAAAAGAAGCAGTAATGGCACTCCGGATCATTACACATACTGCATAAACTACATGTTGAGCCAGGCAACAAGCATGCATGGCAAATGTGTCATGGCAAACAACACAGAGACCGAGACACAGCCGTAACAGCAGGTGGGCCAGAGGAGCCAGGAAGAGGAGCTGACTGGGGAATGTCCAGTTGGTTGGACTGAAGCCACCGGCCGATTCTGGAAGCCTGAAAGATACGAACATTAGCTGAACTTCCGTAGGCCCCGATATCTACAATTATAAATCTGTAGTTTGTGTTAGCCAAGGCCAACAAAACTTTTTATAATTATAGAATCGTACCATGAGCTTGGTGGCTTCTTCACCCATATGTGCTTCCCGTCAAGGGCACCAATACAGTTGGGGAATTGTGCCTTCTTCAGGAATCCCTGGGCAATCTGAAGCCACTGCTGCCTTGTTGGTTGTGGCAGCACAGCAGCTCGTAATCGCAACCAAATGGTGGCACAAGTTGCCCTCACTATTCCAGCAATTGTGCGAAATTCAAAATGTTATGACTAAAATGAATTTCCTGTGGCCAAAAATCTGTGAACACAAAAAAAAACATAAGGGAACGCTCCAAACAATATCACCATCCACTTTATTTTAGTAAAATGCAACTTTAAATCATCTATATATCGTAACTACATTACATTTATTTGTTTAGAACTGCACAAAAATTTACATACCTCAGAGTTATAATTAGCTGTTCCTCAGCTGAAACACAACACTGCATGTTGGTGTCCATGAAGGTCAAGCCAGGCCTCAACACCAACAAAAGCCTATCAAAAGTAGAGATCGACATTCTACAAAAATTAACAAATTTTGCAGGTTGCTTACGTAGGTCTGCATACAGACTTGTAAACTGACCTTTGCAAACCGTCTGCGAAATAATCGGAAGAACACACATCCTCTTCCTCCGCGGTTCCTCCTCAGGCATTTCTCTCCGCTCTCCAAAGCATCGGTACACCAGCCAGTGCAAAAGCACATTGTACAGTATTAGATAACTGGAAAGCGAACATCCAGCAAAGAATCAAATGCAAACACTCCACACAGTAGATTATATCCTAACAAAATGGACCTTTTCCCAAACAGAATAGCATGTTGGGGGTTTTTATATGTGTTTCAAATGAACATGTGACTCTGGAAGATGGTTGCGTTTTTTTCATGCGTGTTAAGAATGCATGCCATCTGGATGTCATCTGCGCGAAAAAACGGAAACACTGAACACAGTTGCAGTTAAAGGGCTTCTGTCACCACCCTAAAGTCAATATTTTTTTTTTTGGGTCCTTAAAATCCTTATG
This sequence comes from Bufo bufo, assembly GCF_905171765.1. Lineage (NCBI taxonomy): Eukaryota > Metazoa > Chordata > Amphibia > Anura > Bufonidae > Bufo > Bufo bufo. The sequence goes on along the minus strand of NC_053391.1, from coordinate 341,421,789 downwards.
CTGCGATTTATCAATATATAGGGCTCTTACTCATTTTCGTTCAGTAGTTTCTTAAAAAAATTTACTTTTATAATATGTAAATTACCTCTCTACCAGCAAGTAGGGCGGCTACTTGATGGTAGCAGCCGCATCCTCCTTTCATAAAGACGCCCCCTCCTCATGTTGATTGACAGGGCCAGCGAACGCGCTCGTCATCTGGCTGGCCCTGTCTGCGTTCAAAATCTCGCGCCTGTGCCATACCGGTCTTCAGTCGGCACAGGCGCACTGAGAGGAGGACGCTCGAGTGTTCTTATCTGGCCAACTGTTGTGAAGGGTGTTTTCTTCACCAGGGAAAGAATTCTTTGGTCATCCACCACAGTTGTTTTCCGTGGTCTTCCGGGTCTTTTGGTGTTGCTGAGCTCACCGGTGCGTTCCTTCTTTTTAAGAATGTTCCAAACATTTGTTTTGGCCACGCCTAATGTTTTTGCTATCTCTCTGATGGGTTTGTCTTGTTTTTTCAGCCTAATGATGGCTTGCTTCACTGATAGTGACAGCTCTTTGGATCTCATCTTGAGAGTTGACAGCAACAGATTCCAAATGCAAATAGCACACTTGAAATGAACTCTGGACTTTTTATCTGCTCATTGTAATTGGGATAATGAGGGAATAACACACACCTGGCCATGGAACAGCTGAGAAGCCAATTGTCCCATTACTTTTGGTTCCTTAACTCCTTAAGGACACAGCCTTATTTCACCTTAAGGACACAGCCATTTTTTGCTGTGGTGATAACTTTAAAACGCTTTGACTTATCCAGGCCATTCTGAGATTGTTTTTTCATCATATATTGTACTTTATGACACTGGTAAAATGAAGTAAAAAAAATAATTTTTATTTATAAAAAAAATACCAAATTTACCAAAAAATTGCAAATTTCCAAGTTTCAATTTCTCTACTTCTATAATACATAGTAATACCTACAAAAATAGTTATTACTTTACATTCCCAATATGTCTACTTCATGTTTGGATCATTTTGGGAATGATATTTTATTTTTTAGGGATGTTACAAGGCTTAGAAGTTTAGAAGCAAATCTTTAAATTTTTACAAAATTTTCAAAAACCCAATTTTTAGGGACCAGTTCAGGTCTGAGGTCACTTTGCGAGGCTTACATAATAGACACCACCCAAAAATGATCACATTCTATAAACTACACCCCTCAAGGTATTCTAAACAGATTTTACAAACGTCGTTAACCCTTTAGGTGCTCCACAAGAATTAGTGGAAAATAGAGATACAATTTCAAAATTTCCCTTTTTTAGCATATTTTCCATTTTAATAATTTTTTTCCAGTTATAAAGCAAGGGTTAACAGCCAAACCAAACTCAAAATTTATGGCCCTGATTCTGTAGTTTACTGAAACACCCCATATGTGGTCGTAAACCGCTGTACGGGCACACGGCAGGACGCAGAAGGAAAGGAATGCCATACGGTTTTTGGAAGGCAGATTTTGCTGGACTGTTTTTTTTTACACCATGTCCCATTTGAAGCCTCCCTGATGCACCCCTTGAGTAGAAACTCCAAAAAAGTGACCCCATTTTAGAAACTACTGGAAAGGGTGGAAGTTTTGTTGGTACTAGTTTAGGGTACATATGATATTTGTTTGCTCTATATTTCACTTTTTGTGAGGCAAGGTAACAAGAAATAACTGTTTTGGCATCGTTTTTATTTTTTGTTATTTACAAAATTCATCTGACAGGTTAGATCATGTGATATTTTTATAGAGCCGGTCGATACAGACGCGGCAATACCTAATATGTATACTTTTTTTTATTTCTGTAAGTTTTACACAATGATTTCATTTTTGAAGCAAAAAAAAAATGTTTTAGTGTTTCCATAGTCTGAGAGCCATAATTTTTTAAGTTTTTGGGCGATTACCTTGGGTAGGGTATGATTTTTGCGGGATAAGATGACGGTTTTATTGGCACTATTTTAGGGTGCGTGTGACTTTTTGATCGCTTGCTATTACACTTTTTGTGATGTAAGGTGACAAAAAATTGTTTATTTAGCACAGTTTTTATTTTAAATTTTTTACGGTGTTCATCTGAGGGGTTAGGCCATGTGATATTTTTATAGAGCCGGTCCATACGGACGCGGTGATACCTAATATGTATACTTTTTATTTATTTATATAAGTTGTACACAATAATATCATTTTTGAAACAAAATAAAAATTTCTGTTTTTGGGCAATTATCTTAGGTAGGGTCTCATTTTTTGCGGGATGAGGTGACGGTTTGATTGGAACTATTTTGGTGTGCATATGACTTTTTGATCGCTTGCTATTATACTTTTTGTAATGTAAGGTGACAAAAGATGGTTTATTTAGCACAGTTTTTATTTTTTATTTTATATGGTGTTCATCTGAGGGGTTAGATCATGTGATATGTTTATAGAGCTGGTCGATACGGATGCAGCGATACCTAATATGTATACTTTCTTTTTATTTATGTACGTTTTACACAATAACAGCTTTTTTTAAACAAAAAAATGATGTTTTAGTGTCTCCATATTCTGAGCCATAGTTTTTTTTATTTTTTGGGCGATTGTCTCAGGTAGGGGCTCATATTTTGAGGGATGAGGTGACGGTTAGATTGGTACTATTTTGGTGGTCAAACGCAATTTTGATCGCTTGCTGTTGTACTTTTTGTGATGTAAGGTTACAAAAAAATTGTTTATTTAGCACAGTTTTTATTTTTTATTTTTTACGGTGTTCATCTGAGGGGTTAGGTCATTTGATAGGTTTATAGAGCTGGTCGATACGGAAGCGGCGATACCCCCTCCTATTTTTTACCATTTTTTTTTTAACTTTATTTGGGGGAAATTACGTTTTTGTTTATTTTTACTTGAAAATTTTAATTTTTTTGGTGGAAAACTTTATTTTTTCAACTTTTTTTTTCACTTTATTTTTTGTCCCACTTTGGGACTTGAACTTTTGGGGGTCTAATCCTTTACAATGCATTCCAATACTTCTGTATTGGAATGCATTGGCTGTATGAGTAATACTGTGTGTATTACTCATACAGCTTCCGGCCTGTGAGATCTAGGGGGCTGGATCTCACAGGCTCGTCACCGGAAGGCAGCGCGATGCCTTCCTTAGACATTGCGCTGCCTTCCATGCCTTCGGGTCCCCCCTACAGCCGCATGGGGACCCGATGGCACCGCCAGATGCCGCCACCGCAATAGGTAAAAGCCACAAACCGCAGGACCCCCCGCGCATTTAGCCGAGGTGCCTGCTCAATGATTTGAGCTGGCACCGGCTTACGATCACCGCCCACCACGCGACGGTGATCAGAAATACACAGGGCGTACAGGTACGCCCTGTGTCCTTAAGTACCAGGACACAAGGGCGTACCTGTACGCCCTGTGTCCTGAAGAGGTTAACAAGTGGGAGGCATATATGCAAACTGTTGTAATTCCGACACCTTTCGCCTGATTTGGATGTAAATACCCTCAAATTAAAGCTGACGGTCTGCAGTTAAAGCACATCTCATTTGTTTCATTTTAAATCCATTGTGGTGGTGTATACAGCCAAACATTTTGGAATTGTGTCGATGTCCCAATATTTATGGACCTGACTGTAATCTAGGGTCGGCACTGCTGCTCATGTATGGAATAATATGGAGTTCAAATATCGCTCCTAGTGTGGCTCAGGTGGTGCTCAGCAACTCAGAACCCATTCACATGTAAAGTGTAGAAAAATAAACTCGGTCAGCACAAAACACCCGTCGCCTGAGACTAGGTGATTGCCCGCACCAGTGACTATGTTTTAAAGAATAAATAAAAAGAACTGCGAGGGAATCTGGTGAGTGTTGCAAGTTTATTTTTCTATACTTTACAAATATATTGGCTCTGATGAGCCGAAGTTATTACTTTTTGAAGTCTCGCAAGACATCGTGTAATACCTTCGTGAATTAATTATTATTGTAAAAAATCCTCGATTCCAAACTTGGGTTTGGTTCCAAGGTACCACTAAGAACCGAACCCGAGTTCGCAAAGTAATAACTTCAGCTCATCGGAGACAATACAGTCTAATACTGTACGGAGTGGGAGCTCTGTACAGTATTACAACAAAGTTTTATGCGAATCGACTTCGGGTGAAGCATCCGAAGTCGATTTGCTCATCCCTAGTTATGATCACAGCAATATCAAATTTATATAGTTTATTTTCTACATTCATACTTAAAATAAAAGTAAAAATTTTTACAGAACTTAATTTTTGAATTGCAGTGATCCATCACTTTTTTTTTATATTTACGTCTATGAAGCTGTGTAAGGGCTTGCAAGCTGATCTGTATTTTTCATTGATACCATTTTGGGGTGTGTATTAAAAATAAGTGAAGTTTTGAAAAATTTAATTTGTTTAGTTCTGAATTAATATTTCACAAATCACTATAAATCAGGTATACTCAGGGCACTCTGCCTTAGGTTACGGCCATATGGAGCAGCCGTGCTGCAGGTGGGTTGCTGTCATGGTGCAGTGAAGAACCGCATGGCCAATTAGCAGCTGCGTTTTATTTAATATTGAAGACCACACTGTATAGTCAGTCTTCATTGTTAATCGCCACAATGCACCTTTAAACAGGGGCTGTTGATGGCATGGGGTTTGGCTGGGTAGGTGGGGGGACAATATGCATATTATTGCTGTTCTTCTCCTGCAGGTTATATGACAGTAAACATTGAATATTAATTAGCTCTGACATACCCACTTCTCCAACCCTAGTGCTCTCCTGCTCTACAGGTGGGAGACCTTCTTCTGCCATCTGCTTTTCCTCCTTTTCTGCATCATGTAATATCGATGAGAATATGTCATCAAGAACATCCAGCTCCTCCTCTCTCTGCATCTTGCTGACTTTTCAAGGACATGGAGATTTTGAAGGATGACTTTGAACATATAAAGCCAGCAAAAGATGAGGATAATCATTATTAAGACCTGGCCTCCCTAAGGGGTACAGATGGCATAATAATATTTGGCATGCTGGCAGTGGAATAATAAAGGTTTCTATCTTATTGATATTGAATTACACATCTTAGTTTACGACTGATGTAGGAATAAGTAAATGTAGGAATGAATAATTAAAACTGACACAGAATAAGTCTCCCTCTGTACTCTCCCTCTCCAATATTATTCTATTAATCACTTTCAGCAACACTATCTCTAGCACATGAGCTCTTGCCACGTCTCTCCCTATAAGCAGCTCACAGGACAATGGCGCAAAATGCGTGGGGTGAGGGTTTTATAGGGCTGTGACATCACAGGGAATGGCCAGGGGCGTACCTAGAGCATTTGGCACCCGGGGCGAACCCTTTGTTTGGCACCCCCCCCCCCCCCCAAGAAAGTTAAGAAAACATGCACAAACTTTTTTCAATGTTTTCAATAATATTTATAAATAAAAATAAAACCCCTTAATAAAATAATAAACCTCTGCACACCCCCTTAACGAAATAAACCCATTAACCCCCCTTAATAAAACCCATTAACCACCCCTTAATAGACCCCTTAACCCTTCCTTAATAAAATAAAAACCTGCACCCCCTTAAACCCCAGTATAATAAACATTGGTGGCGCAGTGCGCCCCCCCTCCCTAGTATAATAAACATATAAACATTGGTGTGGTGGTGCAGTGCGCCCCCCCCAACACCCTAGTATAATAAACATTGGTGGCGCAGTGTGCCCCCCCAACATAATAAACATTGGTGGCGCAGTGCGCCCCCCTCCCTAGTATAATAAACATATAAACATTGGTGGTGCAGTGCGCCCCCCCCAACACCCCAGTATAATAAACATTGATGGCGCAGTGTGCCCCCCCAACATAATAAACATTGGTGGGCAGTGCGCCCCCCCTCCCTAGCATAATAAACATATAAACATTGGTGGGCAGTGCGCCCCCCCTCCCTAGCATAATAAACATATAAACATTGGTGGTGCAGTGCGCCCCCCCCCAACACCCCAGTATAATAAACATTGGTGGCACAGTGCGCCCCCCCCCCCAACATAATAAACATTGGTGGGCAGTGCCAATGAGGGTTAAAAAAATAAATAAAAATTAACTCACCACCTCCAATTGATCACGTAGCAGCCGGTCTCATGTACTTTTTCTTCAGGACGCAGGACCTGTGGTGATGTCACTGAGCTCATCACATGATACATCACATGATACATCACCATGGTAATGTACCATGTGATAGAGGCTGGAGCTCAGTGACGTCACCACAGGTCCTGAAGAAATTACAAGGAGACCGGCAGCAGCTACGCGATCAATTGGAGGAGGTGAGTTAATTTTTTATTTTTTAACCCTCATTGGCACTGCCCACTGCCCACCAATGTTTATTATACTGGGGGGGGGGGGCGCACTCAATGTTTATTATACTGGGGGGGGCGCCACAATCAATGTTTATTATACTGGGGGGGGGGCACTCTGAAGATAACTGAGCTGTTAATACAAATACAGGAGGCGGGTGCCGGAATCAAATAGCGGCACCCGACCTCTGTGACAGGGAGCGGCACCTAAGTGGTTAACTGCAGCTGATCGCAGCTCCCTGTCATAGAGGTCGGGTGCCGGCTATTTGATTCCGGCACCCGCCTCCTGTATTTGTATTAACAGCTCAGTTATCTTTATTGGTGGCGCAGTGGCCACAGCCCCTCCCCCGGCCCTGTCCCTCTTCTTATTCGCCGCGGCGGCAGCAGCACAGGGGGAGGGAGAGACCATCTGGAGCCCTGCCCCTATCACAGTGCCACGCCTGGGCCGGCCCACTCGCCACATATTTTTTTTTTTTTTTTTTTTTTTTTTTTTTTTTATCCTCAGTCGCGGCTGGCACCCCCCTTGTGAGTGGCACCCGGGGCGGGCCGCCCCCCCCCGCCCCCCCCTTGGTACGCCACTGGGAATGGCTATCTGCAGATTGGCTGGCTGCATGGCATTATGGGGGATCTTGCATTCCCAGACTTGTCTCCTCTACACTTAGTTTTTCACGTACAGCCACCATTTTACGAAAACCTGATTCGTTACCATGAAGGGGGAGAAAATTAGAATCTGTTTCAAATCAAAGTTTTCCGAAACTTTGGATCAAATTCCACTTTGAATGCTTTACTTTGCTCAACACTAGTGTGTATGACGTTTTGATAACTTTGTATTGAATTTTTTTTGGAAGTAAAGTGACCAAAAACATTACATTGCACATTGGTTACACCATTTACCATATGGGATATACTGTATTTTTCGCCCTATAAGATGCACAGGCCTATACGACGCACCTAGGTTTTTGAGGAGGAAAATAAGAAAAAAAATATTTTTAACCAAAAGGTGTGCTTTTGGTGGGTTTTGAATTAATGGTGGTCTGTGCATGACACTATTATGGGGGATTTGTGGATGACGCACTGTCATGTGGGGATTTGTGGATGGCACTGTTATGGGGGACCTGTGGATGGCACTGTTATGGGGGATCTGTGGATGGCACTGTTATGGGGGATCTGTGGATGGCACTGTTATGGGGGATCTGTGGATGGCACTGTTATGGGGGATCTGTGGATGGCACTGTTATGGGAGGGGGATCTGTGGATGGCGCTGTTATGGGGGATCTGTGGATGGCACTGTTATGGGGGATCTGCGGATGGCACTGTTTATGGGGGATCTGTGGATGGCACTGTTATGGGGCATCTGTGCATGGTACTGCTATGGAGTGAAGGCTCTGTGGATGGCATTGTTATGGGGTGGGGGATCTGTGGATGGCATTGTTATGGGGTGGGGGATCTGTGGATGGCACTGTTATGGGGTGGGGGATCTGTGGATGGCACTGTTATGGGGGGGATCTGTGGATGACACTGCTATATGTCATCCTCAGATCCCCCTCATAACAGTGTCCCCCAATACACCGGCCTCCGCTCACCTCAGTATTTATAAACATTAATCCTTAACCTGTTAATAAGTTTAACTAAAGCTGCGCTCTCCCCTGTTACCCTGTATCAGGTACAGCACTTACGAACAAGCTTCCATACCAGGCAGAGCGGATGGCAGCACTAATGTCACTCACTGACGTTGCGCGCCTTCTCCGCCTGCTTCATTCATAAAGTGGGAGGAGCAGGCACTTAACGTCAGTGAGTGACGTTACTGCTTCTGTCCGCTCTGCGTGCTATGGAAGCTTGTTCGTAAGTGCTGTACGGACAGTGTAAGAGTACAGTGAATGCACCGGGCCCCGCCTCTAGTTCCTGACTCCAGCCCCTCCTCTCTCCCGACTCATACATCGCAGTCTGCGATGCTGCAGCATCGCAGACTGCGATGTAAAATGGAAGCACACTTTTGGGGGGGGGGGAGTGCGTCTTATGGGGCGAAAAATTCGGTATACTGTTTTTAAAAGTATAAGCATTTTCAGACTTGGCAATGGCAATGATGTCTATTTATTTATTTTCATTTTTATTTGTAGAGTGGAGGATTTAAAATTTAAATTCTTATATATCTATATCTATATATATATATGCAGTGGATATAAAAAGCCCTGTTAGAATGTCAGGTTTCTGTGATGTAAAAATGAGACAAAGATAAATCATTTCAGAACTTTTTCCACCTTTAATGTGACCTATAAACTGTACAACTGAATTGAAAAACAAACTGTAATCTTTTAGGTAGAGGGAAGAAAAAAAATATAAAAATAAAATAATATGGTTGCATAAGTGTGCACACCCTTAAACTAATACTTTGTTAAAGCACCTTTTGATTTTATTACAGCACTCAGTCTTTTTGGGTATGAGTCTATCAGCATGGCACATTTTGAATTGGCAAGATTTGCCCACTCTTCTTTGCAAAAACACTCCAAATCTGTCAGATTGCGAGGGCATCTCCTGTGCACAGCCCTCTTCAGATCACCCCAAAGATTTTCAATCGGATTCAGGTCTGGGCTCTGGCTGGGCCATTCAAAAACTTTAATCTTCTTCTGGTGAAGCCATTCCTTTGTTGATTTGGATGTATGCTTTGGGTCGTTGTCATGCTGAAAGATGAAATTCCTCTTCATGTTCAGCTTTCTAGCAGAAGCCTGAAGGTTTTGTGCCAATATTGACTGGTATTTGGAACTGTTCATAATTACCTCTAGCTTAACTAAGGCCCCAGTTCCAGCTGAAGAAAAACAGCCCCAAAGCATGATGTTGCCACCACCATGCTTCACTGTGGGTATGGTGTTCTTTTGGTGATGTGCAGTCTTATTTTTGCACCAAGAATATCTTTTGGAATTATGGCCAAAAAGTTCAACCTTTGTTTCATCAGACCATAACACCTTTTCCCACATGCTTTTGGGGGACTTCAGATGTGTTTTTGCAAAATGTAGCCTGGCTTGGATGTTTTGCTTCGTAAGAAAAGGCTTTCGTCTTGCCACTCTACCCCATAGCCCAGACATATGAAGAATACGGGAGATTGTTGTCACATGTACCACACAGCCAGTACTTGCCAGATATTCCTGCAGCTCCTTTAATGTTGCTCTAGGCCTCTTGGTAGCCTCCCACACCAGTTTTCTTCTCGTCTTTCATCAATTTTGGAGGGACGTCCAGTTCTTGGTAATGTCACTGTTGTGCCCTATTTTCTCCACTTGATGATGACTGTCTTCACTGTGTTCCATGGTATATCTAATGCTTTGGAAATTCTTTTGTACCCTTCTCCTGACTGATACCTTTACAATAAGATCCCTCTGATGTTTTGGAAGCTCTCTGTGGACCATGGCTTTTGCTGTGGGATGCGACTAAGAAAATTTCAGGAAAGACCAACTAGAGCAGCTGAACTTTATTTGGGGTTAATCAGAGGCACTTTAAATTATGGCAAGTGTGAGGCACTTTAAATTATGGCAGGTGTATGCTGACTCCTATTTAACATAATTTTGAATGTGATTGCTTAATTCTGAACACAGCTACAGCCCCAGATATTAGAGGGTGTGCACACTTATGCAACCACATTATTTATTATTTTTTTTTTTTCTTCCCTCCACCTAAATGATTTAAGTTTGTTTTTCAATTGAGTGGTACAGTTTATAGGTCACATTAAGGCATTTTTCACACAACCATTTTTTTTTTTTCGTTTACGGGCGGTTTTTTGCGTTACGTATACGGTCCGTATACGGAACCATTCATTTCAATGGTTCAGCAAAAAAATCTAATGTACTCCGTATGCATTCCGTTTTTCCATTCCGTTGAAAGATAGAACATGTCCTATTATTGCCCGCAAATCATGTTCCGTGGCTCCATTCAAGTCAATGGGTCCACAAAAAAACAAACACATACGGAAATGCATCTGTATGTCTTCCGTATCCGTTCCGTTTTTGCGGAACCATCTATTGAAAATGTTGTGTCCAGCCCAATTTTTTCTATATAATTACTGTATACTGTATATGCCATACGGAAAAACGGAACAGAAACGGAAACACAACGAAAAAAAAAAGCGGAATAACGGATCCATGAAAAAAGGACCGCAAAACACTGAAAAAGCCATACGGTTGTGTGAAAGAGGCCTAAAGTTGGAAAAAGGTCTGAAATGATTTATCTTTGTCTCATTTTTGTACATCACAGAAACCTGACATTTTAACAGGGGTGTGCAGAATTTTTATATCCACTGTGTATATATATATTCCCCTAGGGAACTTAACCCCTTAGGGACCCATGACGTATCGGTACGGCATGGTTCCCGAGTCCTTAAGGACCCATGATGTACCAGTACGTCATGTGTTGTTCCGATGACCGCCGCCCGGCGGGCGGTGATTGGAACAAGGTGCCTGCTCAAATCATTGAGCAGGCACCTCGGCTAAATGCGCGGGGGGGTCCCGTGACCCCCCGTGTCGGTGATCGCCGCAAACCGCAGGTCAATTCAGACCTGCGATTTGCGGCTTTTACCTGGTGCAGCGGCGGTGGTCGGTGGTGCCATCGGGTCCCCATGGGGCTGTGGGGGGGACCCAATGGCATGGAAGGCAGTGCAATGCCTAAGGAAGGCATCGCGCTGCCTTCCGGTGACGGGTCTGTAAGATCCAGCCCACTGGATCTCACAGGCAGGAAGCTGTATGAGTAATACACACTGTTGGAATGCATTGTAAAGGATTAGACCCCCAAAAGTTCAAGTCCTAAAGTGGGACAAAAAAATAAAGTGAAAAAAAACTTGAAAAAATAAAGTTTTCCCCCCAAAAAATTAAAAGTTTCAAGTAAAAATAAACAAAAACGTCATTTTCCCCAAATAAAGTAAAAAAAAATTGGTAAAAAATAGGGGGATGGGAAAGTATACATATTAGGTATCGCCGCTTCCGTATCGACCAGCTCTATAAACCTATCACATGACCTAACCCCTCAGATGAACACCGTAAAAAATAAAAAATAAAAACTGTGCTAAATAAACAATTTTTTTGTCACCTTACATCACAAAAAGTACAACAGCAAGCGATAAAAATGGCGTTTGCCCACCAAAATAGTACCAATCTAACCGTCACCTCATCCCGCAAAAAATGAGCCCCTACCTGAGACAATCGCCCAAAAAATAAAAAAACTATGGCTCAGAATATGGAGACACTAAAACATCATTTTTTTTGTTTTAAAAAAGCTGTTATTGTGTAAAACTTACATAAATAAAAAAAAATTATACATATTTGGTATCGCCGCGTCCGTATCGACCGGCTCTATAAAAATATCACATGACCTAACCCCTCAGATGAACACCGTAAAAAATAAAAAATAAAAACTGTGCTAAATAAACCATTTTTTGTCACCTTACACCACAAAAAGTGTAATAGCAAGCGATCAAAAAGTCATATGCACCTCAAAATAGTGCCAATCAAACCGTCATCTCATCCCCCAAAAAATAAGACCCTACCTAGGATAATCGCCCAAAAACTGAAAAATCTATGGCTCTCAGAATATGGAGACACTAAAACATGATTTTTATTTTGTTTAAAAAATTATATTATTGTGTAAAACTTACATAAATAAATAGTGCCAATAAAACCGTCATCTCATCCCACAAAAATCATACCCTACCCAAGGTAATCGCCCATAAACTGAAAAAATTATGGCTCTCAGACTATGGAAACACTAAAACATGATTTTTTTTTGCTTCAAAAAAGAAATCATTGTGTAAAACTTACATAAATAAAAAAAAGTATACATATTAGGTATCGCCGCATCCAGGACAACCTGGTCTATAAAAATATCACATGATCTAACCTGTCAGATGAATGTTGTAAATAACAAAAAATAAAAACGGTGCCAAAACAGCTATTTCTTGTCATCTTGCCTCACAAAAAGTGTAATATAGAGCAACCAAAAATCATATGTACCCTAAACTAGTACCAACAATACTGCCACCCTATCCCGTAGTTTCTAAAATGGGGCCACTTTTTTGGAGTTTCTACTTTAGGGGTGCATCATTGGGGCTTCAAATGGGACATGGTGTCAAAAAAAACAGTCCAGCAAAATCTACCTTCCAAAAACCGTATGGCATTCCTTTCCTTCTGCGCCCTGCCGTGTGCCCGTACAGCTGTTTACGACCACATATGGGGTGTTTCTGTGAACTACAGAATCAGGGTCATAAATATTGAGTTTTGTTTGGCTGTTAACCCTTGCTTTGTTACTGGGAAAAATGGATTAAAATGGAAAATTTGCCAAAAGATTGAAATTCGGAAATTTCATCTCCATTTGCCAATATCTCTTGTGGAAGACCTAAAGGGTTAACGATGTTTGTAAAATCTGTTTTAAAATACCTTAAGGCGTGTAATTTCTTAGATGGGGTCACTTTTATGGAGTTTCTACTCTAGAGGTGCATCAGGGGGGTTTCAAATGGGACATGGTGTCAAAAAAACCAGTCCAGCAAAATCTGCCTTCCAAAAACTGTATGGCATTCCTTTCCTTCAGTGCCCTGCCGTGTGCCCGTACAGTAGTTTACAACCACATATGGGGTGTTTCTGTAAACTACAGAATCAGGGCCATAAATATTGAGTTTGGTTTGGCTGTTAACCCTTGCTTTGTAACTGGAAAAAAATTCTTAAAATGGAAAATCTGCCAAAAAAGTCAAAAATTTTGAAATTGTATCTCTATTTTCCATTAATTCTTGTGGAAACACCTAAAGGGTTAACAACGTTTGTAAAATCAGTTTTGAATACCTTGAGGGTTAGGCCTCTTTCACACGGGCGTTGCGGAAAAATGTGCGGGTGCGTTGCGGGAACACCCGCGATTTTTCCGCGCGAGTGCAAAACATTGTAATGCGTTTTGCACTCGCGTGAGAAAAATCGTGCGTGTTTGGTACCCAAACCCGAACTTCTTCACAGAAGTTCGGGCTTGGGATCGGTGTTCTGTAAACCGTGCGTGAAAATCGCACCGCATCCGCACTTGCTTGCGGATGCTTGCGATTTTCACGCAACCCCATTCATTTCTATGGGGCCTGCGTTACGTGAAAAACGCACAAAGAGGAGCATGCTGCGATTTTCACGCAACGCAAAAGTGATGCGTGAAAATCACCGCTCGTGTGCACAGCCCCATAGAAATGAATGGGTCAGTATTCAGTGCGGGTGCAATGCGTTCACCTCCCGCATCGCATCCGCGCGGAATACTCGCTCGTGTGAAAGGGGCCTTATAGTTTCTTAGATGGGGTCACTTTTATGGAGTTTCTACTCTAGGGGTACATCAGGGGGCTTCAAATGGGACATGGTGTCAAAAAAAACAGTCCAGCAAAATCTGCCTTCCAAAAACCGTATGGCATTCCTTTCCTTCTGCGCCCTGCCGTGTGACCGTACAGTAGTTTACGACCACATATGGGGTGTTTCTGTAAACTACTGAATCAGGGCCATAAATTTTGAGTTTGGTTTGGCTGTTAACCCTTGCTTTGTAACTGGAAAAAAAATATGAAAATGGAAAATCAAATGGGACATTTTGAAATTGTATCTCTATTTTCCATTAATTCTTGTGGAACACCTAAAGGGTTAAAAAAGTTTGTAAAATCAGTTTTGAATACCTTGAGGGGTGTAGTTTATAGAATGGGGTCATTTTTGGGTGGTTTCTATTATGTAAGCCTCACAAAGTGACTTCAGACCTGAACTGGTCCCTAAAAATTGGGTTTTTGAAAATTTCTGAAAAATTTCAAGATTTGCTTCTAAACTTCTAAGCCTTGTAACATCCCTAAAAAATAAAATATCATTCCCAAACATGAAGTAGACATATGGGGAATATAAAGTAATAACTATTCTTGTAGGTATTACTATGTATTATAGAAGTAGAGAAATTGAAACTTGGAAATTTGCAATTTTATACAAATTTTTGGTTAATTAGTTATTTTTTTATAAATAAAAATGATTTTTTTTTTTACTTCATTTTACCAGTGTCATGAAGTACAATATGTGACGAAAAAACTATCTCAGAATGGCCTGGACAAGTCAAAGCGTTTTAAAGTTATTAGCACTTAACGTGACACTGGTCAGATTTGCAAAAAATGGCCAAGTCCAGAAGGTGAAATAGGGCCGAGTCCTTAAGGGGTTAAGCATGCGATTGTCTGATCCCTTTTACTATAAACCGCAATGATTTACCATTGCAGTCTATGGGAGAATCAGTGCGCAATTTTTATGGCAGACCTCGGAGTCTTCATAAGCCCCCCAGGCTGCCATAGCAACCAGAGGAATTGTGGTATCTCAAAGCAAGGGAGATATTTGGTCAACAGGAGCGCTGTGATCCCAGTAAATGACCACTCAGATCCCATTGTCACAACTGACCATGGCATCTGAGCGGTTAAAGTCCATGATCGGAGTTGTTTTAGTAACTGAGTGAACACTATCTTTAAAGATCTGAAATTTACTTTACATGTACAACGGATGTCGAGAGGGGGTTAACAAAGCACTGCCAAATAAAAAATTGTTGTTTCTTCCAGTTTGCTGGTATATATAATAATTTGTTTAACCCGACTGCAGGGACTTTAAACATGGTGCCCTCTTGCTCGTGCAGCGGGCTCCATAGCCGCTGGGTACCTACTGTTTTATACAGCAGACACCCGTGGCTAAAGTACGGTGGTAATGCTGATGACGGACGTTTAACCCTTCAGATGCCATGGTCAAACTTGTCCACAACATTTGAATGCTCTAAAACCCAGAAGCACGCGCTTCTGGGTGTGTTCCGACTCCCCCTGACAGAGATCGGGGAGCCGGATGCATTGTGCAGCAGCTTTAGTCCACCGTAATGAACTGAAGCTGCCCCATATTCGTTCCTATGGAGCCCCTACCTGTGGCAGGGCTCCATAGGAATACATTGAAACTCTCAGTGTATGATAGAAGCAATCTGATGATTGGTTGTTATAGTTTGGTATTGGAATCTATAAAATAGTGTAAAAAAAATTAAAAGAAAAATACACATTATGGTTATTGCTGCATGCAAAAACGCCAGTACTATTAAAATATAAAAATATTTTCCCCATACGGCAAGCGACAAAACGAAAAAAAAAAGTCATAATGGCCGTTTCGCCCCAGAAAGGCGGCAAGTGAAAAAAAGAAACGCAAAACCAAACCAAACGAAAAACCCTCCAGGACTGAAAGGGTTAGGAACATTACATATAGATTTATTGATGTATTTTCAGTCTCCCTTACTTTTGACAGTTAGATGAGACTCAAAAGATCTCACAAAGTCTCCTGTGTGGACAGGAAGTCAGCTCTTCTATTCATTTCCATGAGACTGACTCTCAGGATATAACTCTCTAGGAATAAACAGAGAACCATACTTCCTGTCAGCACAGCAGACACAATGACATTCAGTACAGAGAGGAGGGAGGGGTGTGGATAATGTGCAGCAGCACTTGTATGTAGTCTCCATTAACACTGTCTGACTTGTCCCTCCTCTCTGTACTTAATGTCTCCTCATTAACTCCATTCCTACATAGACTGAGTTGAACCTCTTATCTGTATTCAGGATCTTAATCCCTGACAGGTAGAGCAGTGAGGATAAGGCAGCTCTTTTCCTCAGTGTCCTGAAGTAACTTGTCTTCCTGTGTGATTAGGACAGGTTTTGAGTGTACTAATAGAACTGCGGCCATTTTATTTCTCCTAATGATTGCTCCCCAGACAAAACAAACCATTATAACTGATGAAAGGTATATGGGAATATATTTATAATAAAGTAATATTTAAGTATTTTCATTTTCTTAATTCCTGGAGAACCCCATTAAGTAACTGGAATATTAAAAGAAATGAATATTTCATGCAGAACGTCTATACCTCTTGCATGATGTTCTTTGTTTTGGTTTCACTTTGTCATCTGTAGTGTTGAGCGAACAGTTCGAGCATAGTTCGGGTCCGTACCGAATTTTGGGGTGTTCGTGACACGGACCCGAACCCGAACTTTTTCGTAAAAGTTCGGGTTCGGGTTCGTCGTTCGGCATGTATTTTGGCGCATTTTGAAAGGCTGCAAAGCAGCCAATCAACATGCATCATACTACTTGCCCTAAGATGCCATCGCAGCCATGCCTACTATTGGCAAGGCTGTGATTGGCCAAGTGCAGCATGTGACTCAGCCTCTTTATAAGCTTGTGCGCACGTCGGGACGTGCTCACTCCCGATGTGAATAGAACAGGGATAGACGCAGCTGATGCTAGGGCGAGAATAGGCAGGGATAATTGAATAACTGGAAGCAAATTTCTCTCCTCCACCTGTGATTCATCTGAACAACTGCAGCTGAGCTGCTTTTTTGATAGGGATTGGCTATTTTTAGAGTGGCCAGAGTGATTTTTCCATCCACATGTACCTGGGCTGACCGCCGGCCGCCATTTTGCGACTTGTAGTGCTGCAGCAGAAGCTGCCACAGTGTGCATTCCAAAGCTCCAAACAAGTCAGACATCTACACCTGGGATTCAGACCAATAGCGATTTAGCAGCACAGTCCAAGGCTATTTTTTTTAAAGGTTGTGCAGACCATTTTGTGGCACATGTTACTGGGCTGATAGGCGGGCGGCCATCTTGGGACTAGTGCTGCAGCACAATCTCTCCCAACGTCCATTAATCACTTGTAATAGTGGTCTGTGCCATAGAAATCCTACATCAGGGACTTGGGTGTGCTTGTGTCACCCCTACTAATACCAGTCCACCTGTAATCCATACAGTGAAAAGCCATAAAGTATTCCAGTGAGGGAATTTTTTTTTTATTTAAAAAAGGCCAAGTTAGTTTATCTGGCGTTCAATATACTAGATACAGTTAGGCCTGCGTTTCATACATCTGGAATTAGCAAACTAATGTGCTGGGGTTGGGAAAACATATATGTACCCATACTAGAATCTGTCAAAGAAAGCGGTACTCACATATAACAGTCATTCCATCTGTAATCCATACAGTCAAAAGACTGAAAGTATTCCAGTGAGGGAATTTTTTTTTTATTTAAAAAAGGCCAAGTTAGTTTATCTGGCGTTCAATATACTAGATACAGTTAGGCCTGCGTTTCATACATCTGGAATTAGCAAACTAATGTGCTGGGGTTGGGAAAACATATATGTACCCATACTAGAATCTGTCAAAGAAAGCGGTACTCACATATAACAGTCATTCCATCTGTAATCCATACAGTCAAAAGACTGAAAGTATTCCAGTGAGGGAATTTTTTTTATTTAAAAAAGGCCAAGTTAGTTTATCTGGCGTTCAATATACTAGATACAGTTAGGCCTGCGTTTCATACATCTGGAATTAGCAAACTAATGTGCTGGGGTTGGGAAAACATATATGTACCCATACTAGAATCTGTCAAAGAAAGCGGTACTCACATATAACAGTCATTCCATCTGTAATCCATACAGTCAAAAGACTGAAAGTATTCCAGTGAGGGGATTTTTTTTATTTAAAAAAGGCCAAGTTAGTTTATCTGGCGTTCAATATACTAGATACAGTTAGGCCTGCGTTTCATACATCTGGAATTAGCAAACTAATGTGCTGGGGTTGGGAAAACATATATGTACCCATACTAGAATCTGTCAAAGAAAGCGGTACTCACATATAACAGTCATTCCATCTGTAATCCATACAGTCAAAAGACTGAAAGTATTCCAGTGAGGGAATTTTTTTTATTTAAAAAAGGCCAAGTTAGTTTATCTGGCGTTCAATATACTAGATACAGTTAGGCCTGCGTTTCATACATCTGGAATTAGCAAACTAATGTGCTGAGGTTGGGAAAACATATATGTACCCATACTAGAATCTGTCAAAGAAAGCGGTACTCACATATAACAGTCATTCCATCTGTAATCCATACAGTCAAAAGACTGAAAGTATTCCAGTGAGGGGATTTTTTTTATTTAAAAAAGGCCAAGTTAGTTTATCTGGCGTTCAATATACTAGATACAGTTAGGCCTGCGTTTCATACATCTGGAATTAGCAAACTAATGTGCTGGGGTTGGGAAAACATATATGTACCCATACTAGAATCTGTCAAAGAAAGCGGTACTCACATATAACAGTCATTCCATCTGTAATCCATACAGTCAAAAAACTGAAAGTATTCCAGTGAGGGGATTTTTTTTATTTAAAAAAGGCCAAGTTAGTTTATCTGGCGTTCAATATACTAGATACAGTTAGGCCTGCGTTTCATACATCTGGAATTAGCAAACTAATGTGCTGGGGTTGGGAAAACATATATGTACCCATACTAGAATCTGTCAAAGAAAGCGGTACTCACATATAACAGTCATTCCATCTGTAATCCATACAGTCAAAAGACTGAAAGTATTCCAGTGAGGGAATTTTTATTTTATTTAAAAAAGGCCAAGTTAGTTTATCTGGCGTTCAATATACTAGATACAGTTAGGCCTGCGTTTCATACATCTGGAATTAGCAAACTAATGTGCTGGGGTTGGGAAAACATATATGTACCCATAGTAGAATCTGTCAAAGAAAGCGGTACTCACATATAACAGTCATTCCATCTGTAATCCATACAGTCAAAAGACTGAAAGTATTCCAGTGAGGGGATTTTTTTTATTTAAAAAAGGCCAAGTTAGTTTATCTGGCGTTCAATATACTAGATACAGTTAGGCCTGCGTTTCATACATCTGGAATTAGCAAACTAATGTGCTGGGGTTGGGAAAACATATATGTACCCATACTAGAATCTGTCAAAGAAAGCGGTACTCACATATAACAGTCATTCCATCTGTAATCCATACAGTCAAAAGACTGAAAGTATTCCAGTGAGGGGATTTTTTTTATTTAAAAAAGGCCAAGTTAGTTTATCTGGCGTTCAATATACTAGATACAGTTAAGCCTGCGTTTCATACATCTGGAATTAGCAAACTAATGTGCTGGGGTTGGGAAAACATATATGTACCCATACTAGAATCTGTCAAAGAAAGCGGTACTCACATATAACAGTCATTCCATCTGTAATCCATACAGTCAAAAGACTGAAAGTATTCCAGTGAGGGAATTTTTTTTATTTAAAAAAGGCCAAGTTAGTTTATCTGGCATTCAATATACTAGATACAGTTAGGCCTGCGTTTCATACATCTGGAATTAGCAAACTAATGTGCTGGGGTTGGGAAAACATATATGTACCCATACTAGAATCTGTCAAAGAAAGCGGTACTCACATATAACAGTCATTCCATCTGTAATCCATACAGTCAAAAGACTGAAAGTATTCCAGTGAGGGAATTTTTTTTTATTTAAAAAAGGCCAAGTTAGTTTATCTGGCGTTCAATATACTAGATACAGTTAGGCCTGCGTTTCATACATCTGGAATTAGCAAACTAATGTGCTGGGGTTGGGAAAACATATATGTACCCATACTAGAATCTGTCAAAGAAAGCGGTACTCACATATAACAGTCATTCCATCTGTAATCCATACAGTCAAAAAACTGAAAGTATTCCAGTGAGGGGATTTTTTTTATTTAAAAAAGGCCAAGTTAGTTTATCTGGCGTTCAATATACTAGATACAGTTAGGCCTGCGTTTCATACATCTGGAATTAGCAAACTAATGTGCTGGGGTTGGGAAAACATATATGTACCCATACTAGAATCTGTCAAAGAAAGCGGTACTCACATATAACAGTCATTCCATCTGTAATCCATACAGTCAAAAGACTGAAAGTATTCCAGTGAGGGGATTTTTTTTATTTAAAAAAGGCCAAGTTAGTTTATCTGGCGTTCAATATACTAGATACAGTTAGGCCTGCGTTTCATACATCTGGAATTAGCAAACTAATGTGCTGGGGTTGGGAAAACATATATGTACCCATACTAGAATCTGTCAAAGAAAGCGGTACTCACATATAACAGTCATTCCATCTGTAATCCATACAGTCAAAAGACTGAAAGTATTCCAGTGAGGGAATTTTTTTTTTATTTAAAAAAGGCCAAGTTAGTTTATCTGGCGTTCAATATACTAGATACAGTTAGGCCTGCGTTTCATACATCTGGAATTAGCAAACTAATTTGCTGGGGTTGGGAAAACATATATGTACCCATACTAGAATCTGTCAAAGAAAGCGGTACTCACATATAACAGTCATTCCATCTGTAATCCATACAGTCAAAAGACTGAAAGTATTCCAGTGAGGGAATTTTTATTTTATTTAAAAAAGGCCAAGTTAGTTTATCTGGCGTTCAATATACTAGATACAGTTAGGCCTGCGTTTCATACATCTGGAATTAGCAAACTAATGTGCTGGGGTTGGGAAAACATATATGTACCCATAGTAGAATCTGTCAAAGAAAGCGGTACTCACATATAACAGTCATTCCATCTGTAATCCATACAGTCAAAAGACTGAAAGTATTCCAGTGAGGGGATTTTTTTTTATTTAAAAAAGGCCAAGTTAGTTTATCTGGCGTTCAATATACTAGATACAGTTAGGCCTGCGTTTCATACATCTGGAATTAGCAAACTAATGTGCTGGGGTTGGGAAAACATATATGTACCCATAGTAGAATCTGTCAAAGAAAGCGGTACTCACATATAACAGTCATTCCATCTGTAATCCATACAGTCAAAAGACTGAAAGTATTCCAGTGAGGGGATTTTTTTTATTTAAAAAAGGCCAAGTTAGTTTATCTGGCGTTCAATATACTAGATACAGTTAGGCCTGCGTTTCATACATCTGGAATTAGCAAACTAATGTGCTGGGGTTGGGAAAACATATATGTACCCATACTAGAATCTGTCAAAGAAAGCGGTACTCACATATAACAGTCATTCCATCTGTAATCCATACAGTCAAAAGACTGAAAGTATTCCAGTGAGGGAATTTTTTTTTTATTTAAAAAAGGCCAAGTTAGTTTATCTGGCGTTCAATATACTAGATACAGTTAGGCCTGCGTTTCATACATCTGGAATTAGCAAACTAATGTGCTGGGGTTGGGAAAACATATATGTACCCATACTAGAATCTGTCAAAGAAAGCGGTACTCACATATAACAGTCATTCCATCTGTAATCCATACAGTCAAAAGACTGAAAGTATTCCAGTGAGGGAATTTTTATTTTATTTAAAAAAGGCCAAGTTAGTTTATCTGGCGTTCAATATACTAGATACAGTTAGGCCTGCGTTTCATACATCTGGAATTAGCAAACTAATGTGCTGGGGTTGGGAAAACATATATGTACCCATAGTAGAATCTGTCAAAGAAAGCGGTACTCACATATAACAGTCATTCCATCTGTAATCCATACAGTCAAATAACTGAAAGTATTCCAGTGAGGGGATTTTTTTTATTTAAAAAAGGCCAAGTTAGTTTATCTGGCGTTCAATATACTAGATACAGTTAGGCCTGCGTTTCATACATCTGGAATTAGCAAACTAATGTGCTGGGGTTGGGAAAACATATATGTACCCATACTAGAATCTGTCAAAGAAAGCGGTACTCACATATAACAGTCAATCCATCTGTAATCCATACAGTCAAAAGACTGAAAGTATTCCAGTGAGGGGATTTTTTTTATTTAAAAAAGGCCAAGTTAGTTTATCTGGCGTTCAATATACTAGATACAGTTAGGCCTGCGTTTCATACATCTGGAATTAGCAAACTAATGTGCTGGGGTTGGGAAAACATATATGTACCCATACTAGAATCTGTCAAAGAAAGCGGTACTCACATATACAGTCATTCCATCTGTAATCCATACAGTCAAAAGACTGAAAGTATTCCAGTGAGGGGATTTTTTTTATTTAAAAAAGGCCAAGTTAGTTTATCTGGCGTTCAATATACTAGATACAGTTAGGCCTGCGTTTCATACATCTGGAATTAGCAAACTAATGTGCTGGGGTTGGGAAAACATATATGTACCCATACTAGAATCTGTCAAAGAAAGCGGTACTCACATATAACAGTCATTCCATCTGTAATCCATACAGTCAAAAGACTGAAAGTATTCCAGTGAGGGAATTTTTTTTATTTAAAAAAGGCCAAGTTAGTTTATCTGGCGTTCAATATACTAGATACAGTTAGGCCTGCGTTTCATACATCTGGAATTAGCAAACTAATGTGCTGGGGTTGGGAAAACATATATGTACCCATACTAGAATCTGTCAAAGAAAGCGGTACTCACATATAACAGTCATTCCATCTGTAATCCATACAGTCAAAAGACTGAAAGTATTCCAGTGAGGGAATTTTTTTTATTTAAAAAAGGCCAAGTTAGTTTATCTGGCGTTCAATATACTAGATACAGTTAGGCCTGCGTTTCATACATCTGGAATTAGCAAACTAATGTGCTGGGGTTGGGAAAACATATATGTACCCATACTAGAATCTGTCAAAGAAAGCGGTACTCACATATAACAGTCATTCCATCTGTAATCCATACAGTCAAAAGACTGAAAGTATTCCAGTGAGGGAATTTTTTTTTATTTAAAAAAGGCCAAGTTAGTTTATCTGGCGTTCAATATACTAGATACAGTTAGGCCTGCGTTTCATACATCTGGAATTAGCAAACTAATGTGCTGGGGTTGGGAAAACATATATGTACCCATACTAGAATCTGTCAAAGAAAGCGGTACTCACATATAACAGTCATTCCATCTGTAATCCATACAGTCAAAAGACTGAAAGTATTCCAGTGAGGGAATTTTTTTTTTATTTAAAAAAGGCCAAGTTAGTTTATCTGGCGTTCAATATACTAGATACAGTTAGGCCTGCGTTTCATACATCTGGAATTAGCAAACTAATGTGCTGGGGTTGGGAAAACATATATGTACCCATACTAGAATCTGTCAAAGAAAGCGGTACTCACATATAACAGTCATTCCATCTGTAATCCATACAGTCAAAAAACTGAAAGTATTCCAGTGAGGGGATTTTGCTTATAAAAAATAATATATTTCATTGTGGTGCGAGTTGAATCGCAACAATGAAGAAAAATACTATTAAGGGACGAGGACGCGGTCGTGGTGGTGTCCGTGGAGCCTCTGTTGCTGGTAGAGGACGTGGCCGTTCGGCCCCAGGCGCACACAGTAGGGAACGAACTCCCTCAACTAGCCGGCAGAATGTACCGCAATATCTCGTGGGGCCCAATGCCGCTCTTAGGATGGTAAGGCCTGAGCAGGAACAGGCATTAATCGATTGGGTGGCCGACAGTGCTTCCAGCACGTTCACCACATGGTCTTCCACCCAGTCTTCTGCGGAAACCGCACAGGTGGCACCTGAAAACCAAGCCCATCAGTCTGTCACATCACCCCCAAGCATATCAGGGAAACGGTCTGAGCCACAAGTTATGCAGCAGTCTCTTCTTCTGTTTGAAGACTCTGCTTCCAGGGTTTCCCAGGGGCGTCCACCTAGCCCTTCCCCAGTGGAGGAAGACATACCATGCACTGACGCACAACCACTTATGTCTCCAGATGAAGAGGACATGGGAATACCACCACAGCAGAGTCACCGACTCTCTGATGATGACGAAACACAGGTGCCCACTGCCGCGTCTTTTTTTGCAGTGTGCAGACTGAACAGGAGGAGGTCAGGGAGGGAGACTGGGTGGAAGACGATGCAGAGGACGATGAGGTCTTAGACCCCACATGGACTGAAGGTCGTGGCGATGACTTTCACAGTTCAGAGGAAGAGGTAGTGGTGAGACCGAGACAACAGCGAAGCCAAAGAGGGAGCAGGGGGCCAAAGCAGACGAGCCGCCGCCCCCAGAGTTCGCCTGCTACTGGACATCGCCAACAGGGACCCAGCCCCACAAAGGCAGCTTCAAAGAGTTCCCTGGCATGGCACTTCTTTAAACAATGTCCTACCGACAAGACCCGAGTGACTTTCACGCTCTGCCATCAGAGCCTGAGGCGAGGCATTAACGTTCTGAACCTCAGCACAACCTGCATGACCAGGCATCTACATGCAAAGCATGAACTGCAGTGGGGTACACACCTTAAAAACCAGGCACTCGCTGAGGCTCCCCCTGCTCCCTCTACCGCTGCTGCCTCGGCTTCCGCCTCGAGAGGAATGTTGCCACCTGCCGAGCAGCAAACAGAGGATGTGCCACCGACACCACCACCACCGCCACCGTCAACTAGCGTCTCCACTATATCACACAGCAGCGTTCAGCTCTCAATATCTCAAACCTTAGAGAGGAAGCGCAAATTCCCCCCGAGTCACCCTCGAGCCCTTGGCCTGAACGCCAGCATTTCTAAACTGCTGGCCTTTGAAATGCTGTCATTCCGGCTAGGGGACACAGACAGCTTCAAACAGCTGATGGCCATGGCTGTCCCGCAGTATGTGGTTCCCAGCCGCCACTACTTCTCCAAGACAGCCGTGCCTTCCCTGCACATGCAAGTGTCCGATAAAATCAAGTGTGCACTGCGCAACGCCATTTGTGGCAAGGTCCACCTAACCACAGATACGTGGACCAGTAAGCACGGCCAGGGACGCTATATCTCACTAACTGCACACTGGATGAATGTAGTGGCGGCTGGGCCCCCGGCGGACAGTTCCTTGGCGCACGTCCTTCCGCCCCCTAGGATCGCAGGGCATCATTCTCTGCCTCCTGTAGCCTCCTCCTCCTACTCGGCTTCCTCCTCCACTGCTTCCACCAGCTCATCCGGTCAGCCACACACCTTCACCACCAACTTCAGCACAGCCCGGGGTAAACGTCAGCAGGCCATTCTGAAACTCATATGTTTGGGGGACAGGCCCCACAGCGCAAAGGAGTTGTGGCGGGGTATTGAACAACAGACCGACGAGTGGTTTCTGCCGGTGGGCCTCAAGCCAGGCCTGGTGGTATGCGATAATGGGCGAAATCTCGTGGCAGCTCTGGGACTAGCCGGTTTGACGCACATCCCTTGCCTGGCGCATGTGCTGAACTTGGTGGTGCAGAGGTTCATTCACCACTACCCCAACATGTCAGAGCTGCTGCATAAAGTGCGGGCCGTCTGTGCGCGCTTCCGCCGTTCACATCCTGTCGCTGCTCGCCTGTCTGCGCTACAGCGGAACTTCGGCCTTCCCGCTCACCGCCTCATATGCGACGTGCCCACCCGGTGGAACTCCACCTTGCACATGCTGGAGAGACTGTGCGAGCAGCAGCAGGCCATAGTGGAGTTTCAGCTGCAGCACGCTCGCGTCAGTCGTACTGCCGAACAGCACCACTTCACCACCAATGATTGGGCCTCCATGCGAGACCTGTGTGCCCTGCTGCGCTGTTTCGTGTACTCCACCAACATGGCCAGTGGCGATGACACTGTTATCAGCGTTACAATACCACTTCTATGTCTCCTTGAGAAAACACTTAGGGCAATGATGTTAGAGGAGGTGGCCCAGGTGGAGGAGGAGGAGGAGGATGAGGGCTCGTTTCTAACACTTTCGGGCCAGTCTGTTCGAAGTGGCTCAGAGGGAGGTTTGTTTAAGCAGCAGAGGACAGGTTCACAAGTCGCCAGCCAAGGCACTGTACTGGAGGACGAGGAGGATGAGGAGGAGGAGGTGGAGGGGGACGAGGATGACGAAAGTTCACAGAGGGGTGGCAGCCCAGGCCCATCACTGGTGCGTGGCTGGGGGGATACGGTGGACGATGACGATACGCCTCCCACAGAGGACAGCTTGTCCTTACCCATGGGTAGCCTGGCCCACATGAGCGAATATATGCTCCAATGCCTGCGCAACGACAGCAGAGTTGCCCACGTTTTAACGTGTGCAGACTACTGGGTGGCCACCCTGCTGGATCCCCGGTATAAAGACAATGTGCCCACTTTAATTCCTGAACTGGAGCGCGACCGTAAGATGCGCGAGTACAAGCGCACGCTGATAGAGGCGCTCTTGAGAGCATTCCCACATGTCACAGGGGAACAGGTGGAAGGTGAAGGCAGAGGAGTGGCAAGAGGTCGCCAACGCAGCTGTGTCACGGCCAGCTCATCTGAGGGCAGGGTTAGCATGGCAGAAATGTGGAAAAGTTTTGTCTCCACGCCACAGCTATCTGCACCGACACCTGATACGGAACGTGTTAGCAGGAGGCAGCATTTCACTAACATGGTTGAACAGTATGTCTGCACACCCCTCCACATCCTGACGGATGGTTCGGCCCCATTCAACTACTGGGTTTCGAAATTGTCCACGTGGCCAGAGTTAGCATGTTATGCCTTGGAGGTGCTTTCCTGCCCGGCGGCCAGCGTTTTATCTGAACGCGTATTCAGCACGGCAGGGGGCGTCATTACTGACAAGCGCAGCCGCCTGTCCACAGCCAACGTGGACAAGCTGACCTTCATAAAGATGAACCAGGCATGGATCCCACATGACCTGTCCCTCCCTTGTGCAGAGTAGTCCTTATTAACTGCCTAAAACATGTCTTGTTGTGCTACGGGCCACTTCTTTATTTGATACAAATTTTATGAAACCCACAGTTGAATGAAACTCTTCTCTGTCTGGGCGCCGGGGCCTAACCAGATGAAAGTGGCCGGTTAAATCAACGGGTGACATGAAGCCATAACCTCTGCCATGCTACCTCTGTCTTCTGTCTGGGTGCTGAGGCCTAAGTCAAATAAAGCGGTCTTCTGCTGTGCTGGGGGATATGAAGCTAATCTCTGACCTCTCTCCTCTGTCTGGGTCCAAAGGCCTAAATCACTGAAAGAGGCCTTCTCCTGTGGTGTGTGATATGATGCCAGAATATGTGCTGTGGGGCCTCTCTCCTCTTCCTGGGTGCAGGGGTCAAATAAACTAAATTGTGGCCTACTCCTGTGGTGGTTGATATGATGCCTGATTCTCTGATGTGGAACCTCTCTCCTCTGTTTGGGTGAAGGGGTCAAAGTAACTAAATGGTGGCTTCTCCTGTGGTGGCTGATATGATGCCAGAATATGTGCTGTGGTGCCTCTCTCCTCTTCCTGGGTGCAGGGGTCAAAGTAACTAAATGGTGGCTTCTCCTGTGGTGGCTGATATGATGCCAGAATATGTGCTGTGGGGCCTCTCTCCTCTTCCTGGGTGCAGGGGTCAAAGTAACTCAATGGTGGCTTCTCCTGTGGTGGCTGATATGATGCCAGAATATGTGCTGTGGTGCCTCTCTCCTCTGTCTGGGTCCAAAGGCCTAAATCACTGAAAGAGGCCTTCTCCTGTGGTGTGTGATATGATGCCTGAATATGTGCTGTGGTGCCTCTCTCCTCTTCCTGGGTGCGGGGGTCAAAGTAACTCAATGGTGGCTTCTCCTGTGGTGGCTGATATGATGCCAGAATATGTGCTGTGGTGCCTCTCTCCTCTTCCTGGGTGCGGGGGTCAAAGTAACTCAATGGTGGCTTCTCCTGTGGTGGCTGATATGATGCCAGAATATGTGCTGTGGGGCCTCTCTTCTCTTCCTGGGTGCAGGGGTCAAAGTAACTCAATGGTGGCTTCTCCTGTGGTGGTTAGTATGATGCCAGAATATGTGCTGTGGGGCCTCTCTCCTCTTCCTGGGTGCAGGGGTCAAAGTAACTCAATGGTGGCTTCTCCTGTGGTGGCTGATATGATGCCAGAATATGTGCTGTGGTGCCTCTCTCCTCTTCCTGGGTGCGGGGGTCAAAGTAACTCAATGGTGGCTTCTCCTGTGGTGGCTGATATGATGCCAGAATATGTGCTGTGGGGCCTCTCTCCTCTTCCTGGGTGCAGGGGTCAAAGTAACTCAATGGTGGCTTCTCCTGTGGTGGTTAGTATGATGCCAGAATATGTGCTGTGGGGCCTCTCTCCTCTTCCTGGGTGCAGGGGTCAAAGTAACTCAATGGTGGCTTCTCCTGTGGTGGCTGATATGATGCCAGAATATGTGCTGTGGTGCCTCTCTCCTCTTCCTGGGTGCGGGGGTCAAAGTAACTCAATGGTGGCTTCTCCTGTGGTGGCTGATATGATGCCAGAATATGTGCTGTGGGGCCTCTCTCCTCTTCCTGGGTGCAGGGGTCAAAGTAACTCAATGGTGGCTTCTCCTGTGCTGATTGATATAAAGCTGATGGTTGTGCCATCTGACATGGTTGCCAGGGTCTGATTCAATGGGGGCCTACTCCTGTGGTGGGTGATCTAAATGCCTGATTCTCTGCTGTGAAACCTCTCTCCTCCGTCTGGGTGTAGGGGTCAAAGTCTTTCAAAGTCGCCTTCTCCTGTGCTGATTGATATGAAGCTGATGGTTGTGCCATCTGACATGGTTGCCGGGGTCCCATTAAATTGTGGCCTACTCCTGTGGTGGTTGATATGATGCCTGATTCTCTGATGTGGAACCTCTCTCCTCTGTTTGGGTGAAGGGGTCAAAGTAACTAAATGGTGGCTTCTCCTGTGGTGGCTGATATGATGCCAGAATATGTGCTGTGGGGCCTCTCTCCTCTTCCTGGGTGCAGGGGTCAAAGTAACTCAATGGTGGCTTCTCCTGTGGTGGCTGATATGATGCCAGAATATGTGCTGTGGTGCCTCTCTCCTCTTCCTGGGTGCGGGGGTCAAAGTAACTCAATGGTGGCTTCTCCTGTGGTGGCTGATATGATGCCAGAATATGTGCTGTGGTGCCTCTCTCCTCTTCCTGGGTGCAGGGGTCAAAGTAACTAAATGGTGGCTTCTCCTGTGGTGGTTGATATGATGCCTGATTCTCTGCTGTGCAACCTCTCTCCTCCATCTGGGTGTAGGGGTCAAAGTCTTTCAAAGTCGCCTTCTCCTGTGCTGATTGATATAAAGCTGATGGTTGTGCCATCTGACATGGTTGCCAGGGTCTGATTCAATGGGGGCCTACTCCTGTGGTGGGTGATCTAAATGCCTGATTCTCTGCTGTGAAACCTCTCTCCTCCGTCTGGGTGTAGGGGTCAAAGTCTTTCAAAGTCGCCTTCTCCTGTGCTGATTGATATGAAGCTGATGGTTGTGCCATCTGACATGGTTGCCGGGGGTCCCATTAAATTGGGGCCTACTCCTGTGGTGGGTGATCTAAATGCCTGATTCTCTGCTTTGAAACCTCTCTCCTCCGTCCGGGTGTAGGGGTCAAAGTCTGTCAAAGTCGCCTTCTCCTGTGCTGATTGATATAAAGCTTATGCTTGTGCCATCTGACATGGTTGCCGGGGTCTGATTCAATGGTGGCCTACTCCTGTGGTGGGTGATCTAAATGCCTGATTCTCTGCTGTGTAACCTCTCTCCTCCGTCTGGGTGTAGGGGTCAAAGTAACTAAATGGTGGCCTACTCCTGTGGTGGGTGATATGATGCCTGGTTCTCTGCTGTGGGACCTCTCTCCTTTGTCTGGGTGCTGTGGTCAAAATAATAGTAAGTGACCTTCTCCATTGGTGGGTGACTTGAAGCCTGATTCTGTGCTATGGGACCTCACTCCAATTAATATTGTTTAATTTTTATTTATTTTATGTTAACTCATCATTTCCCTATCTACATTTGTTTGCAGGGGATTTAACTACATTTTGCTGCCTTTTGCAGCCCTCTAGCCCTTTCCGGGTGTGTTTTACAGCCTTTTTAGTGCCCAAAAGTTCGGGTCCCCATTGACTTCTATGGGGTTCGGGTTCGGGATGAAGTTCGGGTCGAGTTCGGATCCCGAACCCGAACATTTTTCGAAAGTTCGGCCGAACTAGTCGAACCCGAACATCCAGGTGTTCGCTCAACTCTAGTCATCTCCTTTCCTTCTCCCAGCTGTTACCTATTAACACTAATTGCCTCCCTTTATATTCCCTCCCATACTGCCTCACTTTGTGGTTTATACTACTTCCTGGATTGAAGTGTTCACTGCTGGAGACTTCTGTTGTTGCTTGTTCAGAAAAGTCCTTTCATGTATTGTGTTTCCTTGCTGGCTTGATTCTAGGTGACCCTGATTCCCTCCGTATTATGTGCAGGGAGCCAGTGGTCCTGTCCCCTCACTATTATAGGGTTTTCAGGTGTCACACAGTCTAGGTACGAGGGCATGCAATCGTCTACCTCTGAGACCCTTCTATGTGCTTAGCAGTCAGGGTGAGCTCTTAGGGTTTTATAGGGGTCACCTTTATGCTCCTTAGTTTGGGATCAAGCCAGTCGGATGTTTATCCATAACTTCCAGTTATCTGCAACATCATCCGTGACAGAACTCCACTCACCATTTTTAGATTGCATTTAACATGTAGGAAATAGCTCTCCATGATCTCTGTGCTCTGCTGCTTCTCTTCTTCCTAGTACTGAAATGTGTGGTCAGTCAATGACTTCACCAGCCTCTTGTTATTAAGATGCATGAAACTGGAAACGGCTGCAAAAGCCTTGCTAAAGACTGGGGTGTACACCAATTCAGGGCTAGACAAATCATCTGCAAATACAAAAACTTCAGGACTGTTGTTACATTCCCTAAGGGTGGGCACCCTTTTAAGATCACTCAAAAAGGAAAGCAGGTAATTCTGAAAAAGGTGAGAAAGCTCTAGGAAATATTTAGTAATAGTTAATTGCTTTTAAAGGGGAATTTACAGGTTTATTGAAATCAAGGGCATAAAAACATGAACAGTGCAACTGTTTGTGTGTTATTAAGTTTTGTGCACTGGGGGAGATTTTCCATAAACCAGCATTTTACACCAGTCTACGATATTCCCAAGTCACAGACATCGTCATAAATTAGACACATCTCCAGAAATTGGCGAGCCTAAA
This sequence comes from Bufo bufo, assembly GCF_905171765.1. NCBI lineage: Eukaryota > Metazoa > Chordata > Amphibia > Anura > Bufonidae > Bufo > Bufo bufo. Next base: position 341,390,782 of record NC_053391.1, on the reverse strand, counting down.
TAGAAATCAATGGCAGCTCAGAGCTGCAGTAGATCTTTGTTTTCATTTATGCCAAAAAGTGGCGTAAATGATGGTAAATGTGCTCGGCCTGCTGGCCCCGCCCCTCCTAGCTCTTACAATGTCCCCTTTTTTGGGCAGGTAGCAAAAGCTGTTTAGAAACTCCACTTGAGATTTGTGCCAGAAAATGCTAAATTCCTCCCCTCCCCCCAATTGTGCTTGTCTATAATTGTGATTAAATCAGTAATTCATGCAGCAATTAAGGCAATAAATGGGTTCACTTACTTTTTCATGCAACTGTATATAAAGGACATTTAGTTTGTTATTATATAAAATTTGCTAAAACCAAATTTCCTAGATAAAGATATTTTAAAACGTATTAAATATATTATTTTTTTTTTCCCCAGGAGAAAAGAACATATGGGAAGATTTATCAAAACTGGTGTAGAGGAAAACTGGCTTAGTTTACCATAGCAACCAATCAGATTCTACCTTCCATTTTTGACAGCTCCTTTGGGAAATAAGAGGTGGAATCGGATTGGTTGCTATAGGCAACTAAGCCAGCTTTTCTTTGCACCAGTTTTGATAACTCTCCTCAACAATTTCCACTCGTGTGTGCAATGCTTTATGAATGTACAATGATCCTTTTAATATCATATAAGCCAATATTAGGGCAGTACAGTAAGTACTCTTGGCCAAATAGTAGGCGCCCCTTTTGCTACCCTGGCCACCTGTCACTTTTCCAGCCAGTCCTATTCAGGCTGCGATTCAATTGAGTTTTAAAAATAGCTTGACTTTCTGCGACCTTCACAGACATGATCGGACACATACCTATCTATCTACGCCCATATTTTTGGCCGCGGCGTCCATTTTGTGAAATACGGACAACCCATTTTGTGAAGCGCGTCAGGGTATGTCCGAGCAGGTTGAAAGCATGTTCGGGCATGTCCTAAGACGCTATTTAAGAATGTCAGCCGCAGAACCCAACTTTCCAGGGCGTCGGTTGCGACTTTTTTTTTTTTTACCAGATGTTCTTGGGATACCTCCAAGGACTTCTCCGAGAGCAACACCTTGCCTTTCTTCTTTCCGCGCTACTTCAACAGCAGCGGTTTTTAAGTATTCAGCTTTCCCGAGTATGGATGCTTTACAGCGCCTTCCTGGATTGAATCCACTTACTAACGCCGTATAGCTGAATAAATATTATCAACATATAGCAACTACATATTACTAACAACATATATTGAATAAAAATTACAGCCATCTATATTAGACTGAATGGAATTTCGATTTGTTTTATTAAAGTACGACCTTCAGAAATCCTGGGACATCTGTTATGAGATCTCAAAAGGCCGCAGCTATAGCCAGAAGACTGTATAAACAAACCACTCCACGCTGTTTGTACACTTGTAACAATTTGTCAAAAAACCCTTGTTACGATTTGTCAAAAGAGCCAGAATAACACAGTTTAATCAAGCTGCTTATATCTATCTATTTATCTATCTATCTATCTATCTATCTATCTATCTACACAGCTATCCATCTATTAACTGTCTATACAGCTATCTTTCAAAAATATACAAATATAAATATATAAATAAAACTATAAATCTGCCAGACCATAGGAAATTTGCTTTGTTACGTAATTATGTTTAATAAAAAAATCAAAGGCGTACGGGATTTAACCGCCTCCGGACCGCCTAACGCACTGATGCGTCCTGGAGGCGGTCGATTCATTCCTCCTGGACGCATCCGTGCATCATCTTGCGAGACGCGAGATTTCCTGTGAACGCGCGCACACAGGCGCGCGCGTTCACAGGATCGGAAGGTGAGCGAGTGGATCTACAGCCTGCCAGCGGCGATCGTTCGCTGGCAGGCTGTAGATGCGATTTTTTTAACCCCAAACAGGTATATTAAACTCTGTTTTGATAACAGACGGCTACCTGGTCCTCTGCTGGTCCCTTTTGCTTGGATCGACCACCAGAGGACATAGGCAGCTCAGTAATAAGTAGCACCAAACACCACTACACTACACCCCCCCTGTAACTTATTAACCCCTTATTAACCCCTGATCACCCCCCTGTCATTGATCACCCCCCTGTCATTGATCACCCCCCTGTCATTGATCACCCCCCTGTAAGGCTCCATTCAGATGTCCGTATGTTTTTTACGGATCCACGGATACATGGATCGGATCCGCAAAACACATACGGACGTCTGAATGGAGCCTTACAGCTGGTTGATCAATGACAGGGGGGTGATCACCCCATATAGACTCCCTGATCACCCCCCTGTCATTGATCACCCCCCTGTCATTGATCACCCCCCTGTAAGGCTCCATCCAGACGTCCGTATGTTTTTTACGGATGCACGGATACATGGATCGGATCCGCAAAAGACATACAGACGTCTGAATGGAGCTTTACAGGGGGGGGATCACCCCATATAGACTCCAGATGCAATTGTAACAGAAAAACTGCAGCACTCTCCAGCCTTGATCCTTAATGCTTTATTTCACCAACAAATGCGACGTTTCGATCAGTGTGATCTTTCTCAAGCAATCTAACAATGTGAACTAAACAGCGGATACATATACCCTACAAAGTCGGTCACATGACCTAATCAGTTATGCAAATACATCATTAACAAAGGCTGTGAGTACCACCCCTTTCTCTGCTCATCTTGCAGCAAATTCAACATAATGTGTCTTTCTAAAGTCTCATATAATGTGTATACATCAAAAAATCATAAGTATCATTCCATCAACTTACTAAGATGCTGGGTGTGAACTGGGGAATATCGCCACTGCGGTAACTTCTACTATTTCAACCTTGTGTGAGGCCGAACTCCTTGCTTTACTCGGCGTTCCTCCATGTCAATTGCGCCTGCGCGTCTGTCTCATGACGTCAGCCTCAGGACGCTTAGCAGTCGCCCAGGAGACCAGACGTTTCCTAACCACGCCACCACTAGGTTAAGACGCGCATGCGCGCCCGACTCCAGTGGCGACAGGGCCCGGCGTCAAGTCTCCCGTCGCTGTGTAACGCCCCCTCGGCCGTTGTCATGGTATCCTAACACTTTGTGTCGTCCTCTTATACAGGATGTAAACGCCAGAATATAATTTCCATATTCTACCCATGTCCAGGGGCAAACTTGGTCTAAATATTGAAGTGGTGGAACTTAGATGTTTACTTATATGACCTTTAATCAAAAAAATTGTGTAAGGCTACATGAACTAGGTGTCCACTACTCGCCCAAAATTCGGGATTAGAGTACCCAGTCACTAGTTTGAGTTTAGCCACATGGTAATTGATTCGGGGTCCATAACCTCATACACGTAGGGCGGCACCATTCAAATTGGATCATTGAGTGTAAATCACCTCCGTCCTAGAATATGCCAGCACCTACCCTCATCAGACAATCCTGATGGTCACAATGGTAACACGTCTCCCCCTCTCACGGGGTTAATAGATGTAGCCATGGATCATCCCAAACAATTCTAGGGGGGGCATACCCTCCAATCTGGAGGGACGTCCGTCCCATATATCCAGTCATTCCAACCTATCTAGTCAGATAATGGGCATTCCCGTCTCCGGGTATGCATCCATAATTCTGACCATTAGGTCCTATCATACAATTCAACCCCCCTCCACTGTAGATATATATATACACCATACGGCTACTTCCCAAGGGCCACGTATCTCATTCCCCCATATATATGGAGCAAGCAGTGGAAACCATATGTTATAGTCCAGTGTAACGTAAATAGATCCAAGAATTTGCCCCCTTTGTGGGGTGAGTATAGAGAAAAATCCAAAATATTATATAGCCAGTGACTACCTTACAGTTGTCAATATTATGTCACCTCAGTCCGCATCCCCAGGTCACACCCGCATACCCAGTCATCTATAAAAAAGAAGACAGAAATTGTGTGAGTATGTGACACATTAAAAATACAAAATTATTATACATAATCTCAACCATTCAGATTGGGTACTAACTTCATTAGTTAAAAAAATCCAATTAATACTTAAGTAGAGCATAGTATTAATAGACAAGTGTGGAGGCTATTAGATTCAGGGAGGTCAGTAGAGTAAGCCAATCCTAAATTCCCTGTTGAGGCCTTTGGGTTCGAGTGTTTGTAACTCGTAAATCCACCTCAACTCCATTCTTTTTAAGAGTTTCTCCCTATCCCCCCCTCTCCTTTGGGGTGGAACTCCATCTATGATGCGGAAACGTAGCTGCGAAACATTATGTTTAAAGTTGAGGAAATGTTCTGGGACGGGTAGTTCTGTCCTGGAGCTATCTGTCTCTTTTACTCCCCGTAGTAGTTTACGTATGTCATACCGATGTTGATTTATTCTTTTTCTAAATTCTTGGGTTGTTTCTCCCACGTAGAGAAGTCCACATGGGCACTGTAGTACGTAAATCACGTACTCAGATCTACAGGTGTAGTAATTCCCAATGTGGTATGTTTTTCCTGTCCTGGGATGTGAAAAGTAACTTCCCTTTAAAATACCATTACAGTTACAACATCCCAGGCAGGGAAAACAACCCTTTCTCTGTATAAGGGGTAGGCCACGCTGTTTGGTATCAGCATTAACCAGCTTATCTCCTACATTGCGTGGTCTTCTATAGGACATGAGAGGTGTAGTACAAAATGCCTCGATATCAGGAAAAGACTCAGTGAGAATGTGCCAATTGTTCTTGAGGACATGTGTTATTTGTTTGCTAACCGCTGTGTGTGTCGACACAAAGGGAATCCTCTTGTTCTCCTCTCCTGATTCCTTTTTCTTCAGGAGGTCCTCCCTTCTAAATTGGTTAACCCTCCGTTTGTGCCTCTGCACCATAGGCCTCGGATAGCCCCTCTCATAAAACTTATTGCACATCTCACTGAGTCTAATCTCTGATAAATCATTATCTGTTACTATTCTTTTAACCCTGAGTAGCTGACTATATGGTAGTGACTCTTTCATATACCCAGGGTGGTCACTCTGGAATAGCAACATGTTGTTCCTGTCCGTAGGTTTTACAAACAGATCAGTATATAGTTTCCCATCTACGCAATACACTGTCGTGTCCAAGAATTGTAAACTGGTTTGGGAGTACACAGCCGTAAACTGTAATTCTGCATGGACTGAATTAATATCTCCCTGGAACTTGAGTAAGTTCTCAAGGGATCCGGTCCAGACAAAAAATATGTCATCTATATACCTCATCCAGCCTTTCACTGAAGTGAAATGGCTGGATGGGTATACAGAACATTCTTCAAATCTGTTCATATAAATGTTTGCATAAGTTGGGGCCACATTGGACCCCATCGCGGTTCCCCGCTGCTGTACATAGTAGATATCCTCAAAGAGGAAGTAGTTGCACGTCAGGACAATCTCCAAAAGGGAGAGAACAAACTTAGCAATCTCAGGCTTGGTCCCACTCCTTGAGAGGGTCCATTCAACCGAATCTAATCCTTTGATGTGGTCGATACTCGTATAGAGGCCGACCACATCGAAGGAGACCAGGTATTGTCCTTCCTCAATTTGCAAAGTTTGCAATTTTTTGAGGAAGTCCGTTGTGTCTTTTACATATGACCTAGTGGACATGGCATAGTCTCTGAGATATCTGTCAAGAAAAATAGCAGCTGGGGAAAAAATTGAGCCAATCCCAGAGACTATGGGGCGCCCAGGTGGATCTGTGAGGTTTTTATGTATTTTGGGCAATGTGTACAATAATGGTGTTACCGGTTTGTCCACCAATAGATATTCATGTAGCTTCTTATCTATTATATCCGATGCAAAAGCATCGTCTATCAATAGTTTAAGTCTCCTTTGGATGGAAAATTTGGGGTCAGCATCCAGTACTCGATATACCGCGCTGTCCCCCAATTGCCGCTGGATCTCGGCTAAATATTTATTGGTGTCCATAATTACCGTGGCCCCTCCCTTGTCAGCTTTTTTTATTGTGATCTCCTTTCTACTACTGAGATTTTTCAATGCTTTTTTCTCTCCCTGACTCAAATTATTCTTATACTCACGTCCACTACTATTAATCTTAATTTTTTCTATACCTTTTTTGACTAGGTCAATGTATGTATTCACAGCGTCTTTCATGACTGGTGGTTAAAAATCGCTCGGCAGAAAAAGACCCATTTCTTTCAGGCACAACATATCAGTATTGACATTCTCCTGATTATCTGTCCTGGTGGCTAATTTAGGGGAATCCTTAAAGAAAACCTGTAGTTTAATACGCCTATAAAACCTTTGTAGGTCTATCTCATAGTTAAACCAATCTATGTCTGAATAGGGACAGAAAGATAACCCTTTTTCCAACAGTGAAATTTCATCATTAGACAATGTAGCAGATGATATATTTACCACTAAAGTCTTTACATTTTCTGGTCCTATTGCATTCACTATATTGGTTGTTTCTTGGCCGTCTGTCCATGTTTGTAGTCCAGTGGTGGTTTCTTTGAGCGAGTCATTATCAATGCCTCGTTTCCTCCGCCTATGGTGCTTGCGCCCCCCTCTTCTTGGCGGTTTTTGGCGCCTTGTATCGGTCCTTGATCTAAAAAACGCTGGTCTTCACTTATTTCCCCAGAGGATTCGGTGTCGGTGTTGCGGTCTCTCCTTATTTGTCGCCTCACTGGTTTTTGTCGTCTCTGCACATTTTTTCTCAGTCCCCCTTGTATGGGGTTTGTTCTATATATTTCTCCCTTCAAGTAGTCGTCCTGATCGCGGAACCACTTCTGACGTTTTGAGGTCTCTATGTTGGTTCTATACACCTGTAGATCTTTATCCGTTTGTTCTTTCATTATTGCATAGTCTTGCGATGTCATCATGGATTTCAAATGCATTTCCAATCCTTCTATCCTAGTTTTGTTCTCTATGAGTTCCTTTTGTAGGTACTCCATATTGAGGAGCATTATGTCCATTGAAAAACGGTTTGAAATTTGTGTGAATTTCACACAAAATTCTGTGTTTTTTGGTAGAAGGATTGGCCTCAGGTGTGTTCTTAAACCCCGTGGGATCCGTTCTGCTACGTAATACTCCTTCATAGTGGACAGGTGGAGTTCATAGTTAATACTTTGTTTCAACTCTGTCTCCCATTTTCTTTTAATTAGTTCTTTAGTTGGTTTGTTCAGGAATGAGCCATCTCCCACAGCACCACCCAAAATCCGTGTCACCTCCTCACTTGAAAAATAGGAATTGCTAGGTGAACTCATTGCCGGCTCCCACTTGTTTATCCACAAAAAAATATTTAGCAAAAAATATATATTCCTTTGTGGTATCGTGTGCACGCTACCAGACTGAGTTTGGCAAAAAAGAAAAAATGTGCAGCAGCACTACGAAAAATATAGAATGTTCCTTACTGTGGTGGTGCTCGCTGTGTCAGAAGCCAGTCCTTAGCTTCCCCAGATCCAGATGCAATTGTAACAGAAAAACTGCAGCACTCTCCAGCCTTGATCCTTAATGCTTTATTTCACCAACAAATGCGACGTTTCGATCAGTGTGATCTTTCTCAAGCAATCTAACAATGTGAACTAAACAGCGGATACATATACCCTACAAAGTCGGTCACATGACCTAATCAGTTATGCAAATACATCATTAACAAAGGCTGTGAGTACCACCCCTTTCTCTGCTCATCTTGCAGCAAATTCAACATAATGTGTCTTTCTAAAGTCTCATATAATGTGTATACATCAAAAAATCATAAGTATCATTCCATCAACTTACTAAGATGCTGGGTGTGAACTGGGGAATATCGCCACTGCGGTAACTTCTACTATTTCAACCTTGTGTGAGGCCGAACTCCTTGCTTTACTCGGCGTTCCTCCATGTCAATTGCGCCTGCGCGTCTGTCTCATGACGTCAGCCTCAGGACGCTTAGCAGTCGCCCAGGAGACCAGACGTTTCCTAACCACGCCACACAACGGACTTCCTCAAAAAATTGCAAACTTTGCAAATTGAGGAAGGACAATACCTGGTCTCCTTTGATGTGGTCGGCCTCTATACGAGTATCGACCACATCAAAGGATTAGATTCGGTTGAATGGACCCTCTCAAGGAGTGGGACCAAGCCTGAGATTGCTAAGTTTGTTCTCTCCCTTTTGGAGATTGTCCTGACGTGCAACTACTTCCTCTTTGAGGATATCTACTATGTACAGCAGCGGGGAACCGCGATGGGGTCCAATGTGGCCCCAACTTATGCAAACATTTATATGAACAGATTTGAAGAATGTTCTGTATACCCATCCAGCCATTTCACTTCAGTGAAAGGCTGGATGAGGTATATAGATGACATATTTTTTGTCTGGACCGGATCCCTTGAGAACTTACTCAAGTTCCAGGGAGATATTAATTCAGTCCATGCAGAATTACAGTTTACGGCTGTGTACTCCCAAACCAGTTTACAATTCTTGGACACGACAGTGTATTGCGTAGATGGGAAACTATATACTGATCTGTTTGTAAAACCTACGGACAGGAACAACATGTTGCTATTCCAGAGTGACCACCCTGGGTATATGAAAGAGTCACTACCATATAGTCAGCTACTCAGGGTTAAAAGAATAGTAACAGATAATGATTTATCAGAGATTAGACTCAGTGAGATGTGCAATAAGTTTTATGAGAGGGGCTATCCGAGGCCTATGGTGCAGAGGCACAAACGGAGGGTTAACCAATTTAGAAGGGAGGACCTCCTGAAGAAAAAGGAATCAGGAGAGGAGAACAAGAGGATTCCCTTTGTGTCGACACACACAGCGGTTAGCAAACAAATAACACATGTCCTCAAGAACAATTGGCACATTCTCACAATTGGCACAGTCTTTTCCTGATATTGAGGCATTTTGTACTACACCTCTCATGTCCTATAGAAGACCACGCAATGTAGGAGATAAGCTGGTTAATGCTGATACCAAACAGCGTGGCCTACCCCTTATACAGAGAAAGGGTTGTTTTCCCTGCCTGGGATGTTGTAACTGTAATGGTATTTTAAAGGGAAGTTCCTTTTCACATCCCAGGACAGGAAAAACATACCACATTGGGAATTACTACACCTGTAGATCTGAGTACGTGATTTACGTACTACAGTGCCCATGTGGACTTCTCTACGTGGGAGAAACAACCCAAGAATTTAGAAAAAGAATAAATCAACATCGGTATGACATACGTAAACTACTACGGGGAGTAAAAGAGACAGATAGCTCCAGGACAGAACTACCCGTCCCAGAACATTTCCTCAACTTTAAACATAATGTTTCGCAGCTACGTTTCCGCATCATAGATGGAGTTCCACCCCAAAGGAGAGGGGGGGATAGGGAGAAACTCTTAAAAAGAATGGAGTTGAGGTGGATTTACGAGTTACAAACACTCGAACCCAAAGGCCTCAACAGGGAATTTAGGATTGGCTTACTCTACTGACCTCCCTGAATCTAATAGCCTCCACACTTGTCTATTAATACTATGCTCTACTTAAGTATTAATTGGATTTTTTTAACTAATGAAGTTAGTACCCAATCTGAATGGTTGAGATTATGTATAATAATTTTGTATTTTTAATGTGTCACATACTCACACAATTTCTGTCTTCTTTTTTATAGATGACTGGGTATGCGGGTGTGACCTGGGGATGCGGACTGAGGTGACATAATATTGACAACTGTAAGGTAGTCACTGGCTATATAATATTTTGGATTTTTCTCTATACTCACCCCACAAAGGGGGCAAATTCTTGGATCTATTTACGTTACACTGGACTATAACATATGGTTTCCACTGCTTGCTCCATATATATGGGGGAATGAGATACGTGGCCCTTGGGAAGTAGCCGTATGGTGTATATATATATCTACAGTGGAGGGGGGTTGAATTGTATGATAGGACCTAATGGTCAGAATTATGGATGCATACCCGGAGACGGGAATGCCCATTATCTGACTAGATAGGTTGGAATGACTGGATATATGGGACGGACGTCCCTCCAGATTGGAGGGTATGCCCCCCCTAGAATTGTTTGGGATGATCCATGGCTACATCTATTAACCCCGTGAGAGGGGGAGACGTGTTACCATTGTGACCATCAGGATTGTCTGATGAGGGTAGGTGCTGGCATATTCTAGGACGGAGGTGATTTACACTCAATGATCCAATTTGAATGGTGCCGCCCTACGTGTATGAGGTTATGGACCCCGAATCAATTACCATGTGGCTAAACTCAAACTAGTGACTGGGTACTCTAATCCCGAATTTTGGGCGAGTAGTGGACACCTAGTTCATGTAGCCTTACACAATTTTTTTGATTAAAGGTCATATAAGTAAACATCTAAGTTCAACCACTTTAATATTTAGACCAAGTTTGCCCCTGGACATGGGTAGAATATGGAAATTATATTCTGGCGTTTACATCCTGTATAAGAGGACGACACAAAGTGTTAGGATACCATGACAACGGCCGAGGGGGCGTTACACAGCGACGGGAGACTTGACGCCGGGCCCTGTCGCCACTGGAGTCGGGCGCGCATGCGCGTCTTAACCTAGTGGTGGCGTGGTTAGGAAACGTCTGGTCTCCTGGGCGACTGCTAAGCGTCCTGAGGCTGACGTCATGAGACAGACGCGCAGGCGCAATTGACATGGAGGAACGCCGAGTAAAGCAAGGAGTTCGGCCTCACACAAGGTTGAAATAGTAGAAGTTACCGCAGTGGCGATATTCCCCAGTTCACACCCAGCATCTTAGTAAGTTGATGGAATGATACTTATGATTTTTTGATGTATACACATTATATGAGACTTTAGAAAGACACATTATGTTGAATTTGCTGCAAGATGAGCAGAGAAAGGGGTGGTACTCACAGCCTTTGTTAATGATGTATTTGCATAACTGATTAGGTCATGTGACCGACTTTGTAGGGTATATGTATCCGCTGTTTAGTTCACATTGTTAGATTGCTTGAGAAAGATCACACTGATCGAAACGTCGCATTTGTTGGTGAAATAAAGCATTAAGGATCAAGGCTGGAGAGTGCTGCAGTTTTTCTGTTACAATTGCATCTGGATCTGGGGAAGCTAAGGACTGGCTTCTGACACAGCGAGCACCACCACAGTAAGGAACATTCTATATTTTTCGTAGTGCTGCTGCACATTTTTTCTTTTTTGCCAAACTCAGTCTGGTAGCGTGCACACGATACCACAAAGGAATATATATTTTTTGCTAAATATTTTTTTGTGGATAAACAAGTGGGAGCCGGCAATGAGTTCACCTAGCAATTCCTATTTTTCAAGTGAGGAGGTGACACGGATTTTGGGTGGTGCTGTGGGAGATGGCTCATTCCTGAACAAACCAACTAAAGAACTAATTAAAAGAAAATGGGAGACAGAGTTGAAACAAAGTATTAACTATGAACTCCACCTGTCCACTATGAAGGAGTATTACGTAGCAGAACGGATCCCACGGGGTTTAAGAACACACCTGAGGCCAATCCTTCTACCAAAAAACACAGAATTTTGTGTGAAATTCACACAAATTTCAAACCGTTTTTCAATGGACATAATGCTCCTCAATATGGAGTACCTACAAAAGGAACTCATAGAGAACAAAACTAGGATAGAAGGATTGGAAATGCATTTGAAATCCATGATGACATCGCAAGACTATGCAATAATGAAAGAACAAACGGATAAAGATCTACAGGTGTATAGAACCAACATAGAGACCTCAAAACGTCAGAAGTGGTTCCGCGATCAGGACGACTACTTGAAGGGAGAAATATATAGAACAAACCCCATACAAGGGGGACTGAGAAAAAATGTGCAGAGACGACAAAAACCAGTGAGGCGACAAATAAGGAGAGACCGCAACACCGACACCGAATCCTCTGGGGAAATAAGTGAAGACCAGCGTTTTTTAGATCAAGGACCGATACAAGGCGCCAAAAACCGCCAAGAAGAGGGGGGCGCAAGCACCATAGGCGGAGGAAACGAGGCATTGATAATGACTCGCTCAAAGAAACCACCACTGGACTACAAACATGGACAGACGGCCAAGAAACAACCAATATAGTGAATGCAATAGGACCAGAAAATGTAAAGACTTTAGTGGTAAATATATCATCTGCTACATTGTCTAATGATGAAATTTCACTGTTGGAAAAAGGGTTATCTTTCTGTCCCTATTCAGACATAGATTGGTTTAACTATGAGATAGACCTACAAAGGTTTTATAGGCGTATTAAACTACAGGTTTTCTTTAAGGATTCCCCTAAATTAGCCACCAGGACAGATAATCAGGAGAATGTCAATACTGATATGTTGTGCCTGAAAGAAATGGGTCTTTTTCTGCCGAGCGATTTTCAACCACCAGTCATGAAAGACGCTGTGAATACATACATTGACCTAGTCAAAAAAGGTATAGAAAAAATTAAGATTAATAGTAGTGGACGTGAGTATAAGAATAATTTGAGTCAGGGAGAGAAAAAAGCATTGAAAAATCTCAGTAGTAGAAAGGAGATCACAATAAAAAAAGCTGACAAGGGAGGGGCCACGGTAATTATGGACACCAATAAATATTTAGCCGAGATCCAGCGGCAATTGGGGGACAGCGCGGTATATCGAGTACTGGATGCTGACCCCAAATTTTCCATCCAAAGGAGACTTAAACTATTGATAGACGATGCTTTTGCATCGGATATAATAGATAAGAAGCTACATGAATATCTATTGGTGGACAAACCGGTAACACCATTATTGTACACATTGCCCAAAATACATAAAAACCTCACAGATCCACCTGGGCGCCCCATAGTCTCTGGGATTGGCTCAATTTTTTCCCCAGCTGCTATTTTTCTTGACAGATATCTCAGAGACTATGCCATGTCCACTAGGTCATATGTAAAAGACACAACGGACTTCCTCAAAAAATTGCAAACTTTGCAAATTGAGGAAGGACAATACCTGGTCTCCTTCGATGTGGTCGGCCTCTATACGAGTATCGACCACATCAAAGGATTAGATTCGGTTGAATGGACCCTCTCAAGGAGTGGGACCAAGCCTGAGATTGCTAAGTTTGTTCTCTCCCTTTTGGAGATTGTCCTGACGTGCAACTACTTCCTCTTTGAGGATATCTACTATGTACAGCAGCGGGGAACCGCGATGGGGTCCAATGTGGCCCCAACTTATGCAAACATTTATATGAACAGATTTGAAGAATGTTCTGTATACCCATCCAGCCATTTCACTTCAGTGAAAGGCTGGATGAGGTATATAGATGACATATTTTTTGTCTGGACCGGATCCCTTGAGAACTTACTCAAGTTCCAGGGAGATATTAATTCAGTCCATGCAGAATTACAGTTTACGGCTGTGTACTCCCAAACCAGTTTACAATTCTTGGACACGACAGTGTATTGCGTAGATGGGAAACTATATACTGATCTGTTTGTAAAACCTACGGACAGGAACAACATGTTGCTATTCCAGAGTGACCACCCTGGGTATATGAAAGAGTCACTACCATATAGTCAGCTACTCAGGGTTAAAAGAATAGTAACAGATAATGATTTATCAGAGATTAGACTCAGTGAGATGTGCAATAAGTTTTATGAGAGGGGCTATCCGAGGCCTATGGTGCAGAGGCACAAACGGAGGGTTAACCAATTTAGAAGGGAGGACCTCCTGAAGAAAAAGGAATCAGGAGAGGAGAACAAGAGGATTCCCTTTGTGTCGACACACACAGCGGTTAGCAAACAAATAACACATGTCCTCAAGAACAATTGGCACATTCTCACTGAGTCTTTTCCTGATATCGAGGCATTTTGTACTACACCTCTCATGTCCTATAGAAGACCACGCAATGTAGGAGATAAGCTGGTTAATGCTGATACCAAACAGCGTGGCCTACCCCTTATACAGAGAAAGGGTTGTTTTCCCTGCCTGGGATGTTGTAACTGTAATGGTATTTTAAAGGGAAGTTCCTTTTCACATCCCAGGACAGGAAAAACATACCACATTGGGAATTACTACACCTGTAGATCTGAGTACGTGATTTACGTACTACAGTGCCCATGTGGACTTCTCTACGTGGGAGAAACAACCCAAGAATTTAGAAAAAGAATAAATCAACATCGGTATGACATACGTAAACTACTACGGGGAGTAAAAGAGACAGATAGCTCCAGGACAGAACTACCCGTCCCAGAACATTTCCTCAACTTTAAACATAATGTTTCGCAGCTACGTTTCCGCATCATAGATGGAGTTCCACCCCAAAGGAGAGGGGGGGATAGGGAGAAACTCTTAAAAAGAATGGAGTTGAGGTGGATTTACGAGTTACAAACACTCGAACCCAAAGGCCTCAACAGGGAATTTAGGATTGGCTTACTCTACTGACCTCCCTGAATCTAATAGCCTCCACACTTGTCTATTAATACTATGCTCTACTTAAGTATTAATTGGATTTTTTTAACTAATGAAGTTAGTACCCAATCTGAATGGTTGAGATTATGTATAATAATTTTGTATTTTTAATGTGTCACATACTCACACAATTTCTGTCTTCTTTTTTATAGATGACTGGGTATGCGGGTGTGACCTGGGGATGCGGACTGAGGTGACATAATATTGACAACTGTAAGGTAGTCACTGGCTATATAATATTTTGGATTTTTTCTCTATACTCACCCCACAAAGGGGGCAAATTCTTGGATCTATTTACGTTACACTGGACTATAACATATGGTTTCCACTGCTTGCTCCATATATATGGGGGAATGAGATACGTGGCCCTTGGGAAGTAGCCATATGGTGTATATATATATCTACAGTGGAGGGGGGTTGAATTGTATGATAGGACCTAATGGTCAGAATTATGGATGCATACCCGGAGACGGGAATGCCCATTATCTGACTAGATAGGTTGGAATGACTGGATATATGGGACGGACGTCCCTCCAGATTGGAGGGTATGCCCCCCCTAGAATTGTTTGGGATGATCCATGGCTACATCTATTAACCCCGTGAGAGGGGGAGACGTGTTACCATTGTGACCATCAGGATTGTCTGATGAGGGTAGGTGCTGGCATATTCTAGGACGGAGGTGATTTACACTCAATGATCCAATTTGAATGGTGCCGCCCTACGTGTATGAGGTTATGGACCCCGAATCAATTACCATGTGGCTAAACTCAAACTAGTGACTGGGTACTCTAATCCCGAATTTTGGGCGAGTAGTGGACACCTAGTTCATGTAGCCTTACACAATTTTTTTGATTAAAGGTCATATAAGTAAACATCTAAGTTCAACCACTTCAATATTTAGACCAAGTTTGCCCCTGGACATGGGTAGAATATGGAAATTATATTCTGGCGTTTACATCCTGTATAAGAGGACGACACAAAGTGTTAGGATACCATGACAACGGCCGAGGGGGCGTTACACAGCGACGGGAGACTTGACGCCGGGCCCTGTCGCCACTGGAGTCGGGCGCGCATGCGCGTCTTAACCTAGTGGTGGCGTGGTTAGGAAACGTCTGGTCTCCTGGGCGACTGCTAAGCGTCCTGAGGCTGACGTCATGAGACAGACGCGCAGGCGCAATTGACATGGAGGAACGCCGAGTAAAGCAAGGAGTTCGGCCTCACACAAGGTTGAAATAGTAGAAGTTACCGCAGTGGCGATATTCCCCAGTTCACACCCAGCATTTTAGTAAGTTGATGGAATGATACTTATGATTTTTTGATGTATACACATTATATGAGACTTTAGAAAGACACATTATGTTGAATTTGCTGCAAGATGAGCAGAGAAAGGGGTGGTACTCACAGCCTTTGTTAATGATGTATTTGCATAACTGATTAGGTCATGTGACCGACTTTGTAGGGTATATGTATCCGCTGTTTAGTTCACATTGTTAGATTGCTTGAGAAAGATCACACTGATCGAAACGTCGCATTTGTTGGTGAAATAAAGCATTAAGGATCAAGGCTGGAGAGTGCTGCAGTTTTTCTGTTACAATTGCATCTGGATCTGGGGAAGCTAAGGACTGGCTTCTGACACAGCGAGCACCACCACAGTAAGGAACATTCTATATTTTTCGTAGTGCTGCTGCACATTTTTTCTTTTTTTCCCATATAGACTCCCTGATCACCCCCCTGTCATTGATCACCCACCTGTAAGGCTCCATTCAGACGTCCGTATGTTTTTTACGGATCCACGGATACATGGATCGGATCCGCAAAACACATACAGACATCTGAATGGAGCCTTACAGGGGGGTGATCACCCCATATAGACTCCCTGATCACCCCCCTGTCATTGATAACCCCCCTGTCATTGATCATCCCCCTGTAAGGCTCCATTCAGAAGTCCGTATGTTTTTTACGGATCCACGGATACATGGATCGGATCCGCAAAACACATACGGACGTCTGAATGGAGCCTGACAGGGGGGTGATCACCCCATATAGACTCCCTGAACACCCCCCTGTCATTGATCACCCCCCTGTAAGGCTCCATTCAGACATTTTTTTGGGCCCAAGTTAGCGGAATTTTTTATTTATTTTTATTTATTTTTTTCTTACAAAGTCTCATATTCCACTAACTTGTGTCAAAAAATAAAAACTCACATGAACTCACCATACCCCTCACGGAATCCAAATGCGTAAAATTTTTTAGACATTTATATTCCAGACTTCTTCTCACGCTTTAGGGCCCCTAAAATGCCAGGGCAGTATAAATACCCCACATGTGACCCCATTTCGGAAAGAAGACACCCCAAGGTATTCCGTGAGGGGCATATTGAGTCCATGAAAGATTGAAATTTTTGTCCCAAGTTAGCGGAAAGGGAGACTTTGTGAGAAAAAACAAAAAAAAATCAATTTCCGCTAACTTGTGGCAAAAAAAAAATAATTCGATGAACTCGCCATGCCCTTCATTGAATACCTTGGGGTGTCTTCTTTCCAAAATGGGGTCACATGTGGGGTATTTATACTGCCCTGGCATTTTAGGGGCCCTAAAGCATGAGAAGAAGTCTGGGATCCAAATGTCTAAAAATGCCCTCATAAAAGGAATTTGGGCCCCTTTGCGCATCTAGGCTGCAAAAAAGTGTCACACATGTGGTATCTCCGTACTCAGGAGAAGTTGGGCAATGTGTTTTGGGGTGTCATTTTACATATACCCATACTGGGTGAGATAAATATCTTGGTCAAATGCCAACTTTGTATAAAAAAATTGGAAAAGTTGTCTTTTGCCGAGATATTTCTCTCATCCAGCATGAGTATATGTAAAAAGACACCCCAAAATACATTGCCCTACTTCTTCTGACAAAAAATAAAAACTTCCATGAACTCACTATGCCCATCATGAAATATCTTGGGGTGTCTTCTTTCCAAAATGGGGTCACTTGTGGGGTAGTTATACTGCCCTGGCATTTTAGGGGCACGAATGCTTGAGAAGTAGTTTGAAATCAAAATGTGTAAAAAATGATATTTATCTCACCCAGCATGGGTATATGTAAAATGACACCCCAAAACACATTGGCCAACTTCTCCTGAGTATGGCGATACCAGATGTGTGACACTTTTTGCAGCCTAGTTGGGGAAAGGGGACCACATTTCAAAGAGCACCTTTCGGATTTCACAGGGCATTTTTTACACATTTTTATTTCAAACTACTTCTCACACATTAGGGCCCCTAGAATGCCAGGGCAGTATAACTACCCCACAAGTGACCCCATTTTGGAAAGAAGACACCCCAAGGTATTTCTTGATGGGCATAGTGAGTTCATGGAAGTTTTTATTTTTTGTCAAAAGTTAGTGGAATATGAGACTTTGTAAGGAAAAAATAAATATAAAAAAATCATCATTTTCCGCTAACTTGTGACAAAAAATAAAAAGTTCTATGAACTCACTATGCCCATCAGCGAATACCTTAGGGTGTCTACTTTCCAAAATGGGGTCATTTGTGGGGTTTTTCTACTGTCTGGGCATTATAGAACCTCAGGAAACATGACAAGTGCTCAGAAAGTCAGAGCTGCTTCAAAAAGCGGAAATTCACATTTTTGTACCATAGTTTGTAAACGCTATAAATTTTACCCAAACCATTTTTTTTTTTACCCAAACATTTTTTTTTATCAAAGACATGTAGAACAATAAATTTAGAGAAAATTTTTTATATGGATGTCGTTTATTTTGAAAAATTTTACAACTGAAAGTGAAAAATAAAATTTTTTTGCAAAAATTTTGTTAAATTTAGATTAATAACAAAAAAAGTAAAAATTTAAGCAGCAATGAAATACCACCAAATGAAAGCTCTATTAGTGAGAAGAAAAGGAGGTAAAATTCATTTGGGTGGTAAGTTGCATGACCGAGCAATAAACGGTGAAAGTAGTGTAGTGCAGAAGTGTAAAAAGTGGCCTGGTCATTAAGGGTGTTTAAGCTAAATGTCTTTATTTACGATGCATCATGCTACATTTTTCAATAACTCAGTAGGGTAGACACGTTTGTGAGTAATTACAGCAACATATACATAATTGCTTCATGCGCTTTGTTACAAAGGAGTGTACAACACAGTCATTTTTTCTAAAATCACTCGAAAATATTTTTAATAGATTTTCAAAAGACATTCCATTAGCGATACAATCTAAGGCCGAGTTCACACGAACGTGTGCGACCCGTGCCTGTGCTGCGGCCCGCAAATAGCGGGCCGCAATGCACGATCGCCTGCCGTAGGTCAGCCGCATCGGATCGCAGACCCATTCACTTTAATGGGTCCGTGATCCGGCCGTTCCGCTAAAAGATAGGACTTGTTCTATCTTTTTGCGGAACGGAAGTACGGGACGTAACCCCACGGAGGCACTCCGTAGTGCTTCCGAGGGGTCCCGTCCCGTGCGGCCGTTCCGCGATTCCGGATTTGCGGACCCATTGAAGTGAATGGGTCCGCATCCGTGATGCAGAATTCACACGGAACTGTGGCCGTGTATTGCGGCCCGCGATTTGCGGGCCGCAATACGGCCACAGATCACACACGTTCGTGTGAACTTAGCCTAAGATATAGATGCAGTAATGTTCGCAAACCGAACTTGCGATGTCCTGTATTTGTCTGTTTTGATATCCTATAATCTTAGAATTTTTTGATAAAAATTTCATAAATTCACCAGGAAATATTTCATTTGCGGGCAATAATCCATAACTATAAAAAAAAAAGATACGTCATTCGGATATAATATAATTAAAATCCAGTGCGTTCCCCGCTGATATGAATTGTCCGTATTTACAGTATAGGCTGCCGGACAGTCGATTTTATTTTCCGGTAATAAATTGCACGGAAATACACCTTTAAATATGCGTCGGGCGTGAAAGTCGGCTTTGATAATGCAGGTAATTTCATAATTATTCATCTTATTGAAAATCATATAAAACCTCCCTTACACAATCATATTAATAATGTTTAGCACCGACTCTAATTTCAGCTGTGAGATTTCCAGTTTTTACTAGAGAGAAATGGCCTCCGGGTTCTTGATATGGTGATAAATCTAAATCAAACAAAGTGTAACCGTTCAAATATTCTGACCGATCCACGGATAAATTGTTGTCAGCCTTTTACTTCCCCGAAATGTGTACAAGCGACATATATACACGAACGGCTGATTCGTCTTGAAAATTAGGCTGAAACGGTTTTGCGGGTATCTGTTGTCCTTTCAAATATAAGGCGGCATAATTCACATTATAGTGATTGAAACACAAACGATTTCTTTGGTAATTCCCTGAAAATAATTCGTTGTCCACAAACGCTAGTATTACTGTTTTCGGTTTGTTTCCCAGAAAAAGATTTTCCCGGTTAGATATGCGAGTACCGGCGGGAACGCTATACGCTTTAAGCAACGCGCGATTGACCGAGTACTTTGTGTTAGCGGTTAACAGAACGCGACTGTGTCCGATTCTTACATCGGGCGATACTTGAACTCTTTTGTCAAACAACGAAGCGTGCTGTATTTGGACTTTAAAATGGGTCGCCTCAGCAGACATAAGTCTTTATTTCTGGTCAACTATGCCGTTCAGTATTAACTTCGGCTGATTAAATATATTGGCGCAAACAGGCCCCATTAATTCCACACTTCTAGAGTGAGTCATATACTGCGCTCTCTTGGCGAAACCGACATTTCGGGCGTCGAGAGCCTGGTCATCATGATGCCCCGCGGTATCTTTATAGAATAAGCAGGCTGTAAATTGGGCTGCTAAAGGCCTCATGCACACGGCCGTTGTTTGGGTCCGCATCCGAGCCGCCGTTTTGGCGGCTCGGATGTGGACCCATTCACTTCAATGGGGCCGCAAAAGATGTGGACAGCACTCTGTGTGCTGTCCGCATCCGTTGCTCCGTTCCGCGGCCCCGCTAAAAAAATATAACATGTCCTATTCTTGTCTGTGCTTTGCGGACAAGAATAGGCAGTTATATTGAAGGCTGTCCGTGCCGTTCCGAAAATTGTGGAACGCGCATCGACGCCATCCGTGTTTTGCGGACCTGCGATTTGCGGACCGCAAAACACACCACGGTCGTGTGCAGGCAGCCAAAGTCTGTGAATTATAATTTATTATGGATTCTATATACGCTCTATACAAATAAAGGTTGTCGCTTCTTAAAATCAACGTGTCGCCGAGCGTTCTATCCAATTGATTAAATAGGCTGGCAATAGGGTAGTTAATAAGGGTGACGTGGGATCCGTCGGATATAGGTGTGTTATCCAGGTTAACCATTCTGCAAACGACGTTGTAATAATATTCACCGATGCCTGAGATAAAGAACTCCAAAGGCACGTTGTCAGCAATGGCAGCTATTGGTTGTACCTCTACATAAAACTATTTTTCAATACTCGTTTGCGTGGGTGGTATTTGAAAGATATCCAACTCTGATTTCGCGTACTCGGCGGATGCGTCCTGTACAAAAGTCATAGCTGTTAATTAGAAGATGTCACTCGGTGAACTGCTTCTTGTTTTATGGTGGCGACGTCTCTTAGCAGGCTCTACTTTATTCATAAAAGGGGGTAGGATTACGCCGTCGGGACCGCATTTTCTTTTTAGCATTTCTATCCGAATTTGCACAACGCCGGAGGCTTCCTGCCCTTGTGTAGGTCTATTTATTTGATGCATAACGGCGGTCGATGCCGTAGCGACAACATCTTTGCCGATATTCCTGGCGGCTGTTTTTACGTGCAGTTTTACAAGTTCCACACCTTTCTTGAATAGGGGAATGACTCGCTGGAACTACCCACAAAATAACCCGGCAAGACCAGAAACATGCATGAATTCTGCACCGTGAAAGCCGTCCAAACCATGACCAGCTTGCGCTACGTAATAATGCGTATATGCATCCGGGTCGCCATACACTCTCTGGGAGAACATTTTAATGCGTCGTCAAAGAGCAAGGTCTAAAGTGTAATCGCATGATAGTTTTACCATATTTGAATTTAACGGGTTTAGCTTGATCCGTAAGTTTTGATATTGTAATGGTGTCAAAGTGTTGCTTGCAAAGAGGTATATAGTTTGGCCTGTTATACTTTTGCATGACTATTTCACCATTTTTGACGCTTAGCTCCACAGTTCTTAAAAGCTGTACGTAACTATCGCCAACAAGTTGATGCTGAATGATATCGGTATAAACAAACATTGTATAAAATCCGGCTTTAATATCAGGAGGAATTTTTCTCTTTATAGGTAAAGATTCAGCATCCACGAAATGTTCTTAAACAGGTAAGCCAAATTCATTGTAGCACAAAACGATGCACTCCGCGTCTACATTCTTGTTTGAGCGATCTTGCGAATACCCCTGAAGACTCAATATATTAGCTAATTTTTCATTGGGCTTAAACCCGTATTAGTGCGATTTCGTTACATAAACGGTTCTGTGAATATCGTTGTATCTTAGACGCAATTGATCAGGAGGTGTTTTTATAAAATCAAGTTTGTTATTAATGGCTTTGATCAGCTCGTTCATATTAGGATAATAATCTGATTTAACAAAAAACTCTCTCACAGGGTCATCGTGCCGGGCGACATAGAATACACCATCGCTGGTCCCAAAGGTTTCCCATGTATGGGGATACCGAATCTCAACTAACGCCGCTTATAAGGGCCGTGAAGATGGACTGCTTTTGCTAATTTAGTGGTGTAATCGGCAATGGTATTTTCAGAGTAAAGTTTGGAGGAGGCGTTGCAGGGCAGCGTAATAAAAAAAATCTGTCTTCCATAGTTTACACGCTCACCAACTGCTTTTACGGTACCCCAGAGTTAAACTTTTTGGGGTAACCGACCCACTTTACAAAATGCAGCATTTTTCCCCTAACCTTCTTCTTTTTCATGATTTTTTTCTATCTGGTAAACGAGTACTTTTTCGACTTCTTCCGCGTAGAACGATCCTTCAATGAGCTTGTCGGACAGGTCTTTCAACTTATAAAGGGGTCTGAGGCCCCTAGTGTTTACTGCGTAAATGGTAAATATCTAGTTCGTATAGGCTTGTTCATATCCCTTCGCGAACTTTCCCTTATAGCTTACAATTCTAACGTTTTGACCATATTCAAAGCTAAAAAAATTATGTATTTTAAAAGCTTCACAAAGTTTTCTCATAAGTTTGTTTATAAATTCTTGACCCCGATCCGTCTGAAGTTTCCTGGGGGACCGCCCACTTAACATAAATATCTGTTCAAAAGCAGCGGCCACTGTCGCACTAGATTTATTGGAGAGTCCAGACACCCAAGCATATTTCGAAAGAATATCAACGACCGTTAGTAAGTGTTTTACACCATTATTTTCTTTAGAAAAATCTATCATCTATATCAGACACCACGACTTAGTTTTTTTTTTTAATGATTTTTTAACCCATTTGTGCAATGTGTAAGTATCCTCGCTGTTCAACCAATTTTTCTCAGTGTCTTTTCTTATTCCGAATTTTCATACCTCTCTGAATAAGGGTTCAACGCCGCTGTAAGAACCGTCAGCTTTTGGCGTGTAGTACTGTTTTCTCAATATTTCAGCGTTTGCGGTAATTTTAGCGCTTTTTAAGTACCTGCTACCGCTAACGCTCCCACACGGTTTATGCAATTTTAACTAATCAAGATAGTGTATTTATTGCAAAGAATAAAAAACAGTCTACATTTTTATTCAAAAAGTCATTTTATGTAAAAACATAGAGAAATTACACGCAAATACAATTTTTATATACCGTCAAAGTAAAATTTGCAACGATAACCAAGCCGTCTGTAACAAAGGAGGTTTTCTCTTTATAGGTAATAAAGAACCTTGCGTTAACGCAGGTGTTGTTGTTACGATCGGCTGCTGCCTGAATGGGGTACAAACCGTTTCAAAAGGTTCGTCGGGCGACCCACTTTTTAAATTATCGTTCTCTCGTTCTTGTATTACCGATCACGGTTGATGGCACGTTGAGTTCAGCGATGGTTTCCATGAAGAAGCAACCCGTGACTCTGCGTCGCGACGCGAATCAGGTCGATGATGTTGGATCCTGGTATAACTTTGCGATCTTTGTAAATAAATTCACCCCTAGCGTTCAAGTATGGCTTGATAACCGATCGTCGCAATTTGTTCAACAAAAGTTCAGCATTTTTCCTATACCTTATATTAACATGGTCAAGTATCTCTTTAACATCATCTCCGCTAGAAGAGTCATTTGTCGATCGTTGTTGATTGGGTTTCGGCTGCGTAATCAAAGTTAAGGTTGACATTTCTTTAACAGTCTGTTTGTTGAACGTTAAGTATCTATGTAAAACGTTAGTGTATCTCTTAATCATCTGAAAGGTCATTTCTGTGTAGTATTTTGCTAATTTCGCGTAATGGTTTAACATATGTCTGGTCTTTCTACAACAGTTTTTTTTGCCGGTTCAACTCGTGTTTGGAAACCAGGAACATTTTCTCTGCATACTCCATTATGAGCCGTCGACTCTATTAGCTATCAAGCTATTGATTAAAGGTATCGCAAAGCCGAGCAGCGAACCTATAAATCCGCCTCGTTGGGTCACAATGCACTTCTTGTCTTTAAATGGGGCAGCTTTTATTGCTTAATTTCTTTATAGCCTTGCGCTATCTTTTCAGTATATTTTATTGTCGCTCTCTAAGAGGTATCTTTCCTTTAAGGATATTGAGAGCGATCTCGCCAATAGCGGATATCAAATCATTACTGGCGCTGCATAATATTGATTTTCTGATTTTTTTTGGACCAACGCTTTTAAAAGATCCCAATTACGCCGGATCCTGTTCGACATCTTTATAGGCGCTGCGATGCTACCATGAATGACTGTCGAGATGAGAAATATCAAATTTTAGAGCTTCTTTTTGCACACATAAACCGATGGAAGATCTCGCGGGAACAAACCGGTTCTTAACCATAGTTCCTCGGGCGTGTCGGATCTTAAATCTACGAATAAATAACCGTAAGGCGCGTGTGTAGCATCTTCAAAAGCTTCTAAAAAGAAACGTGTTTTACCGGGGTACATTTGCCGAGCCAACGTAATAACCTGTAATTTATCACGCGGGTTCTTATAAAGGACCATGTATTTAGTGTTTAAAGTTATGGTCCGGCTTTTCTTAACCTGACAAAAAATGTTTTGAACGAGATAAATGATGCTCAAATTTCTGTAGAGCACGTATTTGGTGAAAGCGTTTTGTATTTTAAGATTTTCGCAAGCCGCCTCCATAAGATCGTCGACGACCGCCAAATTTACCTTGTCAGGCGGCAATAGTTCATCGTCTGTAAAATTTCGCTGTATTTCCTCGATAAACCTGATGTTTGTAAACAAACGGGTTAGCGCGTCATACAATTTCTGTCAACATGCGTAAAACCAAATTACATTGTCGGGTTTGCGCGACATTAACGTATCCGCGTGTATTAACAGCCGTTTTACAAAAAAAAAATATTTCTGGAATTTGAGGATCCTGCTAAAATACGAGAAAACGGGTGTTGAAATTGCGCTGCCATGTTTAATATCATAAAGGTAACGGCGTAAAGTTCAATGGCGGGTTCCATTCGTCGTCTCTACTTACGAATATGATGGCTTCTGCAGAAAATATGATTTTAATAGGATTTTATTAGGATTTTAATAGCTTAATAGGGTTTATAGGCTTTTAATACAAATTTATTAAGATTTTATTAGGATTTTAATAGCTTGATAGGGTTTATAGGCTTTTAATAGGAATTTATTAGGATTTTATTAGGATTTTAATAGCTTGATAGGGTTTTTATAGGATTTTAATAGGAATTTTTAAGGATTTTAATAGCTTGATCGGGTTTTTGTAGGATTTTAATAGGAATTTATTAGGATTTTATTAGGATTTGAATAGCTTGATAGGGTTTTATCTGCTTTAATAGGAATTTATTAGGATTTTGTTCGGATTTTAATAGCTTGATAGGTTTTAGACAGGCGGCCTATATTGTAAATACGGACAATTCATATCAGCGGGCAAAGCATTGGATTAAAATTATATTAAATCCGAATGACGTATCTATTTTTTTTTTATATGTTATGGATTTATCGCTCGCTTATGAAATATTTCCTGGCAAATTTATGAAATTTTTATCAAAAAATTCTAAGACTATAAGATATCAAGACAGACAAATACAGGACGTTGCTAGTTCGGTCTGCGGACATTACTGCATCTATATCTTACATTATATTGCTAAAGGAATGTCTTTTGAAAATGTATTAAAAATATTTTCGAGTGATTTTAGAAAAAATGACAGTGTTGTACACTCCTTTGTAACAAAGCGCATGAAGCAATTATGTATCCGTTGCTGTAATCACGCACAAATGTGTGTACCCTACTGAGTTATTGAAAAATGTACCGTGATGCGTCGTAAATAAAGACATTTTGCTTAAATCACGTACGCCTTCGATTTTTTATTAAACATAATACATAACAAAGCAAATTTCCTATGGTCTGGTAGATTTATAGTTTTATTTATATTTTTATATTTGTATATTTTTGAAAGATAGTTAGCTGTATAGACAATTAATAGATGGATAGCTGTGTAGATAGATAGATAATAAGATAGATAGATAGATAGATAGATAGATAGATAGATAGATAGATAGATAGATAGATAGATAGATATAAAGTAGCTTGATTTAACTGTGTTATTCTGGCTCTTTGAGGGGTTCTTGACAAATCGTAACAAGTGTACAAACAGCGTGGGGTGGTCTGTTTATACAGTCTTCTGGCTATAGCTGCGGCCTTTTGAGATCTCATAACAGATGTCCCAGGACTTCTGAAGTGCGTACTTTAATTAAACAAATCAAAATCCCATTCAGTCTAATATAGATGGCTGTAATTTTTATTCAATATATAATGTTAGTAATTTGTAGTTGCTATATGTCAATAATATTTATTCAGCTGTACGGCATTAGTAAGTGGATTCAATCCAGGGAAGACCCGTTGGCGCTGTAAAGCATCCATACTCGGGAGGCACTTAATAACTGCCGATGTTAAAGTAGCACGGAAAGAAGAAAGGCAAGGTGTCGTACTCGGAGAAGTCCTTGGAGGTATCCCAAGAACATCTGCTAAAAAAACAAAAGTCGGAATCGATGCCCTGGAAAGTTGGATTCCGCGGCTGGCATTCTTAAATAGTGTCTTAGGACATGCCCGAACATGCTTTCAAAATGCTCGGACATACCCTGATGCGCTTCGCAAAATGGGTTGTCCGTATTTCACAAAATGGATGCCGCGGGCAAAAATAAGGGCTTAGATAGATAGGTATTAGAAGATAGATAGATAGATAGGTACGTGTCCGGTCATGTCTGTGAAGGTTGCAGAAAGTCAAGCTATTTTTAAAACTCAATTGAGTTGCAGCCTGAATAGGACTGGCTGGAAAAGTGACAGATGGCCAGGGGAGAAAAAATAGTTTGACGAGTTATCCCTTCCCTTACTACTAGCCTGTCCACCAGCTCACAATGTGATGTAGTGAAGCAGCTGAGTAGCCACAAACAAAAAAAATAATAATCAAATTTTATGGCATTTGCCAATAGGAGCAATCACTGTTCATATACCTGTGGCTACAGGCCATTTTAGAATTTAGGGAAAGAGATAAAGATAGAAAAAAAACCATAAGGAAATAAAACTGGAGGAGAGTTGCATACGTCCTTTTAAGTTGGGTGAATAAAAGGACTGTTAAGCAAAATAATGCAACCCTGTCCCCATCGGTCAGTCTGGAAGGCCGCATTCATTTCAAAGTCACTGCAATTTCAATGAAGTTTTGACAGGTCATCGAGAATGTCAAAATGGAACCTGTCAGAGTTAGATAATTTCTACTGTCATATTTGAGAGAAGAAGAGGATGGAAGCTGAGCTCTGTGGTATATAGTTTATAAGATTTGCAGCAGAAATTCTAGGTAAAAAGCAGACTAATGTCCTCATGCACAAGACAGTATTTTTCATCCTTGTGCTTTCCACATGTTTTGCAGTTGGCACACTGACCCGTTCATTTCTATGGGGCATGCACACATCTGTACTTTTGTGTGTTTTTTCCACAAATAACAGAACATGTACAACATCTGGTCTGTATTGTGGATGAGTATAAAATAACCCGAAAATGTAACAGACAAATTAGTGCAAGGTGGAGTTCCACCTTGTGGGCACGTCGCATATGAGGCGGTGAGCGGAATGGCCAAAGTTACGCTGCAGCGCTGATAGGCGAGCAGCAGCAGGGTGAGAACGCCGAAAGCACGCACAGACGGCCCGCACTTTATGCAGCAGCTCTGACATATCGGGGTAATTTTTAAGGAATCTCTGCACCACCAAATTCAGCACATGCGCCAGGCAAGGGATGTGCGTCAAATCGGCTAGTCCCAGAGCTGCTACGAGATTTCGCCCATTATCGCACACCACCAGGCCGGGCTTGAGGCTGACTGGCACCAACCAATCATTGGTCTGTTGTTCAAGGACCGTCCACAGCTCCTGCGCGGTGTGGGGTTTGTACCCCAAACAGATAAGTTTTAAAACTGCCTGCTGTCGTTTACCCCTGGCTGTGCTGAAGTTGGTGGTGAAGGTGTTACGCTGACTGGATGAGGAGGCGGTAGAGGATTAGGAAGCGGAGTAGGAGGAGGTAGCAACAAGTGGCAAACTGAAGCACCCCAAGGAAGGACATGCGGCAAACTGCTATCCGCCTCAGGCCCAGCTGCCACTGCATTTACCCAGTGTGCTGTTATGGAGATATAACGTCCCTGAACGTGCTTACTGTTAAACGTATCCGTAGTGAGGTGCATCTTGCCACAGATGGTGTTGCGCAGTGCACACCTGATTTTGTCCCCCACTTGGTTGTGTAGGGAAGGGATGGCTCACCTGGAAAAGTAGTGGTGGCTGGGCACGGCGTACTGTGGGACAGCCACCACTATAAGGCCTTTAAAACTCTCCGTCTCCACCAGACGGAATGACAGTATTTCAAAGGCCAGTAATTTAGAAATGCTGGCATTCAGGGCCAGGGATCGCGGGTGGGTAGGGGGGTACTTCTTCTTCCGCTCCAGTGTTTGGAAGATGAAGAGCTGAACTCTTCCGTGGGACATTGTGGAGATGCTTGGTGACCCGGGTGGTGGTGTTGCATGCAGATCCTCTGTTTGCGGGGTGGCAGGTGGCACTGTCACTCTAGAGGTGGATGAAGAGGCAGAGACTGCAGCAGAAGAGGAAGCAGGAAGAGCCAGAGACCTTTCTTGGTTTTTGAGGTATCTACTCCACTGCAGCTCGTGCTTTGCACTTAAATGCCTGGTCATGCAGGTTGTGCTCAGGTTGAGAATGTTTATGCCTCACTTCAGGCTCTGATTGCACAGAGTGCAAACCACTCGTGTCTTGTCGTCAGCACATATGTCTGAAGAACTGCCACGCCAGGGAACTCCTTGGAGCTGGCTTTGGTGTGCTCGGTCCCTTGCTGCGGTGGGCAGTAGGAGGCATACTGTCTAGGGGACGGCCGCTCTGCTTTTGCACCCTGCTCCTTCTTCTGCTGTGCTGGTGGCTCTGTGCGACCACCGCTTTTTCCTCTGAACTACACAGGTCACTCGCATGACCTTGATTCCATGTGGGGTCGAGGACCTCATCGTCCTCCAAATCATCTTCCACCCAGTTTTCACCCCTGCCCTCATTGTCGGTCTGCACACTTTCGAAAGCCCCAGCAGTTGGCACCTGTGTTTCGTCATAATCTGAGACGTGCTGCGATGGTCCTCCCATGTACTCCTCTTGAAACATAAGTGGTTGGGCATAGGTGGACTCAATCTTTTCCACTTCTGGGGCAGAGATAGGTGGATGGCCCTGGAAAACCCTGCTAAGTCATCAAAAAGCAGAAGAGACTGCTGCATGACTTGGGGCTCTGACTGCTTGGCTGAATTGCAAGGGGGTGAGGTGAAAGACTGGTGGACATCGGCTGCAGGTGCCAACTCTGATCTTTCAGCAGGAGACTGGGTGGGAGACAATGTGAAGGAACTGGAGGCACTGTCAGCAACCCAATCTACTATCGCCTGTACTTGTTCTGGCCTCACCATTCGTAGAGCCGCATTAGGCCCGACCAAATACCGCTGCAGGTTCTGTCGCCTACTCGCACCTGAGGAAGGGGTTTTACTTGTGCGTGTAGCTGGCACAGATCGACCACGTCCTCTCCCTGCAACAGGAGCTCCACCAGCAGCACCACGACCTGGGCCACGTCCCTTATTTGACGCTCTCCTCATATTTCTGAAATTTAGGATCTTGCCCTAAATAGATGTTTCATTAATAGCAGAATAGAATGACAGAATGTAAAGTTTGTATCTCACACGTACAGATGCAGACTAGGCCGCAATTAAAGTTTTTTGTCCAAAATTGTTGTTTTTCAAATAACTGAATAGAACCACAGTATCTAAAGTGTGTATCTCACAATGACATATGCAGCAAAGGCTGCAAAATTATTATTTTTGCCCAAAATGGGTGTTTGTTTAATAACAGAATATGACAGTAGTATATAACCCATGAATTTCACACGTGCAGATGCAGCAAGGGCTGTAAAATTGTGTATTTTGCCCAAAAAGGGTGTTTTATTTATAGAAGAATATAACCACAGTATCTAAAGTGTGTATCTCACACGTACAGATCCAGACTAGGCCGCAATTTAAGTTTTTTGCCTAAAATGGCTGTTTTTCAAATAACAGAATAGAACCACAGTATCTAAAGTGTGTATCTGACACGTACAGATCCAGACTAGGCCGCAATTTAAGTTTTTTGCCCAAAATGGCTGTTTTTCAAATAACAGAATAGAATGACAGTATGTAAATGGTGTATCTCACACGTACAGATGTAGACTAGGCCGCAATTAAAGTTTTTTGCCAAAAATTGTTGTTTTTCAAATAACTGAATAGAACCATAGTATCTAAAGTGTGTATCTCACAATGACTTATGCAGCAAAGGCTGCAAAATTAAGTTTTTTGACCAAAATGGGTGTTTGTTTAATAACAGAATATGACAGCAGTATATAACCCTTGAATTTCACACGTGCAGATGCAGCAAGGGCTGTAATATTGTGTATTTTGCCCAAAAAGGGTGTTTTATTAATACCAGAATATAACCACAGTATCTAAAGTGTGTATCTCACACGTACAGATCCAGACTAGGTTGCAATTTAGGTTTTTTGCCCAAAATGGCTGTTTTTCGAATAACAGAATAGAACCACAGTATGTAAAGTGTGCATCTCACACGTACAGATCCAGATTAGCCCGCAATTTAATTTTTTTCCCCAAAATGACTGTTTTTCAAATAACAGAATAGAACCACAGTATGTAAAGGGTGTATCTCACACGTACAGATGTAGACTAGGCCGCAATTAAAGTTTTTTGCCCAAAATTGTTGTTTTTCAAATAACTGAATAGAACCACAGTATCTAAAGTGTGTATCTCACAATGACATATGCAGCAAAGGCTGCAAAATTTAGTTTTTTGCCCAAATGTGGGTGTTTGTTTAATAACAGAATATGACAGCAGTATATAATCCTTGAATTTCACACGTGCAGATGCAGCAAGTGCTGTAATATTGTGTATTTTGCCCAAAAAGGGTGTTTTAATAATAGCAGAATATAACCACAGTATCTAAAGTGTGTATCTCACACGTACAGATACAGACTAGGCCGCAATTTAGTTTTTTTGCCCAAAATGGCTGTTTTTCAAATAACAGAATAGAACCACAGTATGTAAAGGGTGTATCTCACACGTACAGATGTAGACTAGGCCGCAATTAAAGTTTTTTGCCAAAGATTGTTGTTTTTCAAATAACTGAATAAAACCAGAGTATCTAAAGTGTGTATATGACATATGCAGCAAAGGCTGCAAAATTTAGTTTTTGGTCCAAAATGGGTGTTTGTTTAATAACAGAATATGACAGCAGTATATAAACCTTGAATTTCACACATGCAGATGTAGCAAGGGCTGTAAAATTGCGTATTTTGCCCAAAAGGGTGTTTATAAAAACCCAGAAAATTATGGCTGTATTTCTAGCTTAAATTGCACACTGACTATTACTGCAAAGGCACCAGATGTTTTTTTGCAAAAAAAAAGGGTGTTTTTTTAAAACCAGATTATTATTGCAGTATTTCAAGCTTGGATTTGAATGTCACAAAAGCACAGATGCAGTGCTGGTGCACTGAGCTTTCATAAAATGGCCACCGCCGCCCACCTAACTAACAGACGGATAAAAGTTATTTTTCTTTGTCACTGGGCTCAGGACAGGGTAAAAAGATTGCGCACTGCACCCACACAACTAAATCAACTGTTTGCAGCACTGAATTGCTGAAAACTTTCCAAGAGCAACTGGACACTAAATAACCCATTTGGGAGAAAGAAATCCAGGAGGCAAAAATCCAAAAATTCTCTAGAGATAACAACGATGCACAGTCGAACCGTATATACAAATGGAAAAGCAGAGATTCTAACAGGAATAGATCTTGCAGTAGATCATCATCCATTTCTTCTGTGTCATCCATTGGTGATTCTCAGCCACGAGGTGGTCATTCGACTCGACAGACCCGCAATAATAAAAATAACAAAGGAAAAGTAGAACAAGAGACTGGCCCGGGAAGGAAGAAATAACCGGAGACAGCTTCAAACTCCAAATGTCCGGACAATACACCAAAGGTAATTAATTTATCTGGTTATACCCTCTCCAACACGGATAACTCTCTGTTGGAGAGAGGCTTATCATATGTACCCAGCTGCAGGTTCGACTGTTTTACTGCCATTAAGGATTTGCACCTCTTTGGGTGCTCCTTGATGATGAGGAGATGGCATGCTAGAGGCCACTCACCTGATTCCCTCAATTCTGAGGATGAACAGCGAGCACTGAAAATTTTGGAGGACTTGCTGTTAGAACAGGAGAGACCAGATTTTAGTGTGGTCGATGAAATACCATCGGCCATAAAAAAGAGGTCTAAGAAATTTCCCCCCTTGTCACTATGTCCGGCGATTGATTTGTTTGTGAAGACGGTCAGCAGAGATTTTGAACGGATTTCTACATCCGTTCCAAATGACAACTTAAACAAGGCACAACGGTTGAGTCTTTCTAAGCTTAAAAATATTCCGGACGTGATTTACAAACCTGCTGACAAGGGGGGAAATCTGGTGGTGTGGCCCCGAGGTATGTACCTGGCGGAAGCGTACCGACAACTCCGAGACCC
The DNA here is from genome assembly GCF_905171765.1 of Bufo bufo. Lineage (NCBI taxonomy): Eukaryota > Metazoa > Chordata > Amphibia > Anura > Bufonidae > Bufo > Bufo bufo. The sequence continues at coordinate 341,358,135 of NC_053391.1, read as the reverse complement.
CATCTGCTATCGAAAGTTAACCTTCAACCCTTTGATCTCTTTTAGAGGTGAACTCATGAAAATATTGGACACCGCATTGGAAGAAAATCTTATTTCCAAACAGATACATGAGGCTCTCATCGTTCAGGAACCATCCATCCCTACCCTATACCTACTACCCAAGGTGCATAAGAATGCCTCCACACCACCAGGTAGGCCTATTATCTCTGGGTGTAACAGTATGGTGGAGAATATCTGCAAACTATTAGATTTCCACCTAAAACCCATTGTGGAAACTCTACCATCATACGTTAGAGACACATCTGACTTTTTGCAAAGGATACAGGGCATTATTTTAGAGGAGGATAACAGCATGGTGACCTGCGATGTAGAGTCCCTCTACACGAGTATCCAACATGATGAGGGTTTACGAGCAGTTGAATTTTTCCTGACTGCCAGTAATCTTCCGAGGGAATTTTCCCAGTTTCTTTTACAACTGCTAAAATTCGTACTCACGAGGAATTTATTTTCCCTTAATGGGTCCTTCTTCCTACAGCTCCAGGGGACAGCGATGGGGGCGGCATGTGCGCCTGCGTATGCCAATCTGTTCCTGGAGCTGTGGGAGAGGGACCTTTTCCTGTCAGACAGACACGTCATCATGGACCGCGCCATTTTATGGGCGCGGTACATAGATGATGTTTTCTTGATCTGGCAGGGTACTGAAGAGGAACTTCATGGTTTTTTTCGGGTGCTGAATGCTAACCCTATTAACATCAAGTTGACCTATAGTTACAGCAGACAGAGAGTGGATTTCTTGGATGTCTCGGTGTTTAGGGATGATGGCGGCCGCCTCAGGACGGATGTTTTCCGGAAAGAGACGGCCGTCAATGCATACTTGCATGCAACATCTTTGCATCCCAAAAGCACGATCTCTGCTATCCCTGTCGGTCAGTTTCTACGCATTCGGCGAATCTGTTCCGATAATGCAACATTCGAAAAACAGGCCAGTGAATTGAAGGATCGCTTTCTTCAAAGGGGGTACAGTCACCGATCTATAAAAAAGGCCTACTGGCGTGCGAAAACTCAGGATCAATCCCAGCTGTTACAAACCAGAAAAAACAAAACCACTGATGATAAGATCAGGTTTGTGAGTACATATCACTCACAGTGGAATAAAATGAGGGAGATCCTGGCTTCACATTGGTCTATCTTACTTACAGATCCAGTGTTGGAAAAGCTGTTATCCACACAACCCTTGGTCACGGCACGTAGGGCTAGCACCTTACGGGACAATCTAGTTCGAGGTTATTTACAACCAATAGTACCTCAATTGAATGCCGGACAAGGTGGCCCAAAGATCGGGTTTAGACCATGCGGCAGTTGTGCCGCGTGCCCTAATATGGAGCGTTCCTTTGATTTTGCATACTCTTCTGGCATTAGATCCTTTAAAATTTATCAATCCCTCACGTGCTCCAGCACGCGGGTGGTGTACTTCGCTACATGCCCATGCCCCAAAATATATGTAGGCCTCCCAACTCGCGAGTTGAGGGTCCGCGTGCGGGAGCACGTGAGGGATATCCTTAAAGCACAGGACATAAAGGAGGTCGAGACCCTTAAACCAATTCCAAGACATTTTAGGGAATTCCACTCCTGTAATCCGAGAGGTCTAAAAGTTAGGGGCATCGACTGTATACAGGTCGATCTACGTGCAGGTAATACATCGAAACGGCTGGCTCAAAAAGAGAGCCGCTGGATTTGGACCCTTGGGACTTTACGTCCAAAGGGTCTCAACGAGAATTTGGGTTTCTCTTCCTTTCCGTAGCCACTGGATCCACAACTGTGGATTCCATCCTTCTTTCTTTTAACAGTTTGTCTACATAGTTAATTCTAATTTTATTTTACTTTACTTTATTTCCTCCCCAGCTTTCATCTTCTTTGGGACTTTGAGCCATGTTTCTTCTCTTTTTGATCCATCGTGAAGGGACTTCTTTCCACATATCCTGACCCAGTGGATGCGCGATTATTTTATGCATCTGTTAGTGTACATCTTATGTATACGTCAGTATACATGACTTCTAGTGAATATAACTGTCCATATTTATTGTTGCAATATTTACTATGTATTTTTTCAGATTTTTTTCTTCCCCTTTTTCTTTCCTTTCTTCCCCCTTTCTCTCCCCTTTCTCCCTCCCCCCCCTTTTTGTGTCCTTTCTCCTCCCCCTTTTTTTCCCCCCTTTCTCCCTTCCCGTCTCCCTTTTTTCTTTCCCCTCTTTTTTTCAAATTTTCTCCATTTTTATCCTCACACATTTCACTTTATGTTTATTATCGATTTGTCAATTTTGTATGTATATATTACAGCACTTAACCTTTTATGAATTCTCATTCATCCTTTCACAGACATTCACTTCTTCATATATATATTTTTTTTCTACTCATATATTCTTTACACCATCGGATGAATTTTTGTCCTATGTATTTATTGAGGTACTCGCCATCCCTTATCACCATCTTTTTTCTCACCCTCTCACATCACATCGTCACTTTTCACCCTATTATCATTTTATGCGCATATATATTTTGTGCTCATTGTGTGTTCATTCTAACATTATATTTTTTATTCATTATTATCATTATTACTATTATTCTTTATGACTATGTATGTATACATGATCACTGTACCTGTATTTATTAGATTTATTTATTTATTTATATTCATACTACCGCTTTATATTTCCCTTTTATCATGTTGTAATCATGCTATACTTATTATATTGACTATCATGATCTCAATCACTGTGGTTAAATTGTATTATGTTCGTTCTAATCATGTATACATACTTCCTTTTGTTCTCACTTTTTTCTTTCATTCATTTATTCTTTATCCATACTTTGGGTTCATGGATGCATAATATAATACATATATGTCCATATATATGGGTGTATTTTTACTTTGTATAATATGGTCTTTGTAAGTTGTACTGCATTTATGCATATGGACATGACTCTTTATACTGCAGCATTCGTCCCTCATTGTGCTTACGTCCTTATGGTGATCTCCCGACTCTCCTCCCTTAGTGTGATGTGTGCGCGCGTCATCCAGGGCCGTCTCCGGCGCCTCACGTCCGTGCGTCCTGACGTCGGAACCGCCCGATCATGTGATTTCATCACATGGTGTGGGCGTGCCGACGGGACGCCGGCCGTGGGGTGGCTGGATTCGGTATCGGTCTGTTTTGCGCGCGCCTTTACTCATACACACCTGGGGACAAGTGAGTACTGGCTCTCCTATTGGCTGTGGGAGCCTTTTTATGTTCAATTCACAGTGACGGCGCTACCCCCTGACGAAGGTACGCCGAAACGCGCGTTGGGGTAGCGCCACCCTGGTCGTTCTGGCACACGGTTCTTTTCTCTGGTGAGTTCCTGTCTCTTGCTGTTTCCCTCTGGTTACTCTTATCATTGTCATCTATCCTTATATCTCATTGGTCTGCAGCATAATTTTACAATGCACAGGCTGTCTGCACACCAATGATTATATTATATATACAGAGGTGTTCATGCGTTAGACAGGTGGCTCACCTGGTACTTCATTTTAGTTGTATCTTGCACATGGTTTTGAGCATTGACTCCATATTGATGTCCATGTGCCCTATATTCTCTTTGTACCGTGTTTTTTTAGATCCGTGTGCTCTTGCCCCCAGGGTGGCGTCTTTTTTTCTGTCCTCCGCTTCTAACCATGTCTATGGCATCATTTATTCATGTGTTTTACTCATGTCATTTTATCATGTCTCAATAAATTATATACTTTTTTGGTACTATGAGCTCCGTTTCCTTTGTTTCTGACAACTAAATCTATGTAGATCTTTGAGTTCAATTGGAGTTCTGATAACAGATTCTGTCCTATTCTCTCCCTCACAGCAGCAGCAACATCCTCTCCCTACACTAAGCACAGCGGGGTGACGTGCAGCGCTACGTGACTCCAGCTTATATAGAGGCTGGGTCACATGCTGCACTGGCCAAGCACAGCCATGCCATTAGTAGGCATGGCTGTAATGGCTTCTAAGGTCACGCAGTTAAATGCTTGTTGATTGGCTGCTCTGCAGCTTTTCAAAAAGCGCTAAGAAATCGCCGAACACCGAACCCGAACCCAAACTTTTACTGAAATGTTCGGGTTCGGGTCCGGGGTCCAAAAATCCTAAAGTTCGGTTTGCTCAACCCTAATTGCAAGCATAAAATAAAACAAAACAGCAGCAAGAATTAAATCTTTGCCTGCCCGGAACTTACAATAGTAATAACATCCCTCACGAATAGCGAGAGAGCTTCTCCCTGCCGGCTTAGGGTACTTTCACACTTGTGGTAGAGGATTGCAGCAGGCAGTTCCGGCAACGGAACTGCCTGCCGGATCCAGCAATCTGGACACAAACGGATGGCATTTGTCAGACAAATGCATTGAAATACCGGATCCGTCTCTCCAGTGTCATCCGGAAAAACGGATACGGTATTATTGTTTTTTGCATTTTAAAATGTCTGCGCATGTGCAGACTGGAAAGCCGGATCCGTTTTGCTGGAACACTTAATGCTGGATCCTGCACTAATACACTTCAATGTAAATTAATGCCGGAACCGGCATTCCAGCAAGTGTTCAGTATTTTTGGCTGGAGAGAAAACTGCAGCATGCTATGGTATTTTCTCCATCCAAAAAACGTAAGAGGGACTGAACTGATGCTTCCTGAATGGATTGCTCTCCATTCAGAATGCATTAGGATAAAACTGATCAGTTTTTTTCTGTATTGAGCTCCTGTGACGGAACTCAATACCAGAAAACAAAAACGCTAGTATGACATGCCATTAGTGTCCCACCTCTGAGACCTCCTGCTATCTCCAGAACAGGGTTCCCAAATTTAAGATAAGAACAACTCGAATGTGTGGTCTGTTCTTCAGTCATCTCTATGGGAGTTCTGATAATAGGTGAGGGAGCCCACTCGGCTGTTTTTAGAAGTCCCATAGTTGTTCTGGAGAATGCACAACGCAAGTGAGGCTACCTCTCCAATCAGACATAGCTGAGTCAGTGCTCGGCTACTATCGGTACTCCCATAGCAGTGAATGGAGGATGTCTGTGTTTGCTCTGTTCAGCTCCTCCCGCTCTATAACATGCTCCTTACAGCTCGGACACCATGTTCAATGTGACAGGTTCCCTTTAAGTACATCAGAGTTGAGAATCTCTCACCTTCTACATCACAAAGAAAAGGAATCTTGAAGAAATATACCTCCCCTCCAGAAGCAACCCTGCACTGGTGTCACAAGTGCTATATGTACTGTGCTATATGCATTATATTGCCCTCTAACGTGTACTGCATCTATTGTACTGCTCTCTATTTATAAAATACAGATGTAGCAGGGGTAACACTCTTACCTCACATTTCTTAACTCATCGGGTTATCTTGAAACAAAAGCCATTGAAAAGCAATTACTTAACGCATTTAGTTGCATTTAGTTTAGATAACATGTCTCATAAAGCATGTGTGTTAACCCTGCTACATCTGTATTTACTATAATACCTTCTCAGGCTCAGACTGTCCCACATGGAAAAGGCTAACCCCCGGTAAGTCTCTGAGCAAAATTAGTCCACAGTCCTCCATCCTATGCACAAGAGGCACATGACACAATAAAATTAGTGCAATATATACAGATAGGCAGTGTACAACATCTCAACCAGCCTATGCTCATATAAAAAGCCTGGTAATAGTATTTGTATTTGTATGTAGCTGTACAGTAAGCCCCCAAAATGAATTTTACTGCTGGGCCGTAGGCACCCCAGTCTAACATTGTGTCCTCTACTCTATACCTGCACTTCATGAACTATACTTCCCTCCCTCTGTGCTACATACATTGTACTGCCCTATAAATGTACTTCATGTTAAGTACACTGCTCTCAATCCGTGCTACATGTGCAGTGGCCAACTAGTCGACTGCTAGTCATTAAACCTGATACATTCTATGTAATGTTACTTATTCTTAATGCTTTCCCTGTTTTATACTGTTTTATATTTCTTGCATAGAGGAAGTTTAAGGCACACCTGTGCAATATTTATGCTGTCTAATCAGCACCTTGATATGACACACCTGTGAGGTGGGATGGATTATCTCAGCAAAGGAGAAGTGCTCACTAACACAGATTTAGACAGATTTGTGAACAATATTTGAGAGTAATGGGTCTTTTGTGCATGTAGAAAATGTTTCAGATCTTTGAGTTCAGCTCATGCAAAATGGGAGCAAAAACAAAAGTGTTGCATTTATATTTTTGCTCAGTGTACAATACTTATTTTTTCCATACAATGTAGTTATATCCAGGAGTAGAAAATATGTATTAGCCACATAGACCAAAACATTTGGGGAATGCTATCAGTAGACCTTTTTCAACGGGATCTGGAAATAACATATATGGTAATAGATTTAAACTGAATTCACAATGGACAGAAAAGGTAAACGTGAAGGAAGAAGAAACACAAAAAAAAAAAGGGAAAGGAAGGAAAGAGTCCAGAACAGGAGGGTCATGAGTCAAATTGTGTACAAGACATCAAGAATGAATTAAATTTAGAGGGCGCATAAGGTTAGGGTCATATTAATCGGTTGCTATTAGTGTTGAGCGAACTTGTGTTTTAAGTTCGGCGTCTAAAGTTCGGGTTCGGGTTATCGTAGTATCCCGTTATGGATTCCGCTACCATGGACCATAACGGAATTTCGAATCCATAACGGGATACTTCAATAACCTGAACTCGAACTTTAGACGCCGAACTTAAAACACAAGTTCGCTCAACACTAGTTGCTATCTATAAAGAAAAAAAACCTAAGGAGTCAATCATAAAATAAGATTTGTATAAGATTTGTATAAGATTTGTATAAGATTTGTATAAGTAAGGTAAGTAGTGTATAAGCGGTATCCTTATCAATATATACCTTTAGAAAATGAGGAAGCAGCACACTGAAGATACGGGGGGTGCACGACCGGCCAGTGTGGACCAGCACCTGGGTCCAGTAAAATGGAAAGGAAAAAAAGTCAGCAGCACTCCAGATGATTGAAGAAAACGACGTAATTTTACATGAATGGTCGCATAATTCAGCGCCTTATCAACCCAATGAGGCAGGCAATAGGGAGGATATGCAATCGGTGAGAAAGGATGTCACCCAACAATAACGGATCATGTTAATGATCAGTCAGTGTTAGGGATGGGGGAGAGATTGGCGTCGCCAGGACAACCCCTCGAACCACCTTCAATCCCCCATATTGATGCAACGCAGCCTCACCCAAACAATATATTCTCCAAGCCAAAACTAGAAAAATAATTATGAAATAAATTATCATATTTCCTTAAAAAGGTACAGAAAACCATGACTGTAACGACTGTGTGGGCAGGCACCTAGTACAGCATAGGATACACTCCACATTGATATTGCAACGGCGGTCCGGACCTCATGTATGCAGTTAACAAATACAGAATATGGGTAGCTGACTGGAACAGCGATAAACTTCATATCATACAGCAACACAATCATGACCGTGAGAATGTTACAAATGTAAAAACAAAGAGAGAAAAATATTTTAGAAAAACTCTCATATGAAATAACGCTTGGTTAAATGCTTAATAATATACATGTGCATTCACCATACAGTTGGGAATACGGATACAGCAAATAACGGGGTGAGGCAGTACTAATCTACCCTAAAGTCCACATTTAACCCATTGGGTCTTAAAGTTTTCAAAGTAAATATCCAATATAATTCACGTTTTTTGAGCAGAGCTTGTCTATCTCCGCCCCTTCTCCCTAGTTCAATCTGTTCCAAGATGCGGAATCTCAGGTCATTCTGTGTGTGTCCTGCCTCTTTGAAATGTTTGGACACAGGCAAATCCATTTTCTCTTTCCTGATGGAATAACGGTGCTGGTTAAGCCGTGTTTTTACATCCCACATGGTCTCACCAATGTACCACTTCCCACAAGGGCAGGCAAGCTGGTAGACCACGTAGGATGAGTCACAGGTAAGGAATTGTGTAATTTTGATCACTCCATTGGTGGCTGGATTGTGAAACGTGTCCCCTTTGATCATAAGTTTGCAGTTTATGCAATGATAACACGGATAGCATCCAGTGCGGGTGGAACCGCACATAGCTCTCACATTAGTTTTGGTACTACCCACATCCGCCCTAACTAATCTGTCTCCCAAATTTCGCCCTCTACGGTAGGAAAACAAAGGGGGAATGTGGAATTCCTTAATATGGGGGAATCTATTCCCTATCAAACTCCAATGTTTCCGAATAACAGTGGCAATGTGCACACTGCTAGTGGAAAAATGGGAGACGAAGGGAATACGAGGATTTTTTGGGGCAACCATCGGTCTAACAGTGTTGGAGTAATTCTCCACTTTATTGATAGATTCCTTGACTAATTTTCTGGGGTACCCTCGAGTAGCAAATTTGTGACCCATTTCATTGAGTCTAATTGATCTCATTTTTTCATCCTTAACAATCCTCTGAACGCGGAGGAACTGGCTAAAGGGCAAGTTTATCGCTGTTCCAGTCGGCTACCCATATTCTGTATTTGTTATCTGCATACATGATGTCCGGACCGCCGTGGCAATATCAATGTGGAGTGTATCCTAATGCTGTACTAGGTGCCTGCTCATACAGTCGTTACAGTCATGGTTTTCTGTACTTTTTTAAGGAAATATGATAATTTATTTCATAATTATTTTTCTAGTTTTGGCTTGGAGAATTTAATGTTTGGGTGAGGCTGCGTTGCATCAATATGGGGGATTGAAGGTGGTTCGAGGGGTTGTCCTGGCGACGCCAATCTCTCCCCCATCCCTAACACTGACTGATCATTAACATGATCCGTTATTGTTGGGTGACATCCTTTCTCACCGATTACATATCCTCCCTATAGCCTGCCTCATTGGGTTGATAAGGCGCTGAATTATGCGACCATTCATGTAAAATTACGTCGGTTGCGGTTTGGCAGTGTCCTAGACCCTATTCATTAGCATATTGACCTCTTGATATTTGTTTCTATAAAAATCCTGCTCCCTATATCTATCTGGTATCCATGCACATAACTATGAGTATGTATCGACTGATTTGCAGCCTCTATTGCGGTCTGGACATGCGCACATTACGTTCCAGCCATCTTTGTTGTGGTCTCCATTCAGTGTCTGGACGCCGACAGGATCGCGATATTTGTTCCTCCCGCGCATGCGCGGTGGGTGAATGGGAACGCCGCCGAACATGCGATGCAAATTGCATACAGTCACACAGCTGATAGTGAGTTCTTTTAATTTCACTTAGATATTGTGTTCACCTGCACTCATTAGGATCTTTTTTATGTAATACAAGAATGTTGTATTCTATATCTATGTTTTTATATGCACTATATTTGTTATACTGTGGCGGTTTTCCACATGGATTTGTATATTCACAAGCATCACTATATTTATGTTTTTTGCTTATATATTCTCAATTGATGTTAATCTTTTGTTGATCAATGTCCCTATATATCACATGCTTGTAGCACATGTGCAGTAGGCTTGATAGAGACAGCAATGAGCTGTTGAAACGTCGCTTCATTTTTGGGTCAATAAAACCACACGTTTTCTTCAATCATCTGGAGTGCTGCTGGCTTTTTTTCCTTTCCTTATCAATATATAGCTATGAAAGGGTCTATAAAATGAAGGAGTGTGTCCAAGGGGGTAAGGAAGGTAAGGGGGTAACTTCTATCATTTCCTTACCCCCTTGGACACACTCCTTTCTATTGATAAGAATATCGCTTATACACTACTTGGATGGAATCCATGTTATACAACATGTAGAAGCTTCTTTGTTTGTGTATCAGTTTCTGTTCTCTGTAAAATGAATCTTATCTCTTTGGCACTACGCCCAGATGTTTCCTCCAAATATGGAAGTTCCGCTCTTTGCTCTATTTGCCTGTAGAATAGAACATGTTGATTTATGATAGGTTGAATAAATAACTTACGTTGATATGCTAATATGGGGGTGTAAACCCCTCTATATAATCTGTGTGTACTAATAATAAACTTTAGAGCGTTTATTCAGTACATCATTGTTGTGTCTGTTATTCCCTACTGAGTGAAGCGCTCTCCTGACGTCAGAACAAGACTCAAACCAAGCCGATACTAGAAGTTCGGTACCAGGGGTACCAAGTGGGACGTTGAGATATCCTAACACTACTCACCTTACTTATAAGTTTATACAAATCTTATTTTATGATTGCCTCCTTAGTGTTTTTTTCTTAATAGATACCTGCCGATTAATATGACACTAACCTTATGAACCCTCTGATTTAATTCATTCTTGATGTCTTGTATACCATTTGACTCATGACCCTCCTCTTCTGGACTCTTTCCTTCCTTCTCTCTCTCTCATGGGCACCCGGACTAAAGTACAGTTGTGCTCATAAGTTTACATACCCTTGCAGAATTTATGATTTCTTAACCATTGTTCAGAAAATATGAATGATAATACAAAAACTTTTCTCTCACTCATGGTTAGTGGTTGGCTGAAGCCATTTATTGTTAAACAACTGTATTTACTCTTTTTAAATCATAATAACAACACAAACTTCCCAAATGACCCTGATCAAAAGTTTACATACCCTGGTGATTTGGCCTGATAACATGCACACAACTTGACACAAAAGGATTACAATGGCTATTAAAGGTAACCATCTTCACCTGTGATCTGTTTGCTTGTAATTAGTGGGTGTGTATAAAAGGTCAATGACTTTCTTGACTCCTGACAGACACTTGCATCTTTCATCCAGTGCTGCAGTGATGTTGCTTGGATTCTAAGTCATGGTGAAAGCAAAAGAATTGTCAAAGGATCTGTGGGAAAAGGTAGTTGAACTGTATAAAACAGGAAAGGGATTTAAGAAAATATGAAAGAACTTGAAAATGCCAATCAGCAGTGTTCAAACTCTAATTAAGAAGTGGAAAAGTAGGTGTTCTGTTGAAACCAAACCACGGTCAGGTAGACCAACTAAACTTTCAGCCACAATTGCCAGAAGAATTGTTCAGGATACAAGGAAAAATCCACAAATAACTTCAGGTGAAATACAGGACTCTCTGAAAGAATGTGGTGTGGCTGTTTCAAGATGCACAATAAAGAGTCACTTGAACAAAGATGGGCCGCATGGTCGAGTTGCCACAAGAAAGCCATTGCTACGCAAATGCCACAAAGTATCACGCTTACAATATGCCAAACAGCACAGAGACAAGCCTCAAACCTTCTGGCACAAAGTCATTTGGAGTGATAAGACAAAAATTTTACTGTTTGGACACAACCATAAATGCTACATTTGGAGAGGAGTCAACAAGGCATATGATGGAAAGTACACCATTCCTACTGTGAAACATGGTGGTGGATCACTGATGTTTTGGGGATGTGAGAGCTACAAAGGCACAGTAAATTTAGTCAGAATTGATGGCAATATGAATGCAGTAATGTATCAACAAATACTGGAGTAAAATTTGCACTCATCATCCCAGAAGCTGCGCAAGGGACATACTTGGACATTCCAACATGACAATGATCCAAAACACAAGGCCAAGTGGACCTGTCATTGGCTACAGCAAAATAAAGTGAAGGTACTGGAGTGGCAATCTCAGTCTAGAGACCTCAATATCATTGTGCCACTCTGGGGAGACCTCAAACTTGCAGCTCATGCAAGACAGCCCAAGAATTTAGGGGAACTGGAGGCTTTTTGTCAGGAAGAATGGTCAGCTTTACCATCTGAGAATATAAAGAGCCTCATCCACAACTACCACAAAAGACTTCAAGCTGTCATTGATGTTAAAAGGGGCAATACACGTTATTAAGAACTGAGGTATGTAAACTTTTGATCAGGGTCATTTGGGTAGTTTGTGTTATATGATTATGATTTAAAAAGAGTAAACACCGTTGTTTGACAATAAATGGCTTCAACCAACCACTAACCATCAGTGAAAGAAAAGTTTTTGTGTTATCATTCATATTCTCTGAACAATGGTTAAGAAATCATACATTCTGCAAGGGTACTATATTTAAAGGGAACCTGTCACCAGTTTTATGGTGTCCTAACTAAGGGCAACATAAATAAGTGACTGATTCTCTTAGCAAAATGCTGGGTCACTTTCTTTAATTGACCCAGTCAATCTGCCAACATCTTGTTTTGAAAAGCTCCAGCTGATAATCATGAGTCATGAATATTTATGAGCTCCTGACTCTCCCCTCCTACCGGCTGCAGATTGACAGTTTTTTTCCATATGAATCAGCAGCAGGTGGGCAGGGGAGTGGCTATATCTCTGAATTAAATAAACGCTGGACTCAATTACATCACGCTGGACTCAAATCAGCTCATTAGCATGTGGCATGTGGCATCTTTGTGTGTATATTATGAGGTAACCATCTGTCACACCAGTAAGTGAATACATCTAAGGTACTTTTTAGTAGTTAATGATTGTATATAATTAGTTACATTATAATCAAATATCCACATGACAGTTTCCCTTTAAACTTATGAGCACAACTTGTAAATTGGAGTGCAGATCTCATACTCTCACAAACAGTCATATCAGTGTGGCAGCTTGCAAGTGCTGCCTTTGGGGTCCTCACCTCGCAGTTTGGAATTACAGACATCGCAGAAAGAATTGTACCCCTTGGTTGGCTGGCATGTGAGAAAATATTATATAAGAAAGTGCATGTCAAAAGGAATTCTGGAGGTAAATTGTAATTCAGTCAGAATCTTTTAAAACTGTTTCAGACTTTTGCCTCCCTCTTGTGTGGAAGATTTTATGAACCTTTGCACTTGAGTAAAGACTCCTTTACTCTTTTATGTTAAACAGTATCTCCTCCCTGCCTGTCTCCTGTCTTTTGCACCCACCTTCTCTCAGACAGGATACTCCAACCAGGGTGTGCCCCCGGAGAAACAACTACTAAGTGCACTCCACCCCTCAGACCATCTCCACAAGAACATTATTACACTGTTATTACCGCCATCTACCACTGTAAAATCACAGTCAACTGAAAGTGTATACAGGAGAGAGATTAAATGAAGACATATTTCCACCACTGGCTCCTGTGATTTAGACTTCATAAGGGAGCTATGACTCTCCGTGAAACATGATGGACTTTATGTCTGAGGTGGCTGGCATGTACAAAATCCTCACAATTTGGTACTGATTCTGTTTGAAAAGACTAGACTATGCTTTTAGAGTCAATTAGCTACCCAATATATAATTTCAGAACCACATTGGTGTTACATGCTACTCAATTTATATGCACTAATATTGTCCCACAATTGGGCATCATGAAGACAGTAAGCCAATAATGTGCTATTTCAAGCAAACAGTACCTGCTCATGGGGCCAAAGTGCATCTACTGTAGTTGCCACCCCTTTTCCATATGTCCCTTGATTTCTCATGTAAATACCATACATCTAGGCATCACTCCAGCCAAGCATCTCACCATGGTGATGTCTCAGGATAATGAGTGCTCTTGCTGGACTGGTTATGGGTTGCACAACACTTGATCACTTTGCAATGCCACTGCCTACTTATTACAGAGTGCTGGCAGTGACATAGGGATTAAAATGATAAGATAAGTACAGAAACCTGTCTTGATCATCTATGTATCTTGATCTTTAAGTTGATGATACCTGGAGAACTGATAGATTATTTTTAGATATCCTTTATAGTACAGATTGCAAAATGTAAAACATTTACTTACAACAGCATTAACATTTGAAACTTATTTTAAGCATCTGTGAAAGAGAACGCTTTTATGCAGTGACATCTTTTCAAGTAATTAATTTTCTTTGTTTACCTAAGGCGGGAATTTGGCGGTACAGTTTATTTCTTCTTGCATCAGGCAAATTCGCTACCAACGAAAGAAACAATTGCAAGCTGATGAAGGAGAATTAAATATGAGACACCAGTCACAGAAGTCATGCATTTTTAATGGAGCATTTTTGATGACTTGAGCCACAAGTAATATGTGTGATTGTTGCTCGACTGTATTCAATTCCTTCCGTGAATGCATTTAAGAGTATATTTATTTACTTGTTTACTTCCCCTTCTATAATATATTCATCTCATCTTAGTAGGACGGGTGGATTTAACTTTAGGGCACTTGTTAGTGGCTCAGTTACTTTGTTATACTGCATTATGTAATTCAGATAAGCTTTAATGTGAATCCTTTGTGTGAAATAAATGATTGCAAACATAAATCTCCAAGCAATGCAATACTAAGAGAAAGATTTAAGTCAAGGTAACGCACCACATACAATACTCTTGATTTAGTAACAAATTTCAATTGCTATGGCAATACAATATTATATATTTAGGTAAGATGTTCACACAGAAGTAGAAGTGTGTGTAGATGTGTAGGTTGATCCTTTAAAGGGATTGTGCCTCATTGTCAACTTGTCACTTACACGATACGTTATAATTGTTTGTTCGGTAGGAATTTGACCACTGGGACCCCTACCAATAAGGAGAAGAAGGGGGTTCTATTCTCCCCATTTTATTGGAGTGTTGGTTAAGCATGCATTCACACTCTGTGGGGCTGATAGGGATATCAGAGCTCTGTACTATAGAGTTTGAATTAAAGAGGCACTCGCACAAAAATCCTTAATCTTTGACCTGTTAGAGAGGTACATGATGTAAACTATAGTGAAGGTAATTTTCTTACCAGTGACTGTATCTGTGAGTTATAACCTCCCTTCTGATCCTTCTGTGACCAACTCTCTGATCTCCAACTGACATAGAACAGGAAGTCAGTTACTTCTCTATTCATTCCTATGAGATTGACATTAAGGCTCCCATAGGAATACATAAAGGAACTGACTTCCTGTCCACACATAAGATGCTGTGTTATTTGGAAAGTCTGAGTGCTGGTCACATGACACTGAGAAGCAGAAGGGAGGGGATAATTCAAAATAGATATACTAGTGAGAAGATTACATTCACTACAGTTTACATCATGTACCTTTCTAACAATTTAGAGAATACACATTTTTGTGGGGGTGCTTCTTTAAGTAGCAGTACATACACTTCAATGCAACTTCATTCAAAGTGGGTGCATGGTTCAGTGAATGGCTGATCAGTTGTTGTTCTGGGACAATCCCTTTAATGCATGGATGCGCCACTATGTGAACTAAACCTCAAAGGGATTCAACAATACCTACTTGTTAGATGTGTAGCTACAAGTAGAGATGCGTAAATTTCTTGATATTCATTTTGGGTTCAATTTTAATAAATTAATCAGAAGATTTGATTTGAGTACAAATAAATGCAATCCAAATTGAAAGTGCTTAGATTGCCCTGAAAAGTTGTGAATGACATTCTAGGATCTTCCTAGACTGTCTGCAGCTACTGTACTTTCAAGTTCTTTATTACCAATGCAGAATTAGCAATTAATAAATGGTCACTAAAGGCTTTTATCGTTGAAAATTCTCTTGAAGCCATCCAGGAAGGATCAGCTCACTCTCAATGCATCTTATAGCCAGATTGTGGGAGTTAGGCATCAGAATGGTGGTGAGTATGAAGATACAGATTATATAATTGGAGTCAGCATTGTTTACATGATACACCACTTTACTATAAGTTGGAGAATTTTAGAAGCTGGCATATTCTCTTTAATAGGGCTTGCCAGAGGAAATTCCCTTTAAATTTTCTCCACAGTGTCTGCCGTTATTGTATTGGACCCTGTCCAATTTGATTTTCTTTTCTAAAATATTGATGAAAATCATCTCATCTTAAAAAAATGATGGAAATTGTCTCTAAGTTTCTGTTCTCTCCAGTATGCTTACATACCAAACCATTATCATCTGCAAGATCTACTTTGTCCATTTAATATTTTATTCTAAAACAAATTATGAAAATTATCTTTAAGTTTAGTTTGTCAATAAAGTTGTTTAAAATTGACTTGTCCTCCAAAAATCATTTCTCTAGTATGCTTGCAGCTTTACTTTGTCCAATTGAGATTTTTCTTTCTAAAAAATTGATTTAAAAAATAGTCTTTAAGTTTTTTGTTGTCACCAATGTGCCTACATAACAAATTTCACAGATCAGGTGTGGGTGGGAAACGCCACACCGAGCACAGAAGAAAAGGGGAAAGTAACTAGGCCTGGAAACTATGGTAAAGGAGAAGGTCACCTCCTAGAACAACCCTAATCCAAGTCCGGACTACCTATCAGTATGAACTGACCTTGATGGTAGGAAAGTTCATACACAGGAACCTAGAGTCCTAACACACCCTGTAGAGCCTTGGTATAGTGACAGGACTTGAGACAACCTATTTCTCCACCCGAAGGATAAACAGAAGTCTCCCTCAGGCCTAGATACAAAATACAGGGAAATACAACAAAAAAAATACAAATAGGGAAGATGACACTTTACTTCAAGTGGAGCAAAGGCAGTGCCAGGAGCTCAACTGAGATCCAACAACCAGCAGGCCAGAGTCCAGAAACTGAAACTATAAATCTCACCCCCAGAAGGGGTAAGCAGTAATAATTAGGGGAAGTTAAATGACAAAATAAAGCTCTCTAAAGACCCCTCAGTAGTAATAAGGTCCCCCATAGTGCTCTTAGTAGAAATAAGGAAGATCTATAAGTCCCTCCTATAAAACCCCCAGTAGTAATAAGAACACCTAATGTCCCCTGGATTTAAAGAGGCTCTGTCACCAGGATCAACTCTATTAAACCAGACATACTGGCTGATAGGGCTCACCATGCTGATTAAATCTGTACCTTTCTTTCCTCTGTATGTTAAACTGCTGCAGAGAAATCTGTGTTTTTATTCATATGTAAATGAGCAATTCGAGCACTCAGAGGCTGAGCTGAATTGTCTGAGCACTGCTATGTAACACCCCCTGTGCGTTGCACACGCCTCCCTCCCCTTGATTGACAGGGCAAGACATCAGGCAAAACTTTGTGGCACTCTGCCGTCTGTTTGCTGCTGTAGTCTGATGAAGGCCAATATGTGGCCAAAACGTCACATTGTACACAGCCGCAATACCAATTAAAATTATCCTTTTCTTGCAACACAATCGCTGGAGTTTCTATATTTATTACTGTGTACTGTATATCTGTATTATACACACTCTGTACTACAGTTTCACCACACTAAGATCTGCTCAGAAAGCTAATATACATATTACTGCTTTATTCACAGGAAGAATGTATGATTATAAGGACACTGGTAATGTGTGTTAGCTTATAAGTATAGAAAAAAACACAAATTTTTATGTGGCAATGCTATAGCTTAGAATTCACTGAAGGCCGATTTAGTAAACAAGAAAGTGTGTCTCAATACTAGGGAGAATCACGGAAGGATAGAGGCGCTAAAACTTATACTTTTATTAGTTGCCATTACAAGATAATTAGGGGGATGTGTTAACTAAAACCCACAAACAACATATATAGGCTAATAGCCGAGTGAATGTATGTATGGAGGGGCCGTGGTGTCTTTCAATTGAACCACAATCACTCAGGCTATAGCCCTGAAGACGGCGATTTGTGCCACAGACAAGCCGCACAGTAGTGCGGTATATGCCAATTGTGATGGTTAATGTCCGTTACCAACAATTGGCATATATGTGCTTTGCACACAGCAGGAGAAACGGTAGTACTGAGGGTCTATGGGGCGATCAATAATGCCACTGGCTGATATATACAATCAGCTCTCAGGAGGAGACCACTATATCGGATCAAAGGAGTCAATGGTCATAGTAGCCAATACCAATGACCTTCAAGCCCAGTTACTACCCTGACTATCATTCCACACTGACTAGCTCTCCCTCATGTAGCGTCTATCTAGTGCTCGAAGCGTTTCATCTTAGAATCATCAGGCGCAGCAATTTTTTACAGACAGAGATGCTAGGCACAAACAACGCTGCCACACAACATCATGATGTTGTGTGGCAGCGTCTCTGGCACTATTACAGCAGTGAAGTGGCCGCTCAACGCTCCGATACAAGTAGGGGAACCTGACACACCCATAGGAGGGGTGGAGAGGCGTGAGGCCAATGGGAGCCAAGCGAGGCAGAGCTACCGCACGAAAGCTCGCCGGCATGACACTGATGTCACAAGATAAGCCACCCACCCTTCGTTTTGAAGAAAGGTAAGATAGGGACCGAATTAGGCAGCCTAATCACAGACTGGAGACAAAGTCCATACAGGGGACAGTAACAGACAGGGAGGAGAGGAGGATCCTCTCGTAATAGATACTGTAAAAAATGCACGATGATCGCAGTAACTCACGATCGCACAAGGAGAACAGGCATAGCGCTATAACCAGCTGATAATGTATGTATAGTTCATAGGTGTTGATCACATATATGCTGGCCAGACAGGTTATATTAATTAGGGAAACAGAACAGACTCGACAGATGGATCATGTTCAATCTATAAACATGCATATGAGATATGGTCATTCAGACCAGCAGGACGAACGGTACCCAGTCTGAAGGTCCACTGCACCTCCTTTTGAAGGATGCGCTGATCCAAATTGCCTCCCCTTGGGGAGGGTCGCACAATTTCAATTCCTTGAAAGGCAATGGACCGCACATCTCCTGAATTAAATGCATTGACGTGTCATGCAAAGGGGGTATCAGCATTCTTTCTGATATCGCTCAAATATTCGCCAATTTCTCCGGCGAAATTATCGGGTGGTCTTACCCACATATTGTAGCCCACATATACAAGTGGCCAGGTAGACCTAACCCAAGGATCTACAATTCACAAAGCACCTGATTTGATAACACTTGAAAGTAGTGGTACTGGTAAATGACTATCCCACTTTAATGGAATGGCATGCGACGCACCCACTACAACGAAACGTGCCCACACTGGAGTTAACCAGCCAGGTGCTGGGATGTGACATCTGGAAAAAGCTGTGGACCAATCGGTCCTTCAGGTTGTGCCCTCTGAGATAATTGATGGATGGAAAATCACTCACGTAGTTTTCAATGTCCGGATCCATCTTTACGACACCCCAGTGCTTACGCAATATATTTAGGACCGGGCCATTCGCAGCATCAAACATTGCTATTAGGCAGATTTGTTCATCTCTTTGTTGTCTACTTCTGGGGTTAAGAAGAGACTCCCGTGTACATGCTAACGAATGTTGGTAAGCCGATGCCAAAACACTGGGGATAGCCATGTCTCAGGAATCTGTTGCCTAAGTCTCTGGCCTTGGTCTGAAAATCTGAGATGGAGGAGCAGTTGCGACAACTTTTTCCAACCAGCCCAGGTATAAGTTGGCTGAGCTATAACATTACCACATAGAGATAGATGGTTTTTCTATACTTATAAGCTGACACACATTACTGGTGTCTGTATGATCATATATTCTGCCTGTGAATGAAGCAGTTATATGTAGATTAGCTGTGGTGAAGCTATAGCACAGAGTGTGTATAATACAGATATATATAGTGGATATGTATAAGCCAGGACATAACTATGTCCTCAGCCTGCTGTCTAGCCCTGTCAATCAAGGGGAGGGTGGAGTGTGTAGAACACAGGAGGTGTTACAAAGTAGAACACAGGCTTAAGAAGCCGACGGAGCGTTGGTGAAACTCGTAGCTAAACTAAGACCCGATCACTTTGTTTATGTCTAGTTTTAAACTAAAATAAAGTGTGGTTAAATCCTAGTGCCTCGGTAGTACTGCCATTTTTTCACTAAACTTATATGTAAATAACATCACTCTCTCCCACAGCCGCCATCAACATACAGTCCCATGTAAATAACATGACCCCCTCCCTAGCTCCCTCCAACACACAGTTCTATGTAAATAACATCCCTTCCTTCAGCCCTAGCATACCGTCCCAGTTAAATAACCACAACTCCCAGCATTGCTCTGCCTCTCCCTTCACTTACCTCTCCTCATGTAGCAGACATCACCACAGCTTCTTCCCAAGACTTCACCGCCGTCCTCTCCTGCACTGGTCACATTATGGTGATATCAGCGCAGGTCCTTCTCAACCACTGCCCGTTTTACTGGTCACATGACCTGTGATGTCATCACAGGTCCTTCAGATCTTCCAGTGCTTTAGATTCAATTGTATTGCAGTCCTGAGGATGGTAATACAGTTGTATCTAGCAGGCAGGCAGTATATTCGGGGCCTGGGACAAAACATCAGGGACCCAGGCCCCAAATGTTTTAACCTAGCAATGCCCCTGTATGGTGGCATTACCTGATCCGATTTCCATCATGTCCTTCTTCCCATCATCATTCTAACAGTCAGGCTACATTAACAAGCAGTACAGTGTTATTGTCTTCATCATCATTTTCAGCTACTTTCTCTCCTACTTAGGTCACACCTTCTCCTTGTATACCTCTCCATTATCTGTCATGCTCCCTGAGTTGTGCATGTAATAAAGTTGGTGGTACAATGTTGTTGTTTTTTTTAAAGTAATGTGACTTGCAGAAGGTGCTAGCCATATCCAGAAGAGTGTCTGTGCATTTCAACCATTCTTATGTGGCGAAAAAGTCCCTTCTGGACTTGCAGTACCAGAACGATCTACCTTCGCACTGCTTTATCTGAGATGTTTCTACTTGATGGAATTCCACCTTGCATATGCTAGACCGTCTGTACAAGCAGAATAAAATGGTCAATGAGTACATCGTGCATGAGACCACCACAGCAGAGAACATATGTTTTTCTGATCTCAGAAAGTGGCAGCTCAAAGTAGCATACTCAGTCCCTTCAAAGGGGCCAACTAATTTGCGAGTAGGGACAACAGTGGCATCAACAATGTCATCTCTCTGATATTTACATTTGAGCAAATGCTCACTCTGATGCAACAAGGGATTGTGGAAGAATAGCTTTTCCTAATATTGAAAGGCAAAATTGTTGTATTACAAGGATTCGCTCTGTACCCAGCTTGCCATAGCTTTCATCAAGCAAATGTCTGTCGCTCACATGTCTAACCAGGAGGCCCCTTTCGTTCCTCGCCGAGTAACTGACCTGCTGCTGACTCTTTCAGTGCTAAATCTACAAGTAGCAGAAGCCACAGCAGCAGCCAATTCAGTTTGCTGGACATGATGGAACAGTTTTTTTCAAGTGTCTTGCCAACCTGAGGTACATCAGCAAACAGATACACACCTCCTGAATAGTGATGATCGAGCCTGCTCGGCCAAACAACAGCACCTCGATGTTCGGCACATGGCGGTATTTGGCCGAATACCGCATGTGCTCAAGCGCAATGCTAGAGTCTCTGCCCCGCATGTTTCTTGGTTGCTATGCAGCCAATAAACGTGGAGGTGAGTACTGCCCTCACTGTAATGCCGTAGCAATGTTGGCTGCTGGCATTACAGTGATTGGCTGGCCTGAACGCGTCATTGGGTGCTATATAGCACCCGATGAGGCATGTTCGGCCCATTCTTAGTCAGGGAGAGCTGTGCTTAGGTAGGGACAGACAGTGTAGGGAGTGATTTAAGAATATTTTTACCACCAAAACCTTTCAGAGACCCAAAAGTCCTTTTAAAGACTATTGTGTGTGGCAGCAGCAATCTATAGTTTTAGCGCACCCTAAATTGCTAAAACTTTACAGACCCAAAAGTCCTTTTAAGGACTATTGTGTGTGGCAGCAATATCTATTTTTAGTGCATCCTGCGCTAAATAGCGTACATTAGTTAGGCCACTGCAGACAGCGACATTATCTACGCCACATCTCCAGTGTAAAGTGTGCGCATCCAAAAAATATCTGTGACATACAGTGTACTTTTTCAATAGATGTGTCCGTTTCTGACAGTGACATAATCAGTGCCACATCTGCGGTGTAACGTGTGCGCTGAAAAAATGTATCTGTGACATCCAGTGTACTTTTTCCGTAGACGGTGTCCGCTACGGACAGTGACATTAGCTGTGCCACATCTCCTATGTAAAGTGTGTGCATTCAAAAAATATCTGTGACATACAGTGTACTTTTTCAATAGACAGTGTCCGCTTCTGACAGTGACATAACCAGTGCCACATCTGCAGTGTAACGTGTGCACTGAAATTTTATATGTGACATACAATGTCCTTTTTCCGTAGATGGTGTCGCTGCGGACAGTGACATTAGCTGCGCCACATCTCCAGTGTAAAGTTTGCGCATCCAAAAAATATCTGCGACATCCAGTGTACTTTTTCCGTAGATGGTGTCCGCTGCGGACAGTGACATTAGCTGCACCACATCTCCAGTGTAAAGTGTGCGCATCCAAAAAATATCTGTGACATACAGTGTACTTTGTCAATAGACGGTGTCCACTGCGGACAGTGATATTACCAGGGCCACATCTCCAGTGTAATGTGTGTGCATCAAAAATGTATCTGTGCAGTGCACTTTTTTGCGTAGACGTTGCGGACAGTGACACAACTGGTGGTACCTCTCCTGTATAACGTTTCCTCATCTCAAATACCTGTGACATTCCCTGTAATTTTTTATTAGCCGCTGGTGACAGCATTGACATTACCTGCGGGATATATTCTGTGTGATGTTTCAACATCCCAGATACCTTTTTAAATTTGTTTGTGCATACACTTCCAAATCCTACGCTACTGTACGTGTGACAGACTTTCAATCATATATAACATTTAATATGAAGAAGGTGAGCAGTAAGGGAGGTGGCAGTGGCCGTGATGCTGATGGTGCAAGCAGATGAAAACTGTGCCTGCTCCCAGAGCACAAGAAAAACAGTCATCCACGATACCTAGCTTCATGTTCCAGTTTTTAGGGTGGCGCAGGATACCACTCTTGAAGTCAGACCAGTGCAACCAGGGGGTCGTTGGATTGCAAATGCTTCCAGTCGGTTAAGCACCACCCTGTCTTCCACCAAGTCCAGTCTCAGTAGCCAAGAGTCTGCTCAACCCAATCCTCACCCTGATCCTCCTTTCTCCCACCATGGAGAGTCTGGGCAAACAAGTGATCCCACACTCAGATATTCAGAGGAGCTGTTTTCAGCACCATTCCTTGATTTGGCCCCCTTGCCAAGCACGCTTAAAGTCTTGCCTGTTGGTACTCTGGCACACATATCTGACTTCTTGTTAGTCAGCCTTTCCCGCGACCCGTGCGATATATGCATTGTAGACAACACGGATTACTGGTTGTTCACCCTTCTCGACCCCCACTACAAAGAGAACTTCTCATCTCTCATTCTTCTGGTGGAGAGGACGAGCAAAATGGTGCAATACCAGAAGATCGTTGCTGAAAAATTGCTCCAAAAATTTCCATCTGACAACGCTGGCGGCAGAGTCCATAGTTCCTTTGCCAACCGAGGAGAGGAGACAAAGGGAACACACAGCAGTTGCAACAGAGGCAGGTCAACACACTCCAAAGCCTGGGACAGTTTCATGACACCCCGCCAGCACCCTCATTCTGATACGTGGCCTAGTGTCACAAGGAGGGAAAATTTTTGAAAGATGGTAAAGGAGCACATGGCAGACCATGTCAGCGTCCTCAATGATCCCTCAGTGCCTTATAACTACTGGGTGTGCAAGCTGGACACGTGGCAGGAACTGGCGATCTACGGCTTGGAGGTGCTGGACTGCCCTGCCGCCAGCGTTTTGCCTGAGCGGGTATTTAGTGCTGCTGGTGGCATTATAACAGATAAGGGTATCCGCCTGTCAATTGAAAATACTGACAGGTTGACTCTTATAAAAATGAACTAGGCCTGGATTGACCATGACTTCTTGACTCCACCAGAGGAAACCTGATGAACATAAAGGCACTTTAAATGTGTTGTTTATAATGTACTGAATACACTGTACAATGTACTGAATACACTGTATTCCCATGCACCCCAACCACCACAAACAAGGGTATATGGTTGAATCTTCCTTTTCTCATCCTCCTTCTCCTCTACCATCATATCAACATGCTTATTCGTCGCATATTATGCCCTTGCATATATGCCCTTTGCATATAATGTTTTACAGGGTCAGATCACCAGCAGGCCCTCGCATATAATTTTTTACAGGATCAGCTCACCTGCAGGCCCGCACCTAAAATCTATTACAGTGTCAGCTCACCTGCAGGCCCTCACCTAATTAAACCTAATAGGTAATATGCGCGCATGCTGCCTTGCTTCGATGTGATAGCCGTAGCCATTTCTCAGGCTCCCTCTCCGGAATCGAACCCTGATTCCGCGTTACCCATGGTCACCATGGTTTGCGCTGAAAATAACATCGAAAGTTGATAGGGCAGACATCCAAATGGATCGTCGCCATCACGGGGACGTGCTATCGGCCCCAGGTTATCTAGAGTCACCAAAGCGGCAGCAGGCCCTCGCCCATAATGTTTTAGATGGTCAGATCAGCAGGCCCTTGCTCCAAATGTTTTTGAGGGTCACCAGCAGGCTATCAATCATAATTTTTTTAAAGCTGTGTATGATGCCCTCCTTTATGTGTAACAAAGGTTGTATTGGAGTGCTGGTTCCTTGTAATTTTTGGCAACCCTTTCATTTAGTGCATAGGCTTTATGAGTGTAGGAGTCCCACTACATGAACAATTGTACCACAATGTGAATGAGGCCCTCCTTTTTCTGATATACAGGTTGTATTGGAGTGCCTATTCCTTGTAATTTTTGGCAGCACTTGCACTTTATATACAGGTAAATATACAGGAAAGAATGTTTCCTAACAATTTTTCCTCTATAATTTATTTTATCTTCGGTTTTGTGTGTATTTTTGTCATTCTGTAAAAGTGGCATACTACTCGGACAACATCGTTCCCAGCAGAGACCTGGGAGTCCAAGATGCATCCAGACATCCTCCACATGCTGTTCCCAACCAATTTCAGTGGTGTTTCTATCAATTTCTGACCTTTTCCTATGAACCAGGCACCCTCCCCTCTTCAGAGCAGGGGGTGCCTGGTTTAATTCTTGGGTTCTCCCACTGACTTCCATTATACTCAGGTGCTCGGTAGAGCACCTGAGCATCCCGATGTGTTCGGCCAGAGCACCCGAGCACTTTGGTGCTCGATCAACACTACTCCTTAACAATCAGACTTAGTTTCACCTGGACTGTGCCATTTTTCTGCGACATACACGTACCCTATTCTTTGACTGCATGAACTTCTGGGGAGACTGACTGGAAAAGTGGCCGGCACCAGACTAGTTTGCCATGGGTATACTGTCTTGTCCAGCATCCAGTCTACCGTCAGAGAAGATATTTAGCACAGCAAGTGACATTGTCACACCCAAATGGACAGAATTGTCCTCCACAAGTGTAGAAAACATCCCACTTTTGAAAATGAATGAGATGTGGATACTCTGGCACAGGGTAATGAATATTTTTGCCACTGCTGACAGTGGCTATTTATTGCCGGCTCACGGTACCATTGCTTCTGTCTGCCTGGCCATGATATTCCATACTGTATTGCTACTGCTGCTCACACAGCTAATGCACTGCCATTGCCTATGGCTCCTACTGCCACTACTCTTACCGCTACACAGCCTCACATTTCTTGCCTCATTAACGAAGCCAAGATCAGCTTCATATTTTGATACAGTAATTTATGCGAATAAACAAAGTGACACATAGAGGAGAGACGAAGTAAGTCTCGCGATATTTGCTGAAACTTTGTAAAGACCTCCATAGAGACATTACATTTTATTGTAGGAAGAAGCTGATATTCTTAACAAAGTTTTTAAAAGAATTTGGTTCGGATACAGCAATCCGAACTTGATTCGCTTAACCATAGTTATTAGATCATCGCCCCGCTCTCCCTCCCTATTTATTTATTATTGTCACTTTGCTTTATTAGTGGGGCTGTTTCACTCAGCTATTGCTAAATGGATTTTGGTAATTTATAGAGGTTTTTAATGGTTAATTTATTGATGGGATTGAATGTTTTAATTATTTATTAATTTATTAATTTATTCATGTTGCTATTGGTTACCCTTATAAAGTATTTCAGCCATTTTATTCCAATCTAGGTGTCATGTCATTATTTATTTAGTTTATAAGTGGGGATTTTAACCACCTCCGGACCGCCTAACGCAGGATCGCGTTCCGGAGGTGGCAGCCCTGCGCACAGTCACGCATATATGCGTCATCTCGCGAGACGCGAGATTTCCTGTGAACGCGCGCACACAGGCGCGCGCGCTCACAGGAACGGAAGGTAAGAGAGTTGGCTGGAGATGTTTTTTTTTTAACCCCTAACAGGTATATTAGACGCTGTTTTGATAACAGCGTCTAATATACCTGCTACCTGGTCCTCTGGTGGTCCCCTTTGTTTGGATCGACCACCAGAGGACACAGGTAGCTCAGTAAAGTCCCACCAAGCACCACTACACTACACTACACCCCCCCCCCCCCCGTCACTTATTAACCCCTTATTAGCCCCTGATCACCCCTGATCACCCCTGATCACCCCATATAGACTCCCTGATCACCCCCCTGTCATTGATTACCCCCCTGTCATTGATCAACCCCCTGTAAAGCTCCATAAGACGTCCGCATGATTTTTTCGGATCCACTGATAGATGGATCGGATCCGCAAAACGCATCCGGACGTCTGAATGAAGCCTTACAGGGGCATGATCAATGACTGTGGTTATCACCCCATATAGACTCCCTGATCACCCCCCTGTCATTGATTACCCCCCTGTAAAGCTCCATTCAGATGTCCGCATGATTTTTACGGATGCACTGATAGATGGATCGGATCCGCAAAACGCATCCGGACGTCTGAATGAAACCTTACAGGGGCATGATCAATGACTGTGGTTATCACCCCATATAGACTCCCTGATCACCCCCCTGTCATTGATTACACCCCTGTCATTGATTACCCCCCTGTAAAGCTCCATTTAGACGTCCGCATGATTTTTACGGATCCACTGATAGATGGATCGGATCCGCAAAACGCATCCGGACGTCTGAATGAAGCCTTACAGGGGCATGATCAATGACTGTGGTTATCACCCCATATAGACTCCCTGATCACCCCCCTGTCATTGATTACCCCCCTGTAAAGCTCCATTCAGATGTCCGCATGATTTTTACGGATGCACTGATAGATGGATCGGATCCGCAAAACGCATACGGACGTCTGAATGAAGCCTTACAGGGGCGTGATCAATGACTGTGGTTATCACCCCATATAGACTCCCTGATCACCCCCCTGTCATTGATTACACCCTTGTCATTGATCAACCCCCTGTAAAGCTCCATTCAGATGTCCGCATGATTTTTACGGATCCACTGATAGATGGATCGGATCTGCAAAACACATACAGGCGTCTCCCTGGAGCCTTCCAGGGGGAGTGATCAATGACTGTGGTGATCACCCCATATAGACTCCCTGATCACCCCCCTGTCATTGATCACCCCCCCTGTCATTGATCACCACCCCTGTCATTGATCACCCCCCTGTCATTGATCACCCCCCCTGTCATTGATCACCCCCCCTGTAAGGCTCCATTCAGACATTTTTTTGGCCCAAGTTAGCGGAATTATTTTTTTTTTTCTTACAAAGTCTCATATTCCACTAACTTGTGTCAAAAAATAAAATCTCACATGAACTCACCATACCCCTCACGGAATCCAAATGCGTAAATTTTTTTAGACATTTATATTCCAGACTTCTTCTCACGCTTTAGGGCCCCTAAAATGCCAGGGCAGTATAAATACCCCACATGTGACCCCATTTCGGAAAGGAGACACCCCCAGGTATTCCGTGAGGGGCATATTGAGTCCATAAAAGATTGAAATTTTTGTCCCAAGTTAGCGGAACGGGAGACTTTGTGAGAAAAAAAATTAAAAATATCAATTTCCGCTAACTTGTGCCAAAAAAAAAATTTTTTTATGAACTCGCCATGCCCCTCATTGAATACCTTGAGGTGTTGAGGTGTCTTCTTTCCAAAATGGGGTCACATGTGGGGTATTTATACTGCCCTGGCATTCTAGGGGCCCCAAAGCGTGAGAAGAAGTCTGGTATCCAAATGTCTAAAAATGCCCTCCTAAAAGGACTTTGGGCACCTTTGCGCATCTAGGCTGCAAAAAAGTGTCACACATCTGGTATCGCCGTACTCAGGAGAAGTTGGGGAATGTGTTTTGGGGTGTCATTTTACATATACCCATGCTGGGTGAGAGAAATATCTTGGTCAAATGCCAACTTTGTATAAAAAAATGGGAAAAGTTGTCTTTTGCCAAGCTATTTCTCTCACCCAGCATGGGTATATGTAAAATGACACCCCAAAACACATTCCCCAACTTCTCCTGAATACGGCGATACCACATGTGTGACACTTTTTTGCAGCCTAGGTGGGCAAAGGGGCCCATATTCCAAAGAGCACCTTTAGGATTTCACAGGTCATTTACCTACTTACCACACATTAGGGCCCCTGGAAAATGCCAGGGCAGTATAACTACCCCACAAGTGACCCCATTTTGGAAAGAAGACACCCCAAGGTATTCCGTGAGGGGCATGGCGAGTTCCTAGAAATTTTTATTTTTTGTCACAAGTTAGTGGAAAATGCTGATTTTTTTTCTTTTTTTTTTTTCATACAAAGTCTCATATTCCACTAACTTGTGACAAAAAATAAAAACTTCCATGAACTCACTATGCCCATCAGCGAATACCTTGGGGTCTCTTCTTTCCAAAATGGGGTCACTTGTGGGGTAGTTATACTGCCCTGGCATTCTAGGGGCCCAAATGTGTGGTAAGGAGTTTGAAATCAAATTCTGTAAAAAATGACCAGTGAAATCCGAAAGGTGCTCTTTGGAATATGGGCCCCTTTGCCCATCTAGGCTGCAAAAAAGTGTCACACATCTGGTATCTCCGTACTCAGGAGAAGTTGGGGAATGTGTTTTGGGGTGTCATTTTACATATACCCATGCTGGGTGAGAGAAATATCTTGGCAAAAGACAACGTTTCCCATTTTTTTATACAAAGTTGGCATTTGACCAAGATATTTATCTCACCCAGCATGGGTATATGTAAAAAGACACCCCAAAACACATTCCTCAACTTCTCCTGAATACAGAGATACCAGATGTGTGACACTTTTTTGCAGCCTAGGTGGGCAAAGGGGCCCATATTCCAAAGAGCACCTTTCGGATTTCACTCGTCATTTTTTACAGAATTTGATTTCAAACTCCTTACCACACATTTGGGCCCCTAGAATGCCAGGGCAGTATAACTACCCCACAAGTGACCCCATTTTGGAAAGAAGAGACCCCAAGGTATTCGCTGATGGGCATAGTTAGTTCATGGAAGTTTTTATTTTTTGTCACAAGTTAGTGGAATATGAGACTTTGTATGAAAACAAAAAAAAGAAAAAAAATCATCATTTTCCACTAACTTGTGACAAAAAATAAAAAATTCTAGGAACATGCCATGCCCCTCACGGAATACCTTGGGGTGTCTTCTTTCCAAAATGGGGTCACTTGTGGGGTAGTTATACTGCCCTGGCATTCTAGGGGCCCAAATGTGTGGTAAGGAGTTTGAAATCAAATTCTGTAAAAAATGACCTGTGAAATCCGAAAGGTGCTCTTTGGAATATGGGCCCCTTTGCCCACCTAGGCTGCAAAAAAGTGTCACACATCTGGTATCTCCGTACTCAGGAGAAGTTGGGGAATGTGTTTTGGGGTGTCATTTTACATATACCCATGCTGGGTGAGAGAAATATCTTGGCAAAAGACAACTTTTCCCATTTTTTTATACAAAGTTGGCATTTGACCAAGATATTTATCTCACCCAGCATCGGTATATGTAAAATGACACCCCAAAACACATTCCTCAACTTCTCCTGAATACAAAGATACCAGATGTGTGACACTTTTTTGCAGCCTAGGTGGGCAAAGGGGCCCATATTCCAAAGAGCACCTTTCGGATTTCACTCATCATTTTTTACAGAATTTGATTTCAAACTCCTTACCCCACATTTGGGCCCCTAGAATGCCAGGGCAGTATAACTACCCCACAAGTGACCCCATTTTGGAAAGAAGAGACCCCAAGGTATTTCGTGATGGGCATAGTGAGTTCATAGAACTTTTTATTTTTTGTCACAAGTTAGTGGAATATGAGACTTTGTAAGAAAAAAAAAAAAAAAGAAAAAAATCATCATTTTCCACTTGTGACAAAAAATAAAAAGTTCTATGAACTCACTATGCCCATCAGCGAATACCTTAGGGTGTGTACTTTCCGAAATGGGGTCATTTGTGGGGTGTTTGTACTGTCTGGCCATTGTAGAACCTCAGGAAACATGACAGGTGCTCAGAAAGTCAGAGCTGCTTCAAAAAGCGGAAATTCACATTTTTGTACCATAGTTTGTAAACGCTATAACTTTTACCCAAACCATTTTTTTTTTACCCAAACATTTTTTTTTTATCAAAGACATGTAGAACAATAAATTTAGAACAAAATTTATATATGGATGTAGTTTTTTTTGCAAAATTTTACAACTGAAAGTGAAAAATGTCATTTTTTTGCAAAAAAATCGTTAAATTTCAATTAATAACAAAAAAAGTAAAAATGTCAGCAGCAATGAAATACCACCAAATGAAAGCTCTATTAGTGAGAAGAAAAGGAGGTAAAATTCATTTGGGTGGTAAGTTGCATGACCGAGCAATAAACGGTGAAAGTAGTGTAGGTCAGAAGTGTAAAAAGTGGCCTGGTCTTTCAGGGTGTTTAAGCACTGGGGGCTGAGGTGGTTAAGAGGTGTCATTTGCCTCCATGACCAGTGCCGTGTATGA
The DNA here is from genome assembly GCF_905171765.1 of Bufo bufo. Taxonomy (NCBI): domain Eukaryota; kingdom Metazoa; phylum Chordata; class Amphibia; order Anura; family Bufonidae; genus Bufo; species Bufo bufo. The sequence continues at coordinate 341,327,431 of NC_053391.1, read as the reverse complement.
AGTGGCCTGATTTTCTAGTGTACTACTATCATATCAAAGTGTCAGAATGGTTAGCTTGCAATGGAATGATGAGATTTTATTACAATTAGCCTTAAAGAGATCAGGGCTCTCTGGATCCAGCATTGCCGGTTGCTATCTGATGCCTGCCAGCCCTATTAATGCAGCGGTATTTGTCCGGCCAATTCTCAGCTGGGTTGTGGCTGGATCTCCGCTCGCCCCCATTTTATTTATTGAGGAAGCGGGCATTCAGGCATCGTCCGGCAATGCTAGATCAAGAAAGCTTCGACAGGCTTTTCATGCCGGAATAGCCTGCCAGATCTCTTTAACACAAGTGTGAAACTAGCCTTTGGCGCATGGGGAGGAAAGTGCAGGTGAGTAAGATGGTAGCAGATCCATGTTATCACATATGAGAATAGGTGAGCAAGAAATACAAAGGTCATGCCTTCCACCCCATCTTTGTGATTCAGAATGGTTTCTTCCAATCTCATAAAAATTATTTATCCTTCTAATATAGTATTTTTTTTTAAACTCAATATTGATAGAAAACATTTTTAGAATGTTTAGCTGTTTAATTTTTTAGCTTTACATTTTTTATTTGAAAATTAAATACAAAATAGTGTCATTTTGTAGGAGTTGGCACAAAGAGATAATTATTATAATCCATTGTCAGTTTATTGCTGTACTGTTCGTATAACAGGAGGTGTAGAATTGGGAAAACAGTATGATAGCTCTGTTGTTCTCTAGATGACAGATGTCCACAGAAGACAATGTGAATTGTCTGACTGAGAAAGTCAAGCAAGGCCATTATAAGTAATTAAAAAAACTTGACCACATCCACCCTACATGTATGTACTGTAGATTTTCTCTCGTTAAAGATGGCTGCCTGCTCCAAAGCAAAAAGAAAGCTCCAAAGCCGCCAGGTGCCTGCTGTTAAACACAGCAGACACCCGGGGCTTTTTTTTTCTTTCACCATATGAGATAAATACCATTATATTTTAATACTTATTTTGTTATTGTTTATTTTAATTATATGGAAAGGGGGGATGAACATGTAATCTCCAGATCACTTCTACCTCACATTCCGATGAATTATCATTATAATTAGAGATGAGAGAACGAAAGCTGACAAAGTGGAATTCGATCAGAATTTACGGAAAATTAGATTTGCACCGAATACAAATTTCCTCGTGCTTCGTAGCAACAAATCAATTTTTTTTCCTAAAATGGCTGCTGCACTTGTGAGGACATGGGGAAAGGAACTGTGGGAAGGCGGGATCACCCATACTGACATGCATGCAGCCAATCAGCAGCCAACCAGCACTGTGATCTCACAGCCCTATAAATAACAGCAGCCATCTTAGATTCTGCCATTCACTAGCGTAATTAGTGCAGGGAGAGGCGTGTCTGCAGGCACTACGGACAGTGATAGGAAAGACTTGATTGTGGTGAAAAAAAATAAAAAAAAAGATTTACAAGTGCAGGGAAAGATTATTCAAGATGTAGGGAAAGGATAGGGAGGAATCATTCAACAGCATTTCTGTTGAACAGGGTACAGTCGGGGAGGTGACAGCCTGGGTAATAGGAACATTCCTATTACACCTTGCAGCACTGACTGGGGATCCAAATTGTCATTATGCAGCTCTGTAATTCCAGCAAACCGTTCTTATTAGGATGCAAGTGCTGTTTGATAAAGGCATTAACAGGGCTTATTTCAAGGAAATATTTTTACGTTTTATTTGCCCTTGTGCAGTTATATCTACTAAAGCATTTTTTGGCTTGTATTAGTGGGAAAAAAGAGCTTATTAGCTGTTATGTGGTGAAGTGCTAAAATTACAGCCCTTTTTGTTGTGTATTAGTGGCAAAATTGAAATATATTTGCTGCTCAGTGGTGCAGTTATCTGTTCTAAAGCCCTTTTTTCCGTGTATTGGTGGAAAAAGAAAAAATATATTTGCCACTCAGCGGTGCAGTTATCTGTTTTAAAGCCCTTTTTTGCTTGTGTTAGTGGAAAAAGGAAAAATATCTTTGCCGCTCAGCGGTGTAGTGATATATTCTAAAGCCCTGTTTGCCGTGTATTAGTGGCGAAATCAAAATATATTCTCCATTCAGCGTTGCACTTATCTGTTGAAAAGCCTTTTGTGTAAAAGTGGAACAAAATTAGGGCCTAATTGCCGTTCTGTGGTGCAGTGATATATTCTGAAGCCCTGTTTGCCGTGTATTAGTGGAAGAAAAAAAAATTATATTCGCTGTTTATCATTGCACTTACCTGTTGAAAAGCCTTTTGTGTAAAAGTAGAACAAAAATAGGGCCTAATTGCCATTCTGCAGTAAGGCTACTTTCACACTAGCGTTGTTTTAATCCGGCGTTCAATTCCGACACCGGAACTGCCCGCCGGATCCGGAAAAACGTGTGAAAACGGATTACATTTGAATCCTGATCAGGATTTTGATCACAATGAAAAAATGCATTGGAAAAACGGATCCGCCATTTATGGACTTTACCTTTTTTTTCACATTTTTCGGGTTTAACATGCAAAAGCCGGATCCGTTTTGACTGAACACACAGCGCCAGATCCGGCGTTAATGCAAGTCAATGAGAAAAAGGCCTGATCCGGCGTTCAGTCAAAGTGTTCAGGCTTTTTGGCCGGAGGTAAAAATACTGCATGCTACGTTTTTCTGAAAAGCCTGATCATTCAAAAAGGCTGAACTGAAGACATCCTGATGCATCCTGAAGGACTGACTCTCCATTCAGAATGCATGGGGATAAAACTGATCAGTTCTTTTCCGGATTTGAGCCCCTAGGACGGAACTCAGCGCCGGAAAAGAAAAACGCTAGTGTGAAAGTACCCTAATATATTCTGAAGCCCTGTTTGCCATGTATTAGTGGAAGAAAAAAAATTACCAGATTTTTCGCCCTATAAGATGCACTGGCCCATAATATGCACCTAGGTTTTAGAGGAGGACAATAAGAAAAAAATATTTTTCATTACACCTCAGATCAGATAAGCAATCAGACCCCCAATATTAATCAGACCTCAGCTCACGGCCCCAATCAGACCCCCAATGTTAATAAAACCCAATCAGACCTCAGATCAGAGCCCAATATAAAGAAGACCTCCCCATATAGACTTCAGATGAGACCCCATGCCTCATATCAGCCCCCTGCTATATCTTATAACCCCCAGCCATATTTCTTTGCCCCCAGCCATGTTTGATCAGCCCCAGCCATGTTTGATCAGACCCCAACCATATTTCAGCAGCCTCAAACCATGTCTCAGCAGCCCCCAACCATGTTTCAGCAGCCCCAAGCCATGTTTCAGCAGCCCCTACTATATTTCAGTAGCCCCCAACCATGTTTCAGCAGCCCCCAGACATGTTTATGCAGCCCCAAACCATGTTTGATCAGCCCCCAGCCATGTTTCAGCAGCCCCAAACCATGTTTCAGCAGCCCCCAGACATGTTTAAGCAGCCCCCAACTATGTTTGATCAGCCCCCATCCATGTTTCAGCAGTCCCCAAACATGTTTTATCAGCCCCCAGCCATGTTTCAGCAGCCTCCAGCCTCAAATCACAAAATAAATAAACCACTTACCTCTCCTGCTCCTGGCCACTCCTCACTGGCTGCGCTCTGTCTTCCTCCTGCGTCGGCTGTGCTGTTAACTGGCGCGCACAGCGTGAGGTCACAGAGCGCCCTCACGCTGTGCGCAGCCACTGTGCAGTCAGCAGACGGGGACCAGGAAGTGGTGAGTACAGAGCCTTCACCGCTTCCTGGTCCTCCGGTACTAATGAGCAGTTCCATAATGGAAGAGCTCATTAGTATTCACCCCATAAGACACAGGGGAATTTTTCCCCCACTTTGGGGGGGGAAAGTGCGTCTTATGGGGTGAAAAATACAGTATTTTCGCCGTTCATCGTTGCACTGACCTGTTGAAAAGCCTTTTGTGTAAAAGTGGAAAAATATTAGGGCCTAATTGCCGTTCTGCGGGGCAGTGATATATTCTGAAGCACTGTTTGCCGTGTATTAGTACAAAAAAAATAATAATATTCGCCGTTCATAGTTGCACACACCTGTTGAAAAGCCTTTTGTGTAAAAGTAGAAATAATTAGGGACTAATTGCCGTTCTGCGGTACAGTGATATATTCTGAAGCCCTGGTTGCCATGTATTAGTGGAAGAAAAAAAATTATATTCGCCGTTTATAGTTGCACTTATCTGTTGAAAAGCCTTTTGTGTAAAAGTAGAAAAAATATTTGGACTAATTGCCATTCTGTGGTGCCATTCTGATATATTCTGAATCCCTAGTTGCCGTGTATTAGTGGAAGAAAAAAAATTATATTCATCGTTGCACTCATCTGTTGAAAAGCCTTTTGTGTAAAAGTGGAAAAATATTGGGGCCTAATTGACGTTCTGTGGTGCAGTGATATATTCTGAAGCCCTGTTTGCTGTGTATTAGTGGAAGAAAAAAAATGATATTCACCGTTCATCGTTGCACTTATCTGTTGAAAAGCATTTTGTGTAAAAGTGGAAAGGAATTAGGGCCTAATTGCTGTTCTGCGGTGCAGTAATATATTCTGAGGCCCAGTTTGCTGTGTATTAGTGGAAGAAAAAAAATTATATTCACTGTTCATCTTTGCACTCATCTGTTGAAAAGCCTTTTGTGTAAGGCCCCTTTCACACGGGCGAGTTTTCCGTGCGGGTGCAATGCGTGAGTTGAACGCATTGCACCCGCACTGAATCAGGACCCATTCATTTCTATGGGGCTGTTCACATGAGCTGTGATTTTCACGCATCACTTGTGCGTTGCATGAAAATCGCAGCAAGCTCTATTTTGTGCGTTTTTCACACAATGCAGGCCCCATAGAAGTGAATGGGGCTGCGTGAAAATCGCAAGCATCCGCAAGCAAGTGCGGATGCGGTGCGATTTTCACGCACGGTTGCTAGGAGACGATTGGGATGGAGACCCGATCATTATTATTTTCCCTTATAACATGGTTATAAGGGAAAATAATAGCATTCTGAATACAGAATGCATAGTACAATAGCGCTGGAGGGGTTAAAAAAATAAATTAATAATTTAACTCACCTTAATCCACTTGATCACGTAGCCCGGCTTCTCTTCTGCCTTCTTCTTTGCCGTGTGCAGGAAAAGGACCTGTGGTGACGTCACTCCGGTCATCACATGATCCATCACCATGGTAAAAGATCATGTGACGGACCATGTGATGACCGCAGTGACGTAACCACAGGTCCTTTTCCTGCACACAGCTAAGATGAAGACAGAAGAGAAGCCGGGCTGTGCGATCAAGTGGATTAAGGTGAGTTAAATTATTATTATTTTTTTTTTGTATTCAGAATGCTATTATTTTCCCTTATAACCATGTTATAAGGGAAAATAATACAATCTACAGAACACCGATCCCAAGCCCGAACTTCTGTGAAGAAGTTCGGATTTGGGTACCAAACATACCAATTTTTCTCACGCGCGTGCAAAACGCATTACAATGTTTTGCATTCGCGCGGAAAAATCGTGCATGTTCACGCAACGCACCGCACCTTTTCCCACAACGCCCGTGTAAAAGAGGCCTAAAAGTAGAAAAAAATTAGGCCCTAATTTAGGGCCTAATAAAAATACATACGCCGTTCATCGTTGCAGTTGATAAAGTAGCCCTAAATTAGAGCATTTGAGATACACTCTGGTGCTCCAAATCAATGTACCCCCAGGGGGTTAATATCCACGCGTGGTTGAGAGACTAGACACTGACACAGAAACTGGTCAAAGCAATCTCTAGCTTTTATTACATGGGGTAAGCGTATATACATCTTCAGAAGAGGGCAGTCCTCACTGAGGCATAAAACATTGTTTCATTGGTTAAAAAGGAAGAAGACATAAGAAAGAGGAGATAACACCCTGGCATCTGCGCACTGGGCCCTACTTTGGAATGTGAACTAATGTAAACATCTGGTTACCGTCACCATTTTGTAATGGCTTCTATTCTAACAATAATACTGCATATGTCATATGTGACACTTCAAAGAGGTGCTTCTCTATAGGCAGTGAATAATATATACATATCATCAAGCCATATGATTGGCTTATGCACTCCTTCACACTCTATATACCTCCCTTGGGACACCTGTACAAGGATGAGAAAACAGACACTTCTCACAGCACAGCTCTTTGCCCCTCCCCCCTCTCTCCTCCAGTCTTGAAACAAAGAGGGGGTGGGTGGGCACTTGGAGAAGAAAAAGTTAACTTATTACAGCCCTAGAGATACAAAATATATAGAATAAAATTCACACATCTTTAACAGTCCCCCCTTGAATTTCATTCTCTCCCTAAACCTAAACATCTGTCCCAATGCTCCGACATCCTCTTCACCAGCTTCCATGACAAGCCATACCTAGCGAACAGCCTCCCGTGACACTGGATTTGAGCACGGGGAAGTCAGATGATCTTTACCTAACTGGCGTTGACATTATATGGGGGGACTGGAGGTCATCAAGGGAAAACCAGTCTCAACACTTCCTTGAAATCAATCCAATTATGCTTTTCTTTGAGCTTCACTGTGCTTGTGGTCAACAACACTCGGAATGGACCATCAAACCAGGGTTTTAGGACTTTTCTAACATGTCTTTTACTACCACCCAATCTCCAGACACAAGTGGGTGGGTTCCCGGTACTTTATCAAAACCTGGAAGTGAAGCAAAAACTCGAAAATGTACTTTAGTCAAATGCTTGTACAAAACTAATCACATAATCTGTCAGACAACCATGTTGCATCTGAAGCTGCTGTGGGAAATAAAATCCTATCCTAGGGGCTGACCTAAAAAGGACCTTATAGGGACAAAGGCCTGTCTCACGGTTAGCCGTATACCTTACTAAAAGAGGGCTACCAGCAGGCACATTATTAAGGCTTTTTGAATCTTTTAACTTTAGTGTCCCGTTCAGTTCCTTTTCCCTACTCTACTGCTGCTTTGTGGATGGTACAAAGCATGTAAGGCCTGTCCTACACCCAAAACCTTCATCATCTCCTGCCTCACTTCACCTGTGAAGTGAACACCTGTGTCACTTTCAATGCTCTAAAGTACCCCATACCTGCACACAACTTCGGCCATAATCTTCTTTACTTCTTTGGGCCTGAAAACAAGTCATCACATATCAATACATACTCATACATGCCCACCTTGGGTAGTTGAAGGTAGTCTGCAAACGTTGAAACAGATATAAAAAGCAAGACGTGTTTCTTGGGTACCTTAACCACCTAGCCCACGTTGTTCTGGGCACAAATCATTTATCCTTGAGTATGTCTGACTGTTACAGTGCTGAACCCTGGGGCGTACCATATGCTACGTACTAAATCACACATAGCAGTTTTTGTCTGGTGCATCACTCCATGGGTTGCCTGTGCCATCGTGGAGTAGAGGGACCTGGGAAGGTAAAGTTTCCCTTCTTATTTGTAGTCCCTCCTTTTCCATCCACCAGTCCCTTTCCCCCTTCCCCACCTGGTTCTGTAAGGTCTTAAGAACTTACGGGAGACAGGAGGAGTTATTTCAGGGACCTGAACTGTGGCCACTTAAGACAGGGGTCTGCTTAGGTAATTTGGCAGCCATTTTTGCCTCCCGATCTGCCGTGGCTTTCCCCTTTGCCTCCTCTGCATCTGTTTACAGTGGCCTTTCGTTGCCATCATCACCTCTCACGTTAGTGACAAGAGGGCTTCCATCAGAGACCTCACTGCTTCCCCATTTTCGATGGGTTTACCTGAAGCGATCAAGGTGTCTCTGACTTTCCATATGGGCCCATAGTCATGGGCTATCCCAAAAGCACACTTGGAATCAGTGTAAATGTTGGCTGTTTTTCCATCTGCATATCTGCAAGCCATCTTCAGAGTCTTTTAGCTCCACTTCTTGAGCAGACATGTGTGGTAGTTCACATTTAATCACCACTGCCCAACCTGTGTAGTACCTGCCATCCTGGCCATACCTCGATCCATCCACAAAGAGCACATGATCTACATTACCTAATGGCGGATTTACCAAATCCCACTACCTCTTGTGACATCATCTGCAAACAGTAGAAAAGATTTAGGCTAAAGCATCATGTTTTTATTAATATGTCTGCATGTATATAGCCCCAGGTCTATCCATATACAGGATGTTGCATTCCTATATTATGGCTGTCCAGCATTCTCCGCCTATGTCTTTTAATAGGCGATGTGGGTGCTGAACAATTCCAGCCTTTATAAAACTGCTTTTCCCTTTCCCTGTATAAGGACCAGGGTCTCCCATGTCTCGCTGCCCTCTATGTGTTGATGCGCTTGCGTCATATTGCAATGTTATGCGATATACTTGCTCTTCATTGCAATATTATGCGACTTAACACTGCTTGATGGACAATCATGTTAATACAGACAGCGGTCAGGTGATCCGATTTCCCGGTCACGTGACTTGCACGTCGACGATGACGTCTTCTGTGCGATTGCTTCCTATTGGTTGAGGGCGTTGCTCTCTGACTACCATGGACGCTCCGAGTTTGCCAGCGGTGACAGTGCGCAATTGCGACGCTGGTTCGTCGCCTACCTATGACGTCTTCGATCATGCGCACACTATAGATGGGCACGCCGAAACACATGTTGCCACGATAATGAGAGGTCCGTACAGGTGAGTTAGAGGTGTATCCACACCAACAGGTGCATTCATGATTAGTTTGTTTAGATTGGCTATACTCTTGTTGCTGCAGCATTCCTGTATTTCTACTGGATGGATGATTTTGTGGGAGGGTTGTGTTTTCACTATATATGCTGGCATTTTTTATTGATGTTATATGCTTGACAAAGGCTATACTTAGCTGAAACGTTGCATTTTTGTACCGCACCTTGGAAACTTGAATAAAGAATTTCGTGGAGATGCTGCTTTAGCCTACATCTTTTCTACTACGTTCATTTAGACCTCTTTGGATCTGGGGTCTCTTGGCTCAGCTGCTGCATTCCACTTTTTGGCTCTGGTAAATCCATTATGGGTGCTGCTCTTAACCTCTATTTTTTATCATCTGCAAACAGTCAGGAGCCTCTTCCTTTGAATCTGGAAGAAAAGTTTAAAGTGCGGTGCCCTAACTCTTCCCTCCCCCCTTGATCCAGAGGCAACAGGGTGGCTGGGTCCAAAGTATTACACCTTTGGAGAGCAACATTGGCAGGCAACAAAATGGAACACTGCATTCTCAAATAACAGGCAACAAAACAATCATTTGAATTGTACATTCATGAGGATAGATGTAATATCACCATCACTTTGTGGTTCAGAACTATCTCAGAGCTTTCATCAAGCATAGCTAGTGCAACTACTACAGCTCTGATGCAGAAAGGGGCACCTCTGGCCACAGGATCAAGTCTGACTGAATAATATGCTACGGGGCGTTATTGCTGGCCATGCAGTTGGATGAGGACAGCTGAGTCATGGCCACTCACTTCATAACAATATAATCTAAATGTAATAATCTGATAAGCCCAGTGTGGGGGAACACAAAATTGCCAGCTCTATGCATAAAAAGCATCTACCACCTCATCTGTGAGGCGGTAGGGACTAAAGGACAAATCAATCACAGTGGAGTGAGTAGGGGTAATGGGAACCTGAGCCAACAAGGTGTGTGTATTGGGCACGATGTGGGTGTTAGAAACTGTGGCTTCATTAACGGCATGTAGGTCATGTACCATCCAATGATGAGTGGTTTTGCTTTTCTGAGCTTCTGGGAGTACTGATACAAACATGGACCAGGGAATTTTATCACTAATGGCCAACAAACAAAGTTCCTGGTCGTTGAGGGCACCTATAAGCTTCACAGTGCCGTCCTCCTGATATGAGATACTAGCATGTACTTTTGCAAGCAAATATGCACCCAGGAGGCAACAAGGGGCGTTACCACTGACCAGCAAACGGGCAAGCGCATCTTGGTTAGGGACAAATCTAATATGGATGGTTTCTGTTGAAAAGGGAGCGTACTACTTTCCCATCCACTTCTACCCAAAGACTGGTGTCCTTGGGGAGTAAATCAGGGGAGGCCATGTTTGCTGTGCACAACTGTCTTGGGGGCACTTTCTTTCTTGCTAGTGCCATCAATTAACATCCTGACACTGCTCTGTTTTCTCACTCATTAGAACCCCCCCTCAACATCACAGGAGTTCTGATGCCCACAGTCTGTAAGCTCTAACTTCACAGTTTCTTACAGATTTTCATCCCTGTTGCCAGCCGGGCGACCTGCTGTCCAGGGCCACTTTTCTCTAACATTCTTTTTCACATTATAACTTTCAATTCTCCATTAATATCACATCCTGCAATCTTCATTAACTTCTTATAATTTTTACATATTGACTTCCTTCTTCTCTCGCTACAAGCTGAGGAGCAGTATATTCTCCTTCTTCATGTGAGTGGGACTGACCCATCTCAAAAAAACTGTATTTCAGACTGACACACACAAAGCAGAGGAGTGATCAGCACCTTTAACCCTTTCCTCCGCAGACAAAGGATTCACCCTCCCCTCTGGTTGGATCAAATCTGACTATCACGTCTGACTAGTCAGCTGGGACTCCCCGCACATCTTCCCCTGCTCCAGGGGTCAGTCGGGCTCCGCCGCATCTTCCTGGGGTCATGTCAGGTGGAGAATATCTCCGCAGTCTTCCCTTATCTCAAAGGGTCATGAGGCTCCACGCGTTTTCCTGGCCAGGTCAGCCGGAGTTTACTTTGTCCCACACCTCGGCGCTACAGCGCCCCCTTCCAAACCAGGAGGTTACTGTCCCCTCCCTTTGTCTGTGGTTTTACCGTCTGTGCTCAACTCACTCCTCACATAAATCACAGACACACTCAAAACATATACACACCAGAGTGATCTATAATTTTAGACTATTGGTTCTATAGACTCCAAGCTTTCAGCATTACAGCCGACTACTATACTTACATCGGTACCACCTCAAAGCAGACTGAGCTATCTGAGCATGACGAAGTAAATAGCAGAAAGGCAGTTGAGATAAAAAGTTTTCTCACCTTTCTTTGAGGTTGCAGTCCTCTCCCCTCTGCCGTTCGTCAAGCTCAGGGGCCCGTCTTGTCAGCTGTTGGATGCTACTTTCCCTCAGAGTCCCATCTGGGGTGCCATTTTGATAAAGTAGCCCTAAATTAGAGCATTTGAGATACACTCTGGTGCTCCAAATCAATGTACCCCCAGGGGGTTAATATCCACACGTGGTTGAGAGACTAGACACAGACACAGAAACTGGTCAAAGCAATCTCTAACTTTTATTACATGGGGTAAGCTTATATACATCTTCAGAAGAGGGCAGTCCTCACTGAGGCATAAAACATTGTTTCATTGGTCAAAAAGGAAGAAGAGATAAGAGAGATGAGATAACACCCTGGCATCTGCGCACTGGTCCCTACTTTGGAATGTGAACTAATGTAAACATCTGGTTACCGTCGCCATTTTGTAATGGCTTCTATTCTAACAATAATACTGCATACGTCATATGTGACACTTCAAAGAGGTGCTTCTCTATAGGCAGTGAATAATATATACATATCATCAAGCCATATGATTGGCTTATGCACTCCTTCACACTCTATATACCTCCCTTGGGACACCTGTACAAGGAGAGAACAGACACTTCTCACAGCACAGCTCTTTGCCCCCCCCTCTCTCCTCCTGTCTTGAAACAAAGAGGGGGTGAGTGGGCACTTGGAGAAGAAAAAGTTAACTCATTACAGTCCTAGAGATACAAAATATATAGAATAAAATTCACACATCTTTAACACAGTCAACTGTTGAAAAGCCTTTTGTGTTAAAGTGGGAAAAAAATTAGGGCCTAATTGCCATTCTGCGGTGCAGTGATATATTCTGAAGCCCTGTTTGCCAGGCCCTGCACAGAAGTGCCAGGCCCTTAGCCAAAGAAGTATAATATGCTGTGGGCTTGGCTCCACTTTTTAGCGAGGTCGACCTACTAGAGGACAGTCAGCAGCTACTGGCCAGCCAAGATCTGAAGGAGACATCCGCCGCTTCCTCCGGTAGGTGGGCAAGTAGTGACAAGGAGAGGGGCGTGCGAGCTGGTGATACGAGCTCCTGACCCAGAGACCGTTGAGGAGGATATCAGTGACGTGCAGACAGTACTCGATGATGATGATGTAGCTGATCGCACTTGGGAGCTGGGTGACGAAAGGGCTTCATCATCATCGGGAAAAGAGGGTGGCAGCTTGCCCGTGAGCCAGCGGCGGAGCCAGAAAGTCGCTAGCGTGGCCGGGAGTCAGCAGGGTGGTAGCAGTCAGAGGTTGGGAGTGAAACGTGCCTGGAGTAGACCACCCACTTCGCAGGAGCCTACCTGCCCGGGAAGTAGCGGTGCACGGGTTCACGGAGGCAGCGGTGGTAGCAGTCAGTCAGTGCGTAGTGTTGGGGTAGAATCACCTACTCAACGGTATGGCAGGTTTTTGTTAAGCCACCGGAGGGGGTGAACATGGCCATATGTAGAATCTGTGGGCAGAAGGTGAAGCATGGCCAGGGTGCTAATGTTGGCACCACGGCCCTGCATTAACATATGCAGCGTCACCATAAAGTGGCCTGGGAGAACCGTGGCTTCGATGTGGTGGTCCGCATCACTCAGTGGCACGCACCCGGTTTCAGGCAGTCAAGGCTCCTCTACCTCAGCCGAAGGGAGCTGTCTGTCCTTCCCATCAACTGCTGGTCCTGATGCTCCTGCTCCTCCTACTCCTTGTCAGTGATTCTGTCAGCAATCGATCACCGAAGCGATTGCCAAGAGACAACAGTATGCATGCACGCATCCAACAACACAGAAAACTGAATGTGCTCCTATCCAAGTTGCTGGTGCTGAAGTCCCTCTCTTTCCAAGTGGTGGGCTCTGCACCTTTCAGAGAACTGATGACTTGTGCCGAGCCGAGGTGGAGAGTCCCAAGCCATCATTTATATGCCAAAAAGGCATTACCAGCTCTGCACACACATGTAAAACAGAACGTGGGCCAGTCCCTCAGCCTGTCGGTGTCTGCCAAAGTGCATGGCAGCACTGACTTGTGGAGCTGTAACTATACATGTCCTTTGTGGCCCACTGGGTGAATGTGGTTTCTGCACTGCCACACCAGCAACTTGGGCAGGTGACACCGATTCTGCCTCCCTGTTGCCATGCCGTTGATCCTGTGACAATGTCCGCCTCTGCCTCCTCATCCCCTACCGTGTCCTCAGCCTCCACTGCAGGGACAATTCACACGGGACCTCCAGCATACCATATGTGAAGGGCACAGAGGTGTCACTCTGTTCTGCACCTCATTTCCCTGGGCGAACGGTGTCACACAGGGGAGGAACTGCTCTGTGTCCTTCGTCAAGAAATCGAATCCTGGCTTTCTCCGCGACAACTAAAAATCGGAGCCATGGTGACCGACAACGGGAAGAGCATTGTGTCGCACTGCATTAAGGATGTGTTCAATCTGGTTGTCAAGCGGTTCCTGAAGTATTCCACCCATCTGCAAAACATCCTAAAAATGGGCAGGAAACGTTGCATGAACTTCAGCCACTCATACACCACAAAGCACACCCTCCTTGAGCTGCAGGGGCAGAACAGCATCCCCCAACATAAGCCGATATGCAAAGTTTCCACCCATTGGAATTCCACCCTCCATATGTTGGATCGACTATATGAACAGAGAAAGGCCATAAACGATTTCTTGATGATCCAAGCGGACAAGGGTACTCCCCTGTGTAACTTTGATGTCAGCCAGTGGCAGCTCATGCGTGAGACCTGCCATTTGCTCAGAGCCTTTGAGGATGCCACATTATTTGTCAGTCGCCAGGGCTACGGGATGAACAACGTCATTCCACTGCTTAATGTCCTGGAACAGATGCTGGTATATCTGGCTGGTCAGGAGACTGGAAGTGTGGCGCCTAGATCTCACGGTCACATAAGCACTGTGGGGGCTGAACTAAAGGAGGAGGAGGAGGAGGACATTGGAGCACAAGCAATGTGTAGCAACATGGGTGTTTTTTCTACACAGGTGACAGGAGAGGAGGAGCAAGAGCAGCCAGAGGAGCTACAGGGCGATAAGGAAAATGAGGCAGAGGATCCATACACACCGTGGCAGTATGCAGTAGAGATGGAGCAGGTAGTCACTCTGAGTCACTTGCACAAATGGCCCGATGCATGCTCACTTGCTTGCGTAGTGACAGTCGAATTGTCACCATTCGGCAGAGGGATGACTTCTGGCTCTCCAAATTGTTAGACCCTTGCTACTGGTCCAAAATGGGGGCCTTTTTAACACCCACTGAGAAGGAGGACAAACTGAACTACTATAGAGACATCCTATGTAGTCAGTTGGAATCTGCCTATCTGCGCCTGCGCCATCGTCCATCCTCTTGCAGGTCCAACCAGGGGGACCTTATTCGGTCACATTCCACTGCTATGGCTGCTGAGGAGGGGTGGGGTGGCAGGAGCAGTATCAGCTCTATCAGCAGCAGCCTGAGTCTGGAGTCGCTGATAAGCATCTCTCGTCACCCTCATAGTGAAGAAACTACTCAGCAGCAGGTAGTCCTGGAGCAGAACCGTAACCAGCAGATGGTGACATACTTGCACTCCCTGCCACTCCACATTGAAGATCCGCCAGACTACTGGGCAGCCAAACTGGATTTGTGGCCGTAAATGGCAGAGTTTTCCTGGAAAATCTGTCCTGCCCAGCCAGTAGTGTGGCATCAGAGCGTGTGTTTAGTGCGGCAGGGGCCATAGTTACCCCAAGAAGAACTCGTCTGTTCACCCAAAATGTGGAGAGACTGACCTTTGTAAAGAATAATCAGCCTGATGCATCAGACTAGATCATTCATGGTGCCACATCAAAACTTTGACAAAAGAGACTGGTTTCTTCTGGCTACCTACCTCAGCTACTATACTGATGCTGCCACCCGCCTGATGCCACACATCTGATGCCAAGTGCTCCTTATTTCACCCACCATCTTCAGCTGGTACTGGTATTGCCACCCTCCTCCCCACTTTGTCACCGGGTCACTTTGTGGTCTCTTGATTCTGCTGATACCTCCACACTATGTCACCTTGTCACTCTGTGGTCTCCTGATAATGCTGCTGCCACCTCTAGACTCTGTTATTGTGCGACCCTGTGTCCTCCTCCTGATGCTGCTGCTGCCACCTCCACACTGTCAATGTTCCACTCTGTGGCCTCATGATGATGCTGCTGCCACCTCCAGACTCTGTCATTGTGCCACTCTGTGGCCTCCTAATGATGCTACTGCCACCTCCACACTGTCATTGTGGCTCCCTGTGGCCTACTCCTGATGCTGCTGCCGCCACCTCCACGATCTGTAATTGTGCCACTCTGTGGCCTCCTGATGATGCTTCTGCCACATCCAGACTCTGTCATTGTACCTCTGTGGCCTACTCATGCTGCCGCCACCTCTGCACTCTGTCATTGTGCCACTCTTAGCCTACTTATGCTGCCGCCAACTACAGACTCTGTCATTGGGCCACTCTGTGGTCTCCTTACACTGCTTCCACCTCACCACTATGTCCTCCCGACTTCATGACTGGGCCACTATTTAGCCTTTTTGGCTTGGCTGACATCATTTATTTGACCCTTTTTCTGATCTGTCAGAAGGAAGGAAAAATTTGACGCACAACAAATCCTTTCTGTGTAACAGCTGTAAAGCCTGTATGGTCCCATCAGAATTGGCTTGTGATTTGGTAGCCAAAAGCAGGAGTGGGTACAAAACACATACGACATGCAAATATTACGTTCACGTGTCATCTCTGTTTTGGATCCACTCCTGTATTTTTTTGGGCATTAGCAATACTGATGGATTATTGACCAAATGCTGACCGAGTGAAGGCAGATGCTCCACAAACAGATCTATTTTTTGTGGGTTATTATTCTGACGGATCAGAGAAAGGGCAAAATAATCAGTGACGTCAAGACAAGCTTACTGCTGACACCCTCTCCACTCTTTTGGGGGGCTCTACTTGTTTAAGTGTTTAATAGAACAGGTTCTGTAGACATCTATGTGGAATCACCTGCCGACGGTGTAAAAGGAGTGCGCTTCTTCTTGGCGCTAACATCGACCTGTGAGGCTGAGTTTATACTTGAGTTATTTGGTCAGTTTTGGCCCCGTGACTACCCAAATAAGTGAAGTGTGCAGTGATTCTAAGAGCGATGTCTGTCATCTGCATGTCATACGGACTCACAGTATTATTTCCCTACCAAAGCAGACTCCCTATGTGTGTTACTGCAGGGCACAGTGTTCTACACAGCCAGAAAATAGCTGTTTTTAACAAAATCTGCAGCAAATATTTTCAGATCGAACCAAATTTTTCACCAAAATACGGCAAACCGACTTTTTGAAAAATGTGCTTATTTCTAATTATAATGTATAGCAGATTCACCATGGAGATCTGACACACGTAGGCATCCATAAGAACCCCTGCTGTAATACATTGGGTCTTCAGAGAGACACAGATTATTATCACAAAGGATGTCAGCACTTAGAGGCCATTAGGCCACGGGATGGAAAGCAGACTCAGATGCCACGGTTACAATAAACCACAGCATCTGAGGGGTTAAATGTCTGCTATCGGCATTATTATTTGTGGCTCTATACACCACCACAATGAATTTGAAGTGAAACGAACAAGATGTGCTTTAACTGCAGACTGTCAGCTTTAATTTTAGGGTATTTACATTCAAATCAGGTGAATGGTGTAGGAATTACAACAGTTTGCATATGTGGCTCCCACTTGTTAAGAGACCAAAAGTAATGGGACAATTGGCTTCTCAGCTGTTCCATGGCCAGGTGTGTGTGTTATTCCCTCATTTTCCCAATTACAATGAGCAGATAAAAGGTCCAGAGTTCATTTCAAGTGTGCTATTTGCATTTGGAATCTGATGCTGTCAACTCTCAAGTTGAGATCCAAAGAGCTGTCACTATCAGTGAAGAAAGCCATCATTAGTTTGAAAAAACAAAACAAACCCATCAGAGATATAGCAAAAACATTAGGTGTGGCCAAAACAACTGTTTGGAACATTCTTAAAAAGAAGGAACGCACCAGTGAGCTCAGCAACACCAAAAGAGCCGTAAGACTGCAGAAAACAAATGTGGTGGATGACAGAATAATTCTTTCCCTGGTGAAGAAAACACCCTTCACAACAGTTGGCCAGATCAAGAACACTCTCCAGGAGGTAGGTGTATGTATCAAAGTCAACAATCAAGAGAAGACTTCACCAGAGTGAATACAGAGAGTTCACCACAAGATGTAAACCATTGGTGAGACTCAAAAACACGAAGGCCAGATTAGAGTTTGCCAAACGACATCTAAAAAAGCCTTCACAGTTCTGGAACAACATCCTATGGACAGATGATACCAAGATCAACTTGTACCAGACTGATTGGAAGAGAAGAGTATGAAGAAGGAAAGGAACTGCTCATGATCCTACGCATACCACCTCATCAGTGAAGCATGGTGGTGGTAGTGTCATGGCGTGGGCATGTATGGCTGCCAATGGAACTGGTTCTATTGTATTTATTGATGATGTGACTGCTGACAAAAGCAGCAGGATGAATTCTGAAGTGTTTCGGGCAATATTATCTGCTCATATTCAGCAAAATGCTTCAGAACTCATTGGACGGCGCTTTACAGGGCAGATGGACAATGACCCAAAGCATACAGCAAAAGCAACCAAAAAGTTTTTTAAGGGAAAGAAGTGGAATGTTATGCAATGGCCAAGTCGATCACCTGACCTGAATCCGATTGAGCATGTATTTCACTTGCTGAAGACAAAACTGAAGGGAAAATGCCCTAAGAACAAGCAGGAACTGAAGACAGTTGCAGTAGAGGCCTGGCAGAGCATCACCAGGGATGAAACCCAGCGTCTGAGGATGTCTATGCGTTCCAGACTTTAGGCTGTAATTCACTGCAAAGTATTTGCAACCAAATATTAAAAAATGAAAGTTTGATTTATGATTATTCTGTCCCATTACTTTTGGACCCTGTGGGAGGCACATATGCAAACAGTTGTAATTCCTACACCGTTTGCCTAATTTAGATATAAATACCCTCAAATTAAAGCTGACAGTCTGCAGTTAAAGCACATCTGTGATTACACGTGCATAAGTCACTGTCACATTTAGGCCTAAAATACGGCTTTGGCATACTGGGGTGAAAAAAGCCTCTAATATACTGCACATCTGTGATTACACGTGCATACGCCACTGTCACATTTAGGACAGAAATACAGCTTTTTGGTTAGTGGGGTGAAAAAACCCTCTAATATACTGCACATCTGTGATTACACGTGCATAAGTCACTGTCACATTTAGGACAGAAATACAGCTATTTGGTTACTGGAGTGAAAAAAGCCTCTAATATACTGCACATCTGTGATTACACGTGCATAAATCACTGTCACATTTAGGCCATAAATACGGCTTTGGCATACGGGGGTGAAAAAAGCCTCTAATATACTGCACATCTGTGATTACACGTGCATATGTCACTGTCACATTTAGGCCATAAATACAGCTTTGGCATACTGGGTGAAAAAAGCCTCTAATATACTGCACATCTGTGATTACACGTGCATAAATCACTGTCACATATAGGACAGAAATACAGCTTTTTTGTTAGGGTGAAAAAACCCTCTAATATACTGCACATCTGTGATTATAAGTGCATAAGTCACTGTCACATTTAGGCCATAAATACGGCTTTGGCATACTGGGGTGAAAAAAAACTCTAATATACTGCACAACTGTAATTACACGTGCATAAGTCACTGTCACATTTAGGAAAGAAATACAGCTTTTTGGTTAGGGTGAAAAAACCCTCTAATATACTGCACATCTGTGATTACACATGCATAAGTCACTGTCACATTTAGGACAGAAATACAGCTTTTTGGTTACTGGAGTGAAAAAAGCCTCTAATATACTGCACATCTGGGATAAGACGTGCATAAGTGAGTGTCACATTTAGGCCACAAATACCGCTGTCATATAGAGTTTAAAAAAAATATATAGAGTGCAATACCCTACATCAGGGTTTTTATTGGCGGTTAATTATTTTTAATATACTTAACCACTTTTTACTTTGCTTTGTGAACTCTAACTATGAGGCAAACATCTAATAAGGGATGCGGTCATGGTCGTGGTGGTGGTGTTGGTGGAGCCTCTGGTGCAGGGAGAGGACGTGGCCGTTCTGCCACAGCTACACGTCCTACTGAACCTACTACCTCAGGTCCCAGTAGCCGCCAGAATCTACAGAGATATTTGGTCGGGCCTAATGCCGTTCTAAGGATGGTAAGGCCTGAGCAAGTACAGGCGCTAGTCAATTGGGTGGCCGACGGTGGATCCAGCACGTTCACATTATCTCCCACCCAGTCTTCTGCAGAAAGCGCACAGGTGGCGCCTGAAACCCATGCCCATCAGTCTGTCACATCACCCCCGTGCATATCGGGGAACCTGTCTGAGCCTCAAGTCATGCAGCAGTCTCTTATGCTGTTTGAAGGCTCTGCTGGCAGGGTTTCCCAAGGGCATCCACCTAGCCCTTCCCCAGGGGTGGAAGACATAGAATGCACGGACGCACAACCACTTATGTTTCCTGATGAGGACATGGGAATACCACCTTAGCACGTCTCTAATGATGACGAAACACAGGTGCCAACTGCTGCGTCTTTCTGCACTGTGCAGACCAAAAAAGGAAGTTAGGGAGGAAGACTGGGTGGAAGACGATGCAGGGGACGATGAGGTCCTAGACCCCACATGGAATGAAGGTCGTGCCACTGACTTTCAGAGTTCGGAGTAAGATGCAGTGGTGAGACCGAGCCAACAGCGTAGCAAAAGTGGGAGCAGGGTGCAAAAGCAGAGCAGCCGTCGCCAAAACAGTTCGCCTGCTACTGGCCACCGTCAACAGGGACTAAGCACACCAAAGGCAGCTTCAAGTAGTTCCCTCGCATGGCACTTCTTCACACAATGTGCTTACGACAAGACGTGAGTGGTTTGCACGCTGTGCCATCAGAGCCTAAAGCGAGGCGTTAACGTTTTAAACCTTAGCACAACCTGCATGACCAGGAATCTACATGCGAGACACGGGCTGCAATGGAGTAAGCACCTTCAAAACCAAGAAAGGGCTCAGGCCCCTCCTGCTCCCTCTTCCTCCACCTCTGGAGGAACGTTGGCACCTGCCGCCCAGCAAACAGAGGATGTGCCACCAACAACACCTCCTTCACCAAGCATCTCCACCATGTCAAACGGAAGCGTTCAGGTCGCCATCTCACAAACCTTTGAGAGAAAGCGTAAATTCCCACCTAGCCACCCTCGATCCTTTGCACTGAATGCCAGCATTTCTAAACTGCTGGCCTTTGAAATGCTCTCATTCAGGCTGGTGGAGACGGACAGCTTCAAACAGCTCATGTCGCTTGCTGTCCCACAGTACGTCGTTCCCAGCTGCCACTACTTCTCCAGGAGAGTCGTGCCCTCCCTGCACAACCAAGTATCCGATAAAATCAAGTGTGCACTGCGGAACGCCATCTGTGGCAAGGTCCACCTAACCACAGATACGTGGACCAGTAAGCACGGCCAGGGACGCTATATCTGCCTAACTGCACACTGGGTAAATGTAGTGGCGGCTGGGCCCCAGGCAGAGAGGTGTTTGGCGCACGTCCTTCCGCCGACAAGGATCGCAGGGTATCATTCTTTGCCTCCTGTTGCCTCCTCTTCCTACTCGGCTTCCTCCTCCTCTTCTATTACCTCCTCATCCGTTCAGCGACAGACCTTCACCACCAACTTCAGCACAGCGAGGAGTAAACGTCAGCAGGCCATTCTGAAACTGATGTGTTTGGGGGACAGGCCCCACACCGCGCAGGAGTTGTGGCGGGGTATAGAACATCAGACCGACGAGTGGTTGCTGCCAGTGAGCCTCAAGCCCGGCCTGGTGGTGTACAATAATGGGCGAAATCTCGTTGCAGCTCTGGGACTAGCCGGTTTGACGCATATCCCTTGCCTGGCGCATGTGCTAAATTTGGTGGTGCAGAAATCCATTCACAACTACCCCGACATGTCTGAGCTGCTGCATAAAGTGCGGGCCGTCTGTGCGCGCTTCCGGCGTTCTCATCCTGCCGCCGCTCTGCTTTCTGCTCTACAGCGGAACTTCGGCCTTCCCGCTCACCGCCTCATATGCGACGTGCCCACCAGGTGGAACTCCACCTTGCACATGCTGGAGAGACTGTGCGAGCAGCAGCAGGCCATAGTGGAGTTTCCGCTGCAGCACGCACGGGTGAGTCGCACTGCGGAACAGCACCACTTCACCACCAATGACTGAGCCTCCATGCGAGACCTGTTTGCCCTGTTGCGCTGTTTCGAGTACTCTACCAACATGGCCAGTGGCGATGACGCTGTTATCAGCGTTATAATACCACTTCTATGTCTCATTGAGAAAACACTTAGGGCGATGATGGAAGATAATGTGGCCCAGGGCGAGGAGGAGGAAGAGGGGTCAACTCTAACACTTTGAGGCCAGTCTTTTAGAAGTGGCTCAGAAAGAGGATTTTTGCAACAGCAGAGGCCAAGTACAAACTTGGCCAGCCAGGGCCCACTACTGGAGGACGATGAGGAGGAGAATGAGGAGGAGGAGGAGGATGGGGATGAAGCATGTTCACAGCGGGGTGGTAGCCAATGCAGCTCGGGCCCATCACTGGTGCGTGGCTGGGGGGATACGGAGGACGCAGACGATACGCCTCCCACAGAGGACAGCTTGTCCTTACCTCTGGGCAGCCTGGCACACATGAGCGACTACATGCTGCAGTGCCTGCGCAACGACTGCAGAGTTGCCCACCTTTTAACGTGTGCTGACTACTGGGTGGCCACCCTGCTGGATCCCCGTTACAAAGACAATGTGCCGCCGTCATTAATTCCCTCACTGGAGCGTGATCGGAAGATGCGCGACTACAGGCGCACGCTGGTAGACGCGCTCCTGACTGACGCCGGGGGACAAGTGGAAGCACAAGGCGAAGGCAGGGGAGGAGGAAGAGGTCGCCAACGCAGCTGTGTCAGCGCCAGCATCTCAGAAGGCAGGGTTAGCATGGCCGACATGTGGAAAAGCTTTGTCACCTCGGCGCAACAACCGTCCCCAACTGTTGATATGGAGCGTGTTAGCAGGAGGCAGCATTTGAACAACATGGTGGAACAGTACCTGTACACATGACTACACGTACTGACTGATGGTTCTGCCCCATTCAACTTCTGGGTCTCCAAATTGTCCACATGGCCAGAGCTTGCCCTGTATGCCTTGGAGGTGCTGGCCTGCCCTGCAGCCAGTGTACTCTCTGAACGTGTATTTAGCACGGCAGGAGGCGTCATTTCAGACAGACGCATCCGCCTGTTCACAGCCAACGTGGACAAGCTCAGGCTTGGATCCCACAAGACTTTTCTGTACCTTGTGCAGAATAGACATTTATACCACCATCAAACATATATTCTTGTACTCAAGTCAAGTGTAATGATTCTTTGTTTTCTTTTTTTTTATTTGTCCCAATATTTTGGGGGCTACCTACCCCAATAAAAAAAATAAAAAAACATTGTTGGCTACCTGTTCCTCCTCCATTGCTGCCTCCACCTACAACACCACATTCACCGCCTCCTCAACCTCCGACTCCATAACCACCTCACCTATGTTGCAGGTTAATAATTTGTAATTTTTAGTTATCTTATTTCATTTTAAGGTATTTCCCTATCTACATTTGTTTGCAGAGCAGTTGCCATGCTCTTAAGCACATTTTACTGCCTTTTACATCCCTCTAGCCTTTTCAAGGACTATTTTAGAGCCATTTTAATAAAATAAAAAATGCCAATTTTAGTGCCCTAAATTGAAAAAATTCGTATTTTCAATTGTCGGGTGCCATTTTACCATTTTTGCCGTATACAAACCCCTGCTGTGCCTGGGTGACAGGGGCCTAAATCTCTCAAAATCCTCTGTTGTATTGCTGTGTGACATGAACCCCCTTTTGCCGTGAATGAACCCCTGCTCTGCATTGCTGACAGGGGCCTAAATCTCTCAAAATCCTCTGTTCTATTGCTGGGTAACATGAACCCCCTTTTGCTGTGAATGAACCCCTGCTCTGCATGGCTGACAGGGGCCTAAATCTCTCAAAATCCTCTGTTCTATTGCTGGCTGACATGAACCCCATTTTGCCGTGAATGAACCCCTGCTGTGCCTGGGTGACTGGGGCCTAAATCTCTCAAAATCCTCTGTTGTATTGCTGGGTGACTGTCACTACCAGAGCTTTGAGACGTTCTCGCAGCTCTGTTTCTCCACCCCTGTGATGATGTCACTACTAGAGCTTGGAGGAGTTCTCACTGCTCTGTTTCTCCGCCCCTGTGATGAGCTCTTTACTTTCTGTTTCCTTCCTCCCAGCTGTTCCTCCTGCGTTTGATTTCCCTGCCTTTAAATCACCCCTCCTCCTTTTGTAGTGTGTGGATTATATTTCTCATTTGAGTTGTAGCTCTTGCTTGAGTATCTTCCCTTGTATGCTATCCTTTCACTGGACCTGTGTTCTGCTGCAGCAAGTACTCCGGATATTGCCAGCCTGTCTTTGGATCCGTCTTCACTGCGGCTGCAGCTTCTTCAGCTAAGTGTGCAGACATTGTAGTGTATCTGTGTGTTTTCTGACTGGATCCGAGGCGACCACGGTTCCCTCCATATACTGACCAGGGCACCGGTGGCCGTGCCCCTTCCACTATTGTAGGGGTTACAGTGGTCATCAGTCTTAGGTACGCGGGCATGCCTCGTTCCACCATTTGGATCCGGGCATGGGCTTAGCAGCATAGGGAGAGCTTTGAGGGTCTGACAGGGGTCACCCTTTATCCTCCCTAGTTTGGGTCCGGTCAGTACTGTAGCTCTATTTTCTGTGCATGCTCTTGTTGCTCACATACAGCCGTGACAATATAATCCACCAAAACCGTCTTTTTTGACATGGATCCGCTTTCTGGCCTGGTTGACCGCATGCAGGGTCTTTCTTTGGAGGTAGCAGATCTCCGTCAATCTATGACTCAGCTTCAAGCATTGGGCTCTGCTCCGGCCCATGGAGTCTGTTGCGAGTCAAAGGTCTCACTTCCGGAAACGTTCTCCGGGGGCAGTGAGAGTTTTGTTCGCTTCAGAGAGGCATGCAAACTCCATTTTTGCTTGTGTCCCCATTCCTCTGGTAATCAGGAGCAGAGGGTGAGGATTGTCATCTCCCTGCTCAGGGGTAATGCTCAGACTTGGGCTTTTTCACTGCCATTAGGGGATCCCTCCCTTCGATCCGTGGAAGGATTTTTTGTGGCCCTGGGGCAGATATATGATGACCCGGATCGTGTTGCTCTGGCCGAATCTAACTTACGTTATTTATGCCAGAGCAAACTGTCTGCAGAGATTTATTGTTCTGAATTTCGGAGATGGGCAGCTGATTCAGGTTGGAATGATGCTGCACTCCGGAGTCAGTTCTGTCATGGTCTCTCAGAGAGATTGAAAGATGCGTTTGCTTTCCATGAGATACCAACGTCCTTAGAGTCTGCCATGTCATTGGCGGTACGCCTTGACAGGCGTCTAAGAGAAAGAAACGAGACCTCTCTGTCCAGCCATTGTCAGTCTAGGGGCAGTGGTGCGGACTCATTCAGTGTGCAGGGGGCTCACCCTGTCTCAGTCCCCTCTGAGGAGGAGCCCATGCAGCTAGGTCGACTTGCCCCTGATAAAAGAGGATTTAGTCCTCAGAGTATGGTGTGTTTTTGTTGTGGGGGCATAGGTCATTTGGCAAATGTTTGTCCGTCTAGGAGATTCTTGAACTGTACTAAGAGCGATAATAAGAGAAAAACCTCAAAAGGTAAATCATCAAACTCTGCTTCATCTGCTACATCGGCAAAGTTGATGTAGGAATTGATGCTTTTCCTCTGACCTGCAGTTCCCGTTTTCTCCTGTCTGCCAGGGTGGCGCTAGAGAGCAAAGTCATTTCTTGTGAGATTTTTGTTGATAGTGGAGCGGCCGTCAATCTTATTGACACTCAATTTGTAGCCATGCATGGTTTTCAGGTTTGCACATTAGAAAAGGATATACCTGTTTTTGCTATTGACTCTGCTCCACTCTCACAGAGATCTCTGAAGGGCATTGTTCACAATATCCGGTTAGCTGTAGGTGACACTCATGTGGAGGATATATCTTGTTTTGTCCTTAACGGATTGCCTTCTCCTCTAGTTTTGGGGTTACCCTGGCTCACTAGACATAACCCCACTATTGATTGGCAAGGAAGGCAAATAAATGAGTGGAGTGACTTTTGTAGAGAGAATTGTCTTACAGCGACTTTTGCAGAGATGTCTACTAAAACTGTGCCATCATTTCTCTCTGATTTCTCGGACGTGTTTTCCGAGAGCGGTGTTCAGGAGCTACCTCCTCACCGGGAGTTTCACTGTCCCATTAACCTCATTCCCGGCGCCAAGCTTCCAAAAGCTCGCCTCTACAATCTCTCACAACCGGAAAGAATCGCAATGCAAACCTATATCTCCGAGAGTCTCGATAAGGGGCATATTCGTTCCTCAAAATCACCTGTTGCCGCTGTTTTTTTTTTTTTGTTAAAAAAAAAGATGGCTCTCTGAGACCTTGCCTAGATTTTAGGGAGCTGAACCGTATCACGATTTGCGATCCCTATCCCCTTCCTCTGATCCCGGACCTCTTCAACCAAATTGTTGGGGCCAAGGTTTTTTACAAATTGGATTTGAGAGGCGCGTACAACCTGGTCAGGGTCAGAGAGGGGGATGAATGGAAAACGGCCTTTAATACCCCTAACGGGCATTTTGAGAATCTCGTTATGCCTTTCGGCCTGATGAATGTTCCGGCCGTCTTTCAGCATTTTGTTAACAGTATTTTCTACCATTTAATGGGGAAATTTGTATTGGTGTATCTTGATGATATTTTGATTTTTTCCCCTGATGTTCAGACCCATCAGGATCATATTTTTCAGGTTCTGCAGATTCTGCGGGAAAATAAATTGTACGCCAAGCTGGAGAAATGTCTTTTTATGGTATCGGAGATTCAATTTCTGGGTTTTCTCCTCTCTGCTTTTGGTTTTCGCATGGATCCGGAGAAGGTCCGTGCTGTACTTGAGTGGGAGCTTCCTGAGAATCAGAAGGCATTGATGCGCTTTCTGGGTTTTGCGAACTATTACAGAAAGTTCATTTTGAATTATTCCTCTGTTGTCAAACCCCTCACTGACATGACAAAAAAGGGGGCGGATTTTTCCTCTTGGTCGGAGGAGGCGCTTGCAGCTTTTTCTAAGATTAAAGAGAGTTTTGCATCTTCTCCCGTCTTGGTGCATCCCGATGTTTCCTTACCTTTTATTGTTGAGGTGGATGCTTCCGAGGTGGGTGTGGGTGCGGTTTTGTCCCAGGGCCCTTCTCCTGCCAAATGGCGACCCTGTGCCTTTTTCTCTAAAAAACTCTCCCCGGCAGAGAAAAACTATGATGTGGGAGATAGGGAGTTGTTGGCCATCAAGTTGGCTTTCGAGGAATGGCGCCATTGGTTGGAGGGGGCCAGGCACCCTATCACCGTTTTTACCGACCATAAGAATCTGGCATACTTGGAGTCGGCCAGGCGTATGAATCCGAGACAGGCCAGATGGTCTCTGTTCTTCTCCAGATTTAATTTTGTCGTTACATTCCGCCCTGGGATCAAAAATGTGAAGGCTGATGCTCTCTCTCGCTGTTTTCCGGGAGGAGGAAACTCCGAGGACCCGGGTCCCATTTTGGCGGAGGGGGTAGTTGTTTCTGCTCTATATTCTGATTTGGAGGTCGAGGTCCAGGCTGCCCAGACTGAGGCACCTGCCCGTTGTCCTTCTGGGAAGTTGTTTGTGCCTCCTGAGCTACGTCACAAACTCTTCAAGGAGCATCATGATACTGTTCTTGCTGGTCACCCCGGGAGTAGAGCCACGGTAGATCTCATTGCTCGGAGATTTTGGTGGCCGGCTCTTCATAAGTCGGTGGAGGGTTTTGTGGCTGCTTGTGAGACGTGCGCTCGCGCTAAGGTCCCTCGTTCACGGCCTTCAGGTTCCCTTCTCCCGTTACCCATACCTTCCAGTCCTTGGACACACCTGTCCATGGACTTTATCACGGATCTTCCTCGTTCCTCAGGGAAGTCGGTGATCCTGGTGGTGGTGGACCGTTTTAGCAAGATGGCTCATTTCGTACCTTTCCCTGGTTTACCCAATGCTAAAACGTTGGCGCAAGCTTTTGTCGACCATATTGTTAAATTGCATGGCATTCCCTCTGATATTGTTTCCGTTAGAGGCACGCAGTTTTGTGTCCAGATTCTGGAAGGCTTTCTGTTCTCGCCTGGGGGATCGGCTGTCCTTCTCTTCTGCTTTTCACCCACAGTCGAATGGTCAGACTGAGCACCTCAATCAGAATCTGGAGACATATTTGCGCTGTTTTGTGGCAGAGAACCAGGAGGATTGGTGTTCATTTCTCCCTCTTGCTGAGTTTGCTCTGAACAACCGTCGTCAGGAATCTTCTGATAAGTCACCATTCTTTGGTGCATATGGGTTCCATCCGCAGTTTGGGACATTCTCGGGAGGGGCTCTTTCTGGTTTACCTGAGGAGGAGAGATTTTCCTCGTCTTTGTCTACCATTTGGCAAAAGATTCAGAGTAATCTTAGAAAGATGAGTGAGAAGTATAAGTGTGTGGCTGATAAGAGACGTGTGCCTGGTCCGGACCTGAATGTGGGTGATCTGGTGTGGTTGTCTACAAGAAATATTAAACTGAAGGTTCCCTCCTGGAAATTGGGTCCCAAGTTTATTGAGCCTTATAAAATCTTGTCAGTCATCAATCCTGTTGCCTTCCGTCTTGATCTTCCACGGGTTTGGAAGATACATAATGTATTTCACAGATCTCTCTTAAAACCATATGTCCAGCCCACGGTACCCTCCTCTTTGCCTCCTCCTCCGATTTTGGTTGATGACAATCTGGAGTTTGAGGTTTCCAGAATTGTGGACTCTCGCATTGTCCGCGGTTCTCTTCAGTACCTCGTTCATTGGAAGGGTTATGGTCCTGAGGAGAGGATGTGGGTTCCGGTGTCGGACATTAAAGCCACTCGTCTCATCAGGGCATTTCATAGGGCTCATCCTGAGAAGGTGGGTCCTGGGTGTCCGGAGTCCACCCGTAGAGGAGGGGGTACTGTCACTACCAGAGCTTTGAGACGTTCTAGCAGCTCTGTTTCTCCACCCCTGTGATGATGTCACTACTAGAGCTTGGAGGAGTTCTCACTGCTCTGTTTCTCCGCCCCTGTGATGAGCTCTTTACTTTCTGTTTCCTTCCTCCCAGCTGTTCCTCCTGCGTTTGATTTCCCTGCCTTTAAATCACCCCTCCTCCTTTTGTAGTGTGTGGATTATATTTCTCATTTGAGTTGTAGCTCTTGCTTGAGTATCTTCCCTTGTATGCTATCCTTTCACTGGACCTGTGTTCTGCTGCAGCAAGTACTCCGGATATTGCCAGCCTGTCTTTGGATCCGTCTTCACTACGGCTGCAGCTCCTTCAGCTAAGTGTGCAGACATTGTAGTGTATCTGTGTGTTTTCTGACTGGATCCGAGGCGACCACGGTTCCCTCCATATACTGACCAGGGCACCGGTGGCCGTGCCCCTTCCACTATTGTAGGGGTTACAGTGGTCATCAGTCTTAGGTACGCGGGCTTGCCTCGTTCCACCATTTGGATCCGGGCATGGGCTTAGCAGCATAGGGAGAGCTTTGAGGGTCTGACAGGGGTCACCCTTTATCCTCCCTAGTTTGGGTCCGGTCAGTAGCTCTATTTTCTGTGCATGCTCTTGTTGCTCACATACAGCCGTGACAGTGACATGATCCCCCTTTTGCTGTGAATGAACCCCTGCTCTGCATTGCTGACAAGGAACTAAATTTAGTGAAAACATCTGTTACTGATCGGAAGATGCACGACTACAAGCGCACGCTAATGATAGCTTTACCACCTGACAGCGGGGGCACAGTGGAAGCACAAGGCAAAGGCAGAGGAGGAGGAAGAGGTCGCCAATGCAGCTGGGGCACCACCAGCACCTGAGAAGGCAGGGTTAGCATGGCCAAAATGTGGAAAAGCTTTGTCAGCCTTTGAGGTGCTAACCTGCCCTGCAGCCAGTGTATAGTGTGAATGTGTATTTAGTACAGCAGAGAGCATTATCACAGGCCGCAGGCAATGTGGACAAGCTTACGTTTATTAAAATGAACCAGGCATGGATCCCACAGGACTTGTGCAGAATAGAAATTTATACCAGCCTCAACCATCCATTCTTGTACTCAAGTGCACTTATTCTTAGTTTTATTTTGTTATATGTCCCAATATTTTGAGGGATACCCCAATTAAAAAATAAAAAATAACTTCAAATCAGTGTTGGCTACCTATTCCTTCTTCACCGCCGCTTCCACCTACACCGCCACGTCAACCTACACCGCCACATCCACCCATCCACTGCCTCCTCAACCTCCTACTCCTAGATCCAGATTGTTATTTTTAATTTTTCTGAATTTTATGTTATTTTAAGTCATTTCCCTATCCACATTTGTTTGCAGAACAGTTGTCATGCTCTTAAGCACATTTTGATGCATTTTGCAGCCATCTAACCCTTTCCAGGACTATTTTAGAGCCATTTTAGTACCCAAAAGTTTGGGTCCCCCATTGACTTCAATGGAGTTCGGGTTCGGGGTCAAGTTCGGGTCAAGTTCGGGTCCCGAATCCGAACTTTTTTTTCAAGTTCGGCCAAACCTGCCGAACCCGAACATCCAGGTGTCCGCTCAACTCTAGTCGTAACTAGAATTGAGCGAAGTGGAATTTGATCCGAATTTCAGGATAAATTTGATTCGCCTCGGAGCAGAATTTCCTCGTGTTAGCAAATCGATTTAACCTGAAATAGTGTAAAAAACTAAAAAATGTAGACTTACATCCTCCTTTTACTTCCTCCTCTTTATTGAAGATTGACGTGATCTTGCACCGTGCGAGATTTTGCTCCAAATCTTTAAGCAAGGTGGCGGCAGCTGACCCGTCATGAGCAAATGGAGGCGGTAAGTTTGATTTAATGTTTTTTAATTTAATTTTTGTTAATTTTACACTGTTTTTACACTCAGATGCCGCGATCATGTATGAACGTGGCATCTGAGGGGTACAATAATGGGGGGCAGCGCTATTGCAGCTCCCTGTCTTTGCACCCGCTACTTACAAAAATTGCCTTTCGTGACAAAGTAATTCTGGAAACAAGCAGTGTATAATGTGATGCAAAAATGAATCAAGCCAGGTAAGGAGGCAATATGGACAATTATAATACATTAGTAAGTGCCTTGTATTAACTTTCTCTACATGAAAAATACCATTTGCTGGTGAGACAACCCCTTTAAGTTATTTTTCGATAACTTTCGAAGCATGCTTAGGGTCATTGTCCACAGTAAAAGGCTCATTTGCAGCTAAGTTTTGAAGGTGTTGTCCCATCTCGGCCTTTTGTGAGCAAGACTGGCCAGGGTGGTCAGAATTGCTGAAACATCTAACTGGCCAACTCCCATAGCACTGAATGGAAGCCATGTACAAAGTGTAGCCCAGAAAGCTATGCTGTTTTCATGATTCAGGAGTTATGGGGACTGTGTAGATTGCTGTTCTACACTGTGCACATAGTCTGCATTCAGTGCTATGGGAGTTATGGAAAGTGGAGCACCAGCCGCTCAGATGATTCCATAAGACACTAACTGTGTCTTCTTATCTTGGCCATGTAAACTATGACTACAACTGTAGTACTTTAAACTCAATAGACAAATCAAAGCATTTGAGGACCCTAACAGCCAGACAGTTTATGATTTGGGGCAGTATCAAACACTCCAAACAGGGTGATTTTCACATAAAACACTGTAATTATATTTAGAAAGTGATAACTCTGTCAATTTGATTAAGTAGAGCTACACCTGTCATTGCTTCTACTGCACAAAGGGACAATGCAAGATAATGCATTTCTATTGTTAGGTGCAACAGAATAAATTGGTTCCAACAGTCAAAGATGTCTCTCTACCCATCGGGCCATTTACATTTTAAAAGGGTCAAGTTTCTTGATGTATCCTTAATAATGACAAGTTGCCAGTTTAAACTTCACATTGAAGAGAAAGACTTTATCACATTATGTGTCACTTTGAGAGACAGTTTTTGACTGACAATGCATCAAACCATTTGAAATGAATCCTAAGCAGAGAAAGTCTGTATGAACAGAACATGTGTCACTTTTGATTCATATACAGTTGAGAAAAAAATGTTCACTGGCAGAAAAAAACTGTGTGGTGACATCTCAAATGAATAAAATTGCTTATACTCACTTGAGATTTTGGAGCTTTTGCTGGAAACTCTCTTATGAAGGAGTCTTCAAATACAGTACATAATAAATAATATAAGGTGATTATAAAATTAATATGAGAACTTTCCTTAACCAGAGCCACAGTGTGTATCTTCAGTTCTTACCTAGACACATTAGTTTAAAGTTGATATTTAACAACAAACTATGGGGGTCATTTACTAAGCTGAAATACGCCTAAATTAGCCGTATTTCAGGTGCAGATGGTGGCACAATGGTTAACTGCACCGCTATCTGCGACTTCCGCCAGGTCTAAAATTGTAGGCGGATAAGGGGATGGGTCAACAGGCCCGTCTCTTTTACCACGGCTGTTTTAGGCATAGAAAATGGTCTGTCTTACACTTAGAACTGGCGCTGAACACGCCGAAGTTATGGAGAGGCCTGTGCTACTGTTGAGCAAGCATGCTCAGCCAAACACCACATGTGCTCGAGTCAGTGTATTTTAATGTAATTTAGTGAG
Source organism: Bufo bufo (assembly GCF_905171765.1). Taxonomy (NCBI): domain Eukaryota; kingdom Metazoa; phylum Chordata; class Amphibia; order Anura; family Bufonidae; genus Bufo; species Bufo bufo. Next base: position 341,295,546 of record NC_053391.1, on the reverse strand, counting down.
TATTCCTATTCAGCAGAAGACTTATCTTATATTTCTGTGCAGGTTAACATGTAGCTGTATAGTGTAGTGGTTAATGTCCTTCCCTCTAATGTACAAGGTTGGGTGTTTGAATCCTGGCAGACATGTTTCAGAAAAATTTCTATATATAAAAGTTTTTAGTCATAATATATTTACATACAGTACAGACCAAAAGTTTGGACACACCTTCTTATTCAAAGAGTTTTCTTTATTTTCATGACTATGAAAATTGTACATTCACACTGAAGGCATCAAAACTATGAATTAACACATGTGGAATTATATACATAACAAACAAGTGTGAAATAACTGAAAATATGTCATATTCTAGGTTCTTCAAAGTTGCCACCTTTTGCTTTGATTACTGCTTTGCACACTCTTGGCATTCTCTTGATGAGCTTCAAGAGGTAGTCCCCTGAAATGGTTTTCACTTCACAGGTGTGCCCTGTCAGGTTTAATAATTGGGATTTCTTGCCTTATAAATGGGGTTGGGACCATCAGTTGCGTTGAGGAGAAGTCAGGTGGATACACAGCTGATAGTCCTACTGAATAGACTGTTAGAATTTGTATTATGGCAAGAAAAAAGCAGCTAAGTAAAGAAAAACGAGTGGCCATCATTACTTTAAGAAATGAAGGTCAGTCAATCAGCCGAAAAATTGGGAAAACTTTGAAAGTAAGGGCTATTTGACCATGAAGGAGAGTGATGGGGTGCTGCACCAGATGACCTGGCCTCCAAAGTCACCGGACCCGAACTCAATCGAGATGGTTTGGGGTGAGCAGAGTGAAGGCAAAAGGGCCAACAAGTGCTAAGCATCTCTGGGAACTCCTTCAAGACTGTTGGAAGACCATTTCAGGGGACTACCTCTTGAAGCTCATCAAGAGAATGCCAAGAGTGTGCAAAGCAGTAATCAAAGCAAAAGGTGGCTACTTTGAAGAACCTAGAATATGACATATTTTCAGTTGCTTCACACTTGTTTGTTCCACATGTGTTAATTCATAGTTTTGATGCCTTCATAGTCATGAAAATAAAGAAAACTCTTTGAATGAGAAGGTGTGTCCAAACTTTTGGTCTGTACTGTATATTATTATATATTTAGAATATATAATATATTATAATATATTATAATATTTTATGGATAAAACATCAGTAGTAATTTCCCACATATTATGCATTCATATATATCAGAAGTAGGATTTTATCTAAATATATATATATATATATATATTTTATATATATATTATTTTACTTTATTTTTTGTAATTACACATTTATTTTGTGCCATACATTTTTTACAATTACCAAAAAAATATATATATATACAAATTTAACCCCAAGGTGCGCCGTTTGGTTTTTGGAAGGCAGGTTTTGCTGGACTGGTTTTTTGACACCATGTCCCATTTGAAGCCCCCCTGATGCACCCCTAGAGTAGAAACTCCATAAAAGTGACCCCATCTAAGAAACTACACCCCTCAACGTATTCAAAACTGATTTTACAAACTTTGTTAACCCTTTAGGTGTTTCACAAGATTTAATGGAAAATACAATTTCAAAATTTCACTTTTTTGGCAGATTTTCCATTTTAATATTTTTTTTCCAGTTACAAAGCAAGGGTTAACAGCCAAAGAAAACTCATTATTTATGGCCCTGATTCTGTAGTTTACAGAAACACCCCATATCCATTCCTGCCCCATAGAGAAAGAATGGGTCCGCACCCGTTCCGCAATTTGCGGACCTGGTGCGGACACATTCACGGACATGTGAATGGACCCTTAATGTCAGTCTGATAGAAATGAATAGAAAGGTAACTAACTTCCTGATCTGTGTCAGTTGGAGATCAGAGAGTTCATCACATGACACAGCTAAATGTGTATCTAATGTGTATGGCCAGCTTCTCACGCCTTCTCACTACACTCTCTGTGAGAGGGCTTGAAGAGTGTTGCCCTGCCTCTGTTGGAACTGCTGTGTGTTCCCATCGTCTCCCCTCCTTGGTTGCAAAAGGAACTACGTACACTGCCGCCAGCGTTGTCAGCTGGAAATTTTTGGAGTAATTTTTCCACAAGGATATTCTCCTATTGCACCATTTTGCTAGTTATCTCCACCACAGGAATGAGAGATGAGAAATTCTCTTTCTAGCGGGGGTCGAGAAAGGTGAACAACCAGTAATTGGTGTTGGCCAAAATGCGTATAACACGAGGGTCACGGGAAAGGAAGCATAACATAAAGTCAGCCATGTGTGCCAGAGTCCCAACAGAATATCACAGAGGAAAAATGACTTTTCATATAAAACGTAACTTTTACTATCGATTGTTAAAATAATACCCCATATAGATGTAATTATTAATAAATCAGATATTTTAACAAAGCCTTACTTAGGACGTAGCCTCTCGGTGGCTAAGCCCTCACTGTCGCCTAATTTGACCCTGTCAACGGATATTAAAGGTACTTGTCCTTTCTTGGTAGCTTGTCCTTTTGTAGCTTGTCCCGACGCGTTTCCCTAGTGTCAGTAAAAACTGGTTCATCAGGGGACCGATGATAAATAATGAGATGTTCTCCGCTTAAATTCAAATGGTTGCAGGAAAATTAATACTCAAAAAAGTTGCAAGCATCAATATGGACAATTATATATCCAATATTCTTGAGCCAAAGAAAAACTATGGTAGTTATATCAGAGACATCATGTTATGATCATGTGTCTGAAAGACATCCTGGAATGGTAAGGTGCACTTGCTATAGGGTCACCATATCTTATATACCTTAAATTTGGCACCTAAGATAATACTCCACCCTCAAGTCTGGCAAATAGTGAAGGAACAACGATATCAGGGAAACTTCCGGTATTTGGAACGCACGCGAAGCGTGTGGAACGCACACGTGGCTCAGAAACCAGAAGTGCTCAAGCACTATTCTCCCCGACACTTCCTGGCTATGAAACGCATACAGGAGTGTAGGAGGAGAGCTAGGCGGAGCCAAAGATGTTGGCAATGTTATTGTAGGAAGGAGGGGGAGTGGTTACCAACAGGCAAGACTTTGCTGTCCTCATCAGGAGGATCACTCTCAATCTCCTCATCCTCTTCCTCCTCTTCGGCCCATCCATGCTGAACAGATGAAATAAACCTGCTATGGGTACTACCCTCTGTAGCGGAGGCAACCGTCTCCTGCTCCTCCTCCTCATTATCATCGAGTTTGCGCTGAGAAGACGAACTTAGGGTGGTCTGGCAATCGCCCTGTCTACTGTCTTCCCCCATTTCCACCTCTTCCACATGCAAAGTGTCCGCCTTCATTGTGAGCAGCGAGCGTTTCAGTAGACAGAGAAGTTACGCTGATAATAGCGGCATCGCTGCTCAGCATCTGTGATTCCTCAAAGTTGCGTTAAACCTCACAGAGGTCAGACATCCATGCCCACTTGTCACTTGTGAAGAGTGGAAGCTGACTCGAAAGGTGATTACCATGTTGCAGCTGGTAGTCCACTACTTCCCTCTGCTGCTCACAAAGCCTGGCCTACATGTGGAACGTGGAGTTCCAGCGCGTGCTCACGTTGCACAGCAGTCGGTGAGCTGGCAATTGCAAGCACTGCTGCACCATTGCCAGACCAGCGGCAGCTGTAGATGACTTTCGGAAATGGGCACACACACGGTGCACTTTCACCAGTAGCTCAGGCAAATTGGGGTAGGTTTTGCAAAACCGCTGAACCACTAAGTTGAACACGTAGGCTAGGCATGGTATGTGTGTGAGCTTGCAGAGCTTCAAAGCCGCCACCAAGTTACAGCCATTATCAGGCACAACCATGCCTGGTTGTAGGTTGAGTGGCGAGTGCCACAGCTCAATTTAGTCCCTTATACCCTGCCACGGCTCTGCGGCGGTGTGCTGTTTGTCACCCAAGCAAATTAGTTTCAGCGTGGCCTGTTGCCGCTTCCCCACTACAGTGCTACACTGCTTTCAGCTACTGATGGCTGACTGGTGCTGCAAGATGAGAATTCAGAGGTGAAAGTGGAGGAGGAGGTGGAGGAGGAGAAGTGGGGATTGCAGCCACTAATGTAGGTGGTGGCGGAAATCCTGATGGAAGTAGGGCCCGCAATCCTTGGCGTCGGTAGCACCTGTGCCATCCCAGGGTATGACTCGCTCCCAGCCTCCACAACATTCACCCGGTGTGCCATCAGGGAAATGTAGCGTCCCTGGCCAAAAGCCCTTGTCCATTTGTCAGTCAGTTAAGTGGACCTTCCTAATAACTGTGTTGGTCAGGGCACAGGTGATGTTATGGGACACATGCTGGTGTAAGGCGGGGACAGCACAACGGGAAAAATAGTGGTGGATGGGGACTGAGTAACAAGGGACAGCTGCCGCTATCAGGCTGCGGAAAGCCCCATGGTCCACAAGCCTAAATGGCAACATTTCCAGGGCCAGCAATTTGGAAAGGAATATATGCTGTATAGCACCCGATGACGCGTCTCGGCCAGCCAATCACTGTAATGCCAGTAACCAACATGACTACGGCATTACAGTGAGTGCCAGCACTCTCCCACACGTTACTGGCTGCGTAGCAGCCAACAAACTAGCGGCGAGGAGACTCGAACATCGCGATCGAGCACACCTGGTGTTCGGCCAAACACCGCGATGTGCCGAACATTGCGATTCTCGAGTCAAAATGGTGTTCAGCCCAACACTAGCATCCATCGCTGCACTGACACAAAAAAATTGGCTGGTCATAATGTCATGGTGTAAGGGAAGGGGAGGAACACTAGAATGACAACAGAAGGAAAATGACCAGAAACTAGACCTCAAGGCTAGTGAAAGGGAAACGGTAACCACCTATGAAAACCCTAAACCAAACCCTGACTCCTGTCAGTATGAATAGATCCTGAAAGTGGGAATATTCATACACAGGAAACCTAGGCCTTAGTAACCCTGAATATCTCTAGGAGTAGTGACAGGGTCTGAGACTACTGGTTCCTTCCCAGATAAACTAACCAGCGTCTCCCTGAGGCCTAATAAACCACAAGCAAATGGTAACATCACATGAGTAGTGACAGGGTCTGAGACTACTGGTTCCTTCCTAGATAAACAAACCAGCGTCTCCCTGAGGCCTAGTAAACAACGAGCAAATGGGAACAACACAATACAAAGAGAAGTACACTTATCTTCAATAGAAAATGGATGAGCAGGAACTCAGATGAGGACCACACACCAGCTCTTCCAACTCCAGGCAGAGAATATCAACCGTATGGTATGAAGTGTGTGTCGAGAATAAATAGAGGAGCAGAAATGGCCACAAGCTGCACCTGAGACAAGAGGTGTGGTCATTACCAACAACAACACTTATTAGGTTCAGCAGCCTAAAGCTAGATAATTCCCGTTTATGGTATGTATTAAAACATAACATTTATTTCATTTTATTAAAAGTATGTCAAAAAGAAAGAAAAAGGACCAATGTTTAAAATTGTATATGGCTGGACTCTGCGACAGGAGAACTCTCTGAATCCCTATCACTCTCTAATTTGAGTACTGTATTTATTATAGATTGCTCATAACAGAGAGACTGTCAGATAACCTGATTTGCAGCCAGTCTCTCAGATCTTTTAACCTCTGTCATGCTGGTGAGTAGTTTCTTCAGTAGGCGGGTGAAGAAAACTGCTCATCAGCGACTCCAGACTTAAGTTGCTGCTGATGGATCTGGTACTGCTCCTGCGTAAAGGTTGGGTGTTGCGCACATAGGCAGCGGCCAACTAACTACATAGGATGTCTTGATAGTAGTTCAGTTTGTCCTCCCTCTCAGCGAGTATGAAAAAGGCCCCCATTTTGGACCGGTAACGAGTGTCTAACATGGTGGAGAGCCAGTAGTCATCACTCTGGAGAATGGTGGCAATTCGGCTGTCACTATTCAAGCAAGTGAGCATGTATCGGACCATTTGCACAAATGATTCGGAGGGACTCCCTGCCTCCATCTTCACTGCATGCTGCCACAGTGTGTCTGGGTCCTTTGCTTTATCTTCCTCATCACCCTGTAGCTCCTCTGGCTGCTCCTGCTCCTCCTCTCCTGTCACCTGTGTAGAAAAACCTCCAATTTTTCTACACATTGCTTGTGCTCGAATGTCCTTCTCCTCCTCCTCTAGTTCAGCCCCCACAGGGCTCATGTGGCCATGAGATGTAGTCGCCACTTTTTCTGTCCCCCAGCCAGCCAGATTTAGCAGCATCTGTTCCAAGACATGAATCAGTGGAATGACATTGTTCATCCGGAAGTCCTGGCGACTGACAAATAAAGTGGTTTCCTCCAAGGGCTGGAGCAAACGGCAGGTGTCGCATATGAGCTGACACTGGCTAACATCGAAGTTGCACAGGGGAGTACCTCTGTCCGCCTGTATCATCAAGAAATCATTTATGGCCTTTCTCTGTTCATATAATCGGTCCAACATATGGAGGGTGGAATTCCAATGGCTGGAAACGTTGCATATCAGCCTATGTTGGGGAATGCCGTTCTGCCGCTGCAGCTCAAAGAGGGTGTGCTTTGCAATGTACGAGTGGCTGAAGTGCATGCAAAGTCTCCTGGCCATTTTCAGGATGTCTTGCAGATTGGCAGAAGACTTCAGGAACCGCTTTACAACCATATTGAACACGTGCGCCATGCAGGGTGCATGGCTAAGCCCCTCTTGATGCAGCACCGACACTATGTTCTTCCCATTGTTAGTCACCATGTTTCCAATTTTGAGTTGTCGCGGAGAAAGCTAGGATTCGATTTCTTGATGAAGGATGCGGAGAAGTTCCTCTTCTGTGTGACTTGGTTCATCCAGCCCTGCACATGTGGTATGCTGGAGGGGCACTGTAAATTGTCCTTACAGTGGAGGCTGAGGACACGGTGGAGGATGAGGGGGCAGAGGCGGACATTGTCACAGGACCAACGGTGTGAGAACGTGTAGGCTGAAGTGGCGTCACCTGGCCAAGTTGCTGGTGTGGCTGGGCAGGAACCACATTTACCCAGTGGACCGTAAAGGACATATATTGTCCTTGCCCATAGTTACAGCTCTACACGACGGCGCTGCCGTGCACTTTGGCAGACACCAACAGGATCAAGGACTGGCCCACCTTCTGTTCTACATATGTGTGCAGGGATGGTACTGGCTTTTTGGCAAAGAAATGACGACTTGGGACTCTCCACCTTGGCTCGGCACAAGCCATCAGTTCTCTGAAAGGTGCAGATTCCACCACTTGGAAAGGGAGGGACTGCAGCACCAGTAACTTGGCCAGGAGCTTGTTTAGTTTCTGCACCGTTGGATGAGTGCACACATACTGTTGTCTCTTAGAAATCGCTTCAGTGATCGATTGCTGACGGAATGACCGACGAGGAGTAGGATAAGGAGGAGCAGGAGCATCAGGAGCAGCATATGATGGGAAGGACAGACAGATTTCATTGGCTGAGGTGGTGGAGCCTTGACTGCATGAAATTTGGTGCGTGCCACTGGGTGATGCAGCGGATGCTGCGGCAGGCTGGACCACCACATTGGAGCCACGGTTCTCCCAGGCCACTTTATGGTGGCCCTGCATGTGTTGATGCAGGGCCGTGGTGCCAACATTAGCACCCTGGTCACACTTCACCTTCTGCCCACAAATTTGGCAAATGGCCATGTTCACCTCCTCCTACGGCGGCCTAACAATAAATTGCCACACCACCGAGTATGCCATCTTCCCCCCAACACTCCGCGCTAACTGCCTGCTACCGCTGCCTCGGTGAACCCCTGCACCTCTACTTTCCAGTAGGCTCCTGCGAAGCGGGTGGTCTACTCCGAGCATGTTTGGCTCCCAACAACCCACTTCTGCCTCCCTGCTGACTCACAGCCACACTGCCACTCTGCTGGCTCAGCCACTGCCTCACGCGCAAGCTTCTACCCTCTTCTCCTGATGATGATGAAGCCCGTAATTCACCCGGTTCCCAAGTGCAATCGGCTACTTCATTATCATCATCCGCTACTGTCTGCACGTCATTGATGTACCCCTCAACGGTCTCAGGGCCAGAAGCCTGACTGCTCGCAAGACCTGCTCCCACGCGACTTTCCTCATCACTACTTGCCCACCTACCGGAGGAAGTGGCACATGTCCCCTCCAGATTTTGGATGGGCAGTAGCTGCTGACTGTCCTTTAGTAGCTCGTCCTCCCTGAAAAGTGGAGTCGAGCCTACGGCATATAGTACTTCTCACACTGATGAAACTGAAAATGTGGAAGGTTCAGGACAGGTGGGGCAACAGGGCCTGCTCCCGGGCCATGCCAACTAAGCGTCATGTAAAAGGAACCCACCGACTCTTGGCTGTGGGTGTCTGATGACACTTGCGACGAAGTCGAAGACCGAGTCAACCATTCAAGCACCGCTGGGTTGCTGGTCAAGACACAACCGCTTGATGACACCAGGAGCTCAGGCCTCTAGCTGCAACTCCTTCTGCCATCCCTCCTTCTTCTGCTGCCTATGACAGAAACATTTTGGCCACTGCCTGTTCCCTTTGAAGGGCCAGTCACCTGTCTGTCTGACATACTGTATAATAAAATAATTAAATTAGAATTAAAATAATACCCCCCACAAAAGCCTGCAGAACAATGTTACTTCACCGCTGAATGTCAATTAAGACATATATATATATATATATATATATATATATACACACACACACTAACCTAAAGAATTATTAGGAACACCATACTAATACGGTGTTGGACCCCCTTTTTCCTTCAGAACTGCCTTAATTCTACATGGCATTGATTCAACAAGGTGCTGATAGCATTCTTTAGAAATGTTGGCCCATATTGATAGGATAGCATCTTGCAGTTGATGGAGATTTGAGGGATGCACATCCAGGGCACGAAGCTCCCGTTCCACCACATCCCAAAGATGCTCTATTGGGTTGAGATCTGGTGACTGTGGGGGCCATTTTAGTACAGTGAACTCATTGTCATGTTCAAGAAACCAATTTGAAATTATTCGAGCTTTGTCACATGGTGCATTATCCTGCTGGAAGTAGCCATCAGAGGATGGGTACATGGTGGTCATGAAGGGATGGACATGGTCAGAAACAATGCTCAGGTATCCCGTGGCATTTAAACGATGCCCAATTGGCACTAAGGGGCCTAAAGTGTGCCCAGAAAACATCCCCCACACCATTACACCACCACCACCAGCCTGCACAGTGGTAACAAGGCATGATGGATACATGTTCTCATTCTGTTTACGCCAAATTTGGACTCTACCATTTGAATGTCTCAACAGAAATCGAGACTTATCAGACCAGGCAACATTTTTCCAGTCTTCAACAGTCCAATTTTGGTGAGCTCGTGCAAATTGTAGCCTCTTTTTCCTATTTGTAGTGGAGATGAGTGGTACCCGGTTGGGTCTTCTGCTGTTGTAGCCCATCCGCCTCAAGGTTGTGCGTGTTGTGGCTTCACAAATGCTTTGCTGCATACCTCGGTTGTAACGAGTGGTTATTTCAGTCAACGTTGCTCTTCTATCAGCTTGAATCAGTCGGCCTATTCTCCTCTGACCTCTAGCATCCACAAGGCATTTTCGCCCACAGGACTGCCGCATACTGGATGTTTTTCCCTTTTCACACCATTCTTTGTAAACCCTAGAAATGGTTGTGCGTGAAAATCCCAGTAACTGAGCAGATTGTGAAATACTCAGACCGGCCCGTCTGGCACCAACAACCATGCCACGCTCAAAATTGCTTAAATCACCTTTCTTTCCCATTCTGACATTCAGTTTGGAGTTCAGGAGATTGTCTTGACCAGAACCACCCCCCTAAATGCATTGAAGCAACTGCCATGTGATTGGTTGACTAGATAATTGCATTAATGAGAAATAGAACAGGTGTTCCTAATAACTCTTTAGGTGAGTGTATATATATATATATATATATATATATATATATACAGTACAGACCAAAAGTTTGGACACACCTTCTCATTCAAAGAGTTTTCTTTATTTTCATGACTATGAAAATTGTAGATTCACACTGAAGGCATCAAAACTATGAATTAACACATGTGGAATTATATACATAACAAACAAGTGTGAAACAACTGAAAATATGTCATATTCTAGGTTCTTCAAAGTAGCCACCTTTTGCTTTGATTACTGCTTTGCACACTCTTGGCATTCTCTTGACGAGCTTCAAGAGGTATTCCCTGAAATGGTTTTCACTTCCAAGGTGTGCCCTGTGAGGTTTAATAAGTGGGATTTCTCGCCTTATAAATGGGGTTGGGACTATCAGTTGCGTTGAGGAGAAGTCAGGTGGATACACAGCTGATAGTCCTACTGAATAGACTGTTAGAATTTGTATTATGGCAAGAAAAAAGCAGCTAAGTAAAGAAAAACGAGTGGCCATCATTACTTTAAGAAATGAAGGTCAGTCAGTCAGCCGAAAAATTGGGAAAACTTTGAAAGTAAGGGCTATTTGACCATGAAGGAGAGTGATGGGGTGCTGTGCCAGATGACCTGGCCTCCACAGTCACCGGACCTGAACCCAATCGAGATGGTTTAGGGTGAGCTGGACCGCAGAGTGAAGGCAAAAGGGCCAACAAGTGCTAAGCATCTCTGGGAACTCCTTCAAGACTGTTGGAAGACCATTTCAGGGGACTACCTCTTGAAGCTCATCAAGAGAATGCCAAGAGTGTGCAAAGCAGTAATTAAAGCAAAAGGTGGCTACTTTGAAGAACCTAGAATATGACATATTTTCAGTTGTTTCACACTTGTTTGTTATGTATATAATTCCACATGTGTTAATTCATAGTTTTGATGCCTTCATAGTCATGAAAATAAAGAAAACTCTTTGAATGAGAAGGTGTGTCCAAACTTTTGGTCTGTACTGTATATATATATATATATATTATATTTTTTTTCCTGATTAATAAACTCCCCCCTCAAAAATAAAAATAATCACAATTCACCACAGAACGACAATTAAGACGTATTCTTTTTCCTATTTCTGCACCCCAAAAAAAAGAAATATAACAATCACAATTCACCACAGAACGGGCGATGGGTCGTAGGTATATTTACTTTTTCTACACCACGTAAATGGCTGTAGTACAATGTTACTTCACTGCTGAATAGCAATTATGACATATTTTTCCTTTTTTTTTCCTATTAATACACCCAAAAAAAAGTTAAATCAACACAGAATGGCTAATGGGACGTAAGTATCTTTCCTATTAATACACCACATAAATGGCTGTAGTACAATGTAACTTCAACGCCGAACGGCACTTATGGCATATATTTTTAACTTTTTTATCCTATTAACACACCATATCAATGCGAATGTCATATCAATGCAGAACGGCTAATAGGACGTACGTACCTGTCCTATTAATACACCCCATAAATGGCTGTATTACAGAACTTGCACCCCAATCACAAGCAATGTTTGCTGGAATTAGTGATGTATCATATAGTGCAAACAACCTAAAAGCAATTTGGATCTCCAATAAGTGCAGCAAGGTGTAATAGAAAATGTCCTATTGCACCCTGTTCTCCTATTATAGTGTAGATAATGCCTCCCTATCCTTTCCCTACACCTTGTAATCTTACCCTGAACTTGTAAATCGTTTTTTTAGCACAATGAAGTCTTTTCTATCACTGTCCCTAGCGCCTGCTGACATCTCTCCCTGCACTAAGCACACTAGAAAATGGCTGAATCCAAGATGTCTGAGGCTATTTATAGGGCTGTGACATAACAGGGGCTGGCTAGCTGCTGTTTGGCTTCATGCATGGCATTGTGGGTGAGCCCTCGTTCCCAGAGTTTTTTGCTCCATGTCCTAACACTTGCAGAAGCCATTTTAGGAAAAAATTTGATTCGTTACCACAGAGCGTGAGGAAATTCGGATTCATTGCAAATCAAATTTTTCCTGAAATTCTGATCGAATTCCACTTTATCAACTTCGATTCGCTCATCTCTAGTTGCAATGATAGGTTAAAAATATTTGTACTATAACTTCCCTGCTAGTCGGTCAGCACTCGGCACATGATTTTAGTGTACAGCTTTGCACCCTGTCTGGTCCTGTTGTTATTGTGATGTCAATGTTTTGGGTACTGAAACAACTCTGTGAATCCCACTGAGTGGCACAGGCAGAGCCCTGACTTCAACCCATTTGAAAATCTCTGGAGTAACTTAAAAATGTCTGTCAACTGATGGTCTCCATCCAACTTGACAGAGTTTGAGACGGTTTCCTTTTACACTCTAAAAACATACTTTGGAACATAATTTGGAATTTAGATTTGTGAGCCCTAATGGGTACTGCTATGGGTGTGAGTTATATGATTGTATGTTGATGCTATCTTAATTAATAGAATAATAATAGATACATACATATAAAAGACAGAGGTGAAACAATAACAAAGTGCTTATATACAATAAATATCAATTAAACTCTCATTGGACATGATCATTTGATATTATAGGATGTTTTAATTTTAAGTGAGATAAATAGTGATTTCTTCTGCATATGATGTAATATCAGATTATTTCATAAAGGTCCAGATTTACTAAGCCTGTACATGGCATACACTTAGGCTACTTTCACACTAGCGTTCGGGGCTCCGCTCGTGAGCTCCGTTTGAAGGGGCTCACAAGCGGCCCCGAACGCAGCCGTCCAGCCCTAATGCATTCTGAGTGGACGCGGATCCGCTCAGAATGCATCAGTCTGGCAGCGTTCAGCCTCCGCTCCGCTCAGCGAGCGGACACCTGAACGCTGCTTGCAGCGTTCGGGTGTCCGCCTGGCCGTGCGGAGGCAAGCGGATCCGTCCAGACTTACAATGTAAGTCAATGGGGACGGATCCGTTTGAAGATGACACAATATGGCTCAATCTTCAAACGGATCCGCCCCGATTGACTTTCAATGTAAAGTCTGGACGGATCCGTTCAGGCTACTTTCACACTTAGAATTTTTTCTAAGTTATAATGCAGACGGATCCGTTCTGAACGGATACAAACGTCTGCATTATAGGAGCGGATCCGTCTGATGAAACATCAGACGGACCCGCTCTGAACGCTAGTGTGAAAGTAGCCTAAGACAGACTGTCTAGACCTGCACCAGATTTATCATAGTGGCCCAGGCTAGATGATAAATGTGGTACAGGGATAGACATTTTTCACTGACTCAATACCCATTATTAGATGGCTTAATTTGAGACAGATTTTTATGTAAATTTGTACCGAAATTTTAGAGCAAAATGGCACACCTTAAGCCCTTCCCACTTTGCAGCAAAGCCCCACCAATTTTTTTGCTAAACCCTGTTGCCTTTTTGAGCATTTCCACTTCTTTTTTAGACAGATTTTTGGCGTAGACACATTAGTAAATCTGGGCCAATGTGTTCACAATGTTTATTTTTAAGATAGGTGATCAACATCAGATTAGCCAAGGTCCGACAACCCGCACCCCACTGATTAGGTGGTAGGGAGTAGCTACAGCACTGAAAATAGGTGACAAAACTGCACAGCTCCATCCACTGACAGAGAAGGTTACTGCAGCACTGCTCCCATTGAAGCTAATCAGCAGGGGTTTAGGATGTTAGACCCCTGCATATCTGATATTGTAGACCTATCCTAGAGATAGGTCATTAATTGATATATCCTTAAGAACCTCTTTATCCTCGAGATAGGTCATCAATTGATATATCGTGGAAAACCCCTTATCCCTTCACTTAAATTTTTTTTTTTAAATTTTGAATTTTAGGAGCAAAACAGTAACAATGCAGTTACATGACAATAATCTGCATAACTAATCATATGCTAAATAGTTGCAAGTCCAATTTATGTATGAGATAGCCAAGATAATTGTCTATAAAAAGATGGTTGTCTCGTATTTGAAGCTGTAGTGGATGGTGCAATATGAGCCTAAAAGAAAAACGTTCAAAAGATTGTTACCCTTTTGCTGGTCAGTGTATGTAATATGTAATAACAAAACATGTAAGAAAGTGCTATATATAGATCAAGTTAGCATGGTAAACACAATGAATCAGAATTATTTTGTCAGCAGCTGTATGTCAGGATCTGAATTGGGGTCAGGTTCAAAATTTATCTCTTAGGCCTCTTTTACACGGGCGTTCCAATCCAGATCCTCTTTTACACGGGAGTCCCGATCCACGTCCAGATGCGTCGCGTGTGTATTGTGAGAAACCTGCGCGAGTAGGCAAGCAATTGCAGTCAGTTTTGACTGCAATTGCGTTCCGATGTTCAGCTTTATCCGCGCGAGTACAATACGTTTTGCACGCACGTGAGAAAAAAAATTTAGGTGGTACCCAGACCCAAACCCGGACTTCACTGAAGTTCGGGTTTAGGTTAGGTGTTCTATTCATTTTATTATTTTCCCTTATAGCATGGTTATAAAGGAAAATAATAGCATTCTTAATACAGAATACCCACTAAAATGTGCCTTGAAGGGTTAAAATAATAATAATAATAATTACTCACCTCATCCACTTGTTGGCGCATCTTCTTTCTTCTTCTTTCAGGAGTTATTTTATTTTTTTATTTTTTAACCCCTCATTTTAGTAAGCATTCTGTATTAAGAATGCTATTATTTTCCTTTTTAACCCAGTTATAAGGGAAAATAATACAGTGATTAGACTTTAATGGGGTTGATCATTCCTATCATCCCCTAGCAACCATGCGTGAAAATCGCACTTGCTTGCGGATGCTTGCGATTTTCACGCAGCCCCATTCATTTCTATGGGGCCTGCGTTGCGTGAAAAACGCAGAATATAGAACATGCTGTGATTTTCACGTGACGCACAAGTGATGCGTGAAAATCACCGCTCATCTGCACAGCCCCATATAAATGAATGGGTTCAGATTCAGTGCTGGTGCAATGCGTTCACCTCATGCATTGCACCCGAGTGGAAAACTTGCCCGTGTGAAAGGGTCCTTAAAGTGACACACATCTACATTCCCAGTAGTTTAAATCTCAGCTGACAGAGAATAAAAGAGTAGAGATAATTTTATAAATCAGCTGAGAAAAAAATGTTTGCACAAAGCCCAATTTGTGAGAAGATTGGAAATCACTAATTGTATAAATTGGTCAATGTGGTGTCCTTGTCAAGTGAAGCTAATACTGGAAAACATGGGCATGACTGGTCAACGCTCTCCAGCAGCTGTTATGTCCCTTACGAGACTTTTCTTCTTGGTTGCAGCTGTCTTTCTGGCACAAACAAAGTAAAGGATGTTTTTGCAATGAAGGACAAACTGTCAGTGCATTAGGAGACATTTTATGTTGGTTGTGTTGACTTCTCGGATTGATCCTGTCATTAGCTTTCACATAAAGGAAAAAGGATAAGACACATTATGTTGCTGCAGCCTTGGACGTTGTATATTTATAGAGCATCTTTTGCTTTTCCTGTATAGTATCATTTTACCACAGAGACATTTACTAGAATAAAATGCACATCACACTGTGGCACAGAAATGAACGGTGGCTACAAAAGATGCAAAAGAAAATTCAACATTTTATTATTAGATTTTTATCAATGATGGTATTATGTTAGTAAAATATAATCTTTACATTTGGAGTAATGTCCCTGCACACCACCACTGTCCAGGACACAGCACCAACTGGTAACACCCAGCTGGACCTATTGCAGACATTAAGTAATTTATTCATAAATTCCTATTAGGAATAACAGAGGCATTTCAGAATATGGAGAGTTAAAGGGGTTATCTCACTTCAGCAAATGGCATTTATTATATAGAGGAAGTTAATACAAGGCACTTACTAATGTATGGTGATTGTCCATATTGCCTCTTTTGCTGGCTGGATTCATTTTTCCATCACATTATACGCTGCTCATTTCAATTGTTACGACCACCCTGCAATCCATCAGCGGTGGCCGTGCTTCCACACTATAGGTAAAAGCGCTGCTGCCTGGTGGCCAGGATCGTGGGGACCCACATATGCTAGTTTTTATTCCTATAGTGTGCAAGCGCGAGCAACAACGATGTATTGCATGGAAAAGAGCAGTGTATAATGTGATGGAAAAATGAGTCAAGCCAGCAAAAGAGGCAATATGGACAATCACAATTCATTAGTAAGTGCCTTGTACTAACTTTCTCTACATGATAATAACATTTGCTGAAGTGAGACAACCCCGTAAAAGGAATGATGATCCACAATTAATTGTTCATGGTGAATCAAAGTAGTTGCTGAAACAGACATATCAGGAGAGGTGAGAAGTCCTCTTTAAAGAGGCACTACCATAAAAAAAAATGCCAACCATTTCTGACTGAGCTAGTATACATAGTGTTTTTATTACAAATTGATGTATTGATAATATAGATGACATGATTAATAGCACTGCTCTATTTTTTTCAGATGACATCAAGCTATGTTGTACAATGCAATAGTAAATTAGAAGCTGACTTGGACACTCTGAATGCTTGGACATCCATGGGATACATATAATCTACATGCATCATGTATCCTAGGGGGCTAACACTGAGATATTAATTTGTAGAGAAGGATTGGGTGTATTTGTAGATCATAGATTAAATAACTGCATACATTGTCAATCAACTGCTTCTAAGGCAACTAGGATATTGTCATGTATTAAACGGGGCACGTACTTGTGGGACAGGGATGTAATATTACCACTTAACAAAGCTGAGGTGCGGCCTCATCTAGAATATGCAGTTCAGTTCTAGGCACCAGTCCACAGAAAGGATACCCTGGAGCTGGAAAAAGTACAAAGGAAAGCAACTAAACTGATAAGAGGCATGGAGTATCTTACTTGTAAGGAAAGATTAAAATAATTACATTTATTTAGTCTTGAGAAGAGCGTCTAAGAGGAGACATGATTAACCTGCACAAATATCCAGGGGTGTACATAGAATTCATTGACTCCCATAGCAAGCATCTGAATTGGACCCCCATGGCCCTTTCCTAGCCTCTTTCATTACCCACCCCTGATCCCTCCCAACACCCCTAGCTTTTCCCCTGTCTCACCCATGAACTTTGCCTTAAATAAATACATTGATGTTACATTATTAATTATTTCTGTTTTTGATAACCTGGTGGGTGCTTATGAAACAACATGTACTCATAGGATTACATTAATAAGTAAAATGTACTCTATAACCCTGTCATCTGCACTGATGAGGAGCAATCACCTTGAAACAACTGTCTGCAGATGAGTTGCTGGGTTATTTATTAATAAGACAGGCCAAGTCATGCTTCAAGTTAAATCCTTGAATGTTACTTTATAGGATAGCTGCCATACATCTGGTGGCATTAGAGGCAGAGCTTGTTAAGAACTCATTTACATACCTGTCTTCCCACAATTGCAGAAGAGCATTTATGTCCTATAAGTCTCCTCAGGCCAATTAAGTTGGTCTCTTCAAGAAGAGATAGTACCCCCTAAATCATAACTGAAGGAGGCTTAGCTCTTAGCAAGAGGAAAACCCACCAAAATACTATTAGAGCTTAGTACTTTGCTGAATTGAATTATGGTACAGATTTAGCCACCCATACTTTGTATGTAGTTATTGCTCCTAAATGGTTGGTGTGTATTTTGATCATTTGGCAACAGCACTTCAGGTCCTTAACCCTCTCCCAACATATATTGTACTACTACATCACAGCGGGAAGTGCCTTCCCGCAAATTGACATAGCAGTATGTCATGATGATCGGGCAAGAACTGGATCTGTGTCTGCCCGATTAATCCAGGGGCTTGGCTGTGACTGACAGCCAGGACCCTGCTGTATCTGCCAGCATCACTGTAAACGATTATGCCGGTGGATTAATCCCTTAAATGTCGCGATCAATGGCCCCCAGGTTGGGTCTCACAGGCACACTGTAGCTAACTAGCATCTTATACAGCTATTTACCAGAGAAGTGGCCTTGATTGGTTGGATCTGAGTGTGAGGCATTGTATGTTGAGTCTATTTTCAACTCACGATGGGTCAGAAAATACCATTGTATGTTGAAAATACTGTATCCTAAGGCCATTGTATCTTGAGGAACCACTGTATAAAAATTTCAAAAATGTAATAGATATATAGAAAAATAGACATATTAAATATCGTCAAGTCCGTAACAAGCGGCTGTATAAAGATATCGGAGGACCTACCCCCTCAGGTGAATTCCGTAAAAATTTAAATCAGTGCCAAAACAGCCATTTTTTTATAACCTTGTCCCAAGTGTAATATTGAATGATCAAAAAAATCATGTGTATCCAAAATGGTACCAATACAAACGTCAACTATTCCCACAAAAAATAAGCCCCTACACAAGTCGATCTGTTTGAAAAAAAATATGGCTTTCAGAAATTTGAGACACAAAAACATGATTTAAAAAAAAAAAATGCATTTTATATTGTGCAAAACTAAAATAAATAAAAAAAAAAAAGAAAAGAAATGAATCGCACATCCAGCTACTATGCTTTGATCTCATCCCTGCTACTTTTGTAAAAAACAGCGCTAAGTAGCGCATGTGTACCGCCTCCTATGCTACATGCTAAGTGAGGCATTGTAATGTATTATTTTGATCAAAAGGCATAAACCCACTTACCACGCCAAAGTTGCCTCTATGTGTGGGTCCTACTCTAAAATTGTCGCAGCGCTGCACGGCGGTCACCAACGCTGTCGCGCCAATCCGGCAGGCGGCGGGACTAAGCAGTCAAACAGCACCCCTGCTGCCTGACTATGCCATACCTAGCACTGGTCCCCACCAACCCGCCAGAAAAACAGCACTGTGGCCCCCGTGCAGCACTGCACCATGTGAACAGTTGTCTGAGCTCACCTTACCTAAAGCTCTCAGAAACTCCAACTGAGAGCATGGTAGGTTAATTTAACCCCTCCTGCAAAATACCTTGCTAATTAAAATCACCTGGCCGAATACAAGGAGTGCTGATCCAGGGAGAGAATCTCTATGTATATATAAAAAAGAAAAGAAATGAATCGCACATCCAGCTACTATGTGTCACGGATGATGTTGCAGAAAGCTGGAACTTATAAATAAACATCCGACTGGCTTGATCCCAAACTAAGGAGCATATGGGTGAGCCCTATAAAACCCCTAGAGCTCTTCCTGAGTGCTATGCCCATGCAAGGGTCTCTATGGTAGACGATTGCATGCCCATGTACCTAATACTGTGTGACACCTGAAAACCCTATAGTGAGGGGGCACGACCACCGGCTCCCTGCACTTAATATGGACACAGTCAGGGTCACCTAGAATCAAGCCAGCAAGGAAACACAAATAAAGGAAAAATAATTATCTGAGGAAACAACAGCAGCAGCCTCCAGCAGTGAACACCTCATCCAGGAAGTAGTATAAACCGCAAAGTGAGGCAGTATGGGAGGGAAAATAAAGGGAGACAATTAGTCTAAATAGGTGACACCTGGGAGAAGGAAAGGAGATGACAAAGTGAAACCAAAACAAAGAACGTCATGCAAGAGGTAGAGAAGAACGTATGCCAGACCTTCTCACAGAACTGGCGGTGAGACTATGCTTTGATCTCATCCCTGCTACTTTTGCAGAAAACAGCGCTAAGTAGACATATTAGTTATCACTGTGTCCGTAACGGCCAGCTCTATAAAAATATCACATGATCTACACCCTCAGATGAACACTGTATAAAAACATTAAATTAAAACTGTGCCAAAACAGCCATTTTATGGCCACCTTGCCCCAAAAAAGTGAAATATTGAACAATCAAAAAATCATATGTACACAAAAATGGTAACAATAAAAATGTCAACTCTTCCTGCCAGAACAGCAATTTTTTTAACTTTCCTCAAAAAAGCTTAAAATCATATGTACACCAAAATAGTACCAATATAACTGTCACTTTATTCAGTAGCTTCAAAAATAGGTTTACTTTTTGGGAGTTTCTACTGTAGGGTTGCATCAGGGGGTCTTCAAATGCAACATGGAAACTTAAAATTATCCCAGTGAAATCTGCCCTTCAAAATCTATATGTCGCTCCATCCCTTCTGCGCCTTGCCGTATACCGATACAACAGTTTACAACCATGTATGAGGCGTTTCTGTAAACTGCAGAATCAGAGTAAAAAATATTAAGTTTTGTTTTGCTGTTAACCCTTGCTGCCAGGAAAAATTTATTAAAATGTAAAATATGCAAAAAAAATATTTACATTTCTCCTCTATTTTCCTTTAGTTGTTGTGGAACACCTAAAGGTTGAGGTAGTTAATAGGCAGTTATAGGTGGTTTCTATTAAATAACTGAATTGGTCCTTTAAAAAGCAGGCTTTCGATATTTTCTTAAAAATCTAAAATTGTAATTTTTATAACATCACAAAAATAAATAAAAATAAAATGTAATTTAGAAAATTATGGCAATATAATGAGACACATGAGAAATGTAAAGTAATAACTATTTTATGAGAAATTTTGAAACTTGCAAATTTTTCAAAATTTTTGGTAAATTTTCGATTTAAAAAAATTAAAGGTGAAATATATTTACTCAACTTTACCATGTGTCATGAAGTACAATATGTCACGAGAAAACAATCTCAGAATGGCTTGGATGAGGAAAAGTGTTCCAAAATTATTATCACAGGATGGTGAACACTGGCCAGGGGTAGAAGGGGTTAAAATCTGAAACCCACATTTATTTTGCCTTCTATTTATAAAAGATTCAGACCAACAGCAGAAAATACTCCAATAGCCACCCTATCAAAATTTAACTTTAAAACATTTCATCCTGGAGGATTTCATCATCCGCCTGTTGATATTTGACAATTATCATTTTTCTATAGAACAAATCTTACACAGCATGAATAGACCAAGCCGTACAAATAATTTTTATTGGCAGCTTGTTGCGCGGAAATAGATATGCTTCTATGAATACATTTTAAAAGACAGATAACTGAAGCAATGAATTGGCCACTATAACCCATTATTATGGGAAATAGCACCTGTGAGACAAGAACGCACATTTCAATAAAATCATTAATTATCAGCAAATGTGTCCTAACTACCCATTTATTAGGTATCTAAAAACAATTGTGAAAACACAACTGAGATTTCAAATGTCGTGTTCATTTTTATCTGTCGAAATTCAGCTCACCCTGCAAAATTTTCATTGATGACACTGAATTTTAATTTTAATTACATTTGGGATTATGTAAATTAGCCTGGGAAAACAGGACCTCTGCCAATTCTTTCCACCCACCTAGAAGAATTCTGGCACAGTACGTGATACCTAATTTATGGCTATAGTTATAAATGTTCCATATAGTATGTACAGACTATTATATTCTTCCTTCCCAATTAAATCTCCTTACATCCTTCAGCTTTAAAAATGTAGCCCTCTGGACGCCAAGTACAAGTTAATTAATTTTTTAATTTTTTTAATTATATTTTCTTTAAAAAAGCTCACCATTGTATAAAACAATAAAATAAGTCCATTTTCATCTCACCGATCCTGCTGCTTTCATTCTGAAACTTCAGTTCCCCAGTAGTCTCAGCATCCAAGTCCCTCTTGGCATGCAGGAAGTGACCACTCAGCCAGTGACTTGCCACAGCGGTGATTCCACTCAGACTGTAACGGGATGCCTCAAGGCACCCTTTCATCAATATTATATCATTTTAATTCAAGGAAATCAAGAAAAATTAAGATGTTACATTGTTAAACCGTTTTTAATGTATTTTAATTTATAAAACGTATGTGTTGTGAGGCAGTGACAGGCCTCATATATGAAGGATGATATGGACAGTCCTGATCAAAAGTTTAAGACCATTGAAAAATGGCAAAAAATCATATTTAGCATGGCTGTATCTTAACAAGGTTCCAAATAGAGCTTCAACATGCAACAAGAAGAAGTGGGAGTGAGACAAAACATTTTTCATTTTCAGCATTCAATTTAATGAAAACAACGAATAAACTGAAACAGGCTGTTTTTCAGCTGATCAAAAGTTTAGGACCATACCTCCAAAGAAAAAAAAAAAAGTAAAACAGAAATCCAACTTCCAAACATGAACTCAGTAATGAGTAGCTCCGCCGTTATTGTTTATCACTTCAAAAATTTGTTTCGGCATGCTTGATGCAAGCGTTTCCATGAGGTGAGTGGGAACATTTCTCCAAGTGGTGAAGATGGCCGCACGAAGGCCATCTACTGTCTGGAACTGTTGTCCATTTTTGTAAACTTCCCTTGCCATCCATCCCCAAAGGTTCTCAATTGGATTTAGATCAGGGGAACACGCAGGATGGGCCAAAAGAGTGATGTTATTTTCCTGGAAGAAGTCCTTTGTCCTGCGGGCATTGTGTACTGTAGCGTTGTCCTGTTGAAAAACCCAGTCGTTACCACACAGACGAGGGCCCTCAGTCATGAGGAATGCTCTCTGCAACATCTGGACATAGCCAGCGGCTGTTTGACGCCCATGCACTTCCTTAAGCTCCATTATTCCACTGAAGGAAAAAGCACCCCAGACCATTATGGCGCCCCCTCCACTGTGGCGCATAGAAAACATCTCAGGTGGGATCTGCTTGTCATGCCAGTAACGTTGGAAACCATCAGGACCATCAAGAATACATTTTTTCTCATCAGAGGATAAAACTTTCTTCCACCTTTGAATGTCCCTTGTTTGGTGCTCTCTTGCAAAGTCCAAACGAGCAGTTCTGTGGCGTTCAAAGAGACGAGGTCTTTGAAGACGTTTTTTGTTTTTTAAGCCCTTCAGTCTCAGATGCCGTCTGATGGTTATGGGGCTGCAGTCAGCACCAGTAAGGGCCTTAATTTGTGTCGAGGATCGTCCAGTGTCTTGACGGACAGCCAATTGGATCCTCTGGCTCAGTACTGATGAAGTTTTTTGGGGTCTTCC
This sequence comes from Bufo bufo, assembly GCF_905171765.1. Classification (NCBI taxonomy): domain Eukaryota; kingdom Metazoa; phylum Chordata; class Amphibia; order Anura; family Bufonidae; genus Bufo; species Bufo bufo. The sequence goes on along the minus strand of NC_053391.1, from coordinate 341,272,724 downwards.
AGTTGACTTTTTTGTTCATAACCCTCAGGATCATTTAAGAATTTAAGAAATTCCAAATGACTGTCTTACTGTGTCCCACCTCAGCAGCGATAGCGCGCTGTGAGAGACCCTGCTTATGCAGTTCAACAACCCGACCATGTTCAAAAAGTGAGAGTTTTTTTGCCCTTAATGACCAGACCACTTTTTACAATTCTACACTACACTACTTTCACGGTTTATTGCCCGGTCATGCAACTTACAAACCCAAATGAATTTTACCTCCTTTTCTTATCACTAATAGAGCTTTCATTTGGTGGTATTTCATTGCTGCTGACATTTTTACTTTTTTGTTATTAATCGAAATTTACCTAAATTTTTGCTAAAAAATTACATTTTTCACTTCCAGTTGTAAAATTAAAAAAAAAATAACATTTCTATATAATTTTTTTCTAAATTAATTTTTCTACATGTCTTTGATTAAAAAAAATGCAATAAGTGTATATTTATTGGTTTGGGTAAAAGTTATAGCGTTTACAAACTATGGTACAAAAATCTGAATTTCCGCATTTTGAAGCAGCTCTGACTTTCTGAGCACCTGTCATGTTTCCTGAGGTTCTACAATGCCCAGACAGTAGAAAAACCCCACAAATGACCCCATTTTGGAAAGACACCCTAAGGTATTTGCTGATGGCATAGTGAGTTCATAGAACTTTTTATTTTTTGTCACAAGTTAGTGGAAAATGATGATTTTTTTCTTACAAAGTCTCATATTCCACTAACTTGTGACAAAAAATAAAAACTTCCATGAACTCACTATGCCCATTACGAAAAACCTTGGGGTGTCTTCTTTCCAAAATGGGGTCACTTGTGGGGTAGTTATACTGCCCTGGCATTTTAGGGGCCCTAATGAGTGAGAAGTAGTTTGAAATTCAAATGTGTAAAAAATGTCCTGTGAAATCCTAAAGGTGCTCTTTAGAATTTGGGCCCCTTTGCCCACCTGGGCTGCAAAAAAGTGTCACAGATGTGGTATCACCGTACTCAGGAGAAGTTGGGCAATGTGTTTTGGGGTGTCTTTTTACATATACCCATGCTGGATGAGAGAAATATCTCTCTAAAAGACAACTTTTCCCATATTTTTATACAAAGTTGTCATTTGGCAGAGATATTTAGCTCACCCAGCATGGGTATATGTAAAAATACACGCAAAACACATAGCCCTACTTCTCCTGAGTACGGCGATACTACATGTGTGACACTTTTTTGCAGCCTAGGTGGGCAAAGGGGCCCAAATTCTAAAGAGCACCTTTAAGATTTCACAGGGCATTTTTAACACATTTGGATTTCAAACTACTACTCACGCATTAGGGCCCCTAAAATGCCAGGGCAGTATAAATACCCCACAAGTGACCCCATTTTGGAAAGAAGACACCCCAAGGTATTCCGTGAAATATCTCTCTAAAAGACAACTTTTCCCATTTATTTTATACAAAGTATGCCCCTCACGGAATACCTTGGGGTGTCTTCTTTCCAAAGTGGGGTCACTTGTGGGGTAGTTATACTGCCCTGGCATTCTAGGGGCCCTAATGTGTGGGAAGTAGTTTGAAATCAAAATGTGTAAAAAATGGCTGGGGAAATCCGAAAGGTGCTCTTTGGAATGTGGGCCCCTTTGCCCACCTAGGCTGCAAAAAAGTGTCACACATCTGGTATCTCCGTACTCAGGAGAAGTTGGGCAATGTGTTTTGGGGTGTCATTTTACATATACCCATGCTGGGTGAGATAAATATCTTGGTCAAATGCCAACTTTGTATAAAAAAATGGGAAAAGTTGTCTTTTGCCAAGATATTTATCTCACCCAGCATGGGTATATGTAAAAATACACCCCAAAACGCATTACCCTACTTCTCCTGAGTACGCCGATACCACATGTGTGAGACTTTTTTGTAGCCTAGGTGCGCAAAGGGGCCCAAATTCCTTTTAGGAGGGCATTTTTAGACATTTGGATTTTAGACTTCTTCTCACGCTTTAGGGCCCCTAAAATGCCAGGGCAGTATAAATACCCCACATGTGACCCCATTTTGGAAAGAAGACACCCCAAGGTATTCCGTGAGGGGCATGGCGAGTTCATAGAAGTTTTTTTTTTTTTTGGCACAAGTCAGCGGAAATTGATTTTTACATTTTTTCTCACAAAGTCTCTCTTTCCGCTAACTTGTGACAAAAAGTTCAGTCTTTCATGGACTCAATATGCCCCTCAGCGAATACCTTGGGGTGTCTTCTTGTCACTTGTTGGGTATTTATACTGCCCTGGCATTTTAGGGGCCCTAAAGCGTGAGAAGAAGTCTGGAATATAAATGTCTAAAAATTTTTAGTTCATGTGAGATTTTATTTTTTGTCACAAGTTAGTGGAATATGAGACTTTGTAAGAAAAAACAAAAAAACAAAACAAAAAATCTATTTCCGCTAACTTGTGACAAAAAATAAATAAATCTTCTTTGAACTCGCCATGCCCCTCAAAAGTGATCTTTTTATAGTGCCGCAGCGATTTTACGGTGTTTTTGCAGTGATCAGAAAAAATTAAATTCTGTCACTGCGGTGGGGCGGACCGAACGCAAGTGTGCGCACAAGGTCACGCAAAACATATACGGACGTCTGAATGGAGCCTTACAGGGGGGTGATCAATGACAGGGGGTGATCAGGGAGTCTATATGGGGTGATCACCCCTTTTTAAGGCTCCATTCAGATGTTCGTATGTGTTTTGCGGATCCGCGGATGCGCAAAACACATACGGACGTCTGAATGGAGCCTTACAGGGGGGTGATCAATGACAGGGGGTGATCAGGGAGTCTATATGGGGTGATCACCCCCCTGTCATTGATCACCCCCCTGTCAGGCTCCATTCAGACGTCCGTATGTGTTTTGCGTATCCGCGGATCCGCAAAACACATACGGACATCTGAATGGAGCCTTACAGGGGGGTGATCAATGACAGGGGGGTGATCAGTGACAGGGGGGTGATCAGGGAGTCTATATGGGGTGATCAGGGGTTAATAAGCGACAGGGGGGGTGTAGTGTAGTGGTGTTTGATGCTACTTTACAGAGCTGCCTGAGTCCTCTGGTGGTCTATCCAAGCAAAAGGGATCACCAGAGGACCAGGTAGCAGGTATATTAGACGCTGTTATCAAAACAGCGTCTAATATACCTTTAAGGGGTTAAAAAAAATCGGATCTACAGCCTGCCAGCGAGTGATCGCCGCTGGCAGGCTGCAGATCCACTCGATTACCTGCAGTTCCTGTGAACGCGCGTGCCTGGGTGCGCGCTTTCACAGGAAATCTTGCCTCTCGCGAGATGACGCGTATATGCGTGACTGTGCCTGAGTGAGCCACCTCCGGAACGTGATCCTGCGTTAGGCGGTCCGGAGACGGTTAAAGGCATGTGGTCCTAAACTTTTGATCAGCTGAAAAACAGCCTGTTTCAGTTTATTTGTTGTTTTCATTAAATTGAATGCTCAAAAAATGTTTTGCCTCACTCCCATTTCTTCTTGTTGCATGTTGAAGCTCTACTTCGAACCTTGTTAAGATCCAGCCATCCTAAATATGATTTTTTGCCATTTTTCAAGTGGTCTTTTCAACTTTTGATCAGGACTGTATCTCCGAGAATGGTGCAAGAAACCTATTAAGGAGATGCATATCGAGGTTTGCTGTGGTGCTGCGGAGACGTACCACCAAGGTACATGGCCTTGGTGAAGTAAAAGCCGTTAGCTTATGCATCCACTAGAATAGATAGTGGACGCTATTGTTAACTAGCATAGCTGCTTTCAGCTAATCCGGGCCTGGCTTTTACTGGGAGTAAGCAAAGAGCTGGGTGGTTGCTTACTTCCCACGGTCAACTCCAGGTTTTGTACGTGGCTCATGTCCACGATTGTGTTTAAAAGTCATCAGCATGATGCAGGGTGGCTCTGTTGTATGAGAGGCTGCAGATCACACCCTGCAAGGTGCGTGTGAAGCAAACACTAGTGTAACGGGGCGCCGAAGGTGCACTCGGTCTCCCATCAGCCGCAGACCTGCTGCTTAGCTTCGGGAGCGAGGATCTGTGTTTGGCCTCGTTCCCAGGGCGGCTTGGCTAGCCGGGAGGCTCCCTGCTCCTAGGTCTGCCTTGAGCGCCGAGCTGATCACTCGGTGCTCGACTTGTCTGTCTGTCGGTCATGTGATGCTGGCCACGTCACATGACCCTCACTCCCCACTATAAATACAGGCAACCTGCTGGCTACAAACCACAAATTAGGGTGGTATAAAAAAGCAGGAAGTACTCAACCCCATATGCAGTAATGCATCTAGACCGGGGTGGGGGGGGGGGCACTTGTGGCCCGTTGCTAATGGCAAGTTTAGTTTGTATTTTGAATTTTTGGAGGTGTAGAAACCCCTAGTCTGAATGTGCCTTTATTTCCATCCACAGGCAGCATTCTGGTGCACATGTGAGGCCCGGGCTATATCAGCCAGTCTTGGGTGGGGCTCAGAGCTCTCTGCCTCCTCCCATTGTATGCATGGTTACATGCTGGAGGTCACTGGGAGATTGCTTTAAGTCGGACCTTGCGCGCCTGTAATTTACCCACTGGTTCCTGGTATTGCCCATACGGCCCAGGTAGGTTTAGCGTTAGGTCCCGAGCTACTTGAGAAACCTTGGCGCGGTGCTCGGGCTCAGACATGTCTTCCAAGCAGGATATGTTTGCTAATTCTCAATTTTACACCATTACGAGGGTTAGTAAGACCGCAGAGTGCACCTGTCTTTGTTTTTGTTATGTTATTTTGACTGCTTGTCACATCCACACAATTGCTATCCTGTGTAGGATGTCCATTGTGGTACTTGTGGTCCGCTGCAGGCATCCTCCATTGTATGCTTTTTTGCTGGGAATTGCCATTAGCAACGGGCCACAAGTGCAGGTTCTGCCCCCCCGGTATAGATGCACCACTGCATATGGGGTTGAGCACTTCCTGCTTTTTAATACCACGCCAATTTGTAGTTTGTACCATGTTCCAGACCAGAAGACAGAGAAGAAGGCACCTGGTACAAAAAAGAGATCATATTTGGACTGTTTTTAATTTAAGAAAAATACCTGACAGTGCAGTGTGTTATTAGACAGGCTGTTTGTTACCACATTCTACCATCCATTTACCCATGGTCATATATGTCAATGTCATTTTGATATTGCTAATGCTGTCTTGGCATTAAAGAGCTGCAAAGGGGTTGGATACAGCTCTAGGAGACGACCAAGTGTTATACATGACTCTTTGGGGCAATTGGGGTTCTTGCTATTTGGATCAAATGTATTCAGATCTGAATAAATTCTTCCAACGAATTCAAATTCCTAATCAGATCCAACATGAATTTTAAGAAGTTCAATCATCTCTATTAGAAGCTATCTCTTCCATTTCATTCTTGTACACATACTGCCATAAATATATAACCTCTGTCCACATGGGCCTACTGAGTTGTTCCACATTATGACACCAATAAATGTCTAGGAGGACAAATTGTATTTCCATAAGACTCTACCTTGCAATGGTTACAGATGTTTTGTGTCAGATGACTCCAATGTTAAAAAAAAAATTGGTATGCATTGTCCAAAGTACAGTATGGAGCTATTCTCCCCTAGAAACATTGGGATTCTATGTGCAGTCTTCGAGCCAATGGTTGTGTAGGGCAAAACCCTGAAATGTTAATCCAGATCTGATACTCATACTGTAAAATAGGCTTCGTACTTGTACTATTGTTAGTCCTAATAACAAAATATTCACAGGCAGCCTCATTTATTTTCTAAAAATACATTTCAGAATGAGAGATGTATGATCCCTTTGGGAAACAGAACAGAAAAAATGGAAGCATTGTGTTATGTGTCTTGCATTAAAACTAGCATCTGAGAAGCATGTTTAAAAGAATAAAAAGAAAGAAGGAATAGATCTCAGCAGAAAGAACAAAGAAAACATTTTGTTGGGAATGTCAAAAAGAAAAAAAGAAGAAAAATATCTAAAATGTTAGCATAAGAATGTATTTTCATGTGCTAAATGGCATAACCAAAAACGGTGTTTTACCGCAAATGATAGTGGTCTTCCTTGTGACTTTTCCATGTGCCTGGTAAGTACAGGTAAAACATTATAAACATGTGCTTCACCTGTAATTATTTTGAAGACAAGTACTGCTTTGAAAAACAGTGGTAAAATGATACCATTGCTACATGGCACATAAAAATACATCATAAATGCAGCCTTTAAATATGTCTTCCAAGCTAGTTTCTTAACCACTTAAGGACCACAGGTTTATACCCCCCTAAAGACCAGGCCCTTTTTTACAAATCGGCACTACACTACTTTCACCGTTTATTGCTCGGTCATGCAACTTACCACCCAAATGAATTTTACCTCCTTTTCTTCTCACTAATAGAGCTTTCATTTGGTGGTATTTCATTGCTGCTGTCATTTTTACTTTTTTTGTTATTAATCGAAATTTAACGATTTTTTTGCAAAAAAATGACATTTTTCACTTTCAGTTGTAAAATTTTGCAAAAAAAACGAGATCCATATAGAAATTTTGCTCTAAATTTATAGTTCTACATGTCTTTGATAAAAAAAAAATGTTTGGGTAAAAAAAAAATGGTTTGGGTAAAAGTTATAGCGTTTACAAACTATGGTACAAAAATGTGAATTTCCGCTTTTTGAAGCAGCTCTGACTTTCTGAGCACCTGTCATGTTTCCTGAGGTTCTACAATGGCCAGACAGTACAAACACCCCACAAATGACCCCATTTCGGAAAGTACACACCCTAAGGTATTCGCTGATGGGCATAGTGAGTTCATAGAACTTTTTATTTTTTGTCACAAGTTAGCGGAAAATGATGATTTTTTTTTTTTTTTTTTTTTTCTTACAAAGTCTCATATTCCACTAACTTGTGACAAAAAATAAAAACTTCTATGAACTCACTATGCCCATCAAGAAATACCTTGGGGTCTCTTCTTTCCAAAATGGGGTCACTTGTGGGGTAGTTATACTGCCCTGGCATTCTAGGGGCCCAAATGTGTGGTAAGGAGTTTGAAATCAAATTCTGTAAAAAATGACCTGTGAAATCCGAAAGGTGCTCTTTGGAATATGGGCCCCTTTGCCCACCTAAGCTGCAAAAAAGTGTCACACATCTGGTATCTCTGTATTCAGGAGAAGTTGAGGAATGTGTTTTGGGGTGTCTTTTTACATATACCCATGCTGGGTGGGATAAATATCTTGGTCAAATGCCAACTTTGTATAAAAAAATGGGAAAAGTTGTCTTTTGCCAAGATATTTCTCTCACCCAGCATGGGTATATGTAAAATGACACCCCAAAACACATTCCCCACCTTCTCCTGAGTACGGCAATACCAGATGTGTGACACTTTTTTGCAGCCTAGGTGGGCAAAGGGGCCCACATTCCAAAGAGCACCTTTCGGATTTCCCAGGTCATTTGTTACAGAATTTGATTTCAAACTCCTTACCACACATTCGGGCCCCTAGAATGCCAGGGCAGTATAACTACCCCACAAGTGACCCCATTTTGGAAAGAAGACACCCCAAGGTATTCCGTGAGGGGCATGGCAAGTTCCTAGAATTTTTTATTTTTTGTCACAAGTTAGTGGAAAATGATGATTTTTTTTTTTTTTTTTTTTTTCATACAAAGTCTCATATTCCACTAACTTGTGACAAAAAATAAAAACTTCCATGAACTCACTATGCCCATCAGCGAATACCTTGGGGTCTCTTCTTTCCAAAATGGGGTCACTTGTGGGGTAGTTATACTGCCCTGGCATTCTAGGGGCCCGAATGTGTAGTAAGGAGTTTGAAATCAAATTCTGCAAAAAATGACCAGTGAAATCCGAAAGGTGCTCTTTGGAATATGGGCCCCTTTGCCCACCTAGGCTGCAAAAAAGTGTCACACATCTGGTATCTCTGTATTCAGGAGAAGTTGAGGAATGTGTTTTGGGGTGTCTTTTTACATATACCCATGCTGGGTGAGATAAATTTCTTGGTCAAATGCCAACTTTGTATAAAAAAAATGGGAAAAGTTGTCTTTTGCCAAGATATTTATCTCACCCAGCATGGGTATATGTAAAATGACACCCCAAAACACATTCCCCACCTTCTCCTGAGTACGGGGATACCAGATGTGTGACACGTTTTTGCAGCCTAGGTGGGCAAAGGGGCCCATATTCCAAAGAGCACCTTTCGGATTTCACAGGTCATTTTTTACAGAATTTGATTTCAAACTCCTTACCACACATTTGGGCCCCTAGAATGCCAGGGCAGTATAACTACCCCACAAGTGACCCCATTTTGGAAAGAAGAGACCCCAAGGTATTCGCTGATGGGCATAGTGAGTTCATGGAAGTTTTTATTTTTTGTCACAAGTTAGTGGAATATGAGACTTTGTATGAAAAAAAAATAAAATAAAAATTTCCACTAACTTGTGACAAAAAATAAAAAATTCTAGGAACTCGCCATGCCCCTCACGGAATACCTTGGGGTGTCTTCTTTCCAAAATGGGGTCACTTGTTGGGTAGTTATACTGCCCTGGCATTTTCCAGGGGCCCTAATGTGTGGTAAGTAGGTAAATGACCTGTGAAATCCTAAAGGTGCTCTTTGGAATGTGGGCCCCTTTGCCCACCTAGGCTGCAAAAAAGTGTCACACATGTGGTATCGCCGTATTCAGGAGAAGTTGGGGAATGTGTTTTGGGGTGTCATTTTACATATACCCATGCTGGGTGAGAGAAATATCTTGGCAAAAGACAACTTTTCCCATTTTTTTATACAAAGTTGGCATTTGACCAAGATATTTCTCTCACCCAGCATGGGTATATGTAAAATGACACCCCAAAACACATTCCCCAACTTCTCCTGAGTACGGCGATACCAGATGTGTGACACTTTTTTGCAGCCTAGATGCGCAAAGGTGCCCAAATTCCTTTTAGGAGGGCATTTTTAGACATTTGGATACCAGACTTCTTCTCACGCTTTGGGGCCCCTAGAATGCCAGGGCAGTATAAATACCCCACATGTGACCCCATTTTGGAAAGAAGACACCCCAAGGTATTCAATGAGGGGCATGGCGAGTTCATAGAAATTTTTTTTTTTTGGCACAAGTTAGCGGAAATTGATATTTTTTATTTTTTACTCACAAAGTCTCCCGTTCCGCTAACTTGGGACAAAAATTTCAATCTTTCATGGACTCAATATGCCCCTCACGGAATACCTGGGGGTGTCTTCTTTCCGAAATGGGGTCACATGTGGGGTATTTATACTGCCCTGGCATTCTAGGGGCCCTAAAGCGTGAGAAGAAGTCTGGAATATAAATGTCTAAAAAATTTTACGCATTTGGTTTCCGTGAGGGGTATGGTGAGTTCATGTGAGATTTTATTTTTTGACACAAGTTAGTGGAATATGAGACTTTGTAAGAAAAAAAAATAATAATAATTCCGCTAACTTGGGCCAAAAAAATGTCTGAATGGAGCCTTACAGAGGGGTGATCAATGACAGGGGGGTGATCAATGACAGGGGGGTGATCAATGACAGGGGGGTAATCAATGACAGGGGGGGTGATCAATGACAGGGGGGTGATCAGGGAGTCTATATGGGGTGATCACCACAGTCATTGATCACGCCCCTGTAAGGCTTCATTCAGACGTCCGGATGCGTTTTGCGGATCCGATCCATCTATCAGTGCATCCGTAAAAATCATGCGGACATCTGAATGGAGCTTTACAGGGGGGTAATCAATGACAGGGGGGTGATCAGGGAGTCTATATGGGGTGATAACCACAGTCATTGATCACGCCCCTGTAAGGCTTCATTCAGACGTCCGGATGCGTTTTGCGGATCCGATCCATCTATCAGTGGATCCGTAAAAATCATGCGGACGTCTGAATGGAGCTTTACAGGGGGGTAATCAATGACAGGGGGGTAATCAATGACAGGGGGGTGATCAGGGAGTCTATATGGGGTGATCACCACAGTCATTGATCACGCCCCTGTAAGGCTTCATTCAGACGTCCGGATGCGTTTTGCGGATCCGATCCATCTATCAGTGCATCCGTAAAAATCACGCGGACATCTGAATGGAGCTTTACAGGGGGGTAATCAATGACAGGGGGGTGATCAGGGAGTCTATATGGAGTGATCACCACAGTCATTGATCATGCCCCTGTAAGGCTTCATTCAGACTTCCGGATGTGTTTTGCGGATCCGATCCATCTATCAGTGCATCCGTAAAAATCATGCGGACATCTGAATGGAGCTTTACAGGGGGGTAATCACCACAGTCATTGATCATGCCCCTGTAAGGCTTCATTCAGACGTCCGGATGCGTTTTGCGGATCCGATCCATCTATCAGTGCATCCGTAAAAATCATGCGGACATCTGAATGGAGCTTTACAGGGGGGTGATCAGGGAGTCTATATGGGGTGATCACCACAGTCATTGATCATGCCCCTGTAAGGCTTCATTCAGACGTCCGGATGCGTTTTGCGGATCCGATCCATCTATCAGTGCATCCGTAAAAATCATGCGGACATCTGAATGGAGCTTTACAGGGGGGTGATCAGGGAGTCTATATGGGGTGATCACCACAGTCATTGATCATGCCCCTGTAAGGCTTCATTCAGACGTCCGGATGCGTTTTGCGGATCGGATCCATCTATCAGTGCATCCGTAAAAATCATGCGGACATCTGAATGGAGCTTTACAGGGGGGTGATCAGGGAGTCTATATGGGGTGATCACCACAGTCATTGATCATGCCCCTGTAAGGCTTCATTCAGACGTCCGGATGCGTTTTGCGGATCGGATCCATCTATCAGTGCATCCGTAAAAATCATGCGGACGTCTGAATGGAGCTTTACAGGGGGGTGATCAATGACAGGGGTGTAATCAATGACAGGGGGGTGATCAGGGAGTCTATATGGGGTGATCACCACAGTCATTGATCACGCCCCTGTAAGGCTTCATTCAGACGTCCGGATGCGTTTTGCGGATCCGATCCATCTATCAGTGGATCCGTAAAAATCATGCGGACGTCTGAATGGAGCTTTACAGGGGGGTAATCAATGACAGGGGGGTAATCAATGACAGGGGGGTAATCAGGGAGTCTATATGGGGTGATCAGGGGCTAATAAGGGGTTAATAAGTGACTGGGGGGGTGTAGTGTAGTGTAGTGGTGCTTGGTGGGACTTTACTGAGCTACCTGTATCCTCTGGTGGTCGATCCAAACAAAGGGGACCACCAGAGGACCAGGTAGCAGGTATATTAGACGCTGTTATCAAAACAGCGTCTAATATACCTGTTAGGGGTTAAAAAAAACACATCTCCAGCCTGCCAGCGAACGATCGCCGCTGGCAGGCTGGAGATCAACTCTCTTACCTTCCGTTCCTGTGAGCGCGCGCGCCTGTGTGCGCGCGTTCACAGGAAATCTCGGCTCACGCGAGATGACGCCTATTGGCGTTAGTGTGACCTGGGAGCGCCGCAGAAATGACGCCTTTCGGCGTTAGCGTGGCGGGAAGTGGTTAAATACGACCACTAATGTTTGGAATATGAGAACAATACTTCCCATTAGGGATGAGCGAATCGACTTTGGATGATTCATCTGAAGTCACTTTACATAAAACTTTGTTGTAATACTGTACGGAGCAGGAGAATGTATTGTCTCCAATGAGCCAAAGTTATTACTTTGCGAAGTCTTGAGAGACTTCGTGTAATAACTTCATGAATAATTACTGTAAAAAACCTTGGTACCGAACTTGGGTTTGGTTCCAAATTTTACCTTGGAGCCGAACCTGAGTTCGGTACCAAGGCTTTTTTACAGTAATAATTTATTCATGAAGTTATTTGTAACAGATCTCCTGGCACCCCGACTGGGTACCTCGTTGATGGATGCTCCTAGTGCTTCCCGAGGGCTCCAAGCACTCAACTGGACACCATAACCACCACGAACCGCCGTAGCTTGGTTGGGGTTTCACCGTCCTCCACTCACGCTGGACCCAAGACCGGGCTTCAGCTTCCAGTGGGTGAGCCTCTCATAAATTCAGAAAGCAGGAACCCTGAACAAGCTCTTACAAGAGCTTATACTCAGGGGAGTATTGTGATATAGCAATCCCCAAGAGTGTAGTAATCCCATCCCCCAAACATGAGCCAAAACTTCATGAAGGGGTAAAGCAGGTCCCTTTATTGAACACACAAGCATTGACCTATATACACATTTTCCAACAAGGGTATCACCCCCGTGGACCTGGTTGGGAACTGAGGATATAACATAGCAGCCAATCCTTTACAGTTTTACAGTTTAAACACAAAAACTATACATTCAACAAACACAATGGGATTGCCTGTGATGCAATTAACAAACACAATGGCATTGCCTGTGACGCACTCAATAACAGAATAGGCATTGTCTTTGACGCAATCAACAAAATAAAATTACCAAAACACAATGGGCTCTGCCTGTGATACAATTACCAAACATAATGGGCTAACTTAATCACTCACAGGCAGAAAACACACATTTTTCCCCAAAACACAGAAAACCACTCAAAACCCCACATATCCCCATAATTTATACATCCATGGATAGCTCTGATCTGGGTGAACAACATATCCAAAAATCACCCAGATCCGAGCAGGGGTTCCCGAATTGCATGGAAGTCACATTTGGCCGACCGCAAGCATGGCTTTCCTGCCCAAAACAGTTCCACAGATTTAGGCTGTGCGGCCGGTCTACTTTCTCCTTCAAAGTTAGTATATGGGCCATAATCCTGAGGCAAGAGGCTGGCAAACAGGTTATTTTCGCCACATTATTACACAAAGTCTCGCAAGACTTCGCAAAGTAATAACTTCAGCTCATCGGAGACAATACATTGTAGTACGGTATGGAGCTCCCACTCTGTACAGTACTACAACAAAGTTTTATGGAAATCGACTTTGGATGAAGCATCACAAGTTGATTTGCTCATCCCTACTATCCATCACTTAAAGAGCAACTATCATCAGGATCAACCCCATCAAAGCAAACATATTGTCTGTGGGGTTGATACTTCAGAATAAAATGATACTTATGAAAATTGGTTGCAGTGTTCCTGAAAAAAAGATTTTTATTCTCTATGCCAGGGGTGGGGAACCTCCGGCCCCCTGCCAGAACATATTGTGAAAATGCTAATGAGTGCTTCCATTATGGAAGCGGTCATTAGCATGCGGAAGCCACAGGAAGATGAGAACAGCGCTGCACTGGCTGTCCTCACCTTCCCTGGTTTTCTTGCGGGCCCCACGCTGTGTCCTGACACATACAGAGTCAGGATGTAGAGCACGTAAACGCGCACTTTGACCTGACGCTGACAGCTGTCAGGTCACAGTACAGCTCAGAGGGAAGGAGACCAGGGAGGGTAAGTGAATCTGCCAAGTAGCAGCACCCTCCGGAGCTGGAGAGGTAAGTTAATTTATTTATTTATTTTAAATGTCTGATATGAGGTCTGATTGGGGCTAATCTAAGGCTAATGGAGAGTGGGGAGGGTCTGATGGGGGTCTGATCTGAGGCTGAAGTGTCTGATCTGAGGCTGGGGGGTCTGATGGGGCTGATATGAGGCTGGGGTGGTTTTATGGGGGCTGATCTGAGGCTGGGGGGTCTGATGGGGGCTGATCTAAGGGTGGGGGGGTCTGATCTGAGGCTGAGGGCCCTATTGGGGGTATGATATGAGGCTGGGGGTTCTGATCTGAGGGAATGGGTCTGATCTGAGGCTGGGGGGTCTGACCTGAGGCTGGGGGGTCTGATGGGGGTCTGATTTGAGGTTAAGAGGTCTGATGGGGGTGTGATCTGAGGATGGGGGTCTGATGAGGGTCTGACCTGAGACTGATGTAGCCTGGGGGGTCTGATAGGAGGCTGATTTGAGGCTGATGGAGGTGGAGGCAGATCTGAGGCTGAGAAAGGGACAAAGGCCGGGACAATTGCGAAGAAAGAGGCAGGGATAATGAAAGCTGTGTGAACCTCTCTCTGGACCCCTCTGGGTTTAGCTTGGCTGCCATTAACCCCTTCAACCCCGGGCCTGTTTTCACCTTCCTGCCCAGGCCATTTTTTGAAAATCTGACATGTGTGACTTTATGTGGTAATAACTTTAAAACGCTTTTACTTATACAGGCCTTTCTGAGATTTTTTTCTCATCACATATCGTACTTCATGACACTGATGAAATGGAGTCAAAAAAATAATTTTTTATTTATAAAAAAAATACCAAATTTACCCAAAAATTTGAAAAATTAGCAAATTTTCAAATTTCAATTTCTCTAGTTTTATAATAGATAGTAATACCTCCAAAAATAGTAGTTACATTACATTCCCCATATGTCTACTTCATGTTTGGATCATTTTGAAAATGACATTTTATATTTTTGGGACGTTAGAAGGCTTAGAAGTTTAGAAGCAAATCTTAACATTTTAAAAAAAAATTCTGAAACCCAAATTTTTCAGGATCAGTTCAGTTATGAAGTCACTTTCTGGGGCTTACATATTGGAAACCACCTATAAATTACCCCATTTTAGAAACTACACCCCTCAAGGTATTCAAAACTGATTTTACAAACTTCTTTGTTAACCCTTTAGGTGTTCCACAAGAGTGAATGGCAAATGGAGCTGAAATTTGAGAATTTCACTTTTTTGGCAGATTTTTCATTTTAATCCATTTGTTCCAGTAGCAAAGCAAGGGTTAACAGCCAAATAAAACTCAAATTCTATTACCCTGAATCTGGGGTTTACAGGAACACCCCATGTGTGCTGAAAAACTGATGTATGTGCGCACAGCAGGCTTCATAGTGGAAGGAGCATCATATGGCTTTTGGAGAGCGGATTTAACTGGAATGGTAATTGGGAGCAATGTCGCATGTGAAGACACTCTCAGGTGGCCCTACAGTGGAAACCCCCAAAAAGTCACACCATTCTGGAAACTACATACCTCAAGAAATATTTCAAGGTGTGTAGTGAGCACTTTGACCCATCGGGCGTTTCACAGAATTAGGAAACGCTTGACTATGAAAATGAAAAATTATTATTTTTTCCATAAAAAGTTGCTTTACACCCACATTTTTTACTTTCACAAGGCATAACAGGACAAAATGCACTCCACATTTTGTTCCCCATTTCCCCCCGAATACGCCAACACCCAATATGTGCTCATAAAATGATGTATAGGTGCATGGCAGGGTCCAAAAGTGAAGTAGCACTATAGGGCTTTTGGAGGACAGATTTTGCAGGATTGGCTTTTGGGAACTATGTCACATATAAAGACACCCTGAGGTATCCCTAGAGTGGAAATCCCCAAAAAGTGACCCCATTCTGGAAACTACACCCTTCAAGGAATATTTCAAGATGTGTAGTGAGAACTTTGTCCTCAAAGGTAAAACATGGAATTGGCTGTGAAAATGAAAAATTACAATTTTAGCCCCAAATTTTTCCCTTTCAAAAGGGGGAACTGGAGAAAATGTACCCCCTAATTTATTGCCCATTTTCTCCTGATTACAGCAATACCCCATATGTGCTTGTATACTGCTATATGGGCGTACCACAGGGGTCAGAAGGAAAGGAGCACCAAATGGCTTCTGGAAGGCAGATTTCACCGGAATAGTTCACAGGCGCCATCTTGCAATTGAACACACCCTGAGGTAACCCTAGAGTGGAAACCCCCAAAAAGTGACCCCATTCTGGAAACAACACCACTCAAGGAATATTCCAAGGTGTGTAGTGAGCACTTCACAGAATTAGGAAATGCTTGGCTGTGAAAATGAAAAATTACTATTTTTTCCTAAAAAACTTGCTTTACACCCACATTTTTCAATTTCACAAGGGGTAACCAAAAGGGAAGTAGCGCTATAGGGCTTTTGGAGGACAGATTTTGCAGGATTGGCTTTTGGGAACTATGTCGGTACCCCTAGAGTGGAAATCCCTAAAAAGTTACCCCATTCCGGAAACTACACCCCTCAAGGAATATTTCAATGTGTGTAATGAGCACTTAGACCCATCCGGCGTTTCACAGAATTAGGAAACGCTTGGCCGTGAAAATAAAAAATTACTATTTTTTCCAGAAAAAGTTGCTTTACACCCACATTTTTCACTTTCACAAGGGGTAGAAGGACAAAATACACCCCACATTTTGTTCCCCATTTCCCCCCGAATACGCCAACAGCCAATATGTGCTCATAAAATGATGTATGGGTGCATGGCAGGGTTCTAGAGTCAAACAGCTAAATATGGATTTTGCTGACCAGAATTGGCAATCATGGATTTTAGCTGCCAGGTCACATTAAAAAAAATTCCAGAGGTCCCCATAAATGAAAAATCCTGAAAAGTTACCCCATTTTGGAAAGAGCACCCCCGTACGAACATTTTAAGTGGTGGAAAGGGTACTTTTTAACAAACAGGTATCTCACAGAAGGCAGAATTACTTGAGACAAGCATTTCATAGCACAATTTTTCACTTTCACAAGGGGTTAAAGGAGAAAATGCACCCCAGTATATGTTCCCCATTTTCACCCTATTTTCCAAACACCCCATATGTGCTCGTAGCCTGCTGTATTGGCGCACAGCAGGCCGCTACAGGCAAAGTACAAAACATGTTTTTTGCAGGCCTGAATTGGCAGACATGGATTTTAGCTGCCATGTCGCATTAAAAATTTTTCCAGAGGTCCCCAGAAAAGAAAAACACCAAGAAGTGACACCATTTTGGAAAGAGCACCCCCGTACGGACATTTTAAGTGGTGGAAAAGGGTACTTTTTACCAAACAGGTGTCTCACAGAAGGCAGAAATACTAGAGAGAGGATTTCATAGCACACATTTGTAAAAATGGAAAAGTAATAGCAGACCCCAATTTTTTACTTTCACAAGGGGTTAAAGGAGAAAATGCACCCCAGTATATGTTCCCCATTTTGCAAACACCCCATATGTACTCGTAGCCTGCTGTATTGGCGCACAGCAGGCTGCTACAGGCAAAGTACAAAATATGGTTTTTGCAGGCCTGAATTGGCAGACATGGATTTTAGCTGCCATGTCGCATTTAAAAAATTTCCAGAGGTCCCCAGAAAAGAAAAACACCAAGAAGTGACCTCATTTTGGAAATAGCACCCCTGTACGGACATTTTAAGTGGTGATAAGGCTACTTTTTACCAAACAAGTGTCTACCAGAAGGCAGAAATACTAGAGAGAGGATTTCAAAGCACACATTTGTAAAAATAAAAAAGTAATAGCAGACCACAATTTTTCACTTTCACAAGGGGTTAAAGGAGAAAATGCACCCCAGTATATGTTCCCCATTTTCTCCCCATTTTGCAAGCACCCCATATGTGCTCGTAGCCTGCTGTATTGGCGCACAGCAGGCCGCTATAGGCAAAGTACAAAATATGTTTTTTGCAGGCCTGAATTGGCAGACATGTCGCATTTAAAAAATTAACAGAGGTCCCCAGAAATGAAAAAAAACAAGAAGTGACCCCATTTTGGAAAGAGCACCACCGTACAGACATTTTAAGTGGTGGAAAGGGTACTTTTTACCAAACAGGTGTCTCACAGAATAGATTATGTAGTGGTTGTTGGAAAGTGGGTATGCAAGTGAGGTGGACAAAATCAGAGATATGGAAATATTACAGGGAGCATAAAGGATGAAATTAAAAATCCATGGATGAGTGGTAGGTTCGGAAGCATTCTTTCATGCAGAGGCCAGGTTTATCAGGGCAGGTGTCGCACTGATAAATGGTGTCCTTTCATATTTCCCTTTTGTAACAAACCCAACATCTTTTTTGGGTCTTTCCCCTCTTTGCTGTTTGTGGGACTTCACCAGGGAAATGTTGTCCTGGTACAAAACGGACACCATGACCTCCTGAAGTACTCAGGCCCTCCCCTTCCTGACTTTGGAAAATTAGGGCCTTGATTATCGCCTCTTGGAACTGATGGAAAGTTCCTGTGTAATGAAGTCAGGCGGCACAGCGTACTGGTTGAGGGGTGCTCGGTTTGTGTGGAGGTAATCCCAAAATCAGAAGAATGAAAGAAAACCGGCACTCCCAAAAATCTTTGCTGGTGATAGATTTATTGGTCACTGTTCCTGTCTGGCCTGCAGTTCTATGTAAAATGTATGCATTGTACATTGCCATCTGTACAATGTATACGGCAAGCTTTTTGTACCACACCTTAGTTTTACGCATGGCAATGTAGGGCTTCAGAACTTGATCGGACAGATTAACCCCTCCCATGTGCCTGTTGTAATCAAGGATGTAGTCAGGCTTGTTGACAGGGGTAGTGGTACCTCGCTCTTGTCCATGTACTTAACCGCCAGCATTTTCTCATGGAGGAGAGCCTTATTGTCACTTTTTCGGAGTAGTTGCCCTACCAGGGATCTAGGGAGCCCTCTCAGATTTTTTCTCACTGTGCTGCAAGCCACAGTACCTCGGGCTTTTAGGGACATGAATAGGGGTATGCTGGTGTAATAGTTATCTACATAGAGGTGATAACCATTATCCAGCAGTAGGTGCAGTAAGTCCCACATAATCTTGGCAGTAACTCCTAGGACGGGGGGGCATTCAGGGGGTTGTATCCGGAAATCTTTCCCCTCATAAACCCGGAACCTGTAGGTGTACCCAGAGGTACTCTCGCACGGCTTGTACATTTTTATTCCGTACCGTGCCCGCTTGCTGGGTAGGTACTAGCGAAATTTAAGCCTTCCTTTAAAATGTACAAGGGACTCATCTATGCTAATTTCTTTTGCTGGGGTGAACACATCTGTAAATTCGGAGTTGAGGTGCTCCAGAAGGGGTCTTATTTTGAATAGATGGTCAAAATTTGGGTCATTTTGGGGGGGGGGGGCACTGTGCATTATCATTGTAATGTAGGAATTTCAAAATGGATTCAAATCTTGAGCGGGACATGGTCATATTGTAAATTGGAGTGTTGTACAAGACATCTGAACTCCAATATTGTCTCATTTCATTTTTTTTTTTTTACAAGGCCAATATGCAGCAACAGCCCCCAAAACTTAATAATGTCTGCTGCATTTACAGGGGTCCAACCTAAGGGTCTAGCATATGAGGATGTTGGGTTTTTAGAAATAAACTGCTGGGCGTACAAATTTGTTTGGGTCACGATCAAATTTATGAATTCGTCACAGAAATAGATTTTGAAAAAATCTATTTTTGTGAAGCCCGTGCAGTCAATCTGGATTCCAGAGTTTCCCACAAACTCTGGAATTTGGGGCTCATAATCCTCAGGCAGTTTGGACCATAGGGGATCACTGGGGGGGGCTACTTCATCTCTCCTGGGGCGTCTTCTTGAGGGTCCCTCATCACCGGATGACGATGATTATGAAATAGTTGAGGAGTAGAGGAATGTGGGATTCTCTTCTCCCTCACTTGCAGACTCAGTTTCAGAGGCAATGAACTGGACATTTTTATTTTTATTGGTGTATGTAAAGTGAAAAGTGGCAGGGGGTGTATGTAGTGATTTTACACGTGAGGGGACTTGTAATGAATTAATTAAAATAAAATTTATGATTAAGAAAAAAAGAGAAAGAAAGAAAAGAGAAAAAGATACCGTAAGTGAAAGAATTAGATAAAAATTTAGAAAAAAAGGCTCCAAAAAAAAATAATATATATATATATTAAAAAAGGCACTAAACCTGAGCAGATGCAGTCAGTAATTGACAGTATTGACCGGCGCTCAGCAGGTGCAGGACCCACGCACGCAGATGGCACGTGTGTGGGTTCAAAAATCGAAACTAGTACTAACTAAAATTGACTTATATCTATATATATATATACTGTATTTTTCACCCCATAAGACGCCCTTTTTTCCCCCCAAAAGTGGGGGGAGAGTGCCCCTGCGTCTTATGGGGCGAATGCTGGCAACTAACATCGCAGTCTGCGATGCTGCAGCATCGCAGACTGCGATGTATTAGTGAGGAGGGAGGAGGGACTGCAGTAATTTTACATTCAGTGTTTTGCCAGTGTAGGGAGAGGTTGCTGTGTGGAGCAGGGACAGGCTGTTAGGGACACCAAACACTAGCTGATAGGGCCACAAAAGTCATTTTAAGGACTGGTATAGTTGTGCTATCTATAGGTGTGAAACACAGAGGGGTGCGATATACTTATAATATACTTTTATAATGAGTCAAAAACACATAGATCTATTTAGTGATCACCTGGAAGTCAGGCTAGGGGCTTACTAGGGCCATTTTTATATAGGGTAAGGTTCTGGACAGGGTCGCTCTTATCAGGGCGGGTGGTCTGTGGTTAGGCTATCAGGGCCAGAATAGCACCCCCCTGTAGGGAAATATCAGGGACAGTTCTTTGCCTACCCTGTCCTTCAATACTACATCATCATCTAGCCCAGGGATAGATGTTTTTTGCTTTCCCTCCGGGATCCATGGATGTGCACTGGAATCCCCGGATTGTGGTAGGACATATGGTTTCTGATTTGGTGCCGCCGAGCACCTGATTTAGTGCCGCCGAGAACTTGTTATTGCCTACCACATCAATGCTTTTTGCCTAACTTTAATAATTTAATTTATTTTCATTTTTAGGGATATCTTTTCCATTCACACGTCCGCAAAATGGGTCCGCATCCGTTCCGCAATTTTTCCGGAACGGGTGCAGCCCTATTCATTTTCAATGGGGCCGGAATGTCCGCAACCGCATTTGTGGATCCGCACTTCCGCATCCGTGCTTCCGCTTCAGCAAAAAAATAGAATATGTCCTATTCTTGTCCGCAATTGCAGACAAGATTAAGTATTTTCTATAATAGTGCCGGCAATGTGCGGTCCGCAAATAGTGGAATGCACATTGCCGATGTCCGTGTTTTGCGGATCCGCAAAACACTTACGGACGTGTGAATGGACCCTCATAGTAACATTAATAAAGGTTACGTTTTATCTTTATGTATATTCTAATGGATTGCCTTCCATGTACAATGTTACAGTCCTGATCAAAAGTTTAAGACCACTTGAAAAATGGCAAAAAATCATATTTAGCATGGCTGGATCATAACAAGGTTCCAAACAGGCTGTTTTTCAGCTGATCAAAAGTTTAGGACCACACCTCCAAAAAAAAACTAAACCCCCCCAAAACAGAAATCCAACTTCCAAACATGAACTCAGTAAGGAGTAGCTCCGCCGTTATTGCTTATCACTTCCAAAATTCGTTTTGGCATGCTTGATGCGTTTCCATGAGGTGAGTGCGAACATTTCTTCAAGTGGTGAAGTCGGCCGCACGAAGGCCATCTACTGTCTGGAACTGTTGTCCATTTTTGTAAACTTTCCTTGCCATCCATCCCCAAAGGCTCTCAATTGGATTTAGATCAGGGGAACACGCAGGATGGGCCAAAAGAGTGATGTTATTCTCCTGGAAGAAGTCCCTTGTCCTGCGGGCATTGTGTACTGACGAGGGCCCTCAGTCATGAGGAATGCTCTCTGCAACATCTGGACATAGCAAGCGGCCGTTTGATGCCCCTGCACTTCCTGAAGCTCCATTGTTCCACTGAAGGAAAAAGCACCCCAAACCATTATGGCGCCCCCTCCACTGTGGCGCGTAGAAAACATCTCAGGTGGGATTTGCTTGTCATGCCAGTAATGTTGAAAACCATCAGGACCATCAAGGTAAAAAAAAATTTCATCAGAGAATAAAACTTTCTTCCACCTTTGAATGTCCCATGTTTGGTGCTCTCTTGCAAAGTCCAAACGAGCAGTTCTGTGGCGTTCAAGAAGACGAGGTCTCTGAAGACGTTTTTTGTTTTTGAAGCCCTTCAGTCTCAGATGCCGTCTGATGGTTATGGGGCTGCAGTAGGCACCAGTAAGGGCCTTAATTTGGGTCGAGGATCGTCCAGTGTCTTGACGGACAGCCAATTGGATCCTTCGGCTCAGTGCTGATGACATTTTTTGGGTCTTCCACTTGACTTTTTGGTTCCATAACCCTCAGGATCATTTAAGAAATTCCAAATGTCTTACTGCGTCCCACCTCAGCAGCGATGACGCGCTGTGAGAGACCATGCTTATGCAGTTCAACAACCTGACCACGTTCAAAAAGGGAGAGTTTTTTTGCCTTTGCCATCACAACGTGTGACTACCTGACAGAAAATGACAATGAATCCACATCTTTGCACAGATTTGGCCTTTTAAAGGCATGTGGTCCTAAAATTTGAATCAGCTGAAAAACAGCCTGTTTCAGTTTAATCGTTATTTTCAATTAATTGAATGCTCAAAAAATGTTTTGTCTCACTCTCATTTCTTCTTGTTGCATGTTGAAGCTCTACTTGGAACCTTGTTAAGATCCAACAATGTAAAATATGATTTTTTGCCATTTTTTAAGTGGTCTTAAACTTTTGATCAGGACTGTATAATATACTTTCTATGTTAGAAAGTATATTATAGTGCATTTGTATTGTGCAGCAGTTGTGTGCGGTTCTGCTGCGATACTGCAGGTATATAGAGGGACAAGCGTTATTGGAACAAATAATTTCTACTGGTGTGATATACCAGTCCCCCCCCAAAAAAACGTATTGAAGCAGGGTGTTATATACCAATATACTTTCTTTATAGTGCATTTCGGTACTGTATAGTTCATTTGCGCATGCGAAAATTATATGGCCGATATTTCGCATTGAAAAAAATAATGGATGGAGATCGCAAATTCGAATAATACATCTGGTATGTCACTGTCCATGTTGTGGGACTATTTGTGCACTTCTAGTAATTATTTCTTGGATGAAGGTTTTTCAAGTTCGCCTGCCAGTAAAATGAACTTGCGGTTTGATCACGTTCACGCGATCACGTTCGCGACCCGTCCCGAAAGATGTTCATTCATCACTATTACCCACCCCTGCTCTTTGCAAACAATGGCTTCAGGGTACCGAGCGGCATGTCCATCACTAGAACTCTAAGGAGCTGAGGTGCACTGAGGGGCTAGGCCCTTCCCCGTAGGTCTGCCCCTGCAGAGCTTTCACACATACAACTTTCCTTCTTTACTGCAAACTCTACATTCTCTTTCACTAACTAACTAATGCTAAGTACTAATTTAGTACTACTGGAGCTTTAAAAATTGATGTGTGACTCAAGCTGAGCCTCAGTGGATGGAAATTGATGCTGCCAAGTAAAAAACACACTATACAGATCCTATTGTGTGCCTTGCTAAAACTTCCCTCTCTCTCTATCAATTAGGTATTCCTATTATTTTCCCCATCACTGTCCCTATTTGACCCTAAACTAACTTCATTGTGTGTCTTAAGATAAAGGGGGAGAGTGATCAAAACTGCTTTAAAAAAAAATGGTTAAGTTGCCCATAACAATCAATCAGATTTTACCTTTTATTTTTCAGAGCTCCTTTGGAAAATGAAAGGTGGAATCTGATTGGTCTCTTTGGGCAACTAATCCAGTTCTAGTTTACGCCAGTTTTGAAAAAACTCCCCCAAAGCTTTTACTGCTGTCTCATGTCAATATCGTCCCTCCTGATTGGCTGAGGCTGGCTGCAAGACATTACGGAAAAGTTATGGCCCTAAACCTGCCCAGGGTCACATGATTCTCCTACTTTCTGTTGATCTGTGAAATTGCAGGTGCCATTCTGTAGGATTCACCCAAATCAAATCACTAACGTTTCAGATTCGCCCAGAAGCCAGTTTTAGGGAAAATTGTAAATCAGTTTGACTTGTTTAAAATCAATTTGCTCATACCTATGAATATCTAGTTGAAGGAGCCTGACTCCTAGCAAGCCACAAATCAACAGTTTGAAGAGGCCACTGAGGAGAGCACTGCAAACTCCTTACAGCATACTAAGCACAATGTCATAAATTATATAGTGGATGTGCTTTGTATTGCAGTTTAGACCTACAAATTTGATTGGGACTGAGCTGCAAGTAGGCCATGTGATTTATGGACATTGTCATTGACTTACAAGGAGGCCGCAACACTCATTGGAGAGCTGCGGCCTCTTCAAACAGGTGATCAGTGAAGGTCAAGGGAGTTGGACTCCCACCAATCTGATATTGATGGCGTATCCTGAGGATAGGTCATCAATTGTTTACTATTGGAAAAGACATTTAAAGGGAACCTGTCAGCGGCAGTACCCATCCCAAACTGCCAGCAGTACCTTCAAGTAGCCAGCAGTGAGCTTTGAATAATGATTTTCTTACTGCATTCTGATGAGGCAGAAGTATGAAAAACATTATTTTATCCTCCATCCGTGCAGTTTTCCAGTCAGGCTTGAAGTCAAGGGGGGCAGCGGCCTCCTTGCTTCAAGTCAAGGTAACTGCGCCCCCTTCCCTGCCCTTTCGCTGTGACTGACAGCGCTTATGCCCGACAGCCGGCTGGGTTTGCCAAACAGCCGGCTGGGTTTGCCAAACAGCCGGCTGTCAGTCACAGGAGAAGGGGCAGGGAAGGGGGCCACTGCCCCCTTGACCTAAAAAAACAAAAAAATGGTAGGGACACACATACAAAAAATATGAAACTTTATTAGGTAATTAAAGACAAATAATTACAACACATGATTAGAGACAAATATCTAAAAGGTAAAGCAGCAATACAGGTAGTGTTGCATGAAGTAGCTCACCTGCTGACTGACAAGGTATAAGATCCCAATGTCTAAGCTTGCTCAGCACAAGGGCAAATGAACAATAACAAATAGTATACCAATGATCTCCTGGAAACTATCTCGTAATCCCAAATGCCTTGTGTGCAAAACTCCATACAAGGTACCAGTAGGAAACCATAAATAGATAAAAGCTACAGGCAGATAAAAGGAAAAGGGACAGAAAATACCTGGGAAATGGTAAAGCACAGGGATCCAACCTTCAGTCAGCTGTGAGCACACCCCGACGTACGTTTCGCTCCGCTTCTTCAAGGGGTGTATCTGATTTATACACTTAGCCACATTATATACCCAGAAGCTAATTCAATATGTGGGACACCTGTAGATGGACCAATGGGTCAACTCCGCTTATCTCGGGCGGAATCCCGCGAGACCGGTGCAGTGACGCCACCTATCGTCATCGCATCCTCCTGACCGCAAGTGTCCCTCCCCCAATGTTACATCACTGATCACTCTGTAGCTAATCTCGTGAGACTACGCACGAGACAGCCTCCCCCGACCGCAGTCACGTGACCGCGGCGTCACCCGGCAGTAAATCTCGCGGGACCTCGCTCAAGCAAACGAATCGCGCGAGAATACGCGCGAGACAGTTTCACCCGACCGCGGTCATGTGACTGTGACATCACCAAGCAGGTCACATGATCACACCCGAACCATCTCTAACCAAGGAAACGGAATCTCGCCACTGACATGTGTCCACATAGGTATAGTATTATAAATACATTGTAATAGAGAGTGGAGTTAACAAAACCAGCGTGTGATAAATCTTAAATAGTAAAATACTTTATGAATCGTGCTAAATACACAGCATACTAGCCAATATATTTGCATGGGTGACCAACAATCAAAGGACATCAGTATTCATACATGATAACTTCTTTTGACACATTATGCACTATGAGGTGCTCCAGTGTAATATGTACATATATAAATAATCAAATATAAATAATGATTATAAATTCATTGTGACACATATAGAAACTTAATGCTAAAATATTAAGATAAACAAGTTGTGCTACGAAAAAGTGCAAGTGCCGTGAAAAGTGCTAAGTGCAAGTGACATGCAGTGAAATAAAACCGTGTAGAAAATTAAATATATCCAGATATCAATAGTAGCAATATTGTATATCCCAAGTTGATTATAGCCTTGATTTTGCGATTATAAATATATAGATAAAATATAGACATGAGATATAGACATAAGGGGAACATATAAGTCCCATGATCACGCGAAAGTCCCACATCTCAAGCAGAGGTACAAAGGATTATTCTTGGCATCCCCATCCAGAAAATGTCCCCAAATCTGGAATATATAGAAATGGTCATGAGTAACTAGTAGTATATGTATACAAACTGTTAAAAGTACACAATATGTACATTATGAAAAAGAAACACAACTACATGTCGGTTTGGACAAACAGACCGCAGGGCACCATAATGTAGTAGAGTCGAAGGCACAGAAAACAGAACTCAGGGACATCCCAAACCAAAGCCCCCTATCTATATGAATGGGGCATAACTAATGCTCTCATTAACCACCTCCGGACCGCTGTACGCAGATTCGCGTTCCGGAGGTGGCAGCGCTGCGCACAGTCACGCATATACGCGTCATCTCGCGAGACGCGAGATTTCGCTCCAAGCCGGCCCGCGCATGCGCATCGCGGGCCGGCAAAAGTTAAAGAAGAAGTTCGTCACTAGCCTGCCAGCAATGATCATTGGCTGGCAGGCTGGCGATTTTTAAAAAATCCAATCACAAGCCATATAACAGATCATATTAGTAAATATGATCTGTTATATGGCTTCTCTGCTCCTCTGCTGGTCCTTTTCGTCGGTTGGATCCAGCAGAGAAGCAGACATCACTGTGAGTACACCAAACACTTCACTGTAGCCCCTGATCACCCCCCTGCACCCCAATTAACCCTTTGATCACCCCTTTGATCGCCCCTGTCAATCACCAGTGAAAGGAAAAAAAGTGATCAGTGTAAACTGTCACTTTTTTTTTTTCACTAGTATTGGCTGTTAGGTTTTAGGGATAGTTTAGGCCCCTTGGTTAGGTAGTTAGCGTCAGTTAGCGCCCACCCCACCGCACCGCAGTCACTTTTATTCGCTGAATAGCGTATCGCTAATCAGCATTTGTACTTTTATAGTATCTGTAAGTGATCAAAAGTGATCACGGTCAGATCTATAATAGTATTAGTGTCACTTTAGTTCGCCCTCCACCCAAAACGCAGTGTTTGCCCGATCAGGCCTGATCGGTCGCCCACACGTGCGTTCACCCACGCCCGCCCCACCGCAGTGACAAAAAATATATATTTTTTGATCACTGCACATTCATTTTACACGCACTGCGGCGATAAAAAAATCAGTTTTGATATTTTTTATCAACCGCAGCGGCCTCCGGTACTTCGCTAGCCTCCCCTTTGTAAGACAGGCTTGCTTTTTTTCTTGGGTAGTCTCAGGGAATACCCTTAAATTTAGTAGTCCAAAATGTCAAACAGGGGGTATTCTTCTGAAGAGGCCTACAGGATTCTGACCCAGTCGGATGAGGAGTGGGAACCCTCATCTGATGAATCTAGCGGGTCAGAATATGAACCTGTGGAAAGCAGTGGCTCTCTGACCCAAAGTTCGGACGAGGAGGTGGAGGTCCCTGGCAGCACCAGGCGTACCCGGCCCCGTGTCGCTAGACCACAGGTTATGCAGGATCCGCTTCAAGAGCAGCAGAGTGGGGCTGTCGCTGCCGGATCACGTGGTGAGGCATACACCAGCAGCGCAGCCCTCCCTGGACCTAGTACCAGCACTGCCGTACAACATGGTGACGTGGCGAGCACCAGAAGGGCAGTTGAAGCTGGTACTGTGGCACGTGCAGTAGTTACCCCGTCGCAGCCACCGCACAGACAGGCCCGTAGAGCCCCTAGAATCCCTGAGGTGCTGGCAAACCCTGATTGGCAGTCACCAACTTCAGCCGCACCTGTAGTTCCCCCTTTCACCGCCCAGTCTGGAGTTCGGGTTGAGACGGCTCAAATCGGTTCGGCCCTGGGATTTTTTGAGCTGTTCTTGACTGCGGAGCTCTTGGACTTAGTCGTGGCAGAGACAAACCAGTATGCCACACAATTTATATCCGCCAACCCGGGAAGCTTTTATGCCCAGCCTTTCCGGTGGAAACCAGTCCAAGTTTCCGAAATTAAATTTTTTTTGGGCCTTCTCCTCAACATGGGCCTGACAAAAAAGCATGAATTGCGGTCATATTGGTCAACGCACCCGATTCATCACATGCCCATGTTCTCTGCTGCTATGTCCAGGGCACGATTTGAGGCCATCCTCCGTTTCCTGCATTTTAGCGACCACACCACCTCCCGTCCCAGAGGCCACCCAGCTTTTGACCGGCTCCACAAAATTCGGCCCCTCATAGACCATTTCAACCAGAAATTTGCAGATTTGTATACCCCCGAGCAAAACATCTGCGTAGACGAGTCCCTAATACATTTTACCGGGCGCCTTGGCTTCAAACAGTACATCCCAAGCAAGCGTGCCCGGTATGGGGTCAAATTGTATAAGCTCTGTGAAAGGGCCACAGGCTATACCCACAAATTTCGGATCTATGAGGGAAAAGATCAGACCCTGGAGCCGGTCGTTTGCCCTGACTACCTGGGGAGCAGTGGGAAGACAGTCTGGGACTTGGTGTCACCCTTATTCGGCAAGGGGTACCATCTTTATGTGGACAATTTTTACACAAGTGTGGCCCTCTTTAGGCATTTGTTTCTAGAACGGATTTGCGCCTGTGGCACCGCGCGAACTAGTCGCGTGGGCTTCCCCCAACGGCTTGTAACCACCCGTCTTGCAAGGGGGGAGAGGGCTGCCTTGTGTAACGAAGAACTGCTCGCGGTGAAATGGAGAGACAAGCGTGACGTTTACATGCTCTCCTCCATTCACGCAGACACGACAATCCAAATTGAGCGAGCAACCCGTGTCATTGAAAAGCCCCTCTGTGTCCACGACTATAATGCGCTCATGGGAGGGGTGGACTTCAATGACCAGATGTTGTCTCCGTATTTAGTTTCCCGCAGAACCAGACGCTGGTATAAGAAGGTGTCTGTATATTTAATTCAATTGGCGCTGTACAATAGTTTTGTTCTCTACAGTAAGGCTGGGAGAACACGATCTTTCCTCAAATTCCAGGAAGAGATCATCGAGAACCTCCTTTACCCAGGAGGTTCCGTGGCCCCATCCCCCAGTGTAGTTAGCCATCTACACGAGCGACATTTCCCCAGTGTCGTTCCTGGTACCTCAACCCAACAGTCACCCCGAAAAAGATGTCGTGTCTGTAGCAGGAGTGGAATAAGGCGTGACACCCGCTATTTCTGTCCTGACTGTCCGGACCACCCTGCCCTATGCTATGGAGAGTGTTTCCGGAAGTACCACACACAGGTACACCTAGCATAGGGATTGCATCTCACAGGACAGGCACACAGGGCTATTAGGGCCCTTTTACTCACAGCTGCTGCAAACCTCTCCTTTCACCTGGGATAAAGTGCATAACGTACTTCGCCACATCTTTGGGCGATTTGCGCTTTGCACATTGTCCCATGGGGAAGGAGAGGTTTGTTCTATAAAGGTAAAAAAAACTAAACAAAAAAAAAATTACCGGTAAGTAAAAAAGTTAAAAAAGTTTAAAAAAGTTAATATGTTCTGTTCTAAAGTTAATAAAGTTATTGCTTTGCGGCCTGGTTTTTTCTTTTTTGTTTTGTTTTTTTTACCTTCCAGGTGGACCAACCGATCGACCAGCTGCAGCACTGATGTGCATTCGGACAGAAGCATTGCGCTGCTGTCAGATTACACGCAAGTCGGTGTATGCGGCGCTGCAAGACGAGATTTCTCCTCTGCAGTAAAAGATATGTTTGCCGAGGCATATGAGCTGAGGAGGTGGCGGTGTTCATATACTTTGGCAAACACTTTGTATATATAAAAAAAAAAATCCCGGCAATGATTTATTCATCCACATCGATTGATGTGAATGGAGAAATCGGGTTTGCCAGGGCATACGAGCTGAAGTGGGTATGGATGTTGGGCGGAGCTCCTATGTCCTGGCAGACGCCTTTCCCCTCCTTTTTCTTTTTTTGGCAGAGATTTTTTCATCCACATTGATCGATGCGAATGAAGAAATCTGTGCCGTTCATTTTTTTCTTTCAGCCCAGAGGCTGAACGGAAAAAAAAAATCTCATTACCCGTATGCTCAATAGAAGGAGAATAGCAGAAACTCCTAATGCTGGGCATACATGTAATGATTGCGGAGACCCTCAAATGCCAGGGCAGTACAAACACCCCACAAATAACACCATTTTGGAAAGAAGACACCCCAAGGTATTCGCTGAGGGGCATATTGAGTCCATGAAAGATTGAAATTTTTGTCCCAAGTTAGCGGAAAGGGAGACTTTGTGAGAACAAAATCCAAAAAATCAATTTCCGCTAACTTGTGCCAAAAATTTTTTTTTTCAATGACCTCGCCATGCCCCTCATTGAATACCTTGGGGTGTCTTCTTTCCAAAATGGGGTCACATGTGGGGTATTTATACTGCCCTGGCATTTTAGGGGCCCCAAAGCGTGAGAAGAAGTCTGGTATCCAAATGTCTAAAAATGCCCTCCTAAAAGGAATTTGGGCACCTTTGCCCACCTA
The DNA here is from genome assembly GCF_905171765.1 of Bufo bufo. NCBI lineage: Eukaryota > Metazoa > Chordata > Amphibia > Anura > Bufonidae > Bufo > Bufo bufo. The sequence continues at coordinate 341,242,426 of NC_053391.1, read as the reverse complement.
GGCTGCAAAAAAGTGTCACACATGTGGTATCTCCGTATTCAGAAGAAGTTGGGGAATATGTTTTGGGGTTTTACATATACCCATGCTGGGTGAGATAAATATCTTGGTCAAATGCCAACTTTGTATAAAAAAAATGGGAAAAGTTGTCTTTTGCCAAGATATTTCTCTCACCCAGCATGGGTATATGTAAAATGACACCCCAAAACACATTCCCCACCTTCTCCTGAGTACGGAGATACCAGATGTGTGACACTTTTTTGCAGCCTAGGTGGGCAAAGGGGCCCACATTCCAAAGAGCACCTTTCGGATTTCACAGGTCATTTACCTACTTACCACACATTAGGGCCCCTGGAAAATGCCAGGGCAGTATAACTACCCCACAAGTGACCCCATTTTGGAAAGAAGACACCCCAAGGTATTCCGTGAGGGGCATGGCAAGTTCCTAGAATTTTTTATTTTTTGTCACAAGTTAGTGGAAAATGATGATTTTTTTTTTTTTTTCATACAAAGTCTCCTATTCCACTAACTTGTGACAAAATTTTTTTTTTCCATGAACTCACTATGCCCATCAGCGAATACCTTGGGGTCTCTTCTTTCCAAAATGGGGTCACTTGTGGGGTAGTTATACTGCCCTGGCATTCTAGGGGCCCAAATGTGTGGTAAGGAGTTTGAAATCAAATTCTGTAAAAAATGACCTGTGAAATCCAAAAGGTGCTCTTTGGAATATGGGCCCCTTTGCCCACCTAGGCTGCAAAAAAGTGTCACACATCTGGTATCTCCGTACTCAGAAGAAGGTGGGGAATGTGTTTTGGGGTGTCATTTTATATATACCCATGCTGGGTGAGAGAAATATCTTGGCAAAAGACAACTTTTCCCATTTTTTTATACAAAGTTGTCATTTGACCAAGATATTTATCTCACCCAGCATGGGTATATGTAAAAAGACACCCCAAAACACATTCCTCAACTTCTCTTGAGTACGGGGATACCAGATGTGTGACACTTTTTTGCAGCCTAGGTGGGCAAAGGGGCCCATATTCCAAAGAGCACCTTTCGGATTTCACTGGTCATTTTTTACTGAATTTGATTTCAAACTCCTTACCACACATTTGGGCCCCTAGAATACCAGGGCAGTATAACTACCCCACAAGTGACCCCATTTTGGAAAGAAGACACCCCAAGGTATTCCGTGAGGGGCATGGCGAGTTCCTAGAATTTTTTATTTTTTGTCACAAGTTAGTGGAAAATGATGATTTTTTATTTTTTTATTTTTTTCATACAAAGTCTCATATTCCACAAACTTGTGACAAAAAATAAAAACTTCCATGAACTCACTATGCCCATCAGCGAATACCTTGGGGTCTCTTCTTTCCAAAATGGGGTCACTTGTGGGGTAGTTATACTGCCCTGGCATTCTAGGGGCCCAAATGTGTGGTAAGGAGTTTGAAATCAAATTCTGTAAAAAATGACCTGTGAAATCCGAAAGGTGCTCTTTGGAATATGGGCCCCTTTGCCCACCTAGGCTGCAAAAAAGTGTCACACATCTGGTATCCCCGTACTCAGGAGAAGTTGAGGAATGTGTTTTGGGGTGTCTTTTTACATATACCCATGCTGGGTGAGATAAATATATTGGTCAAATGACAACTTTGTATAAAAAAAATGGGAAAAGTTGTCTTTTGCCAAGATATTTCTCTCACCCAGCATGGGTATATATAAAATGACACCCCAAAACACATTCCCCACCTTCTCCTGAGTACGGAGATACCAGATGTGTGACACTTTTTTGCAGCCTAGGTGGGCAAAGGGGCCCATATTCCAAAGAGCACCTTTCGGATTTCACAGGTCATTTTTTACAGAATTTGATTTCAAACTACTTACCACACATTTGGGCCCCTAGAATGCCAGGGCAGTATAACTACCCCACAAGTGACCCCATTTTGGAAAGAAGAGACCCCAAGGTATTCGCTGATGGGCATAGTGAGTTCATAGAACTTTTTATTTTTTGTCACAAGTTAGTGGAATATGAGACTTTGTAAGAAGAAAAAAAAAAAATCATCATTTTCCGCTAACTTGTGACAAAAAATAAAAAGTTCTATGAACTCACTATGCCCCTCACGGAATACCTTAGGGTGTCTACTTTCAGAAATGGGGTCATTTGTGGGATGTTTGTACTGTCTGGGCATTGTAGAACCTCAGGAAACATGACAGGTGCTCAGAAAGTCAGAGCTGCTTCAAAAAGCGGAAATTCACATTTTTGTACCATAGTTTGTAAACGCTATAATTTTTACCCAAACCATTTTTTTTTTTACCCAAACATTTTTTTTTTATCAAAGACATGTAGAACTATAAATTTAGAGCAAAATTTCTATATGGATCTCGTTTTTTTTTGCAAAATTTTACAACTGAAAGTGAAAAATGTCATTTTTTTTTGCAAAAAAATCGTTAAATTTCGATTAATAACAAAAAAAGTAAAAATGTCAACAGCAATGAAATACCACCTAATGAAAGCTCTATTAGTGAGAAGAAAAGGAGGTAAAATTCATTTGGGTGGTAAGTTGCATGACGAGCAATAAACGGTGAAAGTAGTGTAGGTCAGAAGTGTAAAAAGTGGCCTGGTCTTTCAGGGTGTTTAAGCACTGGGGGCTGAGGTGGTTAAGGCCACTAGGGGAGACAGTGTTTAGAAGAAAAATCCCTTTGGTCTCACGCTGAGCCAATAATTTCTTCCAATTGCCTCCTCTTTTTGGAATAAACACTCGATCAATTCCTCTGATCCGTAATAAGGATCCATCTGAGTCATGTTTGTCTTTAAAATGCCTAGCCAAGGTCTTCAGCTGTGTCACATCCTCCTCCTCTCGTGCCGCATTGATAGACAGAACATGCTCCCTGACCCTTCTTTTTAGTGGGCGTGAGGTCAACCCCACATAAATAAGGTCACACGGGCAAATCGCCCAATACACCACTCCAGTAGTCGTGCAATTGATAGTGTGTGTGATCTTATAAGTCCTGTCACCGCTCGAATTGTGGAAATGAGTTGCCCTCTCCATATTTGAGCATGCGACACATCTCCCACATTCCCTACTCCCCCATGGGGACCCCTTTGTCCCAAAAGGGTTCGCCTCTCTACGGGCATAGTCACTGCGGACCAAATGGTCACGTAGATTTCTTGCCCTCTGAAACCTCATCGAGGGATGCGCTGAGATGGCCCCACGTAGTTGGGGATCCTGTGACAGAATACCCCAATATTTAGTTAGAGCTGTATTTACCTCTTTCCATTTCTTACTGTAGCCAGTGATGAATCTGATTGGTTGTATCTCTTGACTTCTATGTCCATCTCTTTTCTTATGGAGAAGATCTTGTCTCATAGATATCCTCACTCTTTTGTAGGCTCTTTCAATACAACGCCTGCCATAGCCCCTCTCTCTGAGGTCATCCGCCTGCAATTCAAAAGTCTCATCAGACGAACAAATCCGACGAGCACGTAGGAACTGACCCACTGGTATGTTTTTAATTCGATTACCAGTGTGTATGGAGTTTGCATGTAATACAGCAAGTTTCTTTTCTATGTAGGACAGTTGTTATCTGTCCACTTGAATCCACCTGAAAGACCACATCCAGGAATTCAGCCTCCTTGCTTCAAGTCAAGGTAACTGCGCCCCCTTCCCTGCCCCTTCGGTGTGACTGACAGCGCTTATGCCCGACAGCCGGCTGGCTTTGCCAAACAGCCGGCTGTCAGTCACAGGAGAAGGGGCAGGGGAGGGGGCCACTGCCCCCTTGACTTCAAGCCTGACTAGAAAATAGCGCGGACGAAGGATAAAAGATCGTTTTTCATACTTCTACCTCATCAGAATGCAGTAAGAAAATCATCATTCGAAACTCACTGCTGGCTACTTGAAGGTACTGCTGGCGGTTTGGCATGGGTTTTGCCGCTGACAGGTTCCCTTTAAGTAATATTTTTAATTATGTGGTTTCATTTGTTGAGTTTTCATACTAATGTAAACATTTTTCTTTCAATCACTTGGGTTTGTGATATACAAATACATTTGTGCAAATATAAAGCTGGTCTCCCTATACTTCACTGGAATATAAAGACCTATTTATTGTCTAATGTGTACATTGAAAATAAGGCTAAAGAAGGCAATTTTTGATGTATAGGTTCTATTTTCATGTAAAGGTTTGAGGATAATTAAGCTCTACCAAAGCCTACCTTCCACAGGAGGACCACATGCCTGTCCCATACAGATCCACATCAGCATTTTACTGGTGGGAACTTCTGCATAGAGGTTTGCACTTCTCTGACCTAATCCTCTTCAGGGAATCTGGAATATGCTAGTAGCTTCCCAATGGCTCCTATTAATTTGAACATATCAAACCTTTCTGTCTTGACACTTTCCTTCTGCACAATGGAGACACTGTATGGTGAACTCCCAAAGGGCATGGCATTTTTCCTCACTGCTCTTTGTTATTTATGATATTTTACTCATGCTGGGATGGCATATGTGCATTTTATCCAATTTTCAAATGCAGGTTAGACTGAGGAATAGTATGACATCTGGCAGTACTGTTGTCATATTTGTTATGAGAAAAATGCTAAGATTCAAGTAGAAGAAAGGAGCTTGGGGAGAGTCGAGGGATACGCTCAACTTTTAGTGCAAAGCTTTAAAAGAGGACAGTGAAAAGAAATGGGAAATAAGTTAGAACATTACTTTGGAAGAAACTTGCACACAGTGGTATAGTGTTAGATGAAGCTCTAACCCACACTGTATCGTTTGTAGGTTTATTGCCCTTGGGGAGGAGGTCAAGTTTTAAATACACGATTCAGTCAATACAATGTTGAGGTAAAATTCTACCCACCTAATAAAAACATGAATTACATTATACAAAGGACATACTAAACTGTTGACAGCCCCGGATAGGGGCTGAGGAGAGCAAGACAAAGATATCTTTTGTAGAGCTTTCATCATTAGAAGTAGTGTAAATACAAACTATTACTCTGCTAGATTCTGCTCCTAAAAAAGTAAACGTGGCTTCATCTTTTCATAAGTCTGTCAAAATCTGATGAATATACCATGGCAGAAACTGCCGACATTTCTGCCATGGCAGAAACTGACGAGGTTTCTGCCACAGTTGTTCACAGCTTAGCTCCTTTGAATGGTGCTAAACCAGGAGCAGGCGCTACTGCAGCTTTAATTGGCATCTTGGCATGGTCATGGCTTTTAACTGCCAGCTGCACAAACTGCAGCACTGCAGCACTGCCTTTCATTGAAAACAATGGGAGGCAGACACCACACAGCCGCCTTCATGGTTCAGGAGTAGAGTCTGCTCCAAAATTCTGGCAGCATAAACCCTCGTGTAAACTTCTTCTTACTGTTAACAGCTGATCTACATCTAAACTGCTTAGATGTGATGTGTAATGTCCTCCATTGTGCCTGCTACTTCTGAAGGTGTGCTACATAGAGTTAGGAAGCAGGACCCACTTCTTGTAAGTGTCCTGTGTCTGGGCAGACATATTTCCAGCTAGTCTCCTCCCACTATCTAATTAAGAAAATAATTTGAGTTACAGATTTTGTAATGGAAAAACTGCTAAAAATTCCAGAAGTAGTGTTATTCTGGAAAAATTACATGAAATTACAATGATAGTTTTAGTGTGTTGGAGGCAGAATTTGACTGTGAAGTGTCCTCTGCTCTCTGCATTGAGCTGCTTCACAACCCCTCTCTCCCCTCTGAGTGTCAGCTGTAGTGATATCCTTTTTGTATACTACAGCAGTCACCCAGAGCCAGTGACGTACATAGAGAAGTAAGGGCCCCATAGCAAGGATCAAACCAGGCCCCCCACACATGACAGAAGGGTTTCTGCCTAAACCCTTTTCATTGACCCTTGGGACAGTTTTTCCACTGCCTCATTTGCTAAAATGTGTTCATTTAGAGCAGGCATGCTCAACCTGCGGCCCTCCAGCTGTTGCAAAACTACAACTCACACCATGCCCTGGTGTAGGCTGATAGCTGTAGACTGTTCAGGCATGCTGGGAGTTGTAGTTTTGCAACAGCTGGAGGGCTGCAGGTTGAGCATGCCTGCTTCAGAGGGTAGAGTCTAGACCAAGTTTTCACCCCCAGTAGAAGAGGGGATTATCCCAACTGGGCCCCCTCTTGCCCTGGGCCCAATAGCAGTCGCATGGTTTGCCTCTATGGTAGTTACGCTCCTGCCCAGAGCAGGGGGAAGGGCTGTTAAGCAGCGCAAGACGGACAGCACTTTACAGTGAAGCTCTCCCCTTTCCCTCCAGTGCACTTGCAGGAGCAGAGCCTGGCAGAATAAAAGTTCATATTTACACTACCCCTGATATTTAAAGTCTGATATTTAAAGCTCCAGAAAATGTGTTTATACTGCCATTCCCTGCCCCTCTCTAGTGCTGTCAGCAGTGTCCATGTAAATCAATTAGGCAGCATTGGATAAAATTCGGACACCTCAACCAACTCTCCAAAGTTTTCAATACCTATTCTGAGACTTAAAGTGGTTTGGACCTGGTTTGTTCTTTGAAAACTCTTCTGCCTAATAATCTTGCTTGTTTGGTGCCTTATAGTTGTGGACCCACTGCGTAGCATCTTCCTACCATACCAGGCACTATTGTTTACCATGCTCCTGTCCAGTGCCATCACTTTAACTGCAGGCCTGATATTTACTGTCCTTTTAGTTACCTAGCTGGTTACCTATACCAAGCTGCCTGATGACCACCTGCTCTTGTTATGCTAGTCCATGCTGTCACCTGTTCTCCAGAACTGCAAGGAATATAGCTAAATTCTAGTACAACCAAGTGAGGGTAGCACGCAGTACAGGAAAGATGGGTAAAATAGATAAATAAAATTATTTTTTTAATCATATTTTACAATCAATTGGTTGTCTCCAGGGAACATTGCATAAGCATAATTATCTGGGGTGGGTTTGCATTTAGGGGTTTTTAGTGTGATCCCACTAAGCCTTAATGTAGGCAGCCATAATAGAGCTCTGCTTTAAAATAAAATATTGTAAAAGCGCACCTATAGCAAACCATGCTCTGTACGGTACAATCTATATAAAGCCTCCTCCGATTCTGCTGTGTCCATGAATCCTAAAATGACATGTAAAAGTAATCTACAGTACCTGTGAGAATAAGCAGAACTGTATTCTGTCCTGATAAAAAGGTAGATAAGTACATAATTTGTAAGAGTTTTAAGTGTAATTAAACCATTTAAATGAGATGTTATAGAATATAAAATGGATTCAATAAGCATATCTGGATAATGATTGAGAATAAGAGTCTGACAGTATGATTGTTCTAGTGCCAATCCTATGAAAGATGGTAACTGGCAGCCGAGTAATTCCAAGCTCTAGTGATCATGCTAAACAAGAGAGGGAATGGCAGGAGATTGATAAAGATGAAAAGCTATATATCTCCATATATATAGCGAAGGAGTTAGGCACCAGGGAATTGTGCTACTTTGGCTGGAATATTCGTTACCTTGATAGATTTATAACAGTACCATCACATGAACAGGGGCCAAAACACTCTTAATAAGATGGGGAAGGCATGCTTAGTGCAGACATATATCCAAATTAAAGCAAGGGATATTGTGCTACTGTACGGATAGAAAAAACTGATACAATTATGAAAAAAAAAAATCTCTCTAACTAGAAATGAGCAAATTTCTCCAAATTTGTTTCGGGTCCGAATAAATTAGGCCAGAATCAAAACTGCCCCAATTGCCCTGAAAAGTCATGTATGACACTCGGTGGTCTCCTAGGACTGTATCCAACCCCTTTCAAGCTCTTTAACACTAAGACAGCATTGGAAATTGAAGTGACAGTAACCTACAGTATATGTCTATGGGTAAATGCATGGTAGCAGTGGTAGCAAACAGCCTGGTTAATAACACACTGCACTGATTCTTTTTACATTAAAAAATTATCCAAAATGATCTCTTTTGGTGGCAGATACCTCCTTTTCTGTCTTCTGACCCGTAAAATAGCAGCCACAATTTTGAGCAATTAATCAAAATGAATCACAAAAGTTTCGGATTTCGCTAGAATCTAAATTTTTGTGGAAATTTGTAATAAATTTGATTTCTTTAGAACTGATTTGCTCATCTCTACTTCTAACAACTATCTATACCAGGGGTCAGAAACCTTCGGCACTCCAGCTGTTGTGAAACTACAACTCTCAGCATGCTCTTTCCACTTGTGTGGGAGTTTAGAGGAGCCAAGCAAGTGTGCATGATGGGAGATGTAGTTTCACAACACCTGGAGTGCCGGAAGTTGCTGACCCCTGATCTATACAGTGTGATCTTACCGAAATGATGACTGAAAAAAAAAAAATATCTTCCAGTCCAACAGAGATTAGATCCCATTTGGATCATTCTCACATAATGATTATCACTATGATCTGGTACTACTAGTCAGGCTGTGACGTTGGCCATCATGTATTTAAACTCATTCAAAAGTGTAAGAAGGAGATTGCCTGGCACTTGCTGTGTGGCCAGTTTTGTACCAAATTCCAAAATGAGATTTTCATTATATAACCAGGACCAATGTACAGAGATACAGCAGAAAGAATTATAAAGCAGGAACCTGATGTTGACCTGCTTAAAAGGGTTACCATAGCAGAGTATTCTGAGTTGTTGAATGGGGATCTCTCATTCAGGAACTCTATCAAAGAGCTGTTCAGAGAGTCTTGCTAGACGTTTATACATAAAGATAGAGATAACAGTTATCAGTTGGGAGGTGTGTCCTTGCACAGTCTAACATTGACCACTCAGTGCTGCCAGTGACAGAGACAACCCCCACTGGTAACACCCATATGTACCTTTATCCATAAACATCTAGCAGGAATAAGAGAAGAACAGGACAACACAGTCACAAGAATGCAAAGGTGAATGCAAGTAGCTACTAAAATCCTTTTTAACCAGAGATTTTTTTTAGTTTTTGTGTTTTCATTTTCCTTCTGTCTTCACAGAGCCATAGCTTTTTTATTTTTCCATTCACTTAGACGTATGAGGGCTTGTTTTTTGTGGGACAAGTTGTACTTTCCGATGCCACCATTTAATATGGCATACAATGTAACATAGTAACATAGTACATAAGGCCGAAAAAAGACATTTGTCCATCCAGTTCGTCCTGTTATCCTGCAAGTTGATACAGAGGAAGGCAAAAAAAAACCTGTGAGGTAGAAGCCAATTTTCCCCACTTTAGGGGAATAAAAAATTCCTTCCCGACTCCAATCAGACAATCAGATAACTCCCTGGATCAACGACCCCTCTCTAGTAGCTATAGCCTGTAATATTATTACACTCCAGAAATACATCCAGGCCCCTCTTGAACTCTTTTATTGTACTCACCATCACCACCTCCTTAGGCAGAGAGTTCCATAGTCTCACTGCTCTTACCGTAAAGATTCCTCTTCTATGTTTGTGTACAAACCTTCTTTCCTCCAGACGCAGAGGATGTCCCCTCGTCACAGTCACAGTCCTGGGGATAAATAGATGATGGGATAGATCTCTGTACTGACCCCTGATATATTTATACATATTAATTAGATCTCCCCTCATACACATATTCATACACACACTTTTTCAAGGATTCAAAATTTCTCTAACACCAGTTTTATGGCTTATATTTTCTATATCAATGAATACAGCACATGAGAACACTGACTACAACCAGAAGATCATGAAAGTTCCATTATGTTACATGGTCCAATATTGAACTGATTAATACAAAAACGAAGTAGGCTGCTTTAGCAAATACTTTGTAGGATTTTTTAAGGAATTTTACATCATCATGGATTGGATTATTATATTTTATTTACAATCTAATTGTACCCTTCTTTTTTTTAGGATTTAGAATCTGTTTTTTAATTGCTTTCCAATTCCCCCTCCCTTCTCCCCCTTTTCCTTCCCCCATTTCCCTCTTCTCTCCCTCTCTTCTTTTTTTTTTATTTGCTCGTAACTACCTCGGTGATGTCTCCATTTTTATTTATTTTTTAAACCTCCCCTTATTGATTTTCTATAATAAAGTGATTTTCTAATTGTAATGCGGCCTGGCAATTCTTTATGGGTTTATTTGCACCACAACATGCTGGTGGTTTAATGACCCAAACCAGGTGACAGGTTTCCTTTAAAATTAAGCTAATGTGGAAAACAATATTTTAAATATGCAAGTTTTGAATACCCTGTAATTTAATGTGGTTAATTTAAAGGGAACATGTCATCTATACCATGCTGCCTTCATTGAGGCCAGCGTGCGCACCCCTTTTAACTAAACCACACACCCTTGTAGAGCTGGAAAACTAAGATAGATGAAGCTAGGCACAGCGCATTGTTCTTTATGGTGAATTTGCTTCATAAACAAACAAAAATGTGTGAAATTTTAGCAATTGACTGACTGTAGATATGGTCCAAGATAAGTTAAATAGGGTAAATGTGAACAAGGCTCCGGGTTCAGATGGATTACACCCAAGAGTGCTTAAAGAGCTCAGTTCAATCATTGCCGTGCCCCTGTCTAAAATTTTTAAAGATTCTCTAGGTACTGCTACAGAGCCAAGTGATTGGCGCAAGGCAAACGTGGTGCCCATATTCAAAAAAGGATCAAGGTCCTCCACAAGTAATTATAGACCAGTTAGTTTAACTTCTGTTGTGGGAAAAATGTTTGAAGGATTCGACTATATACAGGAGTATGTGACTATAAATAATATTTTGATAATCAGCATGGGTTTACCAAGGACAGAAGTTGTCAGACTAACCTGATTTGTTTTTATGAGGAGATGAGTAGTAGCCTGGACAGAGGGGCGGCTGTGGATGTAGTGTTTCTGGATTTTGCAAAGGCTTTTGATACTGTCCCTCATAGACGCTTAATAGGTAAAGTAAGGTCTATAGGCTAGGAAAGTATAGTTTGTAATTGGATTGAAAACTTGTTAAAGGACTGTGTCCAGAGAGTTGTGGTCAATGATTCCTATTCAGAATGGTCCCAGGTTATAAGTGGTGTACCCCAAGGTTCAGTGCTGGGCCCTTTATTATTGAATATATTTATTAATGATATTGAGGAGGGGATTAATAGCACCATATACATTTTTGCAGATGACACTAAGCTGTGTAGAACTGTACAGTCTATGGAAGATGTCCATATACTACAGGCTGACTTGAACACTCTGAGTGACTGGGCATGAACTTGGAAAATGGGGTTCAATGTGGACAAATGTAAAGTTATGCATCTTGGTAGTAATAATCTCTGTGCTTCATATGTCCTAGGTGATGTAGAACTGGGACAGTCACTTATATAGAAGGATTTGGGTGTCTTTGTGGGTGGTAGATTAAATTACAGCATACAATGTCAATCAGCTGCTTCTAAGGCCACCAGGATATTGTCATGCATTAAACGAGGCATGGACTTGCGGGGCAGGGATGTAATATTACCACTTTACAAAGCGTTGGTGCAGCCTCATCTAGAATATTCAGTTCAGTTCTGGGCACCAGTAAATAGAAAGGACGCACTGCAGCTGGAAAAAGTACAGAGGAGAGCGACTAAACTGATAAGGGGAATGGAGGGTCTTCGTTATAAAGAAAGATAAAAATAATAGAATTTATTTAGTCTTGAGAAGAGACGTCAAAGGGGGGACATGATTAACCTATACAAATATATAAATGGGCCATACAAAAAATACAGTGAACAGCTGTTCCATGTAAAATGTGCTCAAAAGACAAGGGGGCATTGCCTCCAATTGGAGAGTGTCAAAGCTTCTTTACTGTAAGAACTGTGAAGCTGTGGAATATACTTCCTCAGGACTTGGTCACAGCAAGAACAGTGGACAGTTTTAAAAAGGGTTTATACGAATTCTTCAAAGTAAAAAACATTAATGCTTATGAAAACGTATAGAAATCTGAGTCTCAATTCCTTCTGGGATTCGCATCCCCACCTATCCCTTGGTTGAACTTGATGGACGTATGTCTTTTTTTCAACCGTATTAACTATGTAACTATATGTATTGTGCAGCAGTTGTGTGCGATTCTGCTGCGATACCGCAGCTATATAGAGGAAAAAATGCTATTGGAATAACTAATTGCAACTGGTGTGATATACCTGTAGCCCCCCCAAAAAACGGATTGAGGAGTTTGAAATACCTGCTTCCACAAAATACTGATTAAGGGGTTTGATATACCTGCTTCCACAAATTACCGATTGAGGGGTTCTTTATACCTGCTTCCACAAAATACAGATTGAGGGGTGCGATATCCCTGCATCCACAAAATAAAGAATGAGGGGTGTGATATACCTGCTTCCACCAAATATTGATTAAAAGGTTCTATATACGTGCTTCCACAAAATACTGATTGAGGGGTGTGATATCCCTGCTTCCACAAAATACAGAATGAGGGGTGCGATATACCTGCCTTCACAAAATGCTGATTAAGGGGTTTTTATATACCTGCTTCCACAAAATACTAATTGAGGGGTGCGATATACCTGATTCCATAAAATATTAATTAAGGGGTTCTTTATACCCTTTTCCACAAAATACTGATTGAGGGGTGCGATATACCTGCTTCCACAAAATACTGATTAAGGGGTTTGATATACCTGCTTCCACAAAATACAGATTGAGGGGTGCGATATACCTGCTTCCACCAAATATTGATTAAGGGGTTCTATATACCAGCTTCCACAAATACTGATTGAGGGTAGCGATATACCTGCTTCCACAAAATACTGATTAAGTGGTATGATATACCTGCTTCCACAAAATACTGATTGAGGGGTGCGATATACCTGCTTTCACAAAATACTGAAAAATGGGTTTGATATACCTGCTTCCACAAAATACAGACTGAGGGTTGCGATATACCTGCTTCCAGAAAATATTGATTGAGGGGTTCCATATACCTGCTTCTACAAAATAGTGATTAAGGGGATTGATATGCCTGCTTCTACAAAATACAGAATGAAGGGTGCAATATACCTGCCTCCACAAAATACTGATTAAGGGGTTTTTATATACCTGCTTCCACAAAATACTGATTGAGGGGTGCGATATACCTGCTTCCACAAAATATTGATTAACCACCTCAGCCCCCAGTGCTTAAACACCCTGAAAGACCAGGCCACTTTTTACACTTCTGACCTACACTCAGGGCCGGTACAAGGCAGGGGCCGAAGGAGCGGGTGCCCTGGGCGCTACCATTTGCGGACAGGAGGGGGGCGCAGGTGAAGTGCCAGCCACGGCCCCCCCTACATCATGCTGTGCCCCCCCAACTAAAATGACCCCCCCCCCCAAGTGAGCAGCCGCCGCCGGGCACAGGGAGATGAGCGCTTCCATTGCGCTCATCTCCATTGTAAACTGTCTGTGCCAGCGGAGGTGCAGGGGAGGGAGAGGCGTGTCCCTTCCCTTTCCTCTGATAGGCTGCAGGCAGGCACCGAAGTGGAGGAGAGGCCCCGCCCCCTAATTACTCCTGTTTACCTTTCTAAAGCTAAAGGACCTTTGATGATGTCATCACAGGTCCTGTAAGGGAACTGCACAGTGTAAAGTGTAGTTCCCAGGTTAGAACAGTGCATCTGCCAGGACCTGTGATGACATCATCTTCAACATCACAGGTCCTGCAGAATCTAGCAAAGGAACTGCACCAAAAATGGTGTAGTTCCTAGGTTTCAAAGGTACATCTGCCAGGACCTGTGATGACATCATCACAGGTCCTTCAACCCCTAACAGCAAGTATTAAAAGTTCACAAGCAGCTCTGTATTGATCCATACAGACTGGAATGGAGAGGTAAGAGGAGGTCCTCCACTTTTCATCATTTACCCCCCCCCCCCCCCTCCATGCCCTGTTTTTACTCATTGCTCACTCATGTATACTACTTCAGACAGTTACCACTACCTCATGTACCTCACAGTGACTATAATGCATAACTGACCACATATTTCTATAAACACTGCATCTACAGTATTATACCTTCTATGTGTCACATCAATACACTGCTCTGTATATATATATATATATATATATACACACACATACATGCACACACACTGCATATATTACACAGTATTATACATGCAATATGTACAGATATATAGTATATACCGCAGTGCACTGATATGTGAGGTATGAGGTATAATAGATGCTGTGTGTACAGATATCAGTACACTTCTGTATATACTATATATGTGAGGTACGAGGTATAATAGATGCAGTGTGTACAGATATATAGTATATACAGCAGTGTACTGATATGTGAGGTACGAGGTGTCAATACACTGCTGTATTTACTATATACCTGTACACACTGCATCTATTATACCTCATACCTCACATATTACACTACTGTATATACTGTATACACTGCATATATTATACCCCGTACCTCACATATCAGTACACTGCTGTATATACTATATACCTGTACACACTGCATCTATTATACCCTGTACCTCACATATCAGAACACTAGGGAATATACTATATACCTGTACACACTGCATCTATTATACCGCGTACCTCACATAACTGTACACTGCTGTATATAATATACATCTGCATCTATTATACCTCTTTTGTGTGCCAGGGCTGTTTTGTAATCCCATTCCGGCCCTGATGGCATAAATTATAAAACGCAGCAGCAAGAATAGTTCATGGAACAAAGGGAGGGGCTATAAAAGGGGAATGGGGGCCCAATTTAGATTCCTGCTATGGGGCCCAGTGATTTTTATGTACGCCCCTGGCTGCAGGCACTAGGCCGGCAGCCTATCAGAGGCCGGCGCAATGACGTCATCGTGCCGCCTGAGCCTTACATTACAGCGTGGGACACAGGAAGAGGCTGCATCGCATCGCTGACACTTAGGTAAGTATAAGTGTTTTTTTTTTGTTTTTTTTTACAATAGTGTTACTGGCACATTGGGGGGGCTTATTACAAAACTGGCACATGATGATGGGGGGGACTTTATACTGGCACATGATGATGGGGGGGAACTTTATAGTGTCTGTGACTTTCAAAGTCCCACAGTCCTTTGTTCTATTGCTTTAAGTATATTCTTGTTTTGAAACAACATTGATTCTTTCTTAAAAACGTGGGGGGGGGGGGGGGGGGGGCGCAGTTTGCCATCTTCGCCCTGGGCACCAAATGGCCTTGTCCCAGCCCTGCCTACACTACTTTCACCGTTTATTGCTCGGTCATGCAACTTACCACCCAAATGAATTTTACCTCCTTTTCTTCTCACTAATAGAGCTTTAGAGCTTTCATTTTGTGGTATTTCATTGCTGCTGACATTTTTACTTTTTTTGTTATTAATCGAAATTTAACGATTTTTTTGCCAAAAAATGACATTTTTCACTTTCAGTTCAAAAATTTTGCAAAAAAAACGAGATCCATATATAAATTTTGCTCTAAATTTATTGTTCTACATGTCTTTGATGAAAAAAAAATGTTTGGGTAAAAAAAAAATGGTTTGGGTAAAAGTTATAGCGTTTACAAACTATGGTACAAAAATGTGAATTTCCGCTTTTTGCAGCAGCTCTGACTTTCTGAGCACCTGTCATGATTCCTGAGGTTCTACAATGCCCAGACAGTACAAACACCCCACAAATGACCCCATTTCGGAAAGTAGACACCCTAAGGTATTCGCTGATGGGCATAGTGAGTTCATAGAACTTTTTATTTTTTGTCATAAGTTAGCGGAAAATGATGTTTTTTTTTTTGTTTTTTTTTCTTACAAAGTCTCATATTCCACTAACTTGTGACAAAAAATAAAAAGTTCTATGAACTCACTATGCCCATCACGAAATACCTTGGGGTCTCTTCTTTCCAAAATGGGGTCACTTGTGGGGTAGTTATACTGCCCTGGCATTCTAGGGGCCCAAATGTGTGGTAAGGAGTTTGAAATCAAATTCTGTAAAAACTGACCAGTGAAATCCGAAAGGTGCTCTTTGTAATATGGGCCCCTTTGCCCACCTAGGCTGCAAAAAAGTGTCACACATCTGGTATCTCCGTACTCAGGAGAAGTTGGGGAATGTGTTTTGGGGTGTCATTTTACATATACCCATGCTGGGTGAGATAAATATCTTGGTCAAATGCCAACTTTGTATAAAAAAATGGGAAAAGTTGTCTTTTGCCAAGATATTTCTCTCACCCAGCATGGGTATATGTAAAATGACACCCCAAAACACATTCCCCAACTTCTCCTGAGTACGGAGATACCAGATGTGTGACACTTTTTTGCAGCCTAGGTGGGCAAAGGGGCCCATATTACAAAGAGCACCTTTCGGATTTCACTGGTCAGTTTTTACAGAATTTGATTTCAAACTCCTTACCACACATTTGGGCCCCTAGAATGCCAGGGCAGTATAACTACCCCACAAGTGACCCCATTTTGGAAAGAAGAGACCCCAAGGTATTCGCTGATGGGCATAGTGAGTTCATGGAAGTTTTTATTTTTTGTCACAAGTTAGTGGAATATGAGACTTTGTATGAAAAAAAAAAAAATCATCATTTTCCACTAACTTGTGACAAAAAATAAAAAATTCTAGGAACTTGCCATGCCCCTCACGGAATACCTTGGGGGGTCTTCTTTCCAAAATGGGGTCACTTGTGGGGTAGTTATACTGCCCTGGCATTTTCCAGGGGCCCTAATGTGTGGTAAGTAGGTAAATGACCTGTGAAATCCGAAAGGTGCTCTTTGGAATGTGGGCGCCTTTGCCCACCTAGGCTGCAAAAAAGTGTCACACATGTGGTATCGCCGTATTCAGGAGAAGTTGGGGAATGTGTTTTGTGGTGTCATTTTACATATACCCATGCTGGGTGAGAGAAATATCTTGGCAAAAGACAACTTTTCCCATTTTTTTATACAAAGTTGGCATTTGACCAAGATATTTATCTCACCCAGCATGGGTATATGTAAAATGACACCCCAAAACATATTCCCCAACTTCTCCTGAATACGGAGATACCACATGTGTGACACTTTTTTGCAGCCTAGGTGGGCAAAGGTGCCCAAATTCCTTTTAGGAGGGCATTTTTAGACATTTGGATACCAGACTTCTTCTCACGCTTTGGGGCCCCTAAAATGCCAGGGCAGTATAAATACCCCACATGTGACCCCATTTTGGAAAGAAGACACCCCAAGGTATTCAATGAGGGGCATGGCGAGTTCATAGAAAAAAAAAAATTTTGGCACAAGTTAGCGGAAATTGATTTTTTTGATTTTGTTCTCACAAAGTCTCCCTTTCCGCTAACTTGGGACAAAAATTTCAATCTTTCATGGACTCAATATGCCCCTCAGCGAATACCTTGGGGTGTCTTCTTTCCAAAATGGTGTTATTTGTGGGGTGTTTGTACTGCCCTGGCATTTGAGGGTCTCCGCAATCATTACATGTATGCCCAGCATTAGGAGTTTCTGCTATTCTCCTTATATTGAGCATACAGGTAATGAGATTTTTTTTTTCCGTTCAGCCTCTGGGCTGAAAGAAAAAAATGAACGGCACAGATTTCTTCATTCACATCGATCAATGTGGATGAAAAAATCTCTGCCAAAAAAAGAAAAAGGAGGGGAAAGGCGCCTGCCAGGACATAGGAGCTCCGCCTAACATCCATACCCACTTAGCTCGTATGCCCTGGCAAACCCGATTTCTCCATTCACATCAATCGATGTGGATAAATAAATCATTGCCAGGAATTTTTTTTTTATATATACAAAGTGTTTGCCAAAGTATATGAACACCGCCACCTCCTCAGCTCATATGCCTCGGCAAACGTATCTTTATAGTTCAAAGTTTTTTATTGAAATTTTTCACATAATAATCAGCAAAGTATGTCAATGCATTGACAGTTTGAGATGGACGCAGCCACCAGAGACAAGAATATTTCCATAGGTAAGGTCTCCATTCTCATGGAGTATTTGCATACAAACATAAGCAACAAATATTAAACAAAAGCCACAGATATAACCACATATCGAACACAGGTCTGTCCATTCAGAAAGCTCATCTACAGGAAGGACCTATCCGAAAAAAGGTCTCTAAAATATACATCCATCCACTACTCTCTCATATGAGCCGTGTGTGTAAGGGCCAACTACTGGGAAAATTTCGGGTGGGCTAACCAGGGGTTCCAGTTATGACTATATTTCCCGGGGGGGAGTATGGAAGCTGAAATCATCTTCTCATATCGACATGTGGTGTTTAGTTCAGCTATCACTTCTGAGAAGTCTGGGGGGAGCATTTTCTTCCAGTGACGGGTTATGACCAGTTTGGCGCTAAGTAAGATATGTCCTGCTATGGGCCTATATGTCAGGCATATACTCCTAATGCCCAGGAACAAGAGAGCAAGTTCCGGGGAGGGGGGGGTGTTGTGGCCAGTTATTTCCCCCAACAATGCAAACGCTTGTTTCCAGAAGTCAGTGATAACTGGGCATGTCCATAGAATATGGAACAAAGAGCCTATATTTCCACATCCCCTCCAACATAGGGGAGAAGATGTAGGGTAGATGATATGTAGTCGTTTGGGAGTAAAGTACCAATTTAAAAACGTCTTAACCCCAGCCTCATAGTGAGTGACACATTTAAAGGTAGAAGTCAAGAAGCCTATTGCGGAGGACCAGTCTTCCTCAGAAAAAGTTTTGCCCAGCTCTCGTTCCCACCTCTGGAAAGGTTTGGATTTAGCAAATTCTGATTTATTTCCTCATATATACGACCTGTTGCTCCTTTTTTCAGTAAACTCTGGGTGCAATAGAGTTGAAGTATCCCTGCATGCGTGGAGGGGGGTTTAGTGATAACAGATGTCAGTAGATGTTTAATTCTGAGATAGTTGAAGATCTCCCTAGTTGGAAGCTGGAACTTCTGTTGAACAGAGGTGAACGGGAGAACCCCCTCAGGGCAAATGAGCTGGGAGACCCTCTCTATACCTTGATCCCGCCAGTTGCGAAGATTGATATTCCCCACTAACCCTTCTAGAGAGCGAGTATCCAAATGAGAGGTCAGGGCACTAGTAGAATCAGCGTATGTGTTGTGAAAGTGTAGCCAGAGCTTCCCTACATGTCGCACCGTCTGCAGGGAGACACTAGGGGCCTTCCCGCTCCATATTATACTAATCAGCAAATCTCTTAAGGAGCCCTCTTTTGTTGAATGAGACTCAATTTGGTGCCAGGCTTTGCTACAATGATTGTTCCACCATTCCCTAGCAAGTGACAAACTGATAGCGCTATGATAGTCTCTAATGCAGGGTAAACCCAGCCCTCCGGCTTTTTTCCGTAGGCATAACTGTTTTTGGGCAATCCTGGGTTTAAACGATTTCCAAACGTACTTAGACAAAATCTCCTGCGCTTTTCGAAAGAATGCATCAGGGATTGGAATAGGGAGAGCTCTAAATATATAGATTAGTTTTGGCAATGTCATCATCTGAAATGCCGCTATCCTACCAACCCATGATATCTCCTTCATGGAGAAATGAGTAAAGTCAGATGACATAGTATCAAGGAGAGGTACATAATTCCGCTTATATAAGTGAGAGCAGGGATATGTCAATTTGATTCCCAAATATGAAAGCTCCAATTCCTGCCAATCCAAGGAAAATCGAGACTTTAACACCTCAGTGTCATGATGTGGGATATTAAGTAACAGGGCTTGGGATTTAGAATTGTTAATTTTATAATAGGAAAGCTTGCCAAAATGTGCGATTATGTCAAAGGCTGAGCTTAATGACTGAAGGGGATTCGATAGGTTGAGGATAATGTCGTCAGCATATAACGATATTCTATGGTCCCTTCCTCCAACATCCACACCATGAATGAGGGGAGCTCTCCTAATATTTTGAGCTAAAGGTTCCAAGGCCAAAATGAACAGGAGGGGCGATAAAGGGCAACCTTGGCGTGACCCATTGGTGATCTGGAAGGACGCGGACAATACCCCATTAACCCATACCCGAGCCATGGGGGATGTGTATAAGCTGTGGAAAGCATTCAGTATCCTTCCCTGAAAGCCCATCCTACTAAGAACCGAGAATGCAAACGACCAGTGTAGCCGGTCGAATGCCTTCTCGGCATCTAGGGTCACCCCCAACATTGGAAGGTTATTTTGCTCCGCGTAATCAAACAAGTCAATCATCCTTCTGGTATTATCTGAAGATACACGACCCCTAACAAACCCAGTTTGGTCCTCTTTAATCAAGGAGGGGAGGATGACTGACAATCTGTTGGCTATTAACTTGGCGAAAATTTTAATATCCGAATTCAATAGCGAGATTGGTCTAAAATTTTGAGGGGTATCTGGGGGCTTCCCAGGTTTTGGTAATGTAACTATAAGGGCTGTAAGCATCTCTGGTGGAAATGGGGTTCCTTCAAGAGCGCGGTTAAAAATGTCTAGAAAGTGGGGGGACAGTACGGGGAGGAAGTGTTTGTAATATTCATTAGACAAGCCGTCTGGGCCAGGAGATTTATTCAATGGGAGAGTTGCTATTATTCTTTGAAGTTCCATTGACGTGAGAGGAGCGTTGAATGAATGAAGCTGGTCGGTAGATAGGGTGGGCAGGTCTGACTGAGTTAGGAAGTTTTCCACCAATTCAGGGTAATTATCAGGCAAAACGACCGTATCTTTAAGATTATAAAGGCTGTGGTAATAAGAACGGAACTGTTCCGCGATATCTCTGGGGTCTAATAGTTTTGCTTTGGAGGACGGGTGAATGAGAAATGGGATTTTAGATTTGATCTGTTGGGCTTTAAGTTGATTGGCCAGTAATTTGCCAGCCTTGTTACCCCGGATATAATATCTCGACTTTAGTCTGAGTAGGGATCTAGAATAATCACGTGCCATGAGACTACACAATTTGTCCCTCTCTACCCTCAGTAGGGAAGATATATGAGCTGTAGGAGATATCTTATTCCGATTCTCAAGCTCTGCGACCGATTTAAGCAGCTGAGAAATTTCCATTTCCCTGACTCTCCTTAGTTTACATTTCAATCTGATCAATGAGCCTCGGATGAACGCTTTATGAGTTTGCCATAGGATATATTTATCCGTGACAGATCCGTCATTGAAGGAGAAAAACTCCCGCAGTTCAGCAGATAACTCCCTAATAGTTTCTGGGTTGGAGAATAAGTATGTGTCATTACGCCAAATGGGAGCGCGTGGGAATTGAAATTGGTCCTCTAGTGTCAATGTTATTGGGGCATGGTCAGACCATTGAATGAGTCCAATATCTGTCGATATTGTGTGCATCAAGGTAGCTTGATCTACAAAGAACATGTCAATGCGTGAGTATGAGAGGTGAGGAGCAGAAAAGAAAGTATAATCCCTCTCCATGCTATGTTGAGCTCTCCACACATCAATGAGACCCTCCGTGTGTGTCAGAGAGGCAACGCCGCCCCCCGAACGCCGGGTTAAGCTAGTGGAGTCCAACGACCGGTCCATCACCGAATTAAAGTCCCCACAGATAATCACCTTCCCTTGTTTCAGTGAATTGAGCTGTTTCAGTATTTTCCGCAGGAAGGGGATTTGGTGTTCATTAGGTGCATACACATTAACTATAGTATATATGATGTTATTGATAGAACATACCAAAATGATGTACCGGCCGTTGGAGTCCACTTTTGAGAAAATGGTGTTGAATGCCACTGAACTCCTAACAGCTATGAACACTCCTCTGGACTTCTTACTGAAATGAGAATGTAGTACATGGGGGAAAAGTCGGTTATGAATACGCTTAGCATCTTCCTGCAGCAAGTGAGTCTCCTGGATGCAAATAAGGTCCGCTCCAGCTTTGGTTGCCTCTCTCCAAACATATGATCTTTTCTGAGGACAGTTAAGTCCTTTGGCATTAAGTGATAAAATTTTGAGACCTATATGAGTGAAGAGAGGAACCAGAATCTGTACGGATAGACAGACTATCAAGAATTATTTAACTACAGTAACAACAGACAATTGCCTAACAATAAGCTAGATGTGCAGAAGGCTGTAAATATATACTCTAGATGACAAGTTGGTGAAAGTGGTAAGAAAAAACAACCGGAAAAGGAAAAAATGAAAAAATAATACAACTCCAGACGATCAACCCGTCTGTGCAGTATAGGTGGCGTAAGTCCTCTGGTGAAGCTGAGAGGGGTCTTGACTACCTTAAATGCACAAACATAGTGACAGCACCTAAATAAAAAGGTTAGTTATCAGACCCATATTGTACAATGCGAAGATATCTCCACCTCTCCTAGGCGCTTGTACTTTAAGGTTAAGTATGAAGAACAGTTCCTTTATTTTCAGCCTGGATCCGGGTTAGACCAGTAAGGAAATTAGCAATCCTGTGTTCCAGACACAGACATTTGATCGTCTCTTCTGTGGGTCCCTCTTTTTTCCATCTGAAGGGGAATGTCCCATGTTGATAGTAGCTCTCTTCCATCAGTAACTGATTTCACCACATGGGTTTTTCCATCTTTGCGGATCAGCAATTTTTGCGGGTATCCCCATTTATATTGAATGTCATTGTCCCTAAGGGCAAGGGTGACCGGCTGCAATTCCCTCCTTTGCCTCAAAGTCGCCATAGAGAGGTCAGCAAAGAGCCTGACTGTCTGGAAGGGAGCAGGGAGTTTGTCGCAATTCCTAGCCGCCATCATTAGTGCCTCTTTAGTATGGAAGAAGTGGATCCTGGCTAGTGTGTCCCTTGGGATATCTGCATTGAGGTGAGGTGGCTTTGGGATCCTATGTGCCCGGTCAATTATCATGTCAGGGATAGGGATTTTTGGTAGCAATGCTTTAATAAGGTTCTTGAGGTAGGGCTGTAAATCTCGGGGTGCTACATCTTCCGGAATGCCCCTGAATTTAACATTGTTCCTTCTGGAACGATCCTCTAGATCTGCCAATTTGCCCTTAATAATCTCCATTTCATCCGCCAGATTGTTGTGGGCGTCAATAATGTTATTCTGTGAGGTGGCAAAATCAGCCATCTTACTCTCCACATGCAGTATTTTATCTGCAGACTCTTTAACTTTGGCCGCCAGAGGGTTAATGATTCCCTCCATATCTGTACGCAGGGACTGGTGCAAAGCTAAGAGCATATTCTTAATGGAGTCCTCACACAGGGGTTTATCAGAGGTCTGATATGCAATAATGGGGATAATGGCGGGGGTCTCCACCGCTTGTGACCATGGCCCCTTACTGACCTCAAGAGAGCATGACTGGTCCAGGCGCGGCTTTTGCTTCTGGGGGCTACAAGAAGGTGAGAGCCCGATGTTATTAGCCGAAGCGCCATTTTGTGCAGCCGTGATGCCCGGAGTCACCGGATCAATCGGAGTCGGCGGTAGTGAAGGGAACTCCGCTTCAGTCAAGGAGAAGACTTCGGGCTCCGATGGGGGTGAAGAAGACCTGGAGGCGCTTATCGGCGATGTATTACTCTGAGGAGACGAGGTAAGTCTGCCGGCGCGGGAACATGCGCCATCTTTGGTTAGGCCCCGTTCCAGGAAGCCGTCCAGGTTGCCGCTCTGCAGCCTGTGAAGCTGCCGTTTGGATTTTCCCATCTTGTTCAGGAGCGTGCCCCAGTCCTGTCGCAGGTAGGGAACTAGAGATGGCAGTGTTCGTGGCTCTAGGGAGCTTCTCTGTAGTCGCTGAGGTGCAGGAGCAGATAGATCAAGCGACCATTCCTCTCAGCGGCCAAGCCACGCCCCGGCAAACGTATCTTTTACTGCAGAGGAGAAATCTCGTCTTGCAGCTCCGCATACACAGACTTGCGTGTAATCTGACAGCAGCGCAATGCTTCTGTCCGAATGCACATCAGTGCTGCAGCTAGTCGATCGGTTGGTCCACCTGAAAGGTAAAAAAAACAAAACAAAAAAGAAAAAACCAGGCCGCAACGCAATAACTTTATTAACTTTAGAACAGAACATATTAACTTTTTTTTTACTTTTTTAACTTTTTTACTTACCGGTAATTTTTTTTTTGTTTAGTTTTTTTTACCTTTATAGAACAAACCTCTCCTTCCCCATGGGACAATGTGCAAAGCGCAAATCGCCCAAAGATGTGGCAAAGTACGTTATGCACTTTATCCCAGGTGAAAGGAGAGGTTTGCAGCAGCTGTGAGTAAAAGGGCCCTAATAGCCCTGTGTGCCTGTCCTGTGAGATGCAATCCCTATGCTAGGTGTACCTGTGTGTGGTACTTCCGGAAACACTCACCAAGAAATAGCGGGTGTCACGCCTTATTCCACTCCTGCTACAGACACGACATCTTTTTCGGGGTGACGGTTGGGTTGAGGTACCAGGAACGACACTGGGGAAATGTCGCTCGTGTAGACGGCTAACTACACTGGTGGATGGGGCCACGGAACCTCCTGGGTAAAGGAGGTTCTCGATGATCTCTTCCTGGAATTTGAGGAAGGATCGTGTTCTCCCAGCCTTACTGTAGAGAACAAAACTATTGTACAGCGCCAATTGAATTAAATATACAGACACCTTCTTATACCAGCGTATGGTTCTGCGGGAAACTAAATACGGAGACAACATCTGGTCATTGAAGTCCACCCCTCCCATGAGCGCATTATAGTCGTGGACACAGAGGGGCTTTTCAATGACACGGGTTGCTTGCTCAATTTGGATTGTCGTGTCTGCGTGAATGGAGGAGAGCATGTAAACGTCACGCTTGTCTCTCCATTTCACCGCGAGCAGTTCTTCGTTACACAAGGCAGCCCTCTCCCCCCTTGCAAGACGGGTGGTTACAAGCCGTTGGGGGAAGCCCACGCGACTAGTTCGCGCGGTGCCACAGGCGCAAATCCGTTCTAGAAACAAATGCCTAAAGAGGGCCACACTTGTGTAAAAATTGTCCACATAAAGATGGTACCCCTTGCCGAATAAGGGTGACACCAAGTCCCAGACTGTCTTCCCACTGCTCCCCAGGTAGTCAGGGCAACCGACCGGCTCCAGGGTCTGATCTTTTCCCTCATAGATCCGAAATTTGTGGGTATAGCCTGTGGCCCTTTCACAGAGCTTATACAATTTGACCCCATACCGGGCACGCTTGCTTGGGATGTATTGTTTGAAGCCAAGGCGCCCGGTAAAATGTATTAGGGACTCGTCTACGCAGATGTTTTGCTCGGGGGGATAAAAAACTGCAAATTTCTGGTTGAAATGGTCTATGAGGGGCCGAATTTTGTGGAGCCGGTCAAAAGCTGGGTGGCCTCTGGGACAGGAGGTGGTGTTGTCGCTAAAATGCAGGAAACGGAGGATGGCCTCAAATCGTGCCCTGGACATAGCAGCAGAGAACATGGGCATGTGATGAATCGGGTGCGTGGACCAATATGACCGCAATTCATGCTTTTTAGTTAGACCCATGTTGAAGAGAAGGCCCAAAAAAATTTTAAGTTCGGAAACTTGGACTGGTTTCCACCGGAAAGGCTGGGCATAAAAGCTTCCCGGGTTGGCGGATATAAATTGTGTGGCATACCGGTTTGTCTCTGCCACGACTAAGTCCAAGAGCTCCGCAGTCAAGAACAGCTCAAAAAATCCCAGGGCCGAACCGATTTGAGCCGTCTCAACCCGAACTCCAGACTGGGCGGTGAAAGGGGGAACTACAGGTGCGGCTGAAGTTGGTGACTGCCAATCAGGGTTTGCCAGCACCTCAGGGATTCTAGGGGCTCTACGGGCCTGTCTGTGGCTGCGACGGGGTAACTACTGCACGTGCCACCGTACCAACTTCAACTGCCCTTCTGGTGCTCGCCACGCCACCATGTTGTACGGCAGTGCTGGTACTAGGTCCAGGGAGGGCTGCGCTGCTGGTGTATGCCTCACCACGTGATCCGGCAGCGACAGCCCCACTCTGCTGCTCTTGAAGCGGATCCTGCGTAACCTGTGGTCTAGCGACATCGGGCCGGGTACGCCTGGTGCTGCCAGGGACCTCAACCTCCTCGTCAGAACTTTGGGTCAGAGAGCCACTGCTTTCCACAGGTTCATATTCTGACCCGCTAGATTCGTCAGATGAGGGTTCCCACTCCTCATCCGACTGGGTCAGAATCCTGTAGGCCTCTTCAGAAGAATACCCCCTGTTTGACATTTTGGACTACTAAATTTAGGGGTATTCCCTGAGACTACCCAAGAAAAAAAGCAAACCTGTCTTACAAAGGGGAGGCTAGCGAAGTACCGGAGGCTGCTGCGGTTGATAAAAAATATCAAAACTGATATTTTTATCGCCGCAGTGCGTGTAAAATTAATGTGCAGTGATCAAAAAAATATATATTTTTTGTCACTGCGGTGGGGCGGGCGTGGGTGAACGCACGTGTGGGCGACCGATCAGGCCTGATCGGGCAAACACTGCGTTTTGGGTGGAGGGCGAGCTAAGGTGACACTAATACTATTATAGATCTGACCGTGATCAGTTTTGATCACTTACAGATACTATAAAAGTACAAATGCTGATTAGCGATACGCTAATCAGCGAATAAAAGTGACTGCGGTGCGGTGGGGTGGGCGCTAACTGACGCTAACTACCTAACCAAGGGGCCTAAACTATCCCTAAAACCTAACAGTCAATACCAGTGAAAAAAAAAAAGTGACAGTTTACACTGATCACTTTTTTTCCTTTCACTAGTGATTGACAGGGGCGATCAAAGGGGTGATCAAAGGGTTAATTGGGGTGCAGGGGGGTGATCTGGGGCTAAGGTGTAGTGTTTGGTGTACTCACAGTTCAGTCTGCTCCTGTGCTGGATCCAACCGACGAAAAGGACCAGCACAGGAGCAGAGAAGCCATATAACAGATCATATTTACTAATATGATCTGTTATATGACTTGTGATTGGATTTTTTGAAAATCGCCAGCCTGCCAGCCAATGATCGTTGCTGGCAGGCTGGTGACGAACTTGTTCTTTTAATTTCGCCGGCCAGCGATGCGCATGCGCGGGCCGGCTTTGAGCGAAATCTCGCGTCTCGCGAGATGACGCGTATATGCGTGATTGTGCGCAGCGCTGCCACCTCCGGAACGCGAGTCTGCGTACAGCGGTCCGGAGGTGGTTAAGGAGTTCTATATACCTGTTTCCACAAAATACTGATTGAGGGGTGCGATATGCCTGCTTCCACCAAATATTCTTTAAGGGGTTCTATATACCCGCTTCCACAAAATATTGATTGAGGGGTGCGATATACCTGATTCCACAAAATACTGATTGAGGGGTTGTATATACTTGCTTCCACAAAATACAGATTGAGGGGTGCGATATCCCTACTTCCACAATATAAAGAATGAGGGGTGCGATATACCTGCTTCCACCAAATATTGATTAAGGGGTTCTATAGTCCTGCTTCCACAAAATACAGATTGAGGGGTGCGATATCCCTGCTTCCACAAAATACAGAATGACGGGTGCGATATACTTGCCTTTACAAAATACTGATTAAGTTTTTTTTTTATACCTGCTTCCACAAAATACTAATTGAGGGGTGCGATATACCTGCTTCCACAAAATATTGATTAAGGGGTTCTATATACCCGTTTCCAAAAAATACTGATTGAGGGGTGCGATATACCTGCTTCCACAAAATACTATTTAAGGGGTTTGATATACCTGCTTCCACAAAATACAGATTGAGGGGTGCAATATACCTGCATCCACCAAATATTGAGTAAGGGGTTCTATTTACCCGCTTCCACAAAATATTGATTGAGGGGTGCAATATACCTGCTTCCACAAAATACTGATAATGGGTTTTTTATATACCTGCTTCCACAAAATACTGATTGAGGGGTGCGATATACCTGCTTCCACAAAATACTGATTGAGGGGTGCGATATACCTGCTTCCACAAAATACTGATTAAGGGGTTCTATATACCTGTTTCCACAAAATAAAAAAAATAAAAAATAGAAAAAAACAAAAACAAAAGCACAACCAAGGGTGTCAATAGCCTAGTATATATACACACAATGGTGTGGCTTCATACAAAAAAAGAGAGACTACCCAGTATCCCGATATAACTGGACAAGCTTATACGTACAACAAAAAAACTAAGAACTGAAAGCTCTTAGACATCCAATGGTGAAAAAATATTATACTTTATTGAAGACTCAGTCAGTGAATAATAAAATGCCATAAAAACAAGGGGAGTAGGGAGCACAGACGCCATCCCAGCTCTACAGTGTCAACATAGAAAATCACAAATTCATTGAACATTGATGTAGTTACATATGAGTCCAAATGTAAGGCATGGCTGAATTACTAAAATGATGTGGGTAGTGACCAGAGGGTTATCCACACACAAGCAAAACCCGTACAACAGGCAATGGTGTGACCTGACTGGACCTATATCCCGCCTGTGTAACAATGAGCCAGACCAAAAGATGGAGTGTAAGTAAATGAAAGGACTCACCAAGGATAGATGCGACCTGGATATCTGGGATGGCGTTACCCCGACGCGCGTTTCGGCGTACCTTCGACCCATTGACAACCGCCCTCCATATCCAGCCTCAGGGAACGCATAGATTGACAGTTGTCCCACTATATCAGGTTAACGGCCGATGTGGACACACTGAGAAGTGAGGAACCCCTGGACTACTGGGTGTGCAGGCTTGAACTGTGGCCAGAGTTGGCGCAATTTGCCATGGAACTCTTGGCTTGCCTCTCATCAAGTGTACTGTCCGAAAGGACGTTCAGTGCAGCAGGGGGGATCATGACCGATAAGCGCTCTCGCCTAGCTCACGACAGTGTGGTCTATTTCACATTTCTAAAAATGAATGAGGCATGGATCTCGGAGGAATTCAACACCTGTGATGACCAGGTGTAATTGAATTTCCTCATGCCAGCCCACACATATCCGCCACCACACAGAACAAAGAATGGTCCTTGTCTTATGTATATACAGGGGCATTAAAGGCCTTTTCTGTCAGGTGAATGCCTAATTTTTGGGGCCTCTACTCCAGTGGCCTACAGTAAAATTGTTATTCAGTGACCGCCTAATGTACCTCCAGCCACATAATCACTTGTTCTTTTCTGTCAGGTGAATGCCTAATTTTTGGGGCCTGTACTCCCGTGGCCTAAAATAAAATTTGTCTAGGCTCCAGCAGGGCACATTTTTGAGAGTTTCCCTTTAAGACGCATAAAAATGGCCCCTGATTAAAATACATATTTTTTGTGGGAATTTTTGCCATTACCCTCTGGTATGTCACTGTCCGTGTTGTGGGACTATTTGTGCACTTCTAGTATTTATTTGGTTGCTGCAAATATAGGTTCGCCTGCCATTATAGTGAATGGGGCCCACCGTGAACGCGCGATTCGCGAACATTTGATCGTCCTGGCCGATGTTCGTCCATCACTACACATCATTACATTTTCTTTGTTATTAGTTGTGCGTATAAGTTAAATAACCAATCTTATTTTGTATTTTCAAGTGCCAAAATTGTAGCTAGGTAAAGAAAGCGAAGTGCAGGCTGCAGCTTACTTAATACAGCTCTCCTAAAATTGTCATATCTTTCTGTACAGAAATATGCAAATGAAGACTCAGAAATGAATATTATAAACAATGTATGCAAATATACATAGAATCTGAATTTACATATGTGAGAAGACGATTGAATTTATACATGTCCTACAAGAAAGGTTGAACGTGTCAATCTAAGCTTTGAGAAGTAAAACTGCACATGCTGCTGTTTCTCATTGTCTCAGCCATCCGGTACTCTAAGGTGACCTTGCTATATTGAAGGAGTAGTAAGAATCACTTAAAGAAACAAGCTTGTCTATTGGAATTCTGAAATATAAAGGTCAACAATAAATAAAAACATTTCAAATGATCTTTCACTTCGCAATTTAGCAAAAATGTCTGCACTGCTGTTTGTTCCTTGGTCTTTCATAGAAAATGCAGAATGAGACTTTTTCACTAGAATAGTGATATTAAAAGAAGCAAACCATAAAACTAGTATGGCATCATACAGATCTTATTGCTTTCCAAAGGGTTGTCTGAGAGTGGTGGGAGCCATTAGATAGGACTCAGAGTAGAAAAAAGCTTACCAGGCCCCCTTCGAAAGCTTACCAGGCCCCCACTGGATGTCTGCTTCTTGGTCCGGTCTTCAAAGGCAAAAAATACCAAGAGATGTCTGCTAAGCCATTCACTGTCTGAAGCAGGTCACTGCAGAAGCTGATACCAAAGAGGGCCTGGTAAGCTTTCGAACAGGAGCAATAAGGATCAGTGAGTATCCCTTCTTTTATGTTTTTATCCTCATGCAAGACCCCTGGTAATACATGCTTCCCCTTGAACATACCTTTAAATGGTTCCTGTCAGCTAGTCCCCTTGACAAGAGCATTGCTTTCCATACATGACGTTTAAAGGGAGTCTGTCACCACCATATGGCCATATGGCACACCTATGGCCATATGGCCGCCCTCCTATTCCCTTGCGCCATCCTTTGGTCTGGCCGAGATCCCGCGCCTGCGTACTGCCTCGCTGGGCTGTAGCACGCGCACTGCGATGCCCATTGTTGGCACAGAATCGCTTTAACTACTGCGCATGCTCCGGCGAGGCAGTGCGCAGGCGCGGGATCTCGGACGGAGCTTAGGATGATGCAAGGGAATAGGAGGGCGGGCATATGCAGAGGCTGGGGCGGGGGAACAATGAAAAAAGGCAGGGCAGCCTGGGCACCAACACAGTGAACGCCGCCCCTGGGCACTTGTGAGTGCTCATTTGCATATCAATAAAAGTTCGTTTTTCCAGCTTCTGCAAGTGTAAAGACAAAGACAAAGGTACCATTACATTCATGTATAGGTGTGCGATAGGACAATGTAAGCACTGTATATGGCCATATGTAGGTGACAGACTCCCTTTAAAGGAAATGTGTGGTCAGAAAATGACCTAACATTTAAATCAGTTATGTATGTTTTCTATTTTTATTTTATTTTTCGCTTTTATTTTTACATACATTATGTACATTGCTTTTTTTTTTTACATACATTAAATAATTTCAAAACACGTATACATTTAATCACACAGATTGCCCTACAGACAAACAAAGATCAGGAATAATATACCGACTCTTGGGGCATCGAATAAGTTTGTATATTAAACATTTTATATATAGATAGCACAGGAGATACCATTCGCAATAAATGATAGTGACCACTCATCCCCTTATCCTTCCCGTACGATGACCTTTGCACAAGTCACAGAGCATGTTTAGAAAACTATCCCATAGACATCAATGAGTCCTCTCCAATCTATTGTGTCTATGTCCTATGTGGCTGCTTTCAAGCATATCTCTAAATGCTGATAACATCTCAGGCACTATGGCAGCCCCCATAATCATGTACAGTAAACAAAATTTTAATATTTTCAATCTGAAAAAAAAAAACAGGTTAGAAAAAAATATGTGTTTCATCTGGTTTTCATTGGCAGAACAAATTATAGGTGACACACTCCCTTTAATATCATCCTGACCTCCGCAGTACATGCGGGTCAGAAGTCGGGTCTGAGAGGGTCCAATAACCACCGAGTTTCTGCTGTTTTAAATAACGCTGATCAGCCTTGAGCTTTCTAAAGGCTACAAGGCTACCACAGCAATAGTAAATCTCCTATACAGTAGACTGCTATTGTTGCAATCTATGGGAGAAGCGATCTAATGATCACATGTTCAAGTTCCCAAAGAGGACATAAGTTATATTAAAATAAGTGTAAATACTAATAATATATAAATGTATTTATCTATGGTTTGAAGTCAAACTGGCTGATTCGCTGTTTTATCGTGGGAAGCAGAAGGCTACAGTCACTGTAAAGTCACTATGCTGACGTACTGCTACTCAACTCCCATTCACGTGTCAGCTGATCAGTGGGATTGTTGGTGCTGGACCCCTACCAACCTAATATTGATGATCTATTGGCCAACCTTTATCGCTGCTGGTCCTCCCATACACATGCATGCTCATTTAAGCATGCAGATGCAGTGACTTGGCAGAGGAAAGAAAGCTCCTGCCAAACACATTAAATTGTCTGCAGATCTTGGTGACATCAGTGGGACATGCTGACAATGAACTATTATTTGTGTCCATAGTAGGTTATCCACATACTAAAAGACACTGCTGCTAGGTGTGACACCACCATACATTTTTTTGCCCAAGGACCTCTATTGATCTTAAAGGCACCTTTACATGCACCGACTCCACAGGCAATTATCAGGGAACTAACCTTTTGTCCCTGATAATTGCTGACTCACAGAAGGTGTGAACTGCCTTTACATGCAGCAACATCTCTTCTGTATAAAGATCAGTGTCCCCTAGTCCATATAGAGAATGTTTCTGGACAGAAGACTTCTGTTTGTAAAGCTGCTGCCCAAAAGTATTTAGATGTCCACTTCAATTATGCTTTTAACCAGCAAATGAGCATTTGCTCGTTCATCGGGTGATCAGTGGCACCTTTATACAGGGCAATTATTAGTGCCGCAATTAAGTCTGTGTAAAGGGCCACAGAATATGCCACAAGCGATTGTCAGGAGGGAAGTGTTCCCTCCCGGCAATCATCAAATAGCTAGCCGAAGACTCCGTTGCTATTACATGCAGCGATATCCTCCATGGCATGCGGAAGAGCGATCGCTATGCCATCGCTCGTCCCTATGCACGTCAGCGGTGTGCCAGCGGTAGATCACTATTGCACAGCACGATCTGCTGCCAGCACCATTGTGATTTTTAAGCATGCTTAAAAATCACAATCGCCCGATGAACAAGCGTTTTCTCATTCATCGGGCATTTGGAGGCAGTATTAGACTGCCAGATAATCTCTAACGAGTGTTCAGTTGAAAGCTCGTTTGCGATCCTCTGCCAATAATCTGTCAGTCTAAAACACCCTTAAGGGTCCATTCACACGTCCGCAAAATGGGTCCGCAATTTTGAGGAACAGGTGCAGACCCATTCATTTTCAATGGGGTCAGAATGTGCTGTCCGCATCCGCATTTGCGGACCCGCACTTCTGCTCCGCAAGAAAATAGAACATGCCCTATTCTTGTCCGCAATTGCGGACAAGGAAAGGCATTTTCTATGAGAGTGCCGGCGAAGTGCGGTCCGCAAAATGCAGAACGCACATTGCCGGTATCCGTGTTTTGCGGATCCGTAAAACACATAGGGACGTGTGAATGGACCCTAAAGGGGCCTCAATCCTTGCCCAGTGCAGATCAATAGGTTAGAGGTAAAATTCCTAACTCTTGCTGTCTGATAATCTGTTTACAAAATGAAGTGGACAATGAACTAACACTGCGTATTGTGCAATAGGGAAAATGCAGGGAATTTGATCTAATAGGCAGCAGTTCCAAGAAAACTGATTTTATGTGAGTGCAATATATTTAATTTCTTCTCATCAAAGATTAACTAATATGCAAAGTCATCAGTATGCACAAGGCAAAAAATGACAGCGGGATACATTTCTCCATTGATCTTTAATAAAAACTAATCTAAACAGAATGTGTAAGTTGCTGTAACCCATAAATTGCCTGTTGGCCCTTAAAAAGAAAGAAAGCAGATTGCTTCTTGTGTTTCAGACATCTGTGTGCATAATGACAAAAGAGGCCAATATCAGAGGCTTCAGATACAACAGCTGTATACCTCTGCTAATAAGGACAGCTTGGAGCACACGGGATAGCACTGCACAGCGTGGCATCACTTTATGAAGATGGAGAGAATTGCTTGGTCTTCTCTATTCTCCTCCTTTTCTTTGTTCCTTGCCCACCTATAACCTTAACACGGTTGGAAAACCAAAGCACTTAAACAATGCCAGATGCTTTGGGGTTGGAATGCACACACAGTTGCTGGCGATCATCCAAAATCGTAGCATTTTGCCAGCTCAGTGTTCTATAAAATCACTAGGTAACAACCAATATCAATACTGCGCCCCCCCCCCCCCCCACCCACCCACCCAAAATAAAATCTACCTTTGCGCATTGCTTTTAGTTTCAAACAATGATTTGGGGGGATAGGCAGGCTCAAGGGAGGCTGGATGAAAGAGATAAGATAGAAGATGGAAATGTGTTGGAGTAATTGTGTTTTATATCAGTCCTGAAGCAAGTATCTCATCAGATTTCAAGGACACAGGTCAGCTCTCCCTTTATGTCTGGAGATGGAGAGTGGGAACCTGTACAGAGGTAAAATACACATGTCCTCCGCTGATGTGACATTGGGAGTTTCTATTACAATTCTCAAATACATTTTGGAGAAGAAAAATAATGTGCACACAAGGTCACATAAAATGGCAATGTATTTATATTCAGCTTTTTTTTGCACTTCGCATTAAAGCAATATTTTTTAACTCCTTGTGTGATGCTAGATATAACTGTTCATATACCATACATATTTCCACTCTTCCTGGTTTGCATTAAATACAATTAGGCTTTCATCACAGTTTTTGGGGCTTATTTATTTTTTAGTTTTCACAAGCATTTATTTTAATTTTATTTTCATTAAGACAATTTTTAACATGTTTTTTCAGGCATTTTTCAAGTTCTATAGACAAGCCTTTGGGAAAATTTCTGAAAAAAAACACCATACCCTAGAGCATGTTGTGCTTTTAAAAAAAATTCCATGAACCCCAAAAAACTCTAAGGCCTTGTGCACAAGGCTGTTGCCCGGCCTTGGCCGCATTGCAGCCCACTTCACGAATGGGTCCGCAATCCGGAGCTGCGGTGCGGAACGGAGGTATGGAATCTCACGGAAGCACTATGGAGCAACATGGATCTGGTCTGGATCTGTGCCGGCCGCCGCACGGACATTGCCCGTGCATTGGGGACAGCAAATTGGGGCCCCCAATGCACGGAACGGCCGCACCACGGCCATGCGCATGAGAACTAAAAGTGAGGAAAACGTTTGAACGTTTGTTGTGGATCTTAATTTTCACTATTGGCTTTCAGCTATCATCTAGCAAAGTGTACAAAAGTTGCAATTTGTAGCGCAAGGGCCGTTTTCCTCCAAAAATTTTCATTTTTCCACAATGAATGGCACTTATACAGAAAGTGGGCGGGTTATGGGCAGGAGTGGGTTCACTTAATAATATCCAAAACCTGGAACATATTAGACCAGAAATCTACACCAGCTCTTTTACTGAAGAATATTTATTCTTCCGGTACATGAAACTAAACATGGAAAATTGCATAGTTCAGTGATTCCCAAACTTTTTCCTTCAATACCTAAAACTGCAAAGGCCACATTCAAAACACCATTTAGTTTTCCATTCTTCTGATCCATCAGAATAACAGGAAAAAAAACTGATCCTTTATTTTCAGCATACATAATGCTCATTTTGCATCAGTTTTCTGTCTGTTACGTCAGGCATCTGTTATTTTAGACTGGAGAAAAAGTCCTCTACGCAGGAGGTCATAAGCTTATACATTTTTGTCTTAATAGGATATACAGTATATATATATATATATATATATATATACACTTGCAAATACAGCAGCAGCACAGTCAGATGGTGTGTACTGGGTGCAATTCCTCTAGAAAGGCAGGCTTCTCCTCCACTGTATATATATCCCAAAAAATGAGGCAGCACTCCAGAATAGCGTGAAAGGGTGAAGACCCCAAACTTTAATGCCCCAGCAACGTTTCGGCCTACTCAATGAGGCCTTTGTCAAGCTTCAAGCTTGACAGTGTCACGACTGTGACTGATCCAGACAGGTCTGGGAGGAGAAGGTCGCAGCGACTTGCTACTCGCGATAGCTTGTGAGTTTGCTCCGTGGTTCAGGGTATGTCATCTGGGTTTTGCCTTGTGAACCTTTTTGTCCTGACTGGGAGTTTGTAGGCATCCTTCTCAGGTGAGTCCTCTCTGCCACTCCCAGCTACTATATTAGTTTCACTTTCACTTCATTGCCAGATATAGTCCTTACTTCCAGTTCTATTCTGACCTTTGAAGGAGATCGTTTGATGGTGTTGCTGTGGAGCTCTTGTCCGGCGTGGACTGTCGTGATTGGGATCGCCTTCTCTGCTCGTGACTGGATAAGTCTATCTCTGATATAGTTTGTTTGTTGCTGTCTTCCCCTGCTGTTCTCCTAGACATGAGTGATGGTGACTAGTGCTCCCATCGGCCTTTCCCCACTCTAGGCTTGTTAGGGTGACTGAGGGTTTTAGGCATCCTGCTCGCCGCACGGGTTCACACCCCGCCTAGGGTATCAGGGCAGACAGGTGCCAGCTTAGGGTTAGTCAGGGGTGGCCATACTATTCCCATCCGTAGATTAGGGTCCCCCTTCCCCTCCGTCTGGTGAGACACGACTGCTGCTGGGGTAGCGGTCGTGACAGTATATCTGGCCTTTTAAAAAAAAAAAAAAAAGTGACATTTCTTTTTTTTTTTTTTTTGCTTGCTGTTTTGCTTTGTATTTTTCTGTTCCACTATGGATCCGGTTACGGTTTTGGCGAAACAATTACAGGGATTATCCCTTGAAGTGGCAGGATTAAAAGCAACAGTGCTGCAGCAGCAGCCATCCTTGGGTTCCACCGTTGCTACGGGAAGCCAAGGTACTCCTGAGCCAAAAGTGGCTTTACCTGATAGGTTCTGATAGGTTCTCAGGAGGGAGAGACCAATTTGTAACCTTCAGAGAAGCTTGCAAATTGTTCTTCAGGTTACGCCCTAGATCCTCCGGCGGTGAGAAACAACGGGTGGGTATTGTAATTTCTCTCCTGCAAGGAGATCCGCAGGCTTGGGCTTTCTCCCTACCATCAGACTCTCTGGCCTTACGATCAGTGGAGGAGTTTTTTGAAGCCCTGGGTATCGTATATGATGACCCGGACAGGGTCTCACTGGCTGAGTCTAAGCTACGTAGACTTCGGCAAGAGAACCGGTCTGCTGAACTATATTGTTCCGAATTCCGTAAGTGGGCTACTGATACATTATGGAACGACTCGGCCCTTAGGAGTCAGTTCTGCCAGGGGTTGTCTGAAAAATTAAAAGACGCGCTGGCGGTATACGAGGTCCCTGGGTCTCTGGAGGCTGCTATGTCTCTGTCCATAAGAATCGACAGACGACTCAGGGAGAGACTATTAAATTTTACGGAGGCCTCTATAGGGCAGGGATCGGTTTGTCATGATCCAGTCGAACCAATGCAAATAGGGGGCGCCACTAGACGGGTGAATCCACCTAAGTTCCACTGTAGGTCAGAGGTTTGTTTTCGTTGTGGGGGGAGGGGTCATTTTGTAAAGGTTTGTCCCTCAGAACCCAAGAGACCACAAACAAAGGAGCCGCTGGAAAACTAGAGTCCCCAGATTGTGCGGAGGATAACAGTCTGGGCGTATTCGTTTCCTCCATACGCATGTCTCAGTTTTTGTTGTCCGCTACCGTTGAGGCGGGCAATAAGACTGAGATCTGTTCCGTCTTTTTGGACAGTGGGGCGGGGGTCAACTTGGTGGATTCACGGTTTGCTCAGGCTCTGGGTTTTACTCCAGAACCGATACGCAGAACTATTCCTGTTTTTGCCATCGACTCCTCCCCTCTTACTCAGAAAGAGTTAACTCAGATCATTCATAATATCCATCTGCAGGTAGGGGACCTCCATAAAGAGCATATCTCTTGTTATGTCCTGGACGGTCTTCCGGCTCCTATGGTATTGGGGCTTCCCTGGCTGGTGACTCACAATCCAGTGGTGGATTGGCAGGCCGGGGAGATTGTGGAGTGGAGTGAACATTGTAAGGACAACTGCTTGAGTAGTAGGTGCTCTACACTCTCTGTAACATCTTTACCTGCCTTTCTGTCAGATTTTATGGATGTGTTCTCTGAGAAGGGTTGTCAGGGGTTACCACCTGATCGTCCATATGATTGCCCGATTAATCTACTACCTAAGGGACACATCAGACCCTCTTCTTCACCTGTGGCTGCAGGGTTCTTTTTCGTTAAAAAGAAAGATGGGGGCCTACGTCCTTGCCTGGATTTCTGGGAATTAAACCGGATAACTATCCGAGATCCCTATCCTCTTCCTCTCATTCCCGACCTCTTTAATCAGGTTGCTGGTGCTAAATGGTTCTCCAAAATGGATCTCAGAGGAGCCTATAACCTGGTTCGCATCAAAGAGGGGGATGAGTGGAAGACGGCTTTTAATACTCCGGAAGGGCATTATGAAAATCTGGTCATGCCATTTGGTCTTACTAATGCGCCTGCGGTATTCCAACATTTTGTCAACGATATTTTTAGTCACCTTATCGGGAGATTTGTTGTGATATATCTTGATGACATCCTGGTCTATTCCCCGGATCTGGATACACATAAGATCCATGTGAGACAAGTGCTGCAGATATTAAGGGCCAACAAATTGTTTGCTAAGTTAGAAAAATGTGTGTTCGCCGTAAAAGAACTGCCATTTCTGGGGTATGTGTTGTCAGATTCAGGTTTCCGCATGGATCCAGAGAAAGTCCGGGCGATTATAGACTGGGATCTGCCTGAGAACCTGAAGGCATTGCAACGCTTCCTGGGGTTTGCCAATTTTTATAGAAAGTTTATAAAAAACTATTCCTTGGTGGTCAAACCACTGACGGACATGACCCGAAAGGGATCCGATTTTTCCAAATGGTCACATGCAGCCAAAACTGCCTTTGCATCTCTGAAGGAGAGATTCACCTCGGCCCCTATTCTCGTACAGCCAGATGTCTCGCTTCCTTTTATTGTAGAGGTTGACGCATCAGAGGTGGGGGTGGGAGCGGTACTATCTCAGGGCCCGTCCCCTGGTGAATGGCGTCCGTGTGCTTTCTTTTCGAAGAAATTGTCTACTGCAGAAAGGAACTATGATATTGGCAACAGGGAACTTTTGGCTATTAAGTTGGCTTTTGAGGAGTGGCGTCATTTTTTGGAGGGGGCGGTTCATCCCGTCACGGTGATTACTGATCACAAAAACTTATTATATCTGGAGTCTGCTAAACGTCTCACCCCTAGACAGGCTCGGTGGTCGTTATTTTTTACTAGGTTTAATTTTGTAATAACCTATCGCCCGGGGGAAAAAAATACTAAGGCGGATGCATTGTCTCGAAGTTTTCCTGGAGGGGGTGATGTTGAGGTACCAGAGCCCATTTTGCAAAAGGGGGTGGTGGTCTCTGCATTACACTCAGGTTTGGAGGGGAGGGTGTTGGAAGCTCAGGGGGACGCCCCGGCCTCCTGCCCCTCGGGTAAACTGTTTGTGCC
The DNA here is from genome assembly GCF_905171765.1 of Bufo bufo. NCBI lineage: Eukaryota > Metazoa > Chordata > Amphibia > Anura > Bufonidae > Bufo > Bufo bufo. The sequence continues at coordinate 341,203,348 of NC_053391.1, read as the reverse complement.
AGAAAATTTACGACTGGAGATACTAAAAGAACACCATAACTCCACACTGGCAGGACACCCAGGTAGTAGGGCAACCTCTGAGTTAGTGTCTCGTCGGTTCTGGTGGCCTAAATGACGCCAGGAGGTGTTGAATTTTGTGTCTGCATGTGCTACCTGTGCTCGTTCTAAGGTAGATCATACTCGTCCGGCAGGGCGTCTTTTACCTCTGGCCATCCCCAACAGGCCTTGGACGCACCTGTCAATGGATTTCATTACGGATCTACCAGTATCAGCGGGGAAGACTGTTATTCTTGTAGTTGTTGACAGATTCAGTAAAATGGTGCACTTTATTGCTCTTGCCGCATTGCCTAATGCTAACACACTGGCTCAGGTTTTTATTGACCACATCGTGAAGCTTCACGGGGTCCCTTCCGATATTGTTTTGGATCGTGGTACCCAATTCGTTTCTAAATTTTTGGAAAGCTTTTTGTTCTCGTTTAGGGGTTCATCTGTCGTTTTCTTCATCTTTCCATCCACAGTCCAACGGTCAGACTGAACGTACCAATCAAAACCTAGAGACATATTTGAGATGCTTTGTTTCCGAAAATCAGGAGGAATGGTCATCTTATTTACCGTTAGCCGAGTTTGCCATTAATAATCGTCGTCAAGAATCCACCGATAAGTCACCATTTTTTGGTGCGTATGGTTTCCATCCTCAGTTTTGTACGTTTAGTGAGGGGGGGGCCGTCTGGGATTCCCGAGGAGGAACGATTTGCGTCTTCACTTTCTTCAGTGTGGCAGAGTGTGCAAGAAAGTTTGAAGAGAATTGGTGGTAGATACAAACGTGCGGCTGATAGGAAGCGCTCTGAAGGTCCGGACCTTGGGGTGAATGACTTGGTGTGGTTGTCTACCAGAAATATCAAGTTGAAGGTTCCCTCGTGGAAATTAGGTCCGAGATTTATTGGTCCTTATAGGGTAATTAAGATCATTAACCCGGTGGCTTTTCGTCTGGAGCTACCTCAGACTCTAAGGATCCATAATGTCTTCCACAGATCTCTGCTTAAGAGATATGTAGAACCTCCTGAACCATTGCCACTACCGCCTCCACCGGTGGTTGTTGATGGCAGTCTTGAGTTTCAGGTAGAAAAGATTGTTGATTCACGATATGTTCGCCGCTCTCTTCAGTACCTGGTGCACTGGAAAGGTTATGGTTCCGAAGAGAGAATGTGGGTTCCAGCATCAGAGATAAAAGCGGACAGACTCATTCAGGCTTTTCATAGCTCCCATCCGGAGAGGCCTGGTCTTGAGGGTCCAGGGGCCCCTCGTAGAAAGGGGGGTACTGTCATGACTGTGACTGATCCAGACAGGTCTGGGAGGAGAAGGTCGCAGCGACTTGCTACTCGCGATAGCTTGTGAGTTTGCTCCGTGGTTCAGGGTATGTCATCTGGGTTTTGCCTTGTGAACCTTTTTGTCCTGACTGGGAGTTTGTAGGCATCCTTCTCAGGTGAGTCCTGTCTGCCACTCCCAGCTACTATATTAGTTTCACTTTCACTTCATTGCCAGATATAGTCCTTACTTCCAGTTCTATTCTGACCTTTGAAGGAGATCGTTTGATGGTGTTGCTGTGGAGCTCTTGTCCGGCGTGGACTGTCGTGATTGGGATCTCCTTCTCTGCTCGTGACTGGATAAGTCTATCTCTGATATAGTTTGTTTGTTGCTGTCTTCCCCTGCTGTTCTCCTAGACATGAGTGATGGTGACTAGTGCTCCCATCGGCCTTTCCCCACTCTAGGCTTGTTAGGGTGACTGAGGGTTTTAGGCATCCTGCTCGCCGCACGGGTTCACACCCCGTCTAGGGTATCAGGGCAGACAGGTGCCAGCTTAGGGTTAGTCAGGGGTGGCCATACTATTCCCATCCGTAGATTAGGGTCCCCCTTCCCCTCCGTCTGGTGCGACACGACTGCTGCTGGGGTAGCGGTCGTGACAGACAGCTTGACAAAGGCCTCATTGAGTAGGCCGAAACGTTGCTGGGGGATTAAAGTTTGGGGTCTTCACCCTTTCACGCTATTCTGGAGTGCTGCCTCGTTTTTTGGGATATATATATATATATATATATATATATATAGCAAGTTAATTGTTGTGATTAGGCAATAATTGGCTCCTGTTTAGTGATGAGCGAGCATGCTCGGCCGAACTGCTGTCCGGCTCAAGCATCGCTATGCTCGGCAGATCCGAGTGCTCGGCTGAATAATTTGGGTGCCCAAATACAATGGAAGTCAATGGGAGAACCCCAGGCACCCCCTGCTTGGAAGAGAAGAGGGTGTTTGGTTCATAAAAAAAAGGTTAGGAATTGAGGGAAACCCCATCAAAACGGTTTGGCAACAGCATTAAGAGGATAGCTGGATGCGTCTTAGATTCCTATTATGTACGACATACAATAGACAACCACAAAAAGGATATATGCCAAAAGCCAGGTACTGTGTGTGCAAGCCGTCAATCTATCCATGAGACAGATAACAGCCAGCATACCTTACAATGGCAGCCTTATGCACTATGAGATATTCCAAACCAGCTCTCATCTGACTGAGAACCACTAAACCTCCAAGATTTTTTTTGCATATGTTGGATGGCTTGGGTGGACCTGCACACCTAGATCAATATAATTAGGGCGACAGAAAGTTTTCCGATTGACCTAACATAATATATAAATAACCTTTCTATACAGTTTTGTCATGTAAAAACTAATTTGCATAAGCATGGGCATATGGGAAAGACATGCAAATGAGCAGAATCTCTCATGAACAGCGGCCTCTATTAGTTGCATAGTGTTATGACAAGACTATTCACTCACAACAGCGAATAGTCTTGTCATAACACTATGCAACTGATAGAGGGTGCTGTTCATGAGTCATGATTCATGAGTTATGATTACAGAGCACTCTATTAGTTGCATAGTGTTATGGCAAGACTATTTCCAACTATGTATCAGCTGACCTCACAGTACATGTCAACGTTTTACTATTTTAGAAATCTAACTGATGGTCACTGAGGACCTATATACGTCTTTGGATCATGTACTGTTTTTAATAGTTAAAACTTCACTTTTATTATTTTATTTAATACACATTGTCATCTCTTATCTCTATACATGTATTGACACTCTATAGACAATTTAAAGCTATCAGTGGTCCCGGCTGGCTCTATCTTATTATTTATATTTTTAACTTTTCTCACTAACTACTGTTTGTTGCCACAGTTATTTCTGGCCTGTTTTTTCTTCTGGCATTTCTTCCATTTTCGCCTGTGTAGTTATTTGTGCACTCCTATTGGTGAGGTTCCCTCCCTACCTTCATATAGGGGGTCAGTGGTGTAAACTTTTCTATATTGGTTTTTACTATTCTCACTGCTACTACTGCTACTATACACCTATTATTCCTTACCACTGGTATTCCTGACCTATATTCTGGCTGTGTTTGCTGCCACCTACATAGCTATACACTATATATTTAGAGATCCCCCACTACCACTGTCTAAAACTTCAAACACCCTGCATTCCATTGCTGTTTCGCTGGATAACCAGCGTCTTCAGGGGATAGAGCAGGCGTGAGTGTTGGGGGTGGAGACCATCTCTTAAAGACTCGTATTTGGTCACATGTTGATAGGTACCAGTAATATGCCGATTTGTCATCTCTCTTTTTTTCTTATTACCACGCCTTCTTTTTCCTGATTGGTCCATATTCGTCGAGGTTAGATGACTCATCATAGTGTGACGTGACATTAAAACTTCGCGCATGCGTCCGGACTTATCTAAACTTCCTCGTACCTCCCGGTCCCGTTCTCGCGATGTCTTTGATATACTCGCACATGCGCGCAGACTTTAAACAGTCATTTATCTTCATTTGTACCCTCGCGATGCCTACTGCGTATAGTCGCGCGCGGACTTGAAGATCTTTTTCTCTTTCTCCATATCTACGCTATGCCTTAGATATACTCGCGCAAAAATGTTGATCCTCTTATAGGATCTCTATCTTTTCATCATCTGTATAGGCGTGTACACTTAATTATTTCTAGTTGCTGGTTCCATTTTATGATTAATGTGCTTCCATCCTGTCTATTTTCTGCTAGTACCGGTTTTTACATTGTGCCAGCATAATGTAAATTATGATGTGTCTATCTTATCACTTTACATCATTGGAGGTTAATTCCCATTTCTTCTTCACACTCATAGATGCTTTTTTCCTCTATGGTGTATCTATATGGGGCTTAGATGTTTCCTTCTTATTGGGAGATTCCCATATCTTCAATCAGTTTCTGTAATTTCATTGGATAACTCTATTACTTTTCCTAGATGATAATCTATTTTCTCTATGTACAGTTTCTAATTTGTCTTCCATCATTTGTAATTTGTTATATTTTTTATATTTTATTTATTTTTTATGCTTATCTACAGATCTCTGATGAGTTAAGTGGGACTTACTTATTCTTCCCGCCCCCTCAACGGAAGACAACCTCACAGTCCAGGATGGAAGCTCACATCACTCGCCATGGTAAGTATTTTATTTTTCCATTAAATGGTTCTTACTTTGAGTTATATATTATTTGGATGGTCTCTTCTATATCTATACTATTTGTGTCTATTTTCTATTATTATTTATTCTAATATGATAGTATTTTGATATTCTCATTATTATTCTTTTCTTTTCGGGATGCAGGGTGTTTGAGTGTTAAGTTTTAGACAGTGGTAGTGGGAGAGCTCTAAATATATATGAGCGAGTGTATAGCTATATAGGTGGCAGCAAACACAGCCACAATATAGGTCAGGAATACCAGCGGTAAGGAATAATAGGTGTATAGTAGCAGTAGTAGTAGCAGTGCGAATAATAAAAAGCAATATAGAAAAGTTTACACCACTGACCCCCTATATGAAGGTAGTGAGGGAACCTCACCAATAGGAGTGCACAAATAGCTACACAGGCGAAAATGGAAGAAATGCCAGAAGAAAAAACAGGCCAGAAATAACTGTGGCAACAAACAGTAGTTAGTGAGAAAAGTGAAAAATATAAATAATAAGATAGCCCGCACCACTGATAGTTTTTAATTGTCTATAGAGTGTCAATGCATGTATAGAGATAAGAGATGACAATGTGTATTAAATAAAATAATAAAAGTGAAGTTTTAACTATTAAAAACAGTACATGATCCAAAGACGTATATAGGTCCTCAGTGACCATCAGTTAGTTTTCTAAAATGGCAAGACTATTCACTCACAACAGCAAAAAGTTTTGTCATAACACTTTGCAACTAATAGAGGGCACTGTTCATGAGTCATGATTCATGAGTCATGAATCATGACTCATGAACAGCGCCTTCTATTAGTTGCATAGTGTTATGACAAGACTATTCGCTGAGATCATATTTGTTATATTGCTCTATATTTGTTTTTTAGAATATTCATAATATTCTAAAAAACAAATATTCTAAAAAACAAATATATAGCAATATAGCGAATATTATGTAATAATTACGTAGTAAGTCAGTGATAATATCTGACACTGGAAAAGCTGTGTAATAACTCATTGTAGATCGCGAGTTATTACCCAGCTTTACCAGTGTCAGATTTTATCACTGAGTTATTACCCAGCTTTCCCAGTGTCAGATATCATCCTAGTGTAGATCACGAATATTCTAATCGCAAATTTTCCATGCAAAAGGCTACACTAATAAGCTTGTCATAAGACTCAGTCTAATATTCTTGTCAGAAGCCTATGAAACCAGTAGATGGCGCTATTGAGTTATGAACAGAGCCCTCTATTTTCATAGTCTTCTGACAAGAATATTAGACTTGTCATAAGACTGTGAAACCAATTGAGGGCGCTGTTCATAACTCAATAGCGCCATCTATTGGTTTTCATAGTCTTATCACAGCTAAAAAACAAGGCAGATTCTGCTCATTTACATGTCTTTTCCATATATCCATGTTTATGCAAATTAGCTTTTACATGACAAAACTGTATAGAAAGGTTATTGAATATTATGTTAGGACAATCAGAAAACTTTTTGTCGCCCTAATGATATTGATCTAGGTGTGCAGGTCCACCCAAGCCATCCAACAGATGCAAAATAACTTTAAGGTTCACTCATTCGCAGTCAGATGAGAGCTGGTTTGGAATATCTCATGGTGCACAAGCCTTCCATTGTAAGGTATGCTGACTAAGCCTGTCATCTGTCTCATGGATAGATTGATGGCTTGCACATACCTGGCTTTTGGCATATAGCCTTTGTGTGGTTGTCTATTGTATGTCATACATATCAGGAGTCTAAGACGCATCCATCTATCCTCTTAATGCTGTTTCCAAACCATTTTTATGGGGTTTCCATCAATTTCTACCCTTTTTTTTATGAACCAGACACCCTCTTCTCTTCCCAGCAGGGGGTGCCTGGTTGTCTGCCATTGACTTCCATTATACTCAGGTGCTCGGCCGAGCACACAAATATAGCATTGTGTTCGGGTCGAACACCCAAATACTTTGGTGCTTGCTCATCACTACTCCTGTTACATTATTCAAATTTACCGAATTTAGGGTAATTTACCCAGGTTTAGGAAGCACTTGCCAGGTGGCTGATGTTTAGTTTGAACATCTTGCAATGAATTTCAATTTGATAATAAAAAAAATGGCAATAATATACTTGGAAATGTACAATACATATCTGTATCAAATGCATATTGAGCATTTGAAAAATTCAGATATTACATCCAAAGGAGAACCAAACATGTTGCCTGACATGGAGGTAAAATAGTACTAAGTGAGAAGCTAAGGGTTGAAGGAAGATATATAAAAATCTGTAAAATAGGTGAAGCTCAGAGTAATGTACTTTATGAAAAGATTGATAATAAACCCTGCGCCAGCAACATTTGGCCAGTGGTGGGTGATTTATTATAAGTAAGAATAGTTACTTGGATTGTTGCTTTTTGTCTTTTCTATCTTGTCAACCATTATTCATAATCAAAGGTTATAGATTAATTGATCAATGTGAAGACAACAACCCATTTCTGCAAGCTAAGCCATTCCTGGCTACAACTTAAAGGTAGTAAATGTATGTTCCTTTATTGATATAGGGAAATATTCATTTTAACGACATCCAGTATAATGCTCTAGTAATTTCAAGAAAAATGTAGAAAAATAAAGGTAAGGTGACCATAGATGAAACGGTAATAAAGACTGATGTTAAACGTCAAACTGGAAAAGACGATCCTCAATGATTATCATTATGCCTATGTGGATATACAGAAAATGTGAACTTGCTTTGAGCCAAAGCAAAATACTGGTGTCAGGGCCCCTGGCAAATGAGTAAAAAAATGGATGTTTCCTCAACTTCTAGCTGTTGCTGGCCATCTAGTAGTCATCCCAGTTGACCAACTTACCTAGCAGCATGCATTGCTGTAATGTAGACAGAGCGTATCACCTAAAATTCTGTGTTGTTCTGGCCGCATTATCACATTCAAGTTGCATTAGACTGGTAATATAATTTCACATTGAGCCCACAATGAGCTACACATAATGAGGTAGAAAGAAGAAGGAATAGAGGTTGATGACCACTGATGAAGGAGTGAGCATACATTTCAAAATGCATATGGTTTCGATTCCCATATCGCAGGACCTACTCTCGACTTTTTTGGATAAAACATCTGACAAATAGAAGCGCTTCTTTTCTACAAACTTTTACACCACCTCTGATCTCCAAGACTCGACCGTAAAGCCGGAAACCAATTTACCTGAACACGTGGGACGCCGAGCTGACACCTCCAGGATCACGCAGGGTATCGTACTTGGATGGCGAACTATCACGGCCGGAGTCATCTACAGGAGGAACGTAAAACAGGTTGGATTGCTGACCACTCCGTGGGACACCACGTAGTAGCGGAGGTACAGACTGACAATAAGCTACTATCGATTTTTATCATCCGAAAAAGTTACTTTCTAGCACCTCTATTTATCAACTCAAGGAATTCTCTCAAAGTATCTTATACTGACTCGACCAACTGCTTATTCAAGCGAGAGGCCCATTCAATTCATATCCATAGGCCCTAGGATTTGGGCTACAATTCATGTTGGTGTGCGCTTTATTGCGAATTTATGTTGGTGTGCGTTTTTAATTGCGATTTTATTCATACGATTTTATCAATGCGATTATACCACAAAGCAAACCAACCAAGGCTGTAATGGTACATACAGTACTTTAGTCTGCAACTCAAACAGCACCTTTTTTTTTTTTATTAAATACCTTTTTGCACCCAGAAATATCAGCCACTTCCACATTTTTATTGCCAACGGTGGACAAGCAATGTGGATGCTGCTCATTAACCCCCAGCAAGTTTCACACTGCAGCATCTCTCTCCTCTGATTTATAGCAGCAGGGACAGTATGGTTGGTGTGCATGTGGGGGACTCGGAGAACAAAGATATTGGATGTGACGTAGGTAGAACAGTGTTGGACCAGAGGAAGAAAAAAGAACTAATCTACATATGAGCGTCTAAAAAAAATGTTAATGTGCCTAAACACTTGATAAATGCAATGCAAACCAGTTTTTGGTGAAAATTTTGCCAAAAAAGTGAATCATTTTCAATAGTAAATCCCCTCAATGGAGGAGATTTCTCAAAACCGGTGTAAAGGAAAACTTGCTTAGTTGCCCACATTAACCAATCAGATTCCACCTTTTTATAGCTCCTTTGGAAAATTAAAGGTGGGATCTGAGTGGTTTCTATGGGCAACTAAGGCAGTTGTACAAGTTTTGATAACTCTCTCCAATAAGTGGGCCAACATGTGATGTGACTGCAACCACTAATATGGAGTTGTATATACAGTGTGTTTGTGCTGATATTTCTAGGGCACATTTATTACTGTATGAAGAGGCGCCGGCCTCTCCATAACTTTATCGGATCCTGCGTCATATAGAAGAAACCGCAGCACTCACTTGTCTTCAAATCTGTGGAATTTATTTCACTAGCAAAAAATGCGACGTTTCGACCGTAATGGTCTGTCTCAAGCAAGGTTGCTTGAGAAAGACCATTATGGTCGAAACGTCGCATTTTTTGCTGGTGAAATAAATTCCACAGAATTGAAGACAAGTGAGTGCTGCAGTTTCTTCTATATGACGCACCCAAGGGGGAACTCCAGACAGGCTCCCAACACGGCTGGCACCACCACAAGATAAGGCCTTAATTTTTCGCTGTGCTGCTATACGCATTTTTAATAGGATCCTGCACCAGTTCTAAATGTAAGACAGCTTCCTAGCTGTCTAACATTTAGACCTTTTTCTATGTGTGAAACAGGCGTAGAAAATGGTAAATCAGATGGGCCTGCCGTCCCGTCCCCTTCCCTGCCTGTGCCATGCCCACAATTTTAGACCTGGCGTGAACAGGGAGAAGTAGCAGATGGTGGCGCAACTAACCCTCTGCGCTGCCATCTGTGCCTGAAATACGCCTAATATAGGCATATTTGAGTATAATAAATAAACCCTTTAGTGTGCTCTGTGCAGCTAAATGTCGAAGACTTCATGTCGAAGATTTTATTGGGCACAAACTTTAAGAGATATCTTGCATTTCGAAAGACCTCATTAGAATGTAATTCATTAGGTTTTAATTTTCACTGATACTCTGTATTTCTGGTGGTCCCCTATGGCACAGAACCACTTATCTAGAGTTAGTGTTAGCTACGGATAAAATAAATTTAACGTGAACTGTTGATACAGTGTTAATTTTGGAGAGGTAGAGATATCATGCCTTGTGTTATTTAAAGGAATAAATGAGAAAATGAGAATATTATTTTTTGTACTCAGTAGATTTAATAGCTTTTTCTGATAAGATAATGCACTTTTTTATTAAATCAGCTCCACATTCAAGCATGAAATTCAGTAAGCAATAAATGCAGTAGTGTAATGGTTATTTTTTTTTCTTCGAGTTTGCTTGCTTTTCATTATTTTTTTGTAATTGAAAAGATGCTAATTATTTTTTTTTATATGTAGGTGTAAACGACTGGATGCAAATGACTTCAAAAGAATAAGAAAATAAAGCTGATTTGTATAATGTTTTCTCCAGCTGTTCATAAATACCGCACAAGCTGGATTAATATTGCTGTAATTTCCTTAATGGTGCAATCACAAGAATGCAGCAGCGAACCATGCACGATAGTGTAGCAATGGCAGCCATCTTTAATGATCCCTTTGAAACAACTTTACTACTTTTTCTTTGTAATGCACCAGTAAATACTATAGATAAGTAGTTAAAATATGAAAGGCTTAAAATGAACTCAGTTTAATATGTAAAACTGGGAACAAGTGCTGCTATTTATTTTTAACCCTTTCCCGACATCCGCAGTACTTGACGGTGGCTGCTCAGGAGCTAAGTAGGCACCATAGCTGCCAAGTACCTGCTGTTTTACTCGGCAGACATCCGATTGCAAAGCTCATGATCAACAACGCCGATCACTGACTTTTATGCCCTCCAGTGCCATGGTCAGTTAGTACGATGGCATCTGAGCAGTCAATTACTGGAAGCGCTGTGCTCCTGGTGACCAAACGGCTCCCCAGTGACAAAGAAAATCGAATACATCCCGTAATATCAATGAAAAATATGGAGTGTCCCGCACAGCTTCCTAGACTTAAATATACAAAAGGTAAGGGAGCAGAATATGGCAACTCAAAGAAGAAAAAAAATCTGAGTTTTTCTTTTTTTTTAAGTATTAAAACACAAGAAAAACTATATTATATCACTGTTATCACACTGACCCATAAAATAAAATTAACAAAACCCATAAAACAATATTAGCCTTATTTTTTTCAAATTATTCCCCATTTAGAATTTTTTTTCCAGCTTCCTAATACATCACATGGAATATTAAAATTGTATATAATTCTGCAATTTTTACTCTGATCACTAGATTTTTCTAGGCATGCTCTGTGACCTGTGCAAAGAAGACAGTGGGGTTGTGTGGAGACGCTAAAAAGGACCACAGAGAGGCGCCAAGATCCCTAGTATCTAGGGTTATGATGGTATATAACCAAAAGGATATGAGCTTGAGTTGTTAGATATACATAAGTGGGGTGGCAATACTTTCACACTCACCAGTTATTATAATTCTCACGGTAAATTTGTATATAGTATGCAACTAGCAAATGTAGTATTAGGTAAATATAAAATATTAGGCAAATATAAAATCAAGATATAAAATAAATCAAAATTTCAGTGACTCACTTCACCCAGGAGGTGTGATGTGGGTGTCTTGTGCTTTATCCCACATTACCCTCCTGGGTGAATTAAGTCACTGAAATTTTGATTTGATTTTATATCTTGATTTTATATTTGCCTAATATTTTATATTTACCTAATACTACATTTGCTAGTTGCATACACTTTCATCAGACACAATCTCCCAACTTTGTCTTGGTCCCAACATGCTTTAGCATTAACTCTGGCTGGCAAACTCGTCATTGCTACATCTGTTGCTCTCTGGCTCTGCTGCACTGACAAGCTGACTGTATGACTTTGCTTCTTCTTTATGCTGCACCACACTTGGTAGTCTGACTCTAAGTTTGGCCAGGGAACACTTCTCCTGGCTCCTGAGACTTCAAGCTTTGACCTCCATGTCCAGCAGAGCTTAAGGTGCTCCGGCTGGCTTGGCTTGGGCACGTCCAGCAGAGACATGCCCAGCACACTCTCCCTTGGAAGGGGGTAAGCTGGAACTCTCCCCTAGCAGGGGGTAAGCTAGACTGACTAGAAATGGTCCCCACCCTTCCTGCAGGAAGTAGGACTCGCTCACTTCAACATAGAGGGGGGTTAGAATGGAATGAAAAGCTCCATTCTACCTAAGCATAGTTCTGCCATGTTTTCCGCCACCTGCTGGTGAACCAGGCACATTACATGTTAACATAACAGTTACAAAACATTGGAAATGCACAGTGTAGTGGACCTGAAATAAATGCATACTGTAGATGACATGATATTAGACCAATAAAAACAGTAGCGGGGTAAAGTGATAATGCCACTCTGGGGTGTTACAGAATTACTATGCTAAGTGCCAAACCCTAAGGACTGTTTCACACGAGTGGATACCGTGCATGTCATCCGCTGTGTGAAAGACAGCCAAGCCATGTACTGGACAGCAGAGACACGGAGCATTAACATGAGTGATAATGCTCCGTGCCTCTCTGTGACCTTTTTATTACAAAATCACAGTGACAACTTTATCTCACTGTGCTTTTGTAATAAAAAGATCACAGAGAGGCAAAGAGCATTATCAATCATGTTAATGCTCCGTGTCTCTGCTGTCCGGAGCGAGGCTTGGCTGTCTTTCACACAGAGGATGACATGCACGGCATCCACTCGTGTGAAACAGCCCTAAGAGTATTATTCCAACACTCTGCTGGTTTTTGCCCTTTAAACTCTGTACAAGGATGTGGACTTTGCTGCAGGGGAGTAACCAAACTATCTCCTGAGATGGTCCTGGTGTACTTGGCAGCTGACCCTCCAGAATGTGAAATTCTGGTGCAAGCACCAGGAGGCTCAGGGACTAGAAAATGTACCAAAACCACAGTTTGAACAAGCACCAAGACTAAAATAAAGGTCTCTGGGATCCATATAGCACATAACAACAGGTGGGCTGGAACACCAAACAGGCAGGCTGGGACCAAACTAGCAGGGTAACACAGAATGAATACAACAAGAACACAGGCTGGATCAGGTCAGACACAACAACGGACACAGATCAGGCATAAAAACTGGTTCAGAATGGACAGGCAAACAGAACAACAGATGCACATGATGGTGGTGTTGCTCAGCCAAGGGGTGGGATAGACAGACAGAACATGGGGTGGACTCATTAGCCTTAAAACGCACACAGGTACACTCAAACAGAAAGATGCATTAACCCCTGCAAAACAAAGCAAGAGGCAAATAACCCGGTCAAGGCAAACAGATACACATTGTAAGCACATTGTAAGCAAGAGGCATTAACCCTGCAATGCCAAACAGGGAAGAGATACAAATAGTACCATTCACACCCACAAAAAATCAAAGCTTGCACATGTGAAAAGTGGTCCCGGTGAATTGCCATACCAAGAAATAGCCATAATTCACAACCAAGTAGCCGGCATGAGTGCAAGGAACTGTCACGGTGGGGAGTGAGGGAAACCTGAAAGGAATTATAGGATGTCACCAGATCTGTAGGCAAGGATAGGGAAGATGAAAACCTCCAATACAACCCTCATCCTAGCCCTGATCTCATGACCGTATGAGTGCCCCCTAATGGTGTGAGGACTTATACACTGGAACCTGGGCCCTACTGACCCTAACAATCCCTAGCATAGGGGTCAGGAATAGGAGACTACTGATTCCTCAAGGACACAGACGAACCGGAGTCTCCACAGGCCAAACAACCAAAGACAAAGGGAAAAGCAACGGAGCTACTGTCATGTACAAGAGTGGGTCCACCTGACCCCTTGCTCATGAAACAAAAAAAGAAAGTAAACAACTCTTACTGTCATGTACTATAGTGGGTCCACCTGACCCCTAGAACAACACCACAACAGTAAGAGAGACAAGACAGTGAACCCTCAACAGAATAATTAGGTAAAAACCCAGAAACCTGAATCCCACCTGGATAGAAGGTCTGGGAAACAAGATACTTACCTGCCGGTGAATCAGGATAATAGCAGCTCACTGACTTGACTATTGGTTCACCCCTCTGGGAAACCATGGAGCCCCCTTCCGGAGGAATAACACATAGGGAAACGTCTTGCATATATGCTGGGACAAACAACACCAACAGACCAGACATGTAACTACAACAAGACGTACAACACACCCTGAACGCAAACCCACACCAAACATACTAGTGAGGTAGGGTACAAGGAGGATACAAAAGGAAGACAATTTATGTCCAACAAGGTGGCCCTCAAGGACTGGGCAGGTTCAACCAGGAAAGGAGCAGAGCTCCATCACCAAACAAGGCTGGAGTACAACTGACTCCAGCCTGGAAGCCACAGGTAATATAAACCTCGTGGCCACACCCAGGACACACCTAAATCCTCACTAGATAGATAATTAACCCCTCCGGCACCAGACAGGGAAGGCCCAAGGAGAAAGGAGGAGGTACCTACATGCTGTAACCACAACAGGTTGCTGCTGGCATCAGCATGCACGGCAACCGTGTCACAGCCCACACCAAGGGCCGTGACAGGAACAGTGGCACCAACAAATTGCTATATAGAGAAATGACCCTAACTCACTCCCACAAATAGCCGGCACATGTGCAGGGGACGGGGGCAAAAGTGAACTGTCATACCGAGAAATTACCCAAGTTGAACGTCTACAAGTACCTGGAAGGAATATACATGGAACAGTGGCACCTGTGAACACCATTGTAACAGATAAACAATAGGCCATTTTCTGATGACACATTTCCTTTAAGGTATACCACTTGTGTGTCTCCTCAGAATCCACACCATTAACAACAATAACCTGATATCTATTCATTAGTCAACTTGCAAATCCTCTTAGCTACAGTATGCAGGGATTAAGTTCAATCTTCAAAAATGTATATCTATCAGCTCATTATGTGGCACTGTATCTAAAGCTTTGCTGACATTCAGGCAGGCAATATTCACAGTGCAACCTTCGAGTCCTACACTTTTGGGACATACTGGCCTTCATTTGTCAAAACTGGTGTCCAGTAGAACTGGCTTAGTTACCCTTAGCAACTAATTAGATTCTACCTTTCATTTTTCAGAGCTCCTTTGGAAAATGACAGGTGGCATCTGACTGGTTGCTATGGGCAACTAAGCCAGTTCTACTTTGCACCAGTTTGATAAATCTCCCCCTTAGTTCAAAATAACTGGTACGTCGGCCTGCCATGTGGCTTAAGACACACAGGGCTTCACTTGCTGCTATCTTTTCTTTAAATGACCTTCTTCTTGTCTATGGTACTAAAGGGCCATCTAGTGCCCCACATTTTACATTGTAGGCATAAATTCAATGCATTGAATTACATGTAGACAATTAGACAATTACACGAGACAACAGTAAAGACAATTACATAGGCCAATAGTCACAGTGGTAAGGAGTGCAAAGGCTAAAGTTTGCATTAGGCAAATCAGCAAGCGATTGTCGGGAGGGAACCATTTTGTAGAATATTCGTCGAAAATTTGCAAATTCGAAAATTCGCGATTTTTTTTTACTCAAAAAATCGGAAAGGTAATGATTGTGCAATATGCGAATTTTCGGAATTCGAATCTTTGGATTCGATTCTTTTATTGCGAATTTTTCAACTTACAACTATTAGACAAAGATTATATCACTATATTAGCTAAATTGCTCTATTCGATTTTTTTTAGAATATTCTCTATATTGCTATAACTTCGTTTTTTCGAATATTCGTAATATTCTAAAACAAGAATATATAGCAATATAGCGAATATTCAAAAAAATCTAATATAGAGTAAAATTCGCAAACAGTACTACTCCTAAAGTCAAGTATATTGCAGCCTTCTTATTGGCCCACAAGCTAGAAGCAGTGAGGGATCATGTGTACTGATAAAAAAAAATCGAAAAAAAAAAATCGAAAAAAAAAAAATGAAAAAATTCGAATATTCGAATTTTCGAATATATATAACTATATTCGAAATTTTCGCGAATTTTCGAAGTACCTATATTCGCGATAAAAATTCGAAATTCGAATATTCGTGATCAACACTATTCATCAGGCAATTGGCTGCAGTATTAGGCTAGGGCTACAAAACGACATGTGTCGCACGACAATTTTTATAATGATTGTCGATGGTGTCGCACTGCGACATGCAACGTACTGAGACTGCGACACGACAGTAGCAAAAAATCCATCCTATGTGTCGCACAACTTTTTGTCGCACAACATATGTCGTCATGTAGCCCTAGCCTTAGACTGCAAGATGAGCATTCATATGAACGCTCATTAGCGATTATCGCCCAAAATATCGGCGAGTGTAATACAGCCTTAACTAACTGAGCAAGTGCCAGGTGGTCCTGCACATTGCCATATACACACGCTGGTGTGATACTATGTACAGTTGCAAGAAAAAGTATGTGAACCCTTTGGAATGATATGGATTTCTGCACAAATTGGTCATAAAATGTGATCTGATCTTCATCTAAGTCTCAACAATAGACAATCACAGTCCGTTTAAACTAATAACACACAAAGAATTAAATGTTACCATGTTTTTATTGAACACACCATATAAACATTCACAGTGCAGGTGGAAAAGTATGTGAACCCTTGGACTTAAGAACTGGTTGAACCTCTTTTGGCAGCAATAACGTCAACCAAACGTTTCCTGTAGTTGCAGATCAGACGTGCACAACGGTCAGGAGTAATTCTTGACCATTCATCTTTACAGAACTGTTTCAGTTCAGCAATATTCTTGGGATGTCTGGTGTGAATCGCTTTCTTGAGGTCATGCCACAGCATCTCAATTGGGTTGAGGTCAGGACTCTGACTGGGCCACTCCAGAAGGCGTATTTTCTTCTGTTTAAGCCATTCTGTTGTTGATTTACTTCTATGCTTTGGGTCGTTGTCCTGTTGCAACACCCATCTTCTGTTGAGCTTCAGCTGGTGGACAGATGGCCTTAAGTTCTCCTGCAAAATGTCTTGATAAACTTGGGAATTCATTTATCCTTTGATGATAGCAATCCGTCCAGGCCCTGATGCAGCAAAGCAGCCCCAAACCATGATGCCCCCACCACCATACTTCACAGTTGGGATGAGGTTATGAGGTTGGTGTGCTGTGCCTCTTTTTCTCCACACATAGTGTTGTGTGTTTCTTCCAAACAACTCAACTTTGGTTTCATCTGTCCACAGAATATTTTGCCAGTACTGCTGTGGAACATCCAGGTGCTCTTGTGCAAACTGTAAACGTGCAGCAACGTTTTTTTTGGACAGCAGTGACTTCCTCTGTGGTATTATCCCATGAAATCCATTCTTGTTTAGTGTTTTACGTATCGTAGATTCGCTAACAGGGATGTTAGCATATGCCAGAGACTTTTGTAAGTCTTTAGCTGACACTCTAGGATTCTTCTTCACCTCATTGAGCAGTCTGTGCTGTGCTCTTGCAGTCATCTTTACAGGACGGCCACTCCTAGGGAGAGTAGCAGCAGTGCTGAACTTTCTCCATTTAAAGACAATTTGTCTTACCGTGGACTGATGAACAGCAAGGCTTTTGGAGATACTTTTATAACCCTTTCCAGCTTTATGCAAGTCAACAATTCTTAATCGTAGGTCTTCTGAGAGCTCTTTTGTTCGAGGCATTATTCACATCAGGCAATGCTTCTTGTGAAAAGCAAACCCAGAACTGGTGTGTGTTTTTTATAGGGCAGCTGTAACCAACACCTCCAATCTCATCTCATTGATTGGACTCCAGTTGGCTGACACCTCACTCCAATCAGCTCTTGGAAATGTCATTAGTCTAGGGGTTCACATACTTTTTCTACCTGCACTGTGAATGTTTACATGGTGTGTTCAATAAGAACATGGTAACATTTAATTCTTTGTGTGTTATTAGTTTAAGCAGACTGTGATTGTCCATTGTTGTGACTTAGATGAAGATCAGATCACATTTTATGACCAATTTGTGCAGAAATCCATATCATTCCAAAGGGTTCACATACTTTTTTTTGCAACTGTATGTAGATATCATAACTCTTCATTGGCTCTGTTTTTTAACACCACATAAATGTCACACAATTAATGGCGGTAGAAACCCTTTTTCTAAATCACACATTCAATTAGCTTTCCATCAATTAGATAAAGCGCAGGGTGACTGTAAAGAGTGTTTCTCAATGTAGAGGACCTGGCAAAACTATGTAATATATTACATTCACAAGCAGTCTGTTGATTTCAATAGACTTGACATGTAATTTGCTTCTGCAGTGGCATTGCAGGTGAATTGTAAAATTTTCTGCTGGATGTACTGTATTGTACGTTAGAAAAGTATGGATCCTTTCTTTCACACTCATTGCTACACTTGTCCATTGGTTGTATCTGATACTGCTGCTCAGTTCTATTGATGTTTATGGGACTGATATATAATAACTAGTGTTGAGCGAATTGACGCCAAACGAATTGACTTTCGATCCAAATTTCAGGAAAAATTTGATTCACCACAAAGCCAAATTTTCTTGCACTCCGTGGTATCAAATCTTTTTTTCCTGAAATGGGGCATAAAAAAAAAAAAAACATGCTCACCTTATCCATTTGCTCACGGAGAGGCTCTCGCAGTCATTTTGATTAAAGATACCGTGCAGTGATGATGTCACCACACCTAGCCAGCGAGATATTTTGTGCGGTGTCTTCAATCACGGCCTCTCAACGAGAAAATGGATATACTGTCAGGTACATAAATATAGGGACATCGACACAATTTTAAAATTTTTGGCTCTATACACCACCACAATGGATTTGAAATGAAACGAACAAGATGTGCTTTAACTGCAGACTGTCAGCTTTAATTTGAAGGTATTTACATCCAAATCACGTGAACGGTGTAGGAATTACAACAGTTTGCATATGTGCCCCCCACTTGTTAAGGGACCAAAAGTAATGGGACAATTTGCTTCTCAGCTGTTCCATGGCCAGGCGTGTGTGTTATTCCCTCATTATCCCAATTACAATGAGCAGATAAAAGGTCCAGAGTTCATTTCAAGTGTGCTATTTGCATTTGGAATCTGTTGGTGTCAACTCTCAATATGAGATCCAAAGAGCTGTCACTATCAGTGAAGAAAGCCATCATTAGGCTGAAAAAAACAAAACAAACCCATCAGAGAGATAGCAAAAACATTAGGCGTGGCCAAAACAACTGTTTGGAACATCCTTAAAAAGAAGGAACGCACCGGTGAGCTCAGCAACACCAAAAGACCCAGAAGACCACGGAAAACAACTGTTGTGGATGACCGAAGAATTCTTTCCCTGGTGAAGAAAACACCCTTCACAACAGTTGGCCAGACCAAGAACACTCTCCAGGAGATAGTGTATGTGTGTCAAAGTCAACAATCAAGAGAAGACTTCACCAGAGTGAATACAGAGGGTTCACCACAAGATGTAAACCATTGGTGAGCCTCAAAAACAGGAAGGCCAGATTAGAGTTTGCCAAACAACATCTAAAAAAGCCTTCACAGTTCTGGAACAACATCCTATGGACAGATGAGACCAATATCAACTTGTACCAAAGTGATGGGAAGAGAAGAGTATGGAGAAGGAAAGGAACTGCTCATGATCCTAAGCATACCACCTCATCAGTGAAGCATGGTGGTGGTAGTGTCATGGCGTGGGCATGTATGGCTGCCAATGGAACTGGTTCTATTGTATTTATTGATGATGTGACTGCTGACAAAAGCAGCAGGATGAATTCTGAAGTGTTTCGGGCAATATTATCTGCTCATATTCAGCCAAATGCTTTAGAACTCATTGGACGGAGCTTCACAGTGCAGATGGACAATGACCCAAAGCATACTGCAAAAGCAACCAAAGAGTTTTTTAAGGGAAAGAAGTGGAATGTTATGCAATGGTCAAGTCAATCACCTGACCTGAATCCGATTGAGCATGCATTTCACTTGCTGAAGACAAAACTGAAGGGAAAATGCCCCAAGAACAAGCAGGAACTGAAGACAGTTAAAGTAGAGGCCTGGCAGAGCATCACCAGGGATGAAACCCAGCGTCTGGTGATGTCTATGCGTTTCAGACTTCAGGCTGTAAGTGACTGCAGTATTAAAAAGTGAAAGTTTGATTTATGATTATTATGTCCCATTACTTTTGGTTCCTTAACAAGTGGGAGGCACATATGCAAACTGTTGTAATTCCTATAGCGTTCACCTGATTTGGATGTAAATACCCTCAAATTAAAGCTGACAGTCTGCATTTAAAGCACATCTTGTTTGTTTCATTTCAAATCCATTGTGAAGGTGTATAGAGCCTGAAATGTTAGAATTGTGTCGAAGTTCCAATATTTATGAACCTGACTGAATATATATGAATATATATATATATATATATATATATACAGGGAGTGCAGAATTATTAGGCAAGTTGTATTTTTGAGGATTAATTTTATTATTGAACAACAACCATGTTCTCAATGAACCCAAAAAACTCATTAATATCAAAGCTGAATATTTTTGGAAGTAGTTTTTAGTTTGTTTTTAGTTTTAGCTATTTTAGGGGGATATCTGTGTGTGCAGGTGACTATTACTGTGCATAATTATTAGGCAACTTAACAAAAAACAAATATATACCCATTTCAATTATTTATTTTTACCAGTGAAACCAATATAACATCTCAACATTCACAAATATACATTTCTGACATTCAAAAACAAAACAAAAACAAATCAGTGACCAATATAGCCACCTTTCTTTGCAAGGACACTCAAAAGCCTGCCATCCATGGATTCTGTCAGTGTTTTGATCTGTTCACCATCAACATTGCGTGCAGCAGCAACCACAGCCTCCCAGACACTGTTCAGAGAGGTGTACTGTTTTCCCTCCTTGTAAATCTCACATTTGATGATGGACCAAAGGTTCTCAATGGGGTTCAGATCAGGTGAACAAGGAGGCCATGTCATTAGATTTTCTTCTTTTATACCCTTTCTTGCCAGCCACGCTGTGGAGTACTTGGACGCGTGTGATGGAGCATTGTCCTGCATGAAAATCATGTTTTTCTTAAAGAATGCAGACTTCTTCCTGTACCACTGCTTGAAGAAGGTGTCTTCCAGAAACTGGCAGTAGGACTGGGAGTTGAGCTTGACTCCATCCTCAACCCGAAAAGGCCCCACAAGCTCATCTTTGATGATACCAGCCCAAACCAGTACTCCACCTCCACCTTGCTGGCGTCTGAGTCGGACTGGAGCTCTCTGCCCTTTACCAATCCAGCCACGGGCCCATCCATCTGGCCCATCAAGACACACTCTCATTTCATCAGTCCATAAAACCTTAGAAAAATCAGTCTTGAGATATTTCTTGGCCCAGTCTTGACGTTTCAGCTTGTGTGTCTTGTTCAGTGGTGGTCGTCTTTCAGCCTTTCTTACCTTGGCCATGTCTCTGAGTATTGCACACCTTGTGCTTTTGGGCACTCCAGTGATGTTGCAGCTCTGAAATATGGCCAAACTGGTGGCAAGTGGCATCTTGGCAGCTGCACGCTTGACTTTTCTCAGTTCATGGGCAGTTATTTTGCGCCTTGGTTTTTCCACACGCTTCTTGCGACCCTGTTGACTATTTTGAATGAAACGCTTGATTGTTCGATGATCACGCTTCAGAAGCTTTGCAATTTTAAGAGTGCTGCATCCCTCTGCAAGATATCTCACTATTTTTGACTTTTCTGAGCCTGTCAAGTCCTTCTTTTGACCCATTTTGCCAAAGGAAAGGAAGTTGCCTAATAATTATGCACACCTAATATAGGGTGTTGATGTCATTAGACCACACCCCTTCTCATTACAGAGATGCACATCACCTAATATGCTTAATTGGTAGTAGGCTTTCGAGCCTATACAGCTTGGAGTAAGACAACATGCATAAAGAGGATGATGTGGTCAAAATACTCATTTGCCTAATAATTCTGCACGCAGTGTATATATATACACTGCTCAAAAAAATAAAGGGAACACAAAAATAACACATCCTAGATCTGAGTTAATTAAATATTCTTCTGAAATACTTTGTTCTTTACATAGTTGAATGTGCTGACAACAAAATCACACAAAAAAAAAAAAAAAAAGAAATCTAATTTTTCAACCCATGGAGGTCTGGATTTGGAGTCACACTTAAAATTAAAGTGGAAAAACACACTACAGGCTGATCCAACTTTGATGTAATGTCCTTAAAACAAGTCAAAATGAGGTGCAGTAGTGTGTGTGGCCTCCACGTGCCTGTATGACCTCCCTACAACGCCTGTGCATGCTCCTGATGAGGTGGCGGACGGTCTCCTGAGGGATCTCCTCCCAGACCTGGACTAAAGCATCTGCCAACTCCTGGACAGTCTGTGGTGCAACGTGACGTTGGTGGATAGAGCGAGACATGATGTCCCAGATGTGCTCAATTGGATTCAGGTCTGGGGAATGGGCGGGCCAGTCCATAGCATCAATGCCTTTGTCTTGCAGGAACTGCTGACACACTCCAGCCACATGAGGTCTAGCATTGTCTTGCATTAGGAGGAACCCAGGGCCAACCGCACCAGCATATGGTCTCACAAGGGGTCTGAGGATCTCATCTCGGTACCTAATGGCAGTCAGGCTACCTCTGGCGAGCACATGGAGGGATGCGCGGCCCTCCAAAAAAATGCCACCCCACACCATTACTGACCCAATGCCAAAGCGGTCATGCTGGAGGATGTTGCAGGCAGCAGAACGTTCTCCACGGCGTCTCCAGACTCTGTCACGTCTGTCACATGTGCTCAGTGTGAACCTGCTTTCATCTGTGAAGAGCACAGGGCGCCAGTGGCGAATTTGCCAATCTTGGTGTTCGCTGGCAAATGCCAAATGTCCTGCACAGTGTTGGGCTGTAAGCACAACCCCCACCTGTTGATGTCGGGCCCTCATATCACCCTCATGGAGTCTGTTTCTGACCGTTTGAGCAGACACATGCACATTTGTGGCCTGCTGGAGGTCATTTTGCAGGGCTCTGGCAGTGCTCCTCCTGTTCCTCCTTACACAAAGGCGGAGGTAGCGGTCCTGCTGCTGGGTTGTTGCCCTCCTACGGCCTCCTCCACGTCTCCTGATGTACTGGCCTGTCTCCTGGTAGCACCTTCATGCTCTGGACACTACGCTGACAGACACAGCAAACCTTCTTGCCACAGCTCGCATTGATGTGCCATCCTGGATAAGCTGCACTACCTGAGCCACTTGTGTGGGTTGTAGACTCCGTCTCATGCTACCACTAGAGTGAAAGCACCGCCAGCATTCAAAAGTGACCAAAACATCAGCCAGGAAGCATAGGAACTGAGAATTGGTCTGTGGTCACCACCTGCAGAACCACTCCTTTATTGGGGGTGTCTTGCTAATTGCCTATAATTTCCACCTGTTGTCTATTCCATTTCCATAACAGCATCAGATGGCGCAATAAAAGATGAACACATCATCTGAGAGGTTCAATGACGGGGGGCAGTGGCGAAATCGCTGTTCCCCATCATTGCCCTCGCTACATACAAAGGAATGAGCTTCCTTACAAGGTAATTCATTATGAATTGAAATTTTTTGTGCAATATGGTGAAGCAGCCGAATCAAAATTTTCATCACTAGTAATAACAGACACCACATGGACTACAGTGGCTTGGTTTCTGAAGGAAGTATCCACATTTTAATACGGTCATGCAATCCTTTAAGTTCAACAGAAATCCAGAAAGCAGACAACCCCTTTAAACACCACATGAAAAAACATATCCGACAGAAGTTGGTATGCTAGAAATATGGACAGTTCATAGTTTTGACACAGTTTTAAGATCCTTCATTGATTATTAAATCAATGAGAGAATTTTTTCATGAATGGTTCTAGCGTCAGATAGTATTTATTTCTTGTTTGAACTATAAGGTTCTACCCGTGCTTTGCTTATTTATTCATTAATGCGCTCAGTGGGTATAAAGAATACCCCACTTAGGTTCTGCTTGGCTGCTGACACTAGAATATAATGGCTTATCTGATTGTACAGGTAAGACATCAATCTTCTATTAAAAAATGACAAAAGAGCAATGGATTTAAAAGAAGACAGAGAAGCAGAGAAGCGAGCAGATCAAGAATGATGAAATTAAATGAATTATAAAGTAGGTGATTGGATTTTTCTAAGCTGTGCTTTTTATTAGATGTTTAGATCACTAATCCATTGGGTATAATGTCTTGGTGTTTTTGTTCCAAACATGAAATTGATTTTTAGCTGAGTGAAGAAAAAAACATATGACCAGAGGATTACAGCTCCATTTCTTAGGGATGTATAACAACATCTATGCATTATTCTTGAATTGATCCATATTGGGCTAGAAGATTTTTCCAAAGAAAATATTATTACTAATACCCTCCTCTGTCCAAAGAGTTAGTTATAGAACTGTAAAGTATGAAAGGTCCATATGTATCTCTCTACAGTAAACTGAATCAGTTTCTGTACCGACAGGGGTGGGTTTCATGTTATTAACAAAAGATTCTCTACTAAACACAGTATGGCAGACGTGTGGCATATATACAGACCACACATAAATACATATATATGCTATACACACTTACATAAATACACCATATATATGCTACACACATACATAAATACACCATATATATGCTATACACACATACATAAATACACCATATATATATATGCTACATACATGCCTAAATTTAACATATATATATATACGCTGCACACACATACATGAATACACTGTATATACAGCTGCAATATAAAAGTATGTGAACCCTTTGGAATTATATGGATTTCTGCACAAATTGGTCATGAAATGTGATCTGATATTCATCTAAGTCACAACAATAGACAATCACAGTCTGCTTAACCGCCTCCGGACCGCCTAACGCAGGATCGCGTTTCGGAGGCGGCAGCCCTGCGCAGAGTCACGCATATATGCGTCATCTCGCGAGACGCGAGATTTCCTGTGAACGCGCGCACACAGGCGCGCGCGTTCACAGGATCGGAAGGTAAGTGAGTGGATCTCCAGCCTGCCAGCGGCGATCGTTCGCTGGCAGGCTGGAGATGCGATTTTTTTAACCCATAACAGGTATATTAGACGCTGTTTTGATAACAGCATCTAATATACCTGCTACCTGGTCCTCTGGTGGTCCCTTTTGTTTGGATCGACCACCAGAGGACACAGGTAGCTCAGTAATAAGTAGCACCAAGCACCACTACACTACACCCCCCCCCTGTAACTTATTAACCCCTTATTAACCCCTTAAGGACTCAGCCCTATTTCACCTTAAGGACTTGGCCATTTTTTGCAAATCTGACCAGTGTCACTTTAAGTGCTGATAACTTTAAAACGCTTTGACTTATCCAGGCCGTTCTGAGATTGTTTTTTCGTCACATATTGTACTTCATGACACTGCTAAAATTTGGTCAAAAAAGTTAATTTTTTTGCATAAAAAAATACCATATTTACCAAAAATTTTGAAAAATTTGCAAATTTCAAAGTTTCAGTTTCTCTACTTCTGTAATACATAGTAATACCCCCAAAAATTTTGATGACTTTACATTCCCCATATGTCTACTTCATGTTTGTAGCATTTTGGGATTGATATTTTATTTTTTGGGGATGTTATAAGGCTTAGAAGTTTAGAAGCAAATCTTGAAATTTTTCAGAAATTTACAAAAACCAAATTTTTAGGGACCACTACAGGTCTGAAGTCACTTTGCGTGGCTTACATAATAGAAACCGCCCAAAAATGACCCCATTCTATAAACTACACCCCTCAAGGTATTCAAAACTGATTTTACAAGCTTTGTTAACCCTTTAGGTATTGCACAAGAGTTATTGGCAAATGGGGATGAAATTTGAGAATTTCATTTTTTTGCCTAATTTTCCATTTTAACCCATTTTTTCCACTAACAAAGCAAGGGTTAACAGCTAAACAAGACTGTATCTTTATTGCCCTGACTCTGCCGTTTACAGAAACACCCCATATGTGGCCGTAAACTACTGTACGGGCACACAGTAGGGCGTAGAGTGAAAGGTGCGCCGTTTGGTTTTTGGAGGGCTGATTTTGCTGGACTGTTTTTTTGACACCATGTCCCATTTGAAGCCCCCTGATGCACCCCTAGAGTAGAAACTCCATAAAAGTGACCCCATCTAAGAAACTACACCCCTCAAGGTATTCAAAACTGATTTTACAAACTTTGTTAACCCTTTAGGTGTTGCACAAGAGTTATTGGCAAATGGGGATGAAATTTGAGAATTTCATTTTTTTGCCTAATTTTCCATTTTAACCCATTTTTTCCACTAACAAAGCAAGGGTTAACAGCCAAACAAGACTGTATCTTTATTGCCCTGACTCTGCCGTTTACAGAAACACCCCATATGTGGCCGTAAACTACTGTACGGCCACACAGCGGGGCGTAGAGTGAAAGGTGCGCCGTATGGTTTTTGGAAGCCAGATTTTGCTGGACTGTTTTTTTGACACCATGTCCCATTTGAAGCCCCCCTGATGCACCCCTAGAGTAGAAACTCCATAAAAGTGACCCCATCTAAGAAACTACACCCCTCAAGGTATTCAAAACAGATTTTACAAACTTTGTTAACCCTTTAGGTGTTGCACAAGATTTAATGGAAAATAGAGATACAATTTCAAAATTTCACTTTTTTGGCAGATTTTCCATTTTAATATTTTTTTTCCAGTAACAAAGCAAGGGTTAACAGCCAAACAAAACTCAGTATTTATGGCCCTTATTCTGTAGTTTACAGAAACACCCCATATGTGGTCGTAAACCGCTGTACGGGCACACGGCAGGGCGCAGAAGGAAAGGAATGCCATACGGTTTTTGGAAGGCAGGTTTTGCTGGACTGGTTTTTTTGACACCATGTCCCATTTGAAGCCCCCCTGATGCACCCCTAGAGTAGAAACTCCAAAAAAGTGACCCCATTTTAGAAAGTACGGAATAAGGTGGCAGCTTTGTTGGTACTAGTTTAGGGTACATATGATTTTTGGTTGCTCTATATTACACTTTTTGTGCGGCAAGGTAACAAGAAATAGCTTTTTTGGCACGTTTTTTTTTTTTTTGTTATTTACAACATTCATCTGACAGGTTAGATCATGTGGTAATTTTATAGAGCAGGTTGTCACGGACGCGGTGATACCTAATATGTATACCTTTTTTTTATTTATGTAAGTTTTATACAATAACTTCATTTTTAAAACCAAAAAAAGTTTTAGTGTCTCCATAGTCTAAGAGCCATAGTTTTTTTTCAGTTTTTGGGCGATTATCTTGAGTAGGGTCTCATTTTTTGCGGGATGAGATGACGGTTTAATTGGCACTATTTTGGGGTGCATATGACTTTTTGATCGCTTGTTATTACACTTTTTGTGACGTAAGATGACAAAAAATTGCTTTTTTTACACCGTTTTTATTTTTTATTTTTTACGGTGGTCACCTGAGGGGTTAGATCATGTGATATTCTTATAGAGCCGGTCGATACGGACGCGGCGATACCTAATATGTATACTTTATTTTTATTTATGTAAGTTTTACACAATGATTTCATTTTTGAAACAAAAAAAATCATGTTTTAGTGTTTCTTTAGTCTGAGAGCCATAGTTTTTTCAGTTTTTGGGCGATTATCTTGGGTAAGGTATGATTTTTGCGGGATGAGATGACGGTTTGATTGGTACTATTTTGGCGTACATGTGACTTTTTTGATCACTTTTATTACCTTTTTTGGGAAGTAAGGTGGGCAAAATTTCAATTTTCTCATAGTTTTTATTTTTTTATTTTTATGGTGTTCACCGTGCGGGGAAAGTAACATGACCGTTTTATAGATCAGGTCGTTACGGACGCGGCGATACCTAATATGTGTAGTGTATTTTATTTTTTTTTATTTTTATTCAGTGATGAATGTTTTTTTTTTTATCTTAACTTTTTTCACTTTTTTTAACTTTTTTTTTGACCCAGACCCACTTGGTTCTGGAAGATCCAGTGGGTCTGATGTCTGTATAATACAGTACAGTACAATATATATTGTTCTATACTGTATTTTACTTACACTGAACAGATCTATGCTTTCAGCATAGATCTGTTCAGCACCATGGACAGCAGGATGCCTGAGCAGGCGTCCTGTTGCCATGGGAACCTTCCCCGTCTGCTCAGAACTTCGCAGACGGGGAAGGGTAAGCACAGGGCTGAGGGGGGCTCTCTGGGGGCTCTCTCCCTCTCCATCGGGGGCTGCAAAGGCACAGCAGCCTCCCGATGGAGAGGGAGGGAGCTCCCTGACCGACGACAGTTAACTTTTTCCATACAGCGGTCCGTACGGACCGCGGTATGGAAAGGGTTAAACGGCTGACATCTTCACAGATGTCAGCCGTTTATACCAGGGTGCCAGCAATGTGCTGGCACCCTGGTATAACCACTAGAAGCCAACGATCATTCATGGGGAGGCGGGCGGGGGATCGCGATCCCGCCTGCCGCACCGCCCGCCTCCCGCACCGCCCCCACCGCATGCGACACCCCCCCGCACCACCCGCCGGCATAAAATCGTGCAGGGGTGCAGGGGGGGGTGAAAAATATTGATTATAGGCACTCAAAAGTTTCTGATCCCCGCGGTCAGGGACCGCGGGCATCAGAAACTGCAAAAAGCGCAGCAAACCGCAGGTCTGAATTGACCTGCGGTTTGCTGCGATCGCCGACACGGGGGGGTCACATGACCCCCCCTGGCGTTGTCACAGGATGCCGGCTGAAGGATTTCAGCCGAAATCCCGTTCCGTTTAACCCCTCGGGCGCCGGAATACTGAGTTCAAGCTAGGACGTACCGGTACGCCCTGAGTCCTTAAGGACTCGGGAAATAGGGCGTACCGATACGCCCTGCGTCCTTAAGGGGTTAACCCCTGATCACCCCATATAGACTCCCTGATCACCCCCCTGTCATTGATCACCCCCCTGTAAGGCTCCATTCAGATGTCCGTATGATTTTTACGGATCCACTGATACATGGATCGGATCCGCAAAACACATACGGACGTCTGAATGGAGCCTTACAGGAGGGTGATCAATGACGGGGGTGATCACCCCATATAGACTCCCTGATCACCCCCTGTCATTGATCCCCCCCCTGTCATTGATCACCCCCTTGTAAGGCTGCATTCAGATGTCCGTATGTTTTTTACGGATCCACTGATACATGGATCGGATCCGCAAGACACATACGGACATCTGAATGGAGGCTTATAGGGGGGTGATCAATGACAGGGGGGCGATCACCCCATATAGACTCCCTGATCACCCCCCTGTCATTGATCACCCCCCTGTCATTGATCACCCCCCTGTAAGGCTGCATTCAGATGTCCGTATGATTTTTACAGATCCACTGATACATGGATCGGATCTGCAAAACGCATACGGACGTCTGAATGGAGCCTTACAGGGGGGTGATCACCCCATATAGGCTCCATTCAGACATTTTTTTGGCCCAAGTTAGTGGAAATTATTATTTTTTTTCTTACAAAGTCTCATATTCCACTAACTTGTGTCAAAAAATAAAATCTCACATGAACTCACCATACCCCTCACGGAATCCAAATGCGTAAAAATTTTTAGACATTTGGATACCAGACTTCTTCTCACGCTTTGGGGCCCCTAGAATGCCAGGGCAGTATAAATACCCCACATGTGACCCCATTTCGGAAAGAAGACACCCCAAGGTATTCGCTGAGGGGAATATTGAGTCCATGAAAGATTGAAATTTTTGTCCCAAGTTAGCGGAAAGGGAGACTTTGTGAGAAAAAAAATATATATATCAATTTCCGCTAACTTGTGCCAAAAAAAAAAAATTCTATGAACTCGCCATGCCCCTCATTGAATACCTTGGGGTGTCTTCTTTCCAAAATGGGGTCACATGTGGGGAATATATACTGCCCTGACATTCTAGGGGCCCTAAAGCGTGAGAAGAAGTCTGGGATCCAAATGTCTAAAAATGCCCTCATAAAAGGAATGTGGGCCCCTTTGCGCATCTAGGCTGCAAAAAAGTGTCACACATCTGGTATCGCCGTACTCAGGAGAAGTTGGGCAATGTGTTTTTACATATACCCATGCTGGGTGAGATAAATATCTTGGTCAAATGCCAACTTTGTATAAAAAATGGGAAAAGTTGTCTTTTGCCGAGATATTTCTCTCACCCAGCATGAGTATATGTAAAAAGACACCCCAAAACACATTGCCCAACTTCTCCTGAATACGGCGATACCACATGTGTGACACTTTTTTGCAGCCTAGGTGGGCAAAGGGGCCCACATTCCAAAGAGCACCTTTCAGATTTCACAGGTCATTTACCTACTTACCACACATTAGGGCCCCTAGAATGCCAGGGCAGTATAACTACCCCACAAGTGACCCCATTTTGGAAAGAAGACACGCCAAGGTATTCCGTGAGGGGCATGGCGAGTTCCTAGAATTTATTATTTTTTGTCACAAGTTAGCGGAAAATGATGATTTTTTTTTTCCTTACAAAGTCTCATATTCCACTAACTTGTGACAAAAAATAAAAACTTCCATGAACTCACTATGCCCATCATGAAATACCTTGGGGTGTCTTCTTTCCAAAATGGGGTCACTTGTGGGGTAGTTATACTGCTCTGGCATTTTAGGGGCCGAATGCGTGAGAAGTGGTTTGAAATCAAAATCTGTAAAAAATGGCCGGTGAAATCCGAAAGGTGCTCTTTGGAATGTGGGCCCCTTTGCCCACCTAGGCTGCAAAAAAGTGTAACACATCTGTTATCACCCCAAAACACATTGCCCAACTTCTCCTGAGTACGGGGATACCACATGTGTGACTCTTTTTTGCAGCCTAGGTGTGCAAAGGGGCCCACATTCCAAAGAGCACCTTTCGGATTTCACCGGCCATTTTTTACAGATTTTGATTTCAAACTACTTACCACACATTAGGGCCCCTAGAATCCCAGGGCAGTATAACTACCCCACAAGTGACCCCATTTTGGAAAGAAGACACCCCAAGGTATTCGCTGATGGGCATAGTGAGTTCATGGAAGTTTTTATTTTTTGTCACAAGTTAGTGGAATATGAGACTTTGTAAGAAAAAAAAAATCATCATTTTCCGCTAACTTGTGACAAAAAATAAAAAGTTCTATGAACTCACTATGCCCATCAGCGAAAACCTTAGGGTGTCTACTTTCCGAAATGGGGTCATTTGTGGGGTGTTTGTACTGTCTGGCCATTGTAGAACCTCAGGAAACATGACAGGTGCTCAGAAAGTCAGAGCTGCTTCAAAAAGCGGAAATTCACATTTTTGTACCATAGTTTGTAAACGCTATAATTTTTACCCAAACCATTTTTTTTCTACCCAAACATTTTTTTTTTATCAAAGACATGTAGAACAATAAGTTTAGAGAAAAATTTATATATGGATGTATTTTTTTTTGCAAAATTTTACAACTGAAATTGAAAAATGTCATTTTTTTGCAAAAAAATCGTTAAATTTCGATTAATAACAAAAAAAGTAAAAATGTCAGCAGCAATGAAATACCACCAGCTCTATTAGTGAGAAGAAAAGGAGGTAAAATTCATTTGGGTGGTAAGTTGCATGACTGAGCAATAAACGGTTAAAGTAGTGTAGGTCAGAAGTGTAAAAAGTGGCCTGGTCATTAAGGGTGTTTAAGCTAGGGGGGCTGAGGTGGTTAAACTAATAACACACAAAGAATTAAATGTTACCATGTTTTTATTGAACACACCATTTAAACATTCCCAGTGCAGGTGGAGAAAGTATGTGAACCCCTAGACTAATGACATCTCCAAGAGCTAATTGGAGTGAGGTGTCAGACAACTGGAGTCCAATCAATGAGATGAGATTGGAGGTGTTGGTTACAGCTGCCCTGCCCTATAAAAAACACACACCAGTTCTGGGTTTGCTTTTCACAAGAAGCATTGCCTGATGTGAATGATGCCTCGCACAAAAGAGCTCTCAGAAGACCTACGATTAAGAATTGTTGACTTGCATAAAGCTGGAAAGGGTTATAAAAGTATCTCCAAAATCCTTGCTGTTCATCAGTCTACGTTAAGACAAATTGTCTACAAATGGAGAAAGTTCAGCACTGCTACTACTCTCCCTAGGAGTGGCCGTCCTGTAAAGATGACTGCAAGAGCACAGCGCAGACTGCTCAATGAGGTGAAGAAGAATCCTAGAGTGTCAGCTAAAGACTTACAAAAGTCTCTGGCATATGCTAACATCCCTGTTAGCGAATCTACAATACGTAAAACACTAAACAAGAATGGAATTCATGGGAGGATATCACAGAGGAAGCCATTGCTATCCAAAACAAACATTGCTGCACGTTTACAGTTTGCAAAAGAGCACCTGGATGTTCCACAGCAGTACTGGCAAAATATTCTGTAGACAGATTAAACCAAAGTTGAGTTGTTTGGAAGAAACACACAACACTATGTGTGGAGAAAAAGAGGCACAGCACACCAACATCAAAACCTCATCCCAACTGTGAAGTATGGTGGTGGGGGCATCATGGTTTGGGGCTGCTTTGCTGCGTCAGGGAGTGGATGGATTGCTATTAGTGATGAGCGGGAGGTGCCATATTCGATTTCGCGATATTTCGTGAATATTCGATTGAATATTCGTGTTATATTCGTCGAAATCCAATATTCGTAATTATTCCAATTATCGCGAATAATATGCGATTTAAATAATCGCGTATTGCGATTTTTTCTTTGATAGTAACGTTCCTATGGCTATAGCTAGGTTATGTGTATTTTACGAATATTCTTAACCACTTCCCATCTGGGCCCTTTGCCCCCTTCCTGACCAGGCCAAATTTAGCAAAACTGACATATCTCACTTTATGTGGTAATAACTTTGGAACACCTTTATTTATCCAAGTCATTCAGAGATTGTTTTCTCGTGACACATTGTACTTCATGATAGTCATAAATTTGAGTCAAAATATTTCACCTTTATTTATGAAAAAATCCCAAATTTACCCAAAAATTTGAAAAATTCGCAATTTTCTAAATTTCAATTTCTCTGCTTTCAAAACAGAAAGTGATACCTCATAAAATAGTTATTATTTAACATTTCCCATATGTCTACTTTATGTTGGCATCATTTTGGAAATGTCATTTTATTTTTTTAGGACGTTAGAAGGCTTAGAAGTTTAGAAGCAATTCTTCAAATTTGTAAGAAAATTGCCAAAACCCACTTTATAAGGACCAGTTCAGGTCTGAAGTCACTTTGTGGGGCCTACATAGTGGATACCCCCATAAATGACCCCATTGTAGAAACTACACCCCTCAAGGTATTCAAAACCGATTTTACAAACTTTGTTAACCCTTTAGGCGTTCCACAAGAATTAAAGGAAAATGGAGATCAAATTTTTAAATTTCACTTTTTTGGCAGATTTTCCATTTTAATCAATTTTTTTCTTTAACACATCGATGGTTAACAGCCAAACAAAACTCAATATTTATTACCCAGATTCTGCGGTTTACAGAAACACCCCACATGTGGTCGTAAACTGCTGTATGGGCACACGGCAGGGCGCAGAAGGAAAGGAACTCCACATGGTTTTTAGATGCCATGTCCCATTTGAAGCCCCCTGATGCACCCTTACAGTAGAAACTCCCAAGAAGTGACCCCATTTTGGAAACTAGGGGATAAGGTGCCAGTTTTATTAGTACTATTTTTGGGTA
This sequence comes from Bufo bufo, assembly GCF_905171765.1. Taxonomy (NCBI): domain Eukaryota; kingdom Metazoa; phylum Chordata; class Amphibia; order Anura; family Bufonidae; genus Bufo; species Bufo bufo. The sequence goes on along the minus strand of NC_053391.1, from coordinate 341,169,948 downwards.
CATATGATTTTTTGATCATTCATTATAACACTTTATGGGGCAAGGTGACCAAAAAATTGGTTGTTTTAGCACAGTTTCTATTTATTTATTTTTACAGCGTTCACCTGAGGGGTTCAGTCAAGTGACATTTTTATAGAGCAGATTGTTACGGACGTGGCGATACCTAATATGTATACTTTTTCTTATTTATTAAAGTTTTACACAATAATAGCATTTTTGAAACCAAAAAATTATGTTTTAATGTGTCCATGTTCTGAGAGCTATAGTTTTTTTTTATTTTTTGAGAGATTTTCTTATGTAGGGGCTCATTTTTTGCGGGATGAGGTGACGGTTTTATTGGTACTATTTTGTGGGACATACGCGTTTTTGATCACTTGGTGTTGCACCTTTTGTGATGCAAGGAGACAAAAATTGCTTGTTTTGACACAGTTTTTTTTATTTATTTTTTACGGTGTTCACCCGAGGGGTTAGGTCATGTGATATTTTTATAGAGCTGGTTTTTACGGACGCGGCAATACCTAATATGTATACTTTTTTTTATTTGTTTCACTTTAACACAATAATAGCATTTTTGAAACCAAAAAAATGATGTTTTAGTGTCTCCATGTTCTAAGAGCTATAGTTTTTTTTATTTTTTGAGAGATTTTCTTATGTAGGGGCTCATTTTTTGCGGGATGAGGTGACGGTTTTATTGGTACCATTTTGTGGGACATACGCGTTTTTGATCACTTGGTGTTGCACCTTTTGTGATGCAAGGTGACAAAAATTGCTTGTTTTGACACAGTTTTTTTAATTTATTTTTTACGGTGTTCACCTGAGGGGTTAGGTCATGTGATATTTTTATAGAGCTGGTTTTTACGGACGCGGCAATACTAAATATGTCTATTTTATTTTATTTTTTCTATTTTTTTTTTTTTTTTTTATTCCTTACTTGGGATTTTTTTTTTTTTTTTTACATGTGAACCTTTTTTTTATTTTATTTTTTCAACACTTTATTTTATTTTTATTTTATTTTACACTTTTCGTCCCCCATAAGGTCATACAAGACCTCTGGGGGACATTTACTTCACTTTTTTTTTTTTTTTTCACGGTTGATTTCTCCTGTAACTGGGGCTGAGATAGTAGCCCCAGTTACAGGACAAATGCACCCCTATAGAGGCTGTACAGCAGCAATCCTGCGCTGTACAGCCTCACAGCAGGGCTGATCGAGGTCTCTGAGAGACCTCACACAGCCCCTGCACTCTCCGGTCCCGGCGGTCACATGACCGCCGGGCCGGAACAGGAAGCGCACAGCGCTTCCTGCTCTGCAGACACAGCGCTCGGTGAGCGCTGTGTCTGCAGCGATCGTGAAGGCAGGGACACCTGGGCACTGTCCCTGCCTTATCTCTGGGTTGCCCTGCTGTCACTGACAGCGGGCAACCCGATCAGCAGCTGCACGATTAGCGTGCAGCTGCTATTTCTGACAGGACGTTTTAAAACGTGCTGTCAGAAATAGACGTCCACCCATAGGACGTTTATATCCTATGGGCGGACGTGAGGCGGTTAATATTGCTCTAACTTCGTCTTTTAGAATATTCGTAATATTGTAAAAGACGAAGTTAGAGCAATATTACGAATTTTCGTAAAATACACATCTAGATTGTAATTTAGCTAATATGGTGCTATAATCCTTTTTTTTCTCAATTTTTTTTTGCCTCTGAACTTAAGTTTTCTAAAATATGTACACTATTAAAAAATTACAATAGCAGTATATTAGCTAAATTACAATCTATATGTGTATTATACGAATATTCTTAATATTGCTGTAACTTTGTCTTTTAGACTATTCGTAATATTGCTGTAACTTCGTCTTTTAGAATATTCGTTATATTGCTCTAACTTCGTCTTTTAGAATAATACGAATATTCTAAAAGACGAAGTTAGAGCATTAGGAATAAACGTAAAAAGTTGAAATCGCAATTCGATTATTATAACCTGAATGAATCGAATTGCGATTTCAACTTATACAGTCTACCATGTTTGGTTTGTTATCGCGATAATACGTCATAATCGTGTTTGTGCGTCCGTACGTGCGTGCGTGCCTGTCTTTGGATCGGAAGGGGAGTTGAGAGAGACAGAGTTTATTCGAAAATAAAGGGGCGGTCACTATTCAAGTCACTCTTAAAGGGACGGCCACAGTTCTAGTCACTCTTAAAGGGGCGGTCACTATTCAAGTCACTCTTAAAGGGGCGGCCACAGTTCTAGTCACTTTGGCTTCTAGTGGTTATACCAGGGTGTCAGCACATTGCTGACACCCTGGTATAAACGGCTGACATGGGTGATGCGATGTCAGCCGTTTAACCCTTTCCATACAGCGGTCCATACGGACCGCTGTATGGAAAAGGTTAACAGCTCAGGGAGCTCCCTCTCCCATCGGGGGGCTGCTGTGCCTTTGCAGCCCCCCAATGGGAGAGGGAGAGAGCTCCCAGACAGCCCCCCGACACCCCCGTCCTTACCCTTCCCCGTCTGCGCAGTTCTGATCACTACTGAGCAGACGGGAAGGTTCCCATGGCAACAGGACGCCGTCTCAGGCATCCTGCTGTCCATGTTGCTGAACAGATCTGTGCTAAAGGCAGAGATCTGTTCAGACAAAGTGTAAGTAAAATACAGTACAGTACAATATATATTGTACTGTACTGTATTATACAGACATCAGACCCACTGGATCTTCAAGAACCAAGTGGGTCTGGGTCAAAAAAATGTAAAAAAAAAATGAAAAAAGTTAAGATAAAAAAAAACACATTTATCACTGAATAAAAAAAAAAAAAAAAAAAACACTACACATATTAGGTATCACCACGTCCGTAACGACCTGATCCATAAAACGGTCATGTTACTTTCCCCGCACGGTGAACGCCATAAAAATAAAAAAATAAAAACTATGAGAAAATTGAAATTTTGCCCACCTTACTTCCCAAAAAAGGTAATAAAAGTGATCAAAAAAGTTGCATGTAATCCAAAATAGTAACAATCAAACCGTCATCTCATCCCGCAAAAATCATACCCTAACTAAGATAATCGCCCAGAAACTGAAAAAACTATGGCTCTTAGACTATGGAAACACTTAAACATGATTTATTTTGTTTCAAAAATGAAATCATTGTGTAAAACTTAAATAAATAAAAAAAAAGTATACATATTAGGTATCGACGCGTCCGTATCGACCGGCTCTATAAAAATATCACATGACCTAACCCCTCAGGTGACCACCGTAAAAAAATAAAAATAAAAACGGTGTAAAAAAAGCCATTTTTTGTCATCTTACGTCACAAAAAGTGTAATAGCAAGCGATCAAAAAGTCATATGCACCCCAAAATAGTGCCAATCAAACTGTCATCTCATCCCACAAAAAATGAGACCCTACTTAAGATAATCTCCCAAAAACTGAAAAAACTATGGCTCTTAGACTATGGAGACACTAAAACATTTTTTTTGTTTTAAAAATGAAATCATTGATAAATAAAAAAAAATGTATACATATTAGGTATTGCCACGTCCGTGACAACCTGCTCTATAAAATTACCACATGTTCTAACCTGTCAGATGAATGTTGTAAATAACAAAAAAAAATCTTGTTACCTTGCCGCACAAAAAAGTGTAATATAGAGCAACCAAAAATCATATGTACCCTAAACTAGTACCAACAAAACTGCCACCCTATCCCGTAGTTTCTAAAAGGGGGTCACTTTTTTGGAGTTTCTACTCTAGGGGTGCATCAGGGGGGCTTCAAATGGGACATGGTGTCAAAATAACCAGTCCAGCAAAATCTGCCTTCCAAAAACGGAAGTATGGCATTCCTTTCCTTTGCGCCCTGCCATGTGTCCGTACAGCAGTTTACGACCACATATGCGGTGTTTCTGTAAACTACAGAATCAGGGCCATAAATAATTAGTTTTGTTTGTCTGTTAACCCTTGCTTTGTAACTGGAAAAAAAATATTAAAATGGAAAATCTGCCAAAAAAGTGAAATTTTGAAATTGTATCTCTATTTTCCATTAAATCTTGTGCAACACCTAAAGGGTTAACAAAGTTAGTAAAATCAGTTTTGAATACCTTGAGGGGTGTAGTTTCTTAGATGGAGTCACTTTTATGGAGTTTCTACTCTAGGGGTGCATCAGGGGGGGCTTCAAATGGTGTCAAAAAACCAGTCCAGCAAAATCTGCCTTCCAAAAACCATACGGCGCACCTTTCCCTCTACGCCCTACTGTGTGCCCGTACAGTAGTTTACGGCCACATATGGGGTGTTTCTGTAAACGGCAGAGTCAGGGCAATAAAGATACAGTCTTGTTTGGCTGTTAACCCTTGCTTTGTTAGTGGAAAAAATGGGTTAAAATTGAAAATTATGCAAAAATTGCTAATAACTCTTGTGCAACACCTAAAGGGTTAACGAAGTTTGTAAAATCAGTTTTGAATACCTTGAGGGGTGCAGTTTATAGAATGGGGTCATTTTTGGGTGGTTTCTATTATGTAAGCCTCGCAAAGTGACTTCAGACCTGTAGTGGTCCCTAAAAATTGTTTTTTTGTAAATTTCAAGATTTGCTTCTAAACTTCTAAGCCTTGCAAGATCCCCCAAAAATAAAATATCATTCCCAAAATGCTACAAACATGAAGTAGACATATGGGGAATGTAAAGTCATCACAATTTTTGGGGGTATTACTATGTATTACAGAAGTAGAGAAACTGAAACTTTGAAATTTGCTAATTTTTCAAAATTTTTGGTAAATATGGTATTTTTTTTATGCAAAAAAATTTACTTTTTTGACCCAATTTTAGCTGTGTCATGAAGTACAATATGTGACGAAAAAACAATCTCAGAACGGCCTGGATAAGTCAAAGCGTTTTAAAGTTATCAGCACTTAAAGTTACACTGGTCAGATTTGCAAAAAATGGCCAAGTCCTTAAGGTGAAATAGGGCTGAGTCCTTAAGGGGCGGCCACAGTTCTAGTCACTGTTAAAGGGACGGTCACTATTCAAGTCACTCTTAAAGGGGCGGCCACAGTTCTAGTCACTCTTAAAAGGGCGGTCACTATTCAAGTCACTCTTAAAGGGACGGCCACAGTTCTAGTCACTTTTAAAGGGGCGGTCACTATTCAAGTCACTCTTAAAGGGGCGGCCACTGTGGAGTTTAGTTCTTATATTTGCCTTGAATATAAATGTTTTTTTTTTTTACTTTCATATAGTTCCATAGGGAACTATATAAATATCTACTCTTTTACCGTTTTGATATTACATTATATTTTTGATGGTTGACATGACAATAATTACTAATAATTGTATTTTACAACTTTGGGATTACATCCTTTCATTGTTATCTTGCAGACTATGTTGGAGAAGGGATATGATGATTTAAAATGCCGTTTAGACAAACAGACCATACTGTGGAGAGAGGCACGCCGGCTGTGGCAGCAGCATGGAAATGTCCATTCA